>NC_092045.1:66166439-66766439 GCF_003086295.3 Arachis hypogaea
TGGTGTTGAACCCCCACATTCAAACTCTAAGTTTGGTGATGGGAGGTTCCAACACGGTTCTGAGCATTTCTGAGACTCCATGAGAGTCCTCTGTCAAGCTAGTGACAATAAAGAAGCGCTTGTTGGGAGGCAACCCAATGTTTTATATTATTTTCTTTTGTTATTTTATCTTTTTTGTAGGTTGATGATCATAAGAAGTCACAAAAACAATGAAAAAGCAAAAACAGAATGAAAAACAGGAAGAAAAACAGCACACCCTGGAGGAAGATGCTGCTGGCGTTTAAACGCCAGTAAGCCTAGCAGTTGGGCGTTTAACGCCCAGTCTGGCACCATTCTGGGCGTTTAACGCCAGAAAGGGGCACCAGACTGGCGTTAAACGCCAGGAAAGGGCAAGAACCTGGCGTTAAACGCCAGGAATGGGCACCAGCCCGGCGTTTAACACCAGAATTGGCTCAAAACGTGAATTTTGATGCCATTTGGTGCAGGGATGACTTTCCTTGACACCACAGGATCTGTGGACCCCACAGGACCCCACCACCACTCTCTCTCTTCTTCCCCCATTCACCAATCACCTCAACACCTCTTCCCCAAAAACCCTTCACCTATCAAATCCCATCTTTCTCTTCACCACTCACATCCATCCTTCATAAATCCCCACCAACCTCACCCTTCAAATTCAAACCACTTTCCCTCCCAAACCCACCCATAATGGCCGAACCATTACCCCCCTCTCTCCTATATATACCCTTCTTCAACCCTTCATTTTCACACAACCTAAACACCACTTCTCCCCCTCTTTGGCCGAACACACCACCATCTCCCTCTTCCTCATTTCTTCTTCTTCTACTCTCTTCTTTCTTCTTTTGCTCGAGGACGAGCAAACATTTTAAGTTTGGTGTGGTAAAAGCGTTGCTTTTTCGTTTTTCCATAACCATTATGGCATCCAAGGCCGGAGAAACCTCTAGAAAGAGGAAAGGGAAGGCAAAAGCTTCCACCTCCGAGTCATGGGAGATGGATAGGTTCATCTCAAGGGTGCATCAAGACCACTTCTATGAAGTTGTGGCCTTGAAGAAGGTGATCCCCGAGGTCCCCTTTTCACTCAAAAAGGGTGAATATCCGGAGATCCGACATGAGATCCGAAGAAGAGGTTGGGAAGTTCTTACCAACCCCATTCAACAAGTCGGAATCTTGATGGTTCAAGAGTTCTTAACCAAAGTGTGAACCCGAATCCAAAGAATTATCTTACTATGGTTCGGGGGAAATACTTGGATTTTAGTCCGGAAAGTGTGAGGGTGGCGTTCAACTTGCCTATGTTGCAAGGAGATGAGCATCCTTACACTAGAAGGGTCAACTTTGATCAAAGGTTGGACCAAGTCCTCACAGTCATATGTGAAGAGGGCGCCCAATGGAAGAGAGATTCAAGAGGAAAGCCGGTTCAATTAAGAAGGCATGACCTCAAGCCCGTGGCTAGAGGATGGTTAGAGTTCATACAACGCTCAATCATTCCCACTAGCAACCGGTCCGAAGTTACCATAGACCGGGCTATCATGATCCATAGCATCATGATTGGAGAAGAAATAGAGGTTCATGAGGTTATAGCCCAAGAACTCTATAAGGTGGCGGACAAGTCCTCTACCTTGGCAAGGTTAGCCTTTCCTCATCTCATTTGTCACCTCTGTTATTCAGTGGGAGTTGACATAGAGGGAGACACCCCCATTGAGGAGGACAAGCCCATCACTAAGAAGAGGATGGAGCACACAAGAGATCCCACTCATCATGAGATCCCTGAGATTCCTCAAGGGATGCACTTTTCTCCACAAGACTATTGGGAGCAATTGAACACCTCCCTAGGAGAATTGAGTTCCAACATGGGACAACTAAGGGTGGAGATCAAGAACACTCCATCATCCTTCATGAGATTAGAGAAGATCAAAGAATCATGAGGGAGGAGCAACAAAGACAAGGAAGAGATATTGAGGAGCTCAAGCACTCCATAGGATCTTCAAGAGCAAGGAAGAGCCGCCATCACTAAGGTGGACCCGTTCCTTGATTTCCTTGTTCTTTATTCTTCTGTTTTTCGAATTTTATGCTTATGTTTATCCATGTTTGTGTCTTGTGATCATTAGTGTCTTAGTGTCTATGCCTTAAAGTTATGAATGTCCTATGAATCCATCACCTTTCTTAAATAAAAATGTGCTTAATTGATAAAAGAAAGAATTGCATGAATTTTGAATTTTATAACAGTTAATTATTTTGATGTGGTGGCAATATTTTTGTTCTCTGAATGTATGCTTAAACAGTGCATATGTATCTTGAATTTGTGGTTCATGAATGTTGGCTCTTGAAAGAATGATGAAAAAGGAGACATGTTACTGAGGATCTGAAAAATCATCAAAATGATTCTTGAAGCAAGAAAAAAAAAGCATTTTTATTCAAAAAAAAAATCGAAAAAAAAAGAAAGAAAAGAAAATGAAAAAAAATAGAGAAATAAGAGTTGTGATCCAAGGCAAATAAGAGTGTGCTTAAGAACCCTGGACACCTCTAATTGGGGACTTTAGCAAAGCTGAGTCACAATCTGAAAAGGTTCACCCAATTATGTGTCTGTGGCATGTATGTATCCAGTGGTAATACTGGAAGACAGAGTGCTTTGGGCCACAGCCAAGACTCAATAAGTAGCTTTGTTCAAGAATCATCATACTTTACTAGGAGAATCATTAACACTATCTGGACTCTGAGTTCCTAAAGAAGCCAACCATTCTGAATTTCAAAGGATAGAGTGAGATGCCAAAACTATTCAGAGGCAAAAAGCTAAAAGCCCCGCTCATCTAATTAATACTGATCTTCATAGATGTTTTTGGAATTCATTGCATATTCTCTTCTTTTTATCTTATTTGATTTTCAGTTGCTTGGGGACAAGCAACAATTTAAGTTTGGTGTTGTGATGAGCGGATAATTTGTATACTTTTTGGCATTGTTTTTAGTATGTTTTTGGTATGATCTAGTTAGTTTTTAGTATATTTTTATTAGTTTTTAGTTAAAATTCACTTTTCTGGACTTTACTATGAGTTTGTGTGTTTTTCTGTGATTTCAGGTATTTTCTGGCTGAAATTGAGGGACCTGAGCAAAAATCTGATTCGAGACCAAAAAGGACTGCAGATGCTGTTGGATTCTGACCTCCCTGCACTCGAAGTGGATTTTCTGGAGCTACAGAAGCCCAATTGGCGCGCTCTCAACGGCGTTGGAAAGTAGACATCCTGGGCTTTCCAGCAATATATGATAGTCCATACTTTGCCCAAGATTTGATGGCCCAAACCGGCGTTCAAAGTCACCTCAAGAAATCCCAGCGTTAAACGCTGGAACTGGCACCCAAATGGGAGTTAAACGCCCAAACTGGCACCAAAGCTGGCGTTTAACTCCAAGAAGAGTCTCTACACGAAAATGCTTCATTGCTCAGCCCAAGCACACACCAAGTGGGCCCGGAAGTGGATTTTTATGTCTTTTACTCATCTCTGTACACCCTAGGCTACTAGTTTTCTATAAGTAGGACCTTTGACTATTGTATTAGAGATCTTTTGATCTTTTGATCTTTTGATCTTTGGAACCTTTTTCTTTAGATCTTTTGATCACTTTGGAGGCTGGCCATTCGGCCATGCCTAGACCTTGTTCTTATGTATTTTCAACGGTGGAGCTTCTACACACCATAGATTAAGGTGTGGAGCTCTGCTGTACCTCGAGTATTAATGCAATTACTATTGTTCTTCCATTCAATTCCGCTTGTTCTTTATCCAAGATATCACTTGTTCTTCAACTTGATGAATGTGATGATCCGTGACACTCATCATCATTCTCACCCATGAACAAGGTGACTGACAACCACTCTTGTTCTACAAGCGATCAAGGCTTTGGTGAATATCTCTTGGATTCCTGATTGCACGATGCATGGTTGATCGCCTGACAACCGAGTGCTCGCCTGACAAACGAGCCAACCATTCCGTGAGATCAGAGTCTTCGTGGTATAGGCGAGAACTGATGGCGGCATTCAAGAGAATCCGGAAGGTCTAACCTTGTCTGTGGTATTCTGAGTAGGATTCAATGACTGAATGACTGTGACGTGCTTCAAACTCCTGAGGGCGGGGCGTTAGTGACAGACGCAAAAGAATCACTGGATTCTATTCCGGCCTGATTGAGAACTGACAGATGAATTCCGCTATGCTGTGACAGAGCATATGCAATCGCTTTCACTGAGAGGATGGGAGGTAGCCACTGACAACGGTGAAACCCTTGCTTAAGCTTGCCATGGAAAGGAGTAGGAAGGATTGGATGAAGACAGTAGGAAAGCAGAGAGACGGAAGGGAAGGCATCTTCATGCGCTTATCTGAAGTTCCTACCAGTGAATTACATAAGTATCACTATCTTTACCTTTGTGTTATTTTCGTTCATCACCATATACATTTGAGTTTGCCTGACTAAGATTTACAAGATGACCATAGCTTGCTTCAATACTAACAATCTCCGTGGGATCGACCCTTACTCGCGTAAGGTTTATTACTTGGACGACCCAGTGCACTTGCTGGTTAGTTGTGCGATGTTGTGTAATGCCATGGTATTGAGCTACCACGTTCTTGGAGCCATTACCGGGGATTATGAGAGTTGTGAAAAAGTATTTTCACAATTTCGCGCACCACGTGACATGCGCGATCTGCATAAACTGCAGAATCTGAAACCAGCGACTTTGGACCCTATTTCGGCCCAGTTTTCGGCCCGGAACAGCAGACTAGAGTCAGAGAATATGCAGAAACAAGAGACACATTCATTGAGTAGTTTTGGAGATCTAGTTTTTCACTCTCTTAGGTTTTTCTCTCTAGTTTTTAGAATTTTAATTTTCAATTGATCTTAGCATTGGAACATTGAGAAGAGTTATTTTCCTCATCAAGACTTCATCACTCTAGTTTGTTCTCTTAAGTTGGTTTTATTCTTCCATGTTCTTTGTTATGTTCAATTTTGTCATTAAGATATTTTTATGATTAATTAATGCAAGGATTATTTCTTTTTAATTTAAATTCCATTCCAATAATCATGTCTTCTTTTAATTCCCTTTCATGTGCCATGGATTTTTTATTTACAATGCATGAGTAGTTTCATTACTTAATGGGGAGTTGATTAAAAGGAACTCTTGAGTTGGAAGGATTGAAAGAAAAATTTGTAATTGGGTTAAATGTTGGATTGCTATCCTGTCACTGACGCCAATCCCTTTGAACTAAGTGGGTTGCAACTTGTGAACAGATCTAGCATTTCCACTTGTTTGACTTTCTCTTACCTAGTAAGGGATAACCAAACAGAACAACTATTAATTATAAATTAATCTTACAATCACACCATCAATGATAGAGATTCTAACCAATCAATTCCCAGTCAAGACCTCTTATTTTTATTATTTAAAATTCCTCAATTTGAATCCCAATTTACTTAGCTCAACTCTTTTTGGAATATCTGATTAATAAAACAGCACATTTTTCTGCAACTCGTTGGGAGACGACCTGGGACTTAAAACTCCCAATAATTTTAATTTAAACTTTCAGTGACATATTTCTAAATTGATAGGCAGATTTTCAGTGAGTTAAGAACTATATCTGCACGTAACCATTTTAATAAATTTTTAATTCACCAGCTTCTGCACCTCATCAATTTTTGGCGCCGTTGCCGGGGAGTTGCAATAGAGTGCTTATTTTATTAATTAGAATTTATTTATTTGCATTTTCTTTAATTTTGCTACTATGAGCTGCGTGTTTCTTCTGTCAAATGACACGTTCACTTCCTGATCCGCGCTTGCTAATATTCGATCCTGAAATTGAAAGAACAATTTCACGAATAAGGCGAGAACAGCGTAGGTTAGTCCGCTCTGAGGGCGGATCTGAAAGTGAATCTGAGGAAGAAACCAGCCCGCGTTCTACTGATTCGGTTGTTTTATGTGCAGAAAATATGGCAGCTAGAAGAATCACCATTCAGGAGGAAGGAGCTCCTGATTTTACACTGCAACCGTTTCAAGCGCATCATCCAGCGGTAGCTACGAATTTTGAAATAAAGACCGCACTGCTAAATGTGATGCCGAAGTTTCATGGCTTACCTGCTCAAGAGCCTATCAAGCACTTGAGAGATTTTTAGGCAGCCTGTTCTACTGTCAGGCGTGATGGCGCTGATGAAACTTCAATTCTGCTGAAAGCTTTTCCGTTCTCTCTTGAGGGAAAAGCAAGAGAGTGGTACTACACTCAACCTCTAGCAAATGTATCCAACTAGGATACACTCAGAAAGGAGTTCCTGGAGAAATTCTTCCCATCTGAAGTTACTGATAAACTGAGGAAGGATATCTCTACAATTGTTCAAGATGACAATGAGACTCTCTTTGAATACTGGGAGCGCTTCAATAATCTTCTGGAAGCATGCCCCCACCACATGATTGACAATATCGTGCTACTCAGCTATGTCACACAAGGTATGAGACCCCAAGATAAGACCACATTGGAAAGTGCCAGCAATGGGTCTATGAAGAAGTACAAGACCACTGATGAAGCTTGGCAATTGATCAGTGATTTAGCTGAATCTACTCGGAACCACAGACAGAAGCAAGGCCGTTCAAGGCCGTTGCAGAAGTATCTTCTGGCATAGAGACTGCTGCTCTAAATTGAAGCATCTGTGAAATGACCAACCTGCTGAAGCAAATGCAGTTAAATCAACAAGCTCAGCAAACTCAACCGCAGCAAAACCAACAACTAGTTCCACAAAGAATTTGCGGAATTTGTGCTGATTACAGCCATTACACTGATGAATGCCCGCAGCTCCAACAAGAAGACAACATGGTGGCATCCACTCATAACTTCTATGACTGCCCCAACCAAGGGTACAATCAAAGTGGAAATAATAACCATGGATGGCAGGGCAATTCAAACCAGAATTGGAGGGATAACAATAATAGGGGAGGCAGAGATAATCAGGGAAATCAGAGGTGGAATAATTACAACAACAGGCAGCAAAATCAACCATACCGAGCACCTCACCTGAGGCAAAACCAAGGACCACCGAACAATCAGCAGCAAACCTCTCAATTTACTCATTCTTCTGTATCTTCTAATGAAGAATTATTACAAGCTTTTGAGAAAAGACAACTGGCCATGGAAAATACCATCGTGAATAGTATTAACGCCAGTTTGAATGGCTTCACCTCTACTCTACAAGCTTTTATGACACAACTTGGTTCAACACAAAATTCTAGTAACCAACCTTCAAGCACCACTGGAATCCCCTTTCAACCATTACCCAATCCAAAGGGAGGAATTAATGTCATCACCCTGAGGTCCGGAACCACACTACAGGAGAGGAGTCAGGAGGAACCAAGCTCACCAGAATACGCCTCAGCTGAAGAGGTGGTAGAAATCGAAGATGTTGAAGAGGAAGAGGATATACAGGATATAGCTGAAGAAGAGATAGCTCAACCACAGGAAGAGGCACAAAAAGGTGCAGGCACCACAGAAAACACTACTCCCATTCCATTTCCACAACTTGCAAGGAAGCCTAGAAAGTAGTTGGAACCTGATCCTAAAATGGTAGAAATATTCAAAAAGGTTGAGATAACTGTTCCCCTTTTTGATGTTATTCAGCAGGTACCTAAATATGCAAAGTTTCTAAAAGACTTATGTATCCATAAAGATAAAATTACTGAATTAGAAACTATTCCTTTAGGTAGTTCTATATCTGCTTTAATGGGAGGATTACCTGAAAAATGTAGTGATCCAGGTCCTTGCATAGTTAGTTGTACTATTGGTGGTATAGTAATTTATGATTGCATGTGTGATTTAGGAGCATGTGTCAGTATAATGCCTTTGTATATATATGATGTTTTAAGGCTCCCTCCCTTAAAAAGGTCGGCAGCTCGTTTTGTGTTAGCAAATAAAAGCATTATTACAGTTGCTGGAGTTGCTGAAGATGTTTTGGTGAACATTAAAGGGCTCACATTTTCCACTGATTTTATATCTTGGAGATGCCCCATAATGATTCAGATAAGCCATCATCAATCCTACTTGGAAGACCATTCCTGAAGACATCAAAATTCAAATTGGATGCTTTTTCAGGGACATACTTGGTGCACGAAATTGCAATCACACTTTTGCAATTCCGCACAACTAACCAGCAAGTGCACTGGGTCGTCCAAGTAATACCTTACGTGAGTAAGGGTCGATCCCACGGAGATTGTCGGCTTGAAGCAAGCTATGGTTATCTTGTAAATCTTAGTCATGATATTAATAATTATCCGGATTGATTGTGAAAAGTAAAAGAACATGAAATAAGTACTTGTTTTGTAGTGATAGAGAATAGGTTGAGGTTTTGGAGATGCTTCATCTTCTGAATCTCTGCTTTCCTACTGTCTTCTTCTTCAAACACGCATGGCTCCTTCCATGGCAAGCTGTATGCAAGGGTTTCACCGTTGTCAGTGGCTACCTCTCATCCTCTCAGTGGAAATGTTCAACGCACCCTGTCACGGCACGGCTATCCATCTGTCGGTTCTCAATCAGGCCGGAATAGAATCCAGTGATTCTTTTGCGTCTGTCACTAACGCCCCGCCTTCAGGAGTTTGAAGCTCGTCACAGTCATTCAATCATTGAATCCTACTCAGAATACCACAGACAAGGTTTAGACCTTCCGGATTCTCTTGAATGCCGCCATCAGTTCTAGCTTATACCACGAAGATTCCGGTTAAAGAATCCAAGAGATATCTACTTAATCTAAGGTAGAACGGAGGTGGTTGTCAGGCACACGTTCATAGTTGAGAATGATGATGAGTGTCACGGATCATCACATTCATCCGGTTTAAGAACAAGTAATATCTTAGAATGGAAGCAAGCATGATTGAATGGAAAACAGTAGTAATTGCATTAATCCATCAAGACACAGCAGAGCTCCTCACCCCCAACCATGGGGTTTAGAGACTCATGCCGTAGAAGGTACACAAAGAAACGTGTAAAGTGTCATGAGGTACAGATACAATGTCAAAAGATCCTATTAATAGTAAACTAGTAACCTAGGGTATACAGAAATGAGTAAATGACGTAAAAATCCACTTCTGGGTCCACTTAGTGTGTGCTTGGGCTGAGCAATGAAGCATTTTCGTGTATAGACTTTTCTGGAGTTAAACGCCAGCTTTTATGCCAGTTTGGGCGTTTAACTCCAAGTTTTATGCCAGTTCCAGCGTTAAACGCTGGAAATTCTGAGGCTGAATTGCCACGCCGGTTTGGGCCATCAAATCTTGAGCAAAGTATGGACTATTATACATTGTTGGAAAGCCCAGGATGTCTACTTTCCAACGCCGTTGAAAGCGCGCCAATTGGGCTTCTGTAGCTCCAGAAAATCCACTTCGAGTGCAGGGAGGTCAGAATCCAACAGCATCTGCAGTCCTTTTCAGTCTCTGAATCAGATTTTTGCTCAGGACCCTCAATTTCAGCCAGAAAATACCTGAAATCACAGAAAAACACACAAACTCATAGTAAAGTCCAGAAAAGTGAATTTTAGCTAAAAACTAATAAAAATATACTAAAAACTAACTAGATCATACCAAAAACATACTAAAAATAATGCCAAAAAGCGTATAAATTATCCGCTCATCAATACTCCTTTGAAATAGATGGCCGCATAGTAATCTTCAATCTGAATGGAGTCATTGACAATCCCTCAGAAGATCGTTCTATCTTCTAGTGTGATGTCATAGACGAAAGTGTGGCTGAAGTTCAAAAAGAAGAGTTTGAAGAGAGGCACACTGGACAAGGTCCAAGTGTGGGGACCTTCTTAACTGACAATGAGGACACTTCGCCATTTTCACAAGCCCCAGATAACCCAGAGCCTGTCCATGATCAAAAGTTAGAATTGAAACCTCTCCCTCCACATCTCAAATATGCTTACCTTGAGGATGAGCAGAAGCTTTTGGTTATTATTGCAAGAGAACTGACTTCTCAACAAGAAGAACAACTACTTGATGTGTTGAGGAAGCATAAGAAGGCAATAGGGTGGAGTTTGGCAGATATAGTGGGAATCAACCCTCAAATATGCGAGCACAGAATATTTTTAGAAGAGGGAGCAAGACCTGTCCGTCAACCACAAAGAAGATTGAATCCCACCATCTTGGAAGTTGTCAAAAAGGAAGTGACCAGACTATTGGAGGCCGGTATCATATATCCCATTTCAGATAGTGAATGGGTAAGCCCAGTGCAAGTGGTGCCCAAGAAGTCCGGAGTCACTACAGTGAAAAATGAGCATGGAGAGCTCATAGCAGCTAGAGTTCAGAATGCTTGGAGAGTCTGCATTGATTACAGACGTCTCAACCAAGCTACTCGTAAGGATCACTATCCACTTCCATTCATTGATCAAATGCTGGATCGCCTGTCAGGTAAATCACATTATTGCTTTTTAGATGGTTACACAGGTTATTTCCAGATTCATATAGCTCCTGAAGATCAGGAAAAGACTACTTTTACATGTCCTTTTGGGACCTATGCTTATAAAAGAATGCCCTTTGGCTTGTGCAATGCACCAGCTACTTTTCAAAGGTGCATGATGAGTATTTTCTCTGATCTTATTGAGGACTGTGTGGAAGTTTTTATGGACGATTTTAGCGTTTATGGTGATTCTTTTAACCTTTTCTTAGATGGATTATCTAGAGTATTAGATAGATATATTAATACAAACCTTGTATTGAATTTCGAAAAATGCCACTTTATGGTAAAGCAAGGGATTGTATTGGGACATGTGGTATCTAATAATGGCATTTCTGTAGACCCAGCAAAGGTGAATGTTATTTCTAGTTTACCTTACCCCTCCTCTGTGAGGGAAGTCCGTTCGTTCCTTGGCCATGCAGGTTTCTACAGGAGATTTATTCAGGACTTTAGTAAGGTGGCACTTCCCTTATCCAGATTACTACAAAAGGATATTGAGTTCGAGTTCAGTGAGGATTGCAAACAAGCATTTGATAAGCTAAAAACTGCTCTAACTCAAGCTCCAATTGTGAGAGGACCCGATTGGAGCTAGCCATTTGAAATCATGTGCGATGCTTCCAACCATGCAGTAGGAGCAGCACTGGCTCAGCGTGAAGGTAAAAATCCTTTTGTTATTGCCTATGCATCTAAGACTTTAGACACTGCCCAGTCCAATTATACTACTACTGAGAAAGAGCTACTCGCTATTGTTTTTGCTCTGGATAAATTCCGGGCTTATTTACTTGGTACTAGGGTAGTAGTGTATTCGGACCATGCAGCTCTAAAGTACCTATTGGCTAAAAAGGAATCCAAACCAAGACTTATACGTTGGATACTGCTGTTACAAGAGTTTGATTTAGAAATCAAGGATAGGAGTGGTAATCAAAATTTAGTTGCAGACCACTTGAGTCGCCTTGAACATATTAAGGATGATTCTACTCTTATAGATGATAATTTTCCTTTTGACAACCTGCAAGCAGTATCTGAAGTAGTCCCTTGGTATGCACCTATTGCTAATTATTTAGTTAGCCGCACATTTCCTCCACATTTTTCTAAACATCAAAGAGACAAGCTGAAAAGCGAGTCTAAATATTATATATGGGATGACCCATATTTATGGAGATGTGGCGCTGACCAGATAATTAGACGTTGTATACCTCAATCAGAATTCCAGTCTATTTTAGAAGCCTGTCACTCATCTGAAAGTGGAGGACATTTTGGCCCTCAACGAACAGCTAGAAAAATCTTAGACTGTGGATTCTGGTGGCCTACTCTTTTTAGAGATGCTGCTGAGTTTTGTAAATCTTGTCACCCATGCCAGAAATTTGGTAACATATCCAAGAGGGATGAGATGCCTTAACAATATATGCTTTTCTGTGAAATTTTTGATGTTTGGGGCATTGACTTCATGGGTCCATTTCCAAATTCTAGTGGATATTTTTATATATTGTTAGCTATAGATTATGTTTCCAAATGGGTGGAAGCAATTCCTACCCGCACTGATGATGCTAACACTGTTGTTTCCTTTGTGAGAAACCATATTATATGCCGCTTTGGATCACCACGAGCGATCGTGAGCGATCAAGGCACCCATTTTTGTAACAGGAGACTAACAGGATTGATGAAGAAGCATGGGATAATCCATAAAGTTGCAACAGCTTACCATCCCCAAACTAATGGGCAAGCCGAGGTGTCAAACAGAGAAATTAAGCGTATCTTGCAAAAGATAGTAAAGCCTCACAGAAAAGACTGGAGCACCAGACTACAAGATGCACTGTGGGCATATAGAACAGCATACAAGACACCCATTGGGATGAGTCCCTTCCGTTTAGTTTATGGAAAAGCTTGTCATCTCCCAGTTGAAATCGAACACAAAGCCTTCTGGGCAGTTAAAGAGTGCAACATGGGGATTGAGAATGCTGGAGCTGAAAGAAAGTTACAACTGCAGGAACTGGAGAACCTTCGCCTAGAAGCTTATGAAAACTCCAGAATATACAAGGAAAAGATGAAAGCTGTGCATGATCAAAACATCAAGAAGAGAGAGTTCCAACCTGGAGATTTTGTTCTCCTTTACAAATCTCGACTGAGGCTCATGCCCAGCAAGTTGAGATCAAAATGGGAAGGTCCATACAGAATAGAGAAGGCTGAACCGTACGGAGTTTATCACCTAAGCCATCCTTCAAGTTCTGCACTTATTAAGGTTAATGGACACCGTCTGAAGCTATACCATGGTGAGAAGGTGCAGAAGAGCAAGGAGCTTGAGATCTTCCGCCCGGAAGATCCTTACATAGCAACAGATTGAGCTAGTGGAGCGTCCAACTTATGGACGTTAAAGCAAAGTGCTTGGTGGGAGACAACCCACCGCGGTATGATCGTTCTTTTCTTCACTTTTAGTTTTTTTTTCCTCTTTAAATAACTTTTCTCCTTATTAGTGCTTTCGTGCTCTCTCAATTACATGTCTTTATCTTTCTTAAAAAAAAAAAAAATTCGCTGCGCGACGCGTCCACGTGGCAGGGGGAATGAAGAAAAATAAAAATGAACAGAAAGTTTCGCAGGAGCAGCGCTGGAGTCATGCCAAAGGCACAATTTACTCCACGCGACCGCGTCGCTGACGCGACCGTGTCGCATGGAAATCATGGCCTCCCACGCGACCGCGTGCTCCACGCGGCCGCGTGCCCTGCATTTTCGACGTAAAAGGGTGCACAATGCTATATTGTGAGAGAGTGGTGCTGGAAGCACAATCCTGGTCACGCGACCGCGTCGCCGACGCAGCCGCGTCAATTAACTTCTGATGCACATTCACGCGATCGCATTACCCACGCGATCACGTCACCTTAATTTGGCAATTGAATTATATTGAACAGAGAGTTGTGCTGGAGCGAGGCTGCACTCGCGCCAGCAGCACAATGCAGGTCACGCGACCGCGTGACCGACGTGATCGCGTCCCCCTTCCTGATGCGCATCCACGCGAACGCGTGCCTTCCGCGGCCACGTCGCATGCGCCGCACAGCTCCACCCAATCAGCCAAATTATCTTATCTTTCTCTTCTCCAAACCCTACTTTTTCTTTCCCCCCTTCTTTCTTCTTTCTCCTTTTCCCCTTCTACCTCACCTTTCACTTTCTCTCTCTCTCTCACCACCATTAACAAGGTTTTACCTTCTTCTTCCTTCTTCTCTTTTCTATCATTCTTATTATAGTATCTATATATATTATTATTTTCCTTTTCTTTTCTTTTTCTTTTCACATCTTTATTTTTTCTTCTTCTTCTTTTACATGGTGTTAGAAACCTTTTAAGTCATCATTCTTCATTATATGCTTGTGGATTATTGCAAATTGTTTGACAATTATTTTTCTCCTATTTAAGGGATTTCTTGCATGTTCAATTTCATACTTTTTATATCTTGTTTACCATGCATGCCATGTATTTGTGAAAAAGGCCCATATAGCACTATGCACTTTTCTACATTACTTTACTCTACTCTGCAATGCTTGCTTTTCACAAATTCCCTTTCATATTTTATTAATTAAATTTAATTGTCAATACAAACGTGATAGTTAGTTTGTTACAAATGGTAACCTAACTTGGACATTGAATGTTTGATATATGCTACTCATGCCTTTTCCTGCATGCCAATACACCTCTTGCATTCCATTGTCCTACATGCACTTGCTATATTTCCATTGATGAGCTTTTCACATGTATTCCGGACCATGTGTTAATGCCATTTATCTTTATTGTGCATTGACTATCACTTACAATACCCTCTTCCTTGCTCTATGCCTTTGAATTTAATTTCCTTTCTCTTCCCTTCTTTCAGGATGGCCACCAAGAAAGGAAAAGAGAAAGCTACTTCCAAACCACCAGCAAGAAGAGGCACTAAAAGAGCATTAGTGGCAGAGCCTTCTTCAACCGCAGTCAAGCCCTCAACAAAACGAGTTAAGAGGATAATAAAGGTTGACGACAAAGAGAAAGCCTTTCCAGTAAAGGACACTGCGCGATTCTCCAATCGCTACTGTGAGCAGATGTTCCCTATCCTAACAGAAAGGAACTATAACAATGAATACCTTCTCATCCTCCCGCCCAATATTGCCACCTTTGTTGAGCCGCAAATTGAGCAAAGACAATGGGGTTTCCTACGAAGACAGCCAAGGCAGGTCAATCATTCTTGGGTAGTTGAGTTCTACTCCAACTTCTACATACCGACCCTGCAGTCTGTTTAGGTTTGGCAGAAATAAGTCCCCATCACAGAAGAGGCCATTCAGCAAGTTCTGAGTCTTCCCCCTATTCCAGCAGGATTGGACGCTTTTCAAGATGCCACCCTTTAGCGCCAGAAATACCAATTTGACTGGGACTCCGTTCTCAGAGTCATCGCTTTACCTAGCAACCGTTGGATCTACGGATACCACCGCAACTGCCCTAAGGGAATCTTGGCTTCCGCACTTACCTTGGAGGCTTACGTATGGGGACAGATCATGTCCCATTACGTCTTTCCGAGCACTCATGAGTCCTCCTTCACTGCGGACATGGCTGTTTTACTATGGTGCATCCTTACAGACCAACCTCTGAATCTCTCAAGACACATCCGGAATGCTATGGAGCATGTACAAATCGCGGGCAACTTACCTTTCCCCGCCTTGGTCTCAAATCTTGTCTCAATAGCCGGAGTCTCCTGTATAGCTGGGAACACCAAAGCCATGCTTCCACGGGATGATCAATATGTCCCTAACGGGAAATACCTCATATTTTCGGCCGCTACTACAAGCCAGCCTACTGAGCCGGTTGAAGATATTCCTTCTTCAACACCACAAGCATCTACCACTGAGAAATTACTCCAGCAGATACTTGAAAAGTTGGATCGGCATGAACAGAAAGCAAAGATGAGGGAGCGCCGTAACGAGCGCCGATTCAAACACCTCAAGGAGCTACTCAAGGGACGCTTCAGAGACTCAGACACCCCGGACTCCACTTCTTTTACCAGCACCGGGAGCCATACTGGTCTCGACTGTGGAGATACTGCCACCAGCCCACCCCTGTTCCTGACAGATGGCACCGAGGACGGTGCAAAGCCTTAAGTGTGGGGAGGTCGGTCAGTACCTGACTTCTGGAGGTAAATTCTCTTCTTGACACCAATAATTAGGATATTTTAGTTAGATTTTTTTCTTTCTTTTATAGAATAGAATAAATTGCATAGGTTAGGATAGTTGCATGCATGTTCTACTTGATTGAAAAGACAATAAGTTTCTTTTAAAAAAAATCTATCTTTGGAACAAAATTTCACTAATTTTTTTCAAAGTTTTTATGATAAATCTGCTTGAGGTGTATTCGGAACATGATGTTTGAGCTAAAAAACACACAACCTGTGAAAGATTTGAGCCTTTATGTATGGTTACACTATTTAACCATAATTATTTTATTCTTGTGTGTTTACTTCTCTGTGATTGTAATCTATATTTTGTTTTATCTTATATGTCCAATATTTATTATATTTACATGCTTGCACATGATTGAGGCCATTATTTGTTTAAACTCACTTATCCAAATCAAGCCTACCCTTTTCAATTACCCTTGTTAACCACTTGAGCTTTTAAAACCCCATTTGTTCTATATTTCACCACATTACTAACCTTAAGCTGAAAAACAATTGTATATCCCAAATTGAATCTTTGGTTAGCTTAAGATAGAATTGTGTGTGCTAGTTAAGTATGGGAAATTGTGAGAACAGAAGTTGTTAAGGGAGTGTGTCATGAAAATTTAAAGGAAATTTGGATACCCGCTCATGTGAAAATATAAAAATAAAAAATCTATGTGCATTGATAAGCTTTATTTATTCAAAAAAAATATTCAATAAATAAGGGGACAAAATTACCCCAATGTTAAACTCAGAATTCAAAGATCAATGCACATATGATAGAATTAAAATACAAGGTTGAAACATGAGTATGGGTTGAAAAAGGGAATTATGGGTAACTAGGCATGAATTTAAAAGTATATAGAATATATGTATATTAGGTGAGAGCTTAGGTTAATTAAAGATTCAATTTATAAAGCTCACTTAGCCATATGTATATCCTTACCTGCACCTTGGCCCCATTACAACCCTGAAAAGACCTCATGATGTTTGCATTGGTATATTAACTGTTGTTGATTGGTTAGGAGAAAAACAAAAGTTAGAAAGCATGACTAGAGAAGAATAGAGTGATTACCCTATACACTAGAGATTAGAGCGTACATACATTATCAGTGAGGGTTCAATGCTTGAATTTTCATGTTTCCAGCCTCATAAGCTATCTTCTTGCACTTTTATCGGTTTTATTATATGATGATAGAATTAGTGGAATTTGATTTGTAATTGTTTTGAAGGGCTTATTTACTTTTGATCAAGTGGATAATAATCATATAGTTGCATTTATTTATGTATGTAGGATTGCATTGCATTTCATGAGTTTCTGCATGTTCATACTTATTTCCTTGTCACCTTCAATTTAGCATGAGGACATGCTAATGTTTAAGTGTGGGGAGGTTGATAAACCACTATTTTATAGTTTATATTGTGTTTAATTGTGTGGTTTTGTCGTGATCCTTACCCACTTATTCATCAATTTAGCATGCATTTAGATTTCCTTCCTGAATTTATTACATGTTTGAAAATTGCTTCCTAGAGACTTTAATTATTTAATTTTAATTCTCCTTTATTCCACTCGATGCCGTAATCTGTGTGTCAAGCGTTTCAGGCTTTATAGGGCATGAATGAGACGGAGATTGGAGAGGGAGCTAGCAAAAATGGAAGGAACACAAGAGTTTGAGGAGATAACCAGCGAAAAGTGACGCGGTCGCATGGCTCACGCGACCGCGCGAAGGAGCACAAATCGAAGTGACGCGGCCGCATGGCTTGCGCGGCCGCGCGGATTGGAAAGCACAAGCAACGCGGTAGCATGGACGACGCAAACGCGTGAAGAGGAAAAGCGCCAGCGACGCGTCTGCATGGACGACGCGATCGCGTGACATGCACGATCTGCGTAAACTGTAGAATCTGAAACCAGCGACTTTGGACCCTATTTCGGCCCAGTTTTCGGCCCGGAACAGCAGGCTAAAGTCAAAGAATATGCAGAAACAAGAGACACATTCATTGAGTAGTTTTGGAGATCGAGTTTTTCACTCTCTTAGGTTTTTCTCTCTAGTTTTTAGAATTTTAATTTTCAATTGATCTTAGCATTGGAACATTGAGAAGAGTTATTTTCCTCATCATGACTTCATCACTCTAGTTTGTTCTCTTAACTTGGTTTTATTCTTCCATGTTCTTTGTTATGTTCAATTTTGTCATTCAGATATTTTTATGATTAATTAATGCAAGGATTATTTCTTTTTAATTTAAATTCCATTCCAATAATCATGTCTTCTTTTAATTCCCTTTCATGTGCCATGGATTCTTTATTTACAATGCGTGAGTAGTTTCATTACTTGATGGGGAGTTGATTAAAAGGAACTCTTGAGTTGGAAGGATTGAAAGAAAAATTTGTAATTGGGTTAAATGTTGAATTGCTATCCTGTCACCGACGCCAATCCCTTTGAACTAAGTGGGTTGCAACTTGTGAATAGATCTAGCATTTCCACTTGTTTGACTTTCTCTTACCTAGTAAGGGATAACCAAATAGAACAACTATTAATTATAAATTAATCTTACAATCACACCATCAATGATAGAGATTCTAACCAATCAATTCCCAGTCAAGGCCTCTTATTTTTATTATTTAAAATTCCTCAATTTGAATCCCAATTTACTTAGCTCAACTCTTTTTGGAATATCTGATTAATAAAACACACATTTTTCTACAACTCGTTGGGAGACGACCTGGGACTTAAAACTCCCAGTAATTTTAATTTAAACTTTCAGTGACATATTTCTAAATTGATAGGCAGATTTTCGGTGAGTTAAGAACTATACCTGCAACGTAACTATTTTAATAAATTTTTAATTCACCAGCTTCTGCACCTCATCACCGGGGAATTGCAAATGTATGCCTTATTATTGGTTATTGTAAATATTTTTCAAAAAAAATTCAGATTTTAAAATTTTTATATTATCTTATCTTATTTTTCAAAATTCAAATCTTTTTCAAAAACTATATCTTTTTCAAAATCTTATCTTATCTTTTTTCAAAATCTTATCATATCTTTTTCAAAAATCATATCTTTTTCAAAATATTTTCTTTTTGTTAGTTTTTGTTTTTATTTTCTCCTACTACTATGAACTCTCACCCCTTTGGCTATGAGTCTGGTTACAATTATGTTGCAGGAAAAAGAGATTACAATGAGAACATGCATCAAGGATGGAACAATCAAAGATGGGAGGAGCCACAAGGATTTGATCAACCCTCATGGCAACAACCACCTCCAATGGACTATCAACAACCGTTCCATGAGGCATATCAAGGCAATGGCTATGGTGAGCACTCTTTTGATTATCAACAACCACCACCATTTGCCTATGAACCCCCTCCTCAACATGACTTTGGACCACCATACTCACAAGCCCTTTACCACCAATCACCCTCATATGATCCTAACCATTATCCACCATACCAACCACCTTATGAGCCATATGAACCATATCTAAAACCACCCCAATTTCAACCCAATTACTCTCAGGAACCACCACCTCCATATACACCATGTCCATATCCATTTACCCAAGACCCATAAGATCCTAATCATGCAATCCAAGCAGAACAAGAATCAAGGGATCATCTCAAGGAATCAGTGGATCGATTTTATGCAACTCTATATCAACTAAATCAAGCGATAAGTCGACTGGCTTCCCAACGCTCGGACACTCAAAGTGCTCCCATGGCTACATGTGGAGAATCAATAAAAGAGCGTAGCATAAAGGAGACACTAGAAACTCCAATGGACAATGAGGAACATGCCTTTGTATTGGAACAAGTGGAGGAAACCGTAATAGCTGAAGAAGAGGAAGTGGTTGAAGACTTAGGAAACGCGGAACCTCCATGGGAAATTCAAATCATAGAACCTCCTTCCAAGACGTTTGAATTTGATGTTGAAGAGGGTGTACAACCTCCAAGGCATATCATGGTTAAAGACTTGGAAGAGGTTGATCAATAGATGGATATTCAAGAAGAAAAGGCACAACCTCCCATGCCCTTGGTGAGCAATGAAGAAGAGATTGAATTGGAAGAAAGCTACCAAGAGGAAGAGGTTGATATTGAAGAAGCTTGCAAAGAGGTGATAGTTGTCAAAGAAGAACACAAAGGAGTGGAGCTTGCAAGCTCATTAAAAACCCCTCCCCCTAAGTTGCCATCATCCTTCACAACATTCAAGCGAATAAAATTCATATCCCTTAGCTTTCTAATTCCACTTGAATATGGGCTACGGGAGATGGATGGTCAACTTAGAGCTCTTTGTGGCATTAAGAGTAAGAGGAAGATGGTCAGTGTTAAGAATTGTCCTGCAAAGTTCATTATTGTTGGAAGCTTTAAGTTTAAACGCAAAGGTTGTTGTAGAGCTCAATTGAATGGGTCTAGGAAGTTGTTTGGACGCTTCAGTGAGAATTCTAAAGCTGAACCACCCGGATAGAATCATGAAAATTAACTTGAAGACGGGTGTAGAAACAAGATTTAGGATCCGGGAATATTTGAGGATCAAATTTGGGAGCTCAAAGCTTGTGAAGAACTCTATCAAAGCTTGAGAAATTTACTTGGTATTGATAGAGCTTATTGGAAGTCCAAGCATTGGTGGAAGTTTCAGGATGAGTTCAAGCACAAGCCACCATGACAGAGAGCTCACCAAATGTCCAACTTAAGGACTTTAACTAAAAGTGCTAGGTGGGAGACAACCCACCATGGTATGATCGTCCCTTTTTCAGTTTTAATTTTAGTCTGTTTTGTTTGTTTTTGAGTTTTGATTGAACCTGGAATCATGCATAACATTCATATTAGCATTGCATTCTGCATTTTGCACAAAAAACGCACGCGACACGACAGCGTCGCTGACGTGTCCGCGTCAAATGTGCGTTGGGAAGAAAATAAGATTGAACAGAGAGTCACGCGAAAGTGTGGCTGGAGGCGTGCCTTTAGCACAATTTGACCCACGCGACCGCGTCGCTGACGCATCCGTTTCATGTGGGAAAAATGCCTCCCACGTGTTCGCGTCACCCACGCGAACGTGTGGCCCTATAAAATTGATGTAAACGGGTGTATGGCAGCAAGTTGTGATGGAGTAGGGCTGGAATGGTGCTGGAAGCACAAACCCCATCACGCGAATGCGTCGCCCACGCGTCTGCGTCACTTACAAATCACGCCAACCGCGCGAACGCGTGCTCCACGCGTCCGCGTCACAAGCGGCGCACAGCTTATCCAAATCAGTCAAATATCTTATTTTTTTCCCCAAATCTAAATCTTTTCTTTCCCTTCTTTTTTTTCTTTTTCTTTTAATTAGTGTTGGAAATTTATTTGGGTCATTATTTTGCTTGTGGATTATTAAGGAATTGTTTGACTATTATATATTACTTTTTATATGGTTGCTTGTATGTTCAATTTAATACTTTCAATAACTTATTTACCATGTGTTCCGAGGGTTACCTGAAACGTGTAGCTCGGTCGTCTGGAGAGGCCTGAGGTGGGGGTCAAAGACCCGAGCTTGATATGCAGAGTGGTTGGTGGTTGTACCTGCAATGACACTCCGATGCTTAAGTTAGCATGGGTCCAAGCAGATATGTGTAGAACGTGGAATGAATGCCATACCTGGGTGTTCCAGTGTATTTATAGTAGTTGGCCGTGATCTTCCCTGGATAAGATATTCTTATCTTATCTTATCTTTGGGAGTTTTATCTCTATCTTTGTGGAACCGCCTTTTCTAGGCCTCTTTGGCCTTTAGGTTTTGGGCTGCGTTCCTTTTTGATGGGCCTTCTTTGCTTTATTGTCCGAGGTCCGACCTGTAGGCGTGAGCCTTAGGACGAGGTCGGACCTTTTATGAAGTTTCTGAGTTGGAGGAGCCCGATCAGGGTATGAACAGTGCCCCTGCCCGAGTTCGTCCTTTTTGGGAGGTCGAGCTCGGCATAGTAGTTTTTCAAAATTCAAAAATGGCCGTTCCTGCATTTATTGCTTTTTACCGTTTTTCCTCGATTTCCGTTCGGGCTCTGTGAAGGCTTTATTTATTTGCCCCTTTCCTTCTTTTTCTGTGTTTTTGTTTTTCTTTATCCTTTCCGAGCACTGCTTCTTCTTTCTCTTTGCTCTGCTTCCCCGAATCTCTCCGTGTGTCTTTCTGGGGTTCCCTCTGCGCTGTCGTTTCGTTCTCCTTGCTTTGGAGCTCGTCGTCTTCGTTTCTTTCTTCCAGGTTTGTTCCCATGTTTCTCTTTTCTTGTGCACATATGCTTCTGTTCTTTGTGTGGCTCTTGTTTGTTTCTTTTTCTTTATGCCTGGGTTGCCCCGAAAAGAGGCGCCGCCATTGCTTGTTGTTTGTATATGGGGGGGGCTCTTTTTTGTTCTCCGGTATTTTTGTTCCGGGTTGCCGCGTTTTCTTCGTGGGGTTTTTGTTTCTTGCTTTGCTGAATGGGTTTTCGCTGTCTTCTTTATGTGATTTTTGCTTGCTGTTGTATTCTTCTTTGTAGGTAAAAATTTTATGTCTCGAAAGGTTCTTCAAGCGATGTCGACTAAGATTCCATGTGGTCTTGGTTGGGTAGACCCTCTTCCTCTAAGAGTCCCTTCTGTGGTAGATTCTGAGTATTTAGCTAGGTTCCGTAGGCACTGTAGCATATGTGAGAATAGGGAGTCTGAGAGGGATTACGAACTAGTGGCCCCGGAATCCAAGGAGAGAGTGTGCTTCCCGCCCTTAGATAGTTCCGAGAAGCTCTTCTTTTATGCTTATGATTGTTTTTTCTCTAAGCTGAGTGTTCGAATTCCCTTTACCGATCTGGAGTCCGAGGTGTTATGGTCTTGTAACCTTGCCCCTACGCAGCTCAATCCAAATTCTTGGGCGTTTTTAAAGCTGTTTCAACTTTTGTGTCAGTTTTTGGGCGTCTCCTCCTCTATTTCTCTTTTTTCCTATTTGTTTGTGTTGACGAAGCCGGGGTCGGGTGGAGGGAAGGTATCTTGGGTCTCTTTTAGGGCTAACCAGGGAAGGAAGTTTTGTACCTTGTATGATGAGTCCTTTCATGATTTTAAGAACTTTTATTTCAAGGTCCGGGCTACTGGAGACGTCCGACCTTTCTTTCTATATGAGAGTGGGGAGCCTTCTTTTCCTCTTTGTTGGCAGGAGAATGTAGTGTCTGCTAAGTATACCTTTGAGAGTCTAGATGAGGTGGAGCAGGCTTTTGTGGGTGTGGTGAGCAGTTTATGGGGTCGGGCACCTCACTTGGACACGAAGAAAATGTTGGGAGATCCAAGCCTTCTCCGTTCCGAGTTAGGTAGTTCCCGACCTCTCAGAGATTCATCTTTTTTAGTATTTTGGTTTTCCTTGTTTTGGTGGAATTTCTGTTGTGGTAATCCTTTTTCTTTTATTTCTGCAGAGATGTCTTCTCAGGCGGATTCCATGAAGTTCCTTCGTCGGACGAAGAAGTCTGTGGCTGCTCGAAATATCGAGGCTGGGGAGGCTTCTGCCCGATCTTCTCCGAAGAAGACTACTGTGGGTGTCACTACTCGGTCGAAGACTATTCCGACTCCCCAGTTCCGAGCTATAAATCAAGATCCTCCGACCTCTGGACCCGGTCACTCTTCCCCGCCTTCGTCCTCGGGTCCTCCTCCCAAGAAACAGAAGACCTCTCAAGAGCTTGCGGGTTTTAATGACAAGGATTTTGATGCTCTTGGTTGGATTGAACAGCATATTCTCCCTCAGACCTTTATTTCTACTGATGATGTGTCTATGGAGCATCATTTTCAGTATATGGCGCGGAGTTGTGTCCGGATGGCTAGTCTTCATGCCGCTATTGCCCGGGAGTTCAAGAAATCCCCCATTGGTGCGACCAGCTCCCGACTTGAGAAGGCTCAGTCTGAGTTCGAGAGGATTAGTGAACTGAAGGCTGCTAGGATTACTGAGCTGGAGGCGTCTTTGGAGAAGGAGAAAGCTAAAGCTACCGCGGCTGTGGCGGCAGCGAAAGCATCTGAGGAGATGGCGAAGGCGGCGACGGAGAATTATACTCGGACATATGCCGAGCTTGTGGAGACAAAGGAGAGATTGCAATCCACTCAGGATGATTTTTACGAGCTAGAAGGTCATGTGGCTAAGGGTATGGATGCTATGTTTGAAAATTTGAAGGCTCAGGTCCGGGTTCTTGCTCCTGACCTGGATCTGAGTTTATTTAGTACGGATAACGTTGTTGTGGAGGGAAAGATTGTTCCTGCTCCCAACGAGGATGAGGTTCCGGTGTCCGACCCCAAAGTTCCGGTTGCGAACCCGACTTCACTTTTGGCCGGGGATGGATCTGGTGTGGAGGTTTCAACCCGGGATGACGGTGCCGTCGATGCTGTCCCGATTTCTATGTTTCCTCCGCAGCCTTCTGTTGATGTGGAGTCCGGAAAGGACCTTGATCCTCTGTAACCCTTTTATCTTTGGTTTTTTGCCCGGCCTGTGGGCTCTTTTGTTTTTGGATGGTTTCTGTGGACGCTTTGGACACCCTTTTGCTTTTAGCTACTTGTAGTAACTTTTTAGCTTATTATGCGGTGTTTTTGCGTTTTGACTTTTTGTTCCGCTTTTATGCTTTTTTAGTTGTTTTTGGATAACAACCTTTTAGCTAGCGCTTGAAACTTTTGTTTTACCCCTTCCTTTGATTTCGTTTTTTCGCTTGTACTTTTTAGTTGTTTTTGTATAGCAACTTTTTAGTAAGCGTTTTTGAAATCTTTGCTTTCGCCGTTTTAAGGCTTCTTTCATGGATCCGGGCTTTTTCTCGGACCTCGGGCGTTCGAATACCTCCCTTTGTTGGGTCCGACCTTGTCGTTGGTCGGCCTTTTAAGTTATTTTTGTAATCTCTTTTTATTTGGCTTTTTGAGCCTTTTCAGAGTTACTTTATAACTTCTTACATTAATTTGAACCTCGTCGCTTTATCTTTGCCGACCTTGTGTGGTCTCTTGGCAAATGATTTTTTGCGTTTTGCCGAGCATAAATTAATGCGCCTTGGGGGGGTACTTTCCAGGATTTGTTTCATCATGAGGAAGAAGAAAATAGAAAAATTTTGATTAGCATTAAAAAAGAAAGAATATTTACAGAGTGTTTACCCTTGACTAGGTCGGGTGCCTTACTTGACCGGGTGTCTCATTAAAAAACCCTGGTAGGGAAAAAGAGTACACCTCGGGTTAAATTTTTCCAGCTGTAGTACCGTCTTAGATTACAGGCGTGCCAGGCCCTGGGCAGCTCATTGCCTTCTAGGTCGGATATTTTGTAATAGCCTGTCCCTAAGACTTCTGTTATCTTGTAGGGTCCTTTCCAATTTGCAGCTAGCTTTCCTTCTCCCGACGTTTGTGTTCCGATGTCATTTCGGATTAGAATCAGGTCGTGAATGGTGAAGCTTCGCTTTATTACTTTCTGATTGTATCTGAGGGCCGTTCGCCGTTTTAAGGCTTCTTCTCGGATCCGGGCTCTTTCTCGGACCTCGGGGAGGAGGTCGAGTTCTTCCTTTTGTGCCTGCGGGTTACCTTCTTCGTTGTAGAAGATGACTCTGGGTGACCCTTCATCTATTTCGATAGGAATCATTGCCTCCATCCCGTAAGCTAGTCGGAATGGCGATTCTCCCGTTGTAGAGTGTGGGGTTGTCCGGTATGCCCATAGTACCTGGGGGAGCTCCTCGGCCCATGCCCCTTTGGCCTCTTGGAGTCTTCGTTTTAACCCGGCCAAGATGACTTTATTTGCGGCCTCTGCTTGTCCATTGGCTTGTGGGTGCTCGACTGAGGTGAATTGCTGTTTGATTTTTAGTTCGGCCACCAAGTTCTGAAAACTTGTGTCCGTGAACTGTGTTCCATTGTCTGTTGTGATGGAGTAGGGGACTCCGAACCTTGTGACGATGTTTTTGTATAGGAATTTGCGGCTTTTTTGAGCCGTAATGGTGGCTAAGGGTTCAGCTTCGATCCACTTTGTGAAGTAGTCGACCCCTATTATGAGGTATTTGACTTGCCCCGGTCCTTGGGGGAACGGGCCGAGTAGGTCAAGTCCCCATTTTGCGAAGGGCCATGGTGCGGTGATGCTGATAAGGTCTTCGGGTGGTGCCTTGTGAAAATTGGCGTGTTTTTGGCAGGGGGGCATATTCTCACAAATTCCGTTGCGTCTCTCTGCAAGGTCGGCCAGTAGAACCCGGCTCGGACTACTTTCTTGGATAATGCCCGAGCTCCGAGATGGTTCCCACACATGCCTCCGTGGACTTCTTCGAGGACGCTCTTTGTTTCTGAGGTCGGGACGCACCTAAGGAGGGGGTTTGAGAATCCTCTTTTGTATAATACGTCGTGAATTAGTGTATAATTCTGGGCGTCTTTCGTGAGTCTTTTAGCTTCCTTTCTTTCGGCGGGGAGAGTTCCCGACTTTAGGTAGTTGAGTATGGGGGTCATCCATCCTTGCTGCTGGTTGGATATATTTAGCGTTTCTTCCTCTCTTAGCACGGAGGGAGATTGTAAGGTTTCCTGGAGGAGACTTCTGTTGTTGCCTCCGGGCTTGGTGCTGGCGAGCTTTGAGAGGGCGTCTGCCCGGGCGTTTTGTTCCCGAGGTATGTGCTGGATCTGTATTTCTGAAAAGTGGCGTAATTGTGTCTGTGTTTGGTCCAGGTATTTTTTCATAGTTGGGTCTTTGGCCTGGTAGCTTCCATTTACTTGTGATGTGACGACCTGGGAGTCGCTGAAGATCGTGATTTTCTGGGCTCCGACCTCTTCGGCTAGCTTTAGACCTGCTAGTAGGGCCTCGTATTCGGCTTGGTTGTTCGAGGCCTGGAACTCGAATTTTAGGGAGAGTTCTATCCGCGTTCCTTGGTCGCTTTCGAGTATAACCCCGGCTCCGCTTCCTGTTTTGTTTGAGGACCCGTCGACATACAGGTTCCATGAGAGTGGGGCTCCAGGGGTCTCAGTGTATTCTGCGATGAAGTCGGCCAGATACTGAGATTTTATGGCACTCCGGGCTTCATAGTGGAGGTCGAACTCGGACAGTTCCACCGCCCATTGCAGTATTCGTCCTGCCAGGTCTGTTTTTTGCAGGATGTGTCTCATGGGTTAGTTTGTCCGGACTTTGATGGTGTGGGCTTGAAAGTAGGGACGGAGCCTCCGAGCTGTGAACACTAGGGCGTAGGCGAATTTTTCTATCTTCTGATAGTTTAATTCGGCCCTTTGTAGTGCCTTGCTTACAAAGTATATGGGGCGTTGTCCTTGGTCATTTTCTCGTATTAACGCTGAAGCGACTGCTCGATTTCCAACCGAGAGGTATAGTACGAGTTCTTCTCCTTTTAAAGGTCGGGTTAGGATTGGTGGCTGCCCGAGGAATTCCTTGAATTCTTGAAAGGATTTTTCGCACTTCGGGGTCCATGAGAAGGGTTTCCCTTTCTTTAGGAGTGAGTAGAGAGGTAGTGATTTTATCGCTGATCCTGCCAAGAATCTTGATAGGGCGGCTAGCCTTCCATTCAGTTGTTGTACTTCTTTGACACACGTCGGGCTCTTCATATTGAGTATCGCTTGGCATTTGTCCGGGTTTGCTTCGATGCCCCTTTGAGTCAGCATGAAGCCTAAGAACTTTCCGGCCTCTGCGGCGAAGGTGCACTTTGTCGGGTTAAGTCTCATGTTGTGTTTTCTGAGGGTACCGAAGATACTGGTGAGGTCGGTCAGCAAGTTTTTGTCTTCTTGTGTCTTTACCAGCATGTCGTCGACATACACCTCCAGCTGTAATCCGATGTGCTCTGAGAACACTTTGTTCATTAGCCTCTGGTAGGTTGCCCCTGCGTTCTTCAGCCCGAAGGGCATTACTACGTAGCAGTAATTTGCCCTTGGGGTTATGAACGAGGTCTTTTCTTGGTCGGGTCCGTACATCGGGATTTGATTGTATCCCGAGTATGCGTCCATGAAGGAGAGATATCTATAGCCTGAGGCTGCGTCTACTAAGGCGTCGATGTTTGGTAGTGGATATGGGTCTTTGGGGCAGGCTTTGTTGAGATCCGTGTAATCGACGCACATCCCCCATTTTCCATTGGGCTTTTCACCAGGACCACGTTTGCGAGCCATAAGGGGTATTTTACTTCCCTAATGAACCCTGCATCTAGCAGTGCTTGTACTTGTTCTTCTATTGCTTGCATGCGCTCAGGTCCGAGCTTCCGGCGTCTTTGTTGGACAGGTCGGGATCCCGGGTAAACTGATAGCTTGTGGCACATCAGGTCGGGGCTTATGCCTGGCATGTCGGAGGCTTTCCAGGCGAAGAGGTCGGAATTCTCCCTTAAGAGGGTTATGAGTTCCTCTTTTAGGCCCGCTTCGAGGTTTGTTCCTATGTTTGTTATTTTTTCAGGTGTGTTCCCAATCTGGACTTTTTCGGTTTCTCCCTCTGGTTGTGGCCGAAGATCTTCTCGGGATTGAACTCGCCCGAGCTCTATTGTGTTGACCTCTTTCCCTTTTAGGCTCAGGCTTTCGTTGTAACATCGCCGCGCTAGTTTTTGGTCGCCTTTTAGGGTAGCGATTCCTTTTGCGGTAGGGAACTTCATACAGAGGTGTGGGGTCGAGACTATAGCTGCCAGTCTGTTTAGGGTCGGTCGCCCAATGAGGGCATTGTATGCTGAAGTGACGTTGACTATAATGTAGTCGATGCTTAATGTTTTAGATTGCTCGCCCCTTCCAAAGGTAGTGTGTAGCGAGATGTATCCTAAGGGATGGATCGGGGTATCCCCTAGCCCAAATAGGTCGGTGGGATAGGCCTTTAGTTCTTTTTCTTCAAGTCCGAGCTTGTCGAAGGCCGTTTTGAACAGGATATCTGCTGAGCTTCCCTGGTCAATCAGGGTTCGATGTAAGTTGGCGTTTGCTAGGATAATGGTGATTACCATTGGATCGTCGTGCCCGGGTATTATCCCTTGAGCGTCTTCTCGGGTAAATGAGATAGTAGGTAATTCGGGCAGGGGACTGTCTTCTCGGACGTGATAGACTTCTTTGAGGTGTCTTTTTCGCGAGGATCTGGATGTTCCTCCGCCTGCAAAACCTCCATTTATCATGTGAACGTGCCTTTCAGGGGTTCGTGGGGTTTGTTCGGCCCGATCTTCGTTATCTCCCCGCCTTCTCTTCCTGGTCTCTTCTCCTTTCTCTGCTATGTATCTGTCGAGTTTTCCTTCTCTGGCTAGCTTTTCTATAACATTCTTTAGGTCGTAGCAGTCGTTAGTAGAATGACCGTAGAGCTTGTGATATTCACAGTATTCGGACCGATTCTCCCCGCTCTCTTGTGTTTTAGCGGTCGGGCGTGGGATCTTTTCGGTGTGGTATACTTCTCTGTAGATGTCTACCAGGGAGACTCGGAGGGGGTGTAGTTGTGGTACTTCCGTGGCTTGTCCGAGTTGGGCTCTTCTTTTTTCTTCTGTTCCCGATCTCGATCTCGGAGTGGGTAGGTTGATTCCTTCCTAGAAGAGTCTCTTAGCTGGGAGGTTTCCTCCATGTTGATATATTTTTCTGCCCGCTCCTGCACCTCGTATAGGGAGGTCGGGTATCGTTTGGATAGGGATTGGCTAAACGGTCCCTCCTTTAGGCCGTTTGCTAGTCCCATGATGGCTGCTTCAGTGGGCAAGTGTTGTATGTCCAGGCAGGCTTTGTTGAATCGCTCCATGTATTCTCGGAGAGTTTCTTGGTTACTTTGTTTGATCCCGAGCAGACTGGGGGCATGTTTTGTTTTGTCCTTTTGAATAGAGAACCTTGTTAGGAATTTTTTGGTTAGGTCTTCGAAGCTGGTGATTGGTCTTGGTGGCAGGTTGTCGAACCACTTCATGGCTGACTTGGTGAGAGTGGTGGGGAAGGCTTTGCACCGAATCGCGTCGGAGGCGTCGACTAGGTACATTCTGCTTCTGAAGTTTCTGAGGTGGTGACTTGGATCGGTGGTGCCGTCGTAGAGATCCATATCGGGTGGTTTGAAGTTTCGCGGTACCTTCTCCTTCATGATCTCTTGCGTGAAGGGATCATGGTTGCCTTCGGGGGTGGTGCCGCGTTCTGTCCGGTTTTTCAGGCTGGCCTCTATTTTCCGCAGTTTTTCTTCTAATTCTCTGCGCTTTCGAGTCTCCCTCCTCAGATCTTGTTCCGTTTCTTTCTGCTTCTTTATGTCCTCTTCGAGTTGTTTCAGTCGGTTTTGTTGTGCCCGGACTGCTTCTAGAATTTCCGAGCTCTTCTCTTTTTCGGAATTTTGTGGATCTTTGTTTGGGAGTGATGTCTTTGGGCGATTCTGTTTGTTTCCTCCTGGAGTGCATGGTGATAGAGGGCTGTCCGGTCGTTCTCCGGTGTCAATTTCGTCCTCTTGTTCAGATGCAGCGCGGTCATTGTTGTGAGGGTCGTCCGCCATGGTAGGGGATGACTTCCAGGTCCCCGACAACGGCGCCAATGTTCCGAGGGTTACCTGAAACGTGTAGCTCGGTCGTCTGGAGAGGCCCGAGGTGGGGGTCAGAGACCCGAGCTTGATATGCAGAGTGGTTGGTGGTTGTACCTGCAATGACACTCCGATGCTTAAGTTAGCATGGGTCCAAGCAGATATGTGTAGAACGTGGAATGAATGCCATACCTGGGTGTTCCAGTGTATTTATAGTAGTTGGCCGTGATCTTCCCTGGATAAGATATTCTTATCTTATCTTATCTTTGGGAGTTTTATCTCTATCTTTGTGGAACCGCCTTTTCTAGGCCTCTTTGGCCTTTAGGTTTTGGGCTGCGTTCCTTTTTGATGGGCCTTCTTTGCTTTATTGTCCGAGGTCCGACCTGTAGGCGTGAGCCTTAGGACGAGGTCGGACCTTTTATGAAGTTTCCGAGTTGGAGGAGCCCGGTCAGGGTATGAACACCATGCATGCTAAGTGTTTGTGAAAAAGCCCGTATGGCATCACGCACTACTTTTCTGTTATCCTACTTTCATACCTATTTTTCACAAAACTCTTTTTACATTTTATTAATTATTTATAATTGTCCATACAAACATATTGTTAGTTTGAAAGGTTTGGTAATCTAACTTGGACATTGAATGCTTGATCTATGCTACTCATGTCTTTGCCGGCATGCCAATAAATACCTTGCATTTAACTGTCATCACATGCACTTGCTATATTTCCATTGATGACTTTTCACATGTAGCCATGACCATGTGTTAACGTCATTCTTCTTTACTGTGCATTGATTACCACATTTCCCATTCTCTTCCTTGCTGTAACCCTTAGCTTTAAAAGTCACTTTCTTTTTCCCTTTTTAGGATGGCCACCAAGAAGGGTAGAGAGAAAGCTACTCCCAAACCACCGGTAAGGAAAGGAACAAAAAGAGCACCAGCTGAGGAACCACAACCCCCATCCACTTGCACATCTTAGCATGCACCGAGGATGGTGCAATCTTTAAGTGTGGGGAGGTCGATACCGACTTCCAGGGGTTAGTTACCTTCTTTTCAACACCAATATTCTATTTTCTTTGTTTGTTCATTGTTGCATTTGCATATTTGATTGCATGTTTGTTTGATTTTATGCATTTAAGTACTACTTGGTTGAAAAATAATAAGTTTCTTTTTAAGACCTTATTTTTGAGAATTTTCACTAATTTAAATTAAAAAATTAAAATTTTCTATGTGTTAAATTTGTTTGAAGATTATAAATTGGAACATGGTTTTTGAGCTTATTTGTATGGTTACATTATTTAACCATAAATATTTTATTCTTATGTGTTTTCTTCTCTATGATTGCAATCTTTGTTTTGTTCCATTCTATATGTCCATTATTTAGTGTATTTACATGCTTGCATATGATTGAGGCCATTACTTGTTTTTGCTCACTTATCCCAAATAAGCCTACCCTTTTATGTCACCCTTGTTTTTGGTAAGCATGCTCATGTGAAATCAAAATAATTAAATTACCATGCGCATTGAGATTAAAAAAAATTTAAGTAATTAAATAAGGGGATACAAAAATTACCCCAATGCAAAATAAAAAAAACCAATACACATGGGACAAAATTCAAAAATAAATTTAGTGCATGAGCATGTAATACGAAAGTGGGAAATTTTGGGTAGCTAGGTAAAGAACTTTGAAATTATATAAAGTATGTATGTTAAGTGAGATCTTAGACTAATCAAGGATTCACTTTGTTAGCTCACTTAGCCTTATATATACATCCTTACCTTTACCTCAGCCCCATTACAACCTTGAAAAGACCTCATGATGTTTGCATTGGTACATTAAATATTTGTTGATTGGTTAGATGAAGAACAAACTTTTAGAAAGCATGATGAGAGAAGAGTAGAGTGAATTACCCAATACACTTGAGAGACTAAAGTGATATACACTACCAGTGAGGGTTCAATACTTGATTCTATGTTCCCTGCTTTCATGAGCTATCTTCTTACAAGTTTACTTGTCTTTTATTATATGATTTGAATTAGTAGAATTTGAATTATGTTTGTCTTGGAGAACTTGTTTACTTTTAACCAAGTAGGTAGAAACATTTTGCATGTAGTTACATTCACATAGATAGGTTGCATTGCATACTCTCTATCATTCCTCTTCACTCTTTTATAGCTTCTCTTGAGCTTAGCATGAGGACATGCTAATGTTTAAGTATGGGGAGGTTGATAAACCACTATTTTATGGTCTATCTTGTGCTCAATTGAGTGGTTTTTATCAAGTCTTTGCACACTTATTCATACTATTTGCATGGTTTTACAATTCCTTCCCAGAAATTGTTCTATGATTAAAAACTTTCTTTCTAGAGTCTTTAATTTGTGTATTTTAATCATCACTTATTACTATTCGATGCCTTGATATGTGTGTTAAGTGATTTCAGAGTTTATAGGGCAGGAATGGCTCAGAGGATGGAAAAGAAGCATGCAAAAGTGGATTGAATACAAGAACTTGAAGAAATTGCTAATCTGTCTAGCTTGACCTCTTCGCACTCAACGGTCATAACTTGAGCTATAAAGGTCCAAATGATGCGGTTTCAGTTGCATTGGAAAGCTAACATCCGGAGATTCGATTTGATATATAGTTCGCTTTAGTGACCGTACAGCAAAATGACGCGCATGCGTGAATCACACAGACACGTCGTTCTGCAGAAATTCCAGTGACCTGCACGTGTTTGAATTCGGTCCTAGCGATTTCTGGGCTATTTCCGACCCAATTTCAAGCCCAGAAAACACAGATTAAAGGCTGCAAAGTGGAGGAATGAAGGGAGACGACTGAGAATTCACTTTTTATAATTTAGATGTAGTTTTTAGAGAGAGAGGTTCTCTCCTCTCTCTTAGGTATTAGGAATTAGGATTTCTCTTAGTTGTAGGATTTAGGATTATTTCTTCTTCATCACAGGTTCAATGTTCCTTTAATTTATTTTCTACTTTTATTTATTCTATTACTTTAATTATTATTTATCTTTTCAATTTGGCTTATGAACTCCATGTTAAAATTGATTTCTTTATTTAATATAATTTGAGGTATTTCAGACTTATGATTGCTTTCTTTTATTTATTATGGATTTTTCCCTTTTGGCTTTGGTTGAGTAATTGGTGACACTTGAGTTATCAAACACAGCAGTTGATTAATATTTGAAGTTTGTTGGTTGATTTGGATCCCTCTAAAGCTAGTCTTTCCTTAGGAGTTGACTAGGACTTGAGGAATCAAATTAATTGGTCCACTTGACTTTCCTTTATTTAGTAAGGGTTAACTAAGTGGGAGCAACGGACAATACTCATCACACCTGATAAGGATAACTAAGATATGATTTCCAGTTCTCATACCTTGCCAAGAGCTTTTCTAGTTATTAGTTTATTCCTTTTGCCATTTACTATTCTTGCTTTTTATCTTATACATTAAAAAACCCCAAAAACATACCTTTTTCCATAACCAATAATAAATCATACCTTCCTGCAATTCCTTGAGAAGACAACCCGAGGTTTAAATACTTCGGTTATCAATTTCAAAGGGGTTTGTTACTTGTGACAACCAAAACTTTTGTATGAAAGGATTTTCTCTTGGTTTAGAAACTATACTTACAACGCGTTTATATTTGTGAATTTCTTTACCGATAGAAAATCCGATCGTCAAGCCTCTATCCAGTTAGAGACATAGTCTACTGCTACTAGAATGTAATTATTTGCGTATAAGGTGGGGAATGGACCCAAGAAGTCAATCCCCCATACGTCAAATAGTTAAAGTTCCAGTATAAATTATTGTGGAATCTCATTTTTCTTGGGTAGGTTCCCATCTCTTTGGCACTCGTCACATCTTGACACCAATTCCTTTGCATCCTTGAAAATGGTTGGCCAGTAGAACCCACATTGTAGCACCTTGGCTGCGGTTCTTTTTCCACTAAAATGACCTCCATATGCAGATCCATGACATTGCTAAAGCACCTCTTGTCCTTCCTCATGGGGAATGCACCTGCTCAAGATTCCATCAGCACACTTTTTGAACAAATAGGGCTCATCCCAGATGTAGTGTTTACGATCGTTGATTAGCTTTCTCCTTATGTGTTTGTTGATGTTGGTTGGTAGTTCCCTAATAGCCTTGAAGTTGGCTATGTCTGCAAACCAAGGGGCTTCTTAGATCATTGACGTGAGCGGAAATTGGCATATTAAGAATTAATTAGAGAAATGGCGTTGCGAGTACAGTTCTTAACCAGCGAAAATCCACTTATCAATTTAGAAAAAGGGTTGTCACAAATTTTAGAAATAAAATGCTGGGAGTATGAGTCCCAGGTCGTCTCCCAACGAGTTGCAGGAAGATGTGCTATTTTATCAATCAGAGGTTTTCAAAAGGGATTTTGAATTTGATGAACAGAAAATTAAATTAGAGAATTTATATGATTTAAATAAAATCTTGACTGGGAAAAGATTAATTGGAAGTTCTATCCTTGTTAGAATTTTATCAAGAGTAATTAATAATTAGTCATTGTTTATATTTAGTTAACCCTCAACGAATGAAGGAAAGTCAAATTAAAAGTCAACTTCTATTCACAAGTCCTAATCCTCTCCCTTAGGAAGGATTAGAGTTAGTAACTAACAAGCCAACCAACAATGAACCAATTACAATTGAACTCTTGAGTATTCTAACTCAAGGTTCTCCTTTTAATCAACTCCCAATCAAGTTGGGGGACTACTCCATCATCATAATTGTAGACTTCACAAAATCAATGGGAGAAATAAGAGAAGACATAATAAATAATAATGAAAGAGATTAATTAAAAGTAAAAATAGTTTTGTATTAATAAACTATGAAAATAATCCAATGTCAACTCTGGAAAAATTGAGAATATGAAAGAGTAAATGAAAAGTAAATAACAAACTATAATGACCAGTACCGGAGGTAGACCCTTCTCAAAAGCTAAAGCCAAAAATCTTCAAATCCTATTTTATGAATGTCAAAAAGAGAAACCTAGGGGAGGAGTAAAATCAGATCTAAAAACTTGAGATTGTGCGGAATGAATTTGTCTTTTTGTCTCTGCATGTTCCCTTGCTCTAATCTGTGTTTCTGGGCCGAAAACTGGGTTGAAATGCGGCCCAAAAACTATGCCAGCGACATCTGTAATTCTGTAGATCGCGCACGTCATGCGGCCGCGTCATCCACGCGTTCGCGTCACTCAGCGTTTCTCGTACCCCGCGTGCACATCGTCCACGTATTCGCGTTGTTCGTGCAGCTTCCAATCCGCGCAGTTGCGTCAGGCACGCGAGCGCGTCACTATGATTTCTTCCATTTCGCGCGGTCGCGTGAGCCATGCGACCGCGTGACTTCTCGCTGGTCATCTCCTCAATTCCTTGTGTTCTTTCCACTTTTGCACGCTTCCTCTTCATTCCTTACGCCATCCTTGCCCTATGAAGCATGAAACACTTAACACACAGATCACGGCATCGAATGGTATGAAGGAAAATAAAAATATACAACTAGAAGGTCTTTAGGAAGCAAGTTTTCAATCATAGAATATTTTTAGGAAGGAATTGTGAATACATGCAAATCATATGAATAAGTGGGCTAAGACTTGATAAAACCACGCAATTAAACACAATATGAATCATAAAATAGTGGTTTATCAACCTCCCCACACTTAAATATTAGCATGTCCTCATGCTAAGTTAAAGGAGATAAATATGAATGAACAGGGACATGTAAGACTTATGCAATGCAATGCAACCTATATACATATGAATGCAACTATATAATTTTGTCTATATGATTAAAAATAGATAAGTTCTCTAAGACAAAACATAGGCAGATTTCACTAATTCAAATCATACAGTAAAAGCAGGTAAATTTGTAAGAAGATAGCTCGTGAAAGCAGGGAGCGCAGGATCGAGCATTGAACCCTTACTGTTGGTGCATGTGCACTCCAATCATCTCTAGTGTACGGGATAATCACTCTATCCTTCTCTAATCATGCTTTCAAAAATTTTGTTTTTTACCTAACCAATCAACAATTTTAAAGTACCAATGCAAATATCATAAGGTCTTTTTTTCTTTACGGTTGTAATGGGGCTAAGGTAAGGGTGAGGGTACACATATGGCTAAGTGAGCTTATACATTGAATCTTTAATTAACCTGAGCTCTCACCTAACATACATATACTCTATATAATTTCAACATTCATACTTAGCTACCCAAAGTTCTTTTTCACATTCCATACTCATGCATCAACCTTTATTTTAATTTTATCACATGTGCATTGATTATTAAACTCTGACTTATCATTGGGGTGATTTTATTCCCTTATTCACTAAAATAAAAATATTTTTTTGTAGCTTATCAATGCACATAGATTTGTAATCTTTCTTTTATGGTTTCACATGAATAGGTACCCAAATTCCCTTTATTTTATCATGACATATTCTCCTATTACCCTTTATTCCCACAATTTTCCCATACTCAGTTACCACACAAATTCTATCTTAAGCTAACCAAAGATTCAATTGGGATTTTCAATTATTTTTCTGCTTAAGGCTAGTAATGTGGTAAAATATAGAACAAATGGGATTAAAAACGGCTCAAAGTGGTTAACAAAGGTAATTAAAAGGGATGCTTATATGGGATACGTGAGCTAAACAAACAATGGCCTCAATCATATGCATGCACATAACACATTAACATTGGACATATAGGATAAAATAAAATTCAGATTACAATCATAGAGAAGTAAACACACAAGAAATAAAAATGTTTACGGTTAAACAGTATAACCATGTATTTAGGCTTAAAGTCTCATGGGTTGTGTGTTCTCTTAGCTCAAAAATCATGTTCCAATTTTAACTTCAAACAAATTTAACATAATTATTTTGATTTAAATTAGTGAAATTTTCAAAAAATATATGGTCTTAAAACAAACTTATTATCTTTTCAATCAGATAGAACATGCATGCAATTAACCTACTACTATGCAATCTATCCTATTCTAAAGAAAAAAGTTTGGTGTTAGGGGGAAAGAATTACCTCCGGAAATCAGGTACTGACCGACCTCTCCACACTTAAGGCATTGCACCATCCTCGGTGCCATCTGTCAAGAACAAGGGTGGGCTGGTGGCAGTATCTCCACAGTCGGGACCATCATGGCTCCCTGTACTGGTAAAGAAAGTGGAGTCCGGAGTGCCTGGGTCCTCGTCAGGTCTGTGGTTGCCTGTGAGTAGCTCCTTGAGGTATTTGAATCGGTAGTGGTTGCGGCGCTCTTGTAGCTTCGCTTTCTGGGCTTGCCGGTCCAACCTCTCCAGTATTTGATGTAGCAGCTGACTAGTAGAAGGTGGAATGTCTACAGCATGTTCTGCTGACTTGCTGGTAGTGGCTAGTGGTGGCCTGAGATATCTTCCGTTAGGGAGATAAGACAATTTGGCAGATTTGAATGAGTTGGGCGGCACAAGCAACGTGGACGCGTGGTGCACGCGGTCGCGATGGCCCTTGAAGGAAATGACGCAGACGCGTAACATGATTTGCGCTAGGGGCGCGAGGGTAGCTTTGCGCTCGCACAACTCTCTGTATGAAACATGTTTTTGTCAAATTCCAGAGTGACACGGTCGCGTGGTTGACGCGATCGCGTGGATGGCCAGATTGAGAGAACGGTGCGGACACGTGGGGCATGCGTTCGCGTGGCAGGGCTTGTGTAACTAGCACAAGTGTAGCCCAGCTCCAGCGCAACTCACTGCCATACACCCTTTTATGTCAAAGTGCAGAGCCACGCGTTCACGTGGTTGACGCGGACGCGTGGGGAGGCCTTGTTACGAATGATGCGATCGCGTCACCCACGCGGACGCGTGGGTCAAATGGTGCCAGGGGCATGCCTCCAGCCACATACCTATGCAACTCTCTGCTCCTTTTCATTAATGCTTCGAAGGCACAATGACACGAGCACGTCAGCGACGCTGGAGCGTCGCATGCCGTAACCCCTTTTTTTAAATGCAATATGTAATATGTGGTTGAGATGCAAAAGATAGGCATCAGTACTGAGAAGAGTTATTGGCAAGGGAAGATAAGGAGAGGGGAGGAACGATCATACCATGGTGGGTTGTTTCCCACCTAGCACTTTGCTTTAACGTCCTTAAGTTGGACGCTCCACTAGCTCAGTCTTCTGCTGTGGGCGGATCTTCTAAGAGGAAGATCTCTAGTTCCTGGTTTTTCGCCATCTTTTCACCATGGAATAACTTCAACCGATGTCCGTTGACCTTGATAAGTTCAGAGCTTGTAGGATGGCTCAAGTGAAAGACTCCGTATGGTTCCATCTTCTCTACTCGATAGGGACCATCACATCTGGATCTCAGCTTGCCTAGCATGAGTCGCATTCTGGAGTTGTAAAGTAGGATTAAGTCCACAGGTTGGAATTCTCTTCTCTTAATGCTCTTGTCATGCACAGCCTTCACCTTCTCTTTATACAGCCTGGAGTTTTCATAAGCTTGTAGGCGAAGGCTCTCTAAATCTTGTAGTTGCAACTTCCGTTCAGCTCCGAGTCTCTCATAGTCCATGTTGCACTCCTTTACTGCCCAGAAGGCTTTGTGCTCCAACTCAACCGGGAAATGACAGGCCTTACCATAAACCAAGCGGAAAAGACTCATCCCAATCGGTGTCTTGTATGCTGTCTGATATGCCCAAAGCGCGTCTTGGAGCCTGGTGCTCCAGTTCTTTCTATGAGGCTTGACTATCTTTTGCAGTATGTGCTTTATCTCTCTGTTAGACACCTTTGCTTGCCCATTAGTCTGGGGGTGATAGGCTGTTGATACTTTATGAATTATCCCATGCCTCTTTAGTAAACATGTTAGTCTCCTGTTACAAAAGTGGGCCTTGATCGCTCACGATTGCTCGTGGTGATCCAAAGCGACAAATAATATGGTTTCTAACAAAGGAAACAACAGTGTTAGCATCATCAGTACGGGTAGAAATTGCTTCCACCCATTTAGAAACATAATCTACAACTAACAGTATAAAAAGGTAGCCATTAGAATTTAGAAATGGAACCATAAAGTCAATGCCCCAAACATCAAAAATTTCACAGAAAAGCATAATTTGTTGAGGCATTTCATCCCTCTGGATATATTACCAAACCTTTGGCATGGAGGACAAGATTTACAAAGGTCAGCAGCATCTTTAAAAAGAGTAGGCCACCAAAATCCGCAGTCTAAAACTTTTCTAGCAGTTCATTGAGGCCCAAAATGTCCTCCATTCTCAGATGAGTGGCAGGCCTCTAAAATAGACTGGAATTATGATTGGGGTACACACCATCTAATTACCTGGTCAGCACCACACCTCCACAGATATGGGTCATCCCATACATAGTATTTGGACTCGCTTTTCAGCTTGTCTCTCTGATGCTTAGTAAAATTGGGAGGAAAAGTATGGCTAACTAGATAATTAGCTACAGGTGCATACCAAGGGGCTACATCAGATACTGCTTATAAGCTATCAAATGGGAAATTATCATTGATAGGAATGGAGTCATCTTTAATGTGCTCAAGGCGACTGAAGTGGTCAGCCTCTAAATTTTAGTTACCACTCCTATCTTTAATTTCCAGATCAAATTCTTGTAGCAGTAGCATCCAACGTATTAGCCTTGGTTTAGACTCCTTTTTAGCTAATAAATATTTTAGAGCTGCATGGTCTGAGTACACTACTATATTAGTACCAAGTAAGTAGGCTCGGAATTTATCCAGAGCAAAAACGATAGCTAGAAACTCTTTTTCAGTAGTAGTGTAATTAGATTGAGCAGCATCTAAAGTCTTAGATGCATAAGCAATTACAAAAGGGTCGTTACCTTCATGTTGGGCCAGTGCTGCTCCTACTGCATGATTGGAGGTGTCACAGATGATTCCAAATGGTTGACTCCAGTCTGGTCCTCTCACAATTGGAGCTTGAGTCAAGGCGGTCTTTAGCTTATCAAATGCTTGTTTGCAATCCTCACTAAACTCGAACTCAATGTCTTTCTGTAATAGTCTGGATAAGGGTAGTGCTACCTTACTGAAGTCCATAATGAATCTCCTGTAAAAACCTGCATGGCCAAGGAACGAACAGACTTCCCTCATAGAGGAGGGATAAGGTAAACTAGAAATAACATCCACCTTTGTTGGGTCTACAGAGATACCAGTATCAGAAACAACATGTCCTAGAACAATACCTTGTTTTACCATAAAATGACACTTTTCAAAATTTAAAACAAGGTTTGAACTAACACACATATCCAATACTTTAGACAAACTATCCAACCAAAGGTTAAATGAATCACCATAAACGCTAAAGTCATCCATAAAAACTTCCATACAGGTCTCAATGAGATCAGAGAAAAGACTGATCATACACCTTTGGAAAGTAGCTGGTGCATTGCACAAGCCAAAGGGCATTCTTTTGTAAGCATAAGTCCCAAAAGGACATGAAAGTAGTCTTTTCCTGATCTTCAGGAGCTATATGGATTTGAAAATAACCTGTATAACTGTCTAGAAAGCAGTAGTGAGATTTACCTGACAGGCGATGAAGCATCTGATCAATGAATGGAAAGGGATAATGATCCTTGCGAGTGGCTTGGTTGAGACGCCTGTAATCAATGCAAACTCTCCATGCGTTCTGCACTCTGGTTGTCAGAAGTTCTCCTTGCTCATTTCTTATTAGTGTGACTCCAGACTTCTTGGGCACCACTTGTACTGGGCTGACCCATTCGCTATCTGAAATGGGGTAAATGATATCTGCTTCAAGTAGTCTGGTTACTTCCTTCTTGATAACTTCTAAGATGGTGGGATTTAATCTTCTCTGAGGTTGATGGACAAGCTTTGCTCCTTCTTCTAAGAATATTCTATGTTCATAAACTTGAGGGCTGATGCCTACTATATCTGCCAAGCTCCATCCAATTACTTTCTTATGCGTCCTCAATACACTAAGCAGTTGTTCTTCTTGTTGGGAAGTGAGTTCCTTTGCAATGATAATTGGAAACTTCTGCTTGTCCTCAAGATACGCATACTTGAGGTGTGGAGGAAGGGTCTTTAGTTCCATTTTCCACTCATGGTTTGGTTCTGGATTTTCTGGGGCTGGTGAAAATGGTGATGAATTTTTAGTATTTTCAGAGGGTGTCCACACACTTGGATCTTGCTCCAGGTGACTCTCTTCCATTTCTTCCTGGTGGGTTAAAGCTATAATTTCATCAATGATGTCACATTAGAATATGGAGTGATCTTCTGGGGGATGCTTCATAGCTTCATCTAGATTGAAGCTCACTATTCTGCCATCTACCTCAAAGGAATAGGTACCCAAAAAGGCATGCAGCTTGAATTTTGAAGTCTTCAAAAATGGTCTACCAAGCAGGATTGACGAAGGTCTCCCTGAGTCATTTTGGGGCATCTCCAGGATATAAAAATCAATGGGAAATGTGAGCCTTTTAATGCTCACTAGTACATCTTCAGCAATTACAACCACTGTCATAATGCTTTTATCTGCTAACACAAAACGAGCTACCGACCTTTTTAAGGGAGGGAGCCTTAAAGCATTATATATAGACAAGGGCATAATACTCACGCATGCTCCTAAATCACACATACAGTCAAAAAATATCACACCTCCAATGGTACAGTTAACCATGCATGGGCCTGGATCACTACATTTTTCAGGTATATTTCCCATTAAAGGATATATAGAACTACCTAAAGGAATAGTTTCTAATTCATTAATTTTATCTTTATGTATGCACAACTCTTTTAGAAACTTTGCATATTTAGGTACTTGCTGAATAATATCAAAAAGGGGAACAGTTACCTCAACCTTTTTGAAGATCTCTACCATTTTGGGATCAAGTTCCATCTATTTTCTGGGCTTCTTAGCAAGGTGTGGAAATGGAATGGGAGTGGCATCTTTTATAGCTTCAGCTTGCTGAGGTTCTGCACTCCTTGGTTGGGCTGCTTCTGCTTCAGCCACGCCTTGTGCTTTATCTTCTTCTTCAACATCCTGTATCTTAACTGTGTCCGCAGCTGGGGCGTGTTCTGATGGGCTTGATTCCTCTGGATTCCTCTCTTGCAGTGTGGTTCCAGATCTCAGGGTAATGGCATTGATGCCACCCTTGGGGTTGGGTAATGGTTGAGAGGGGAGTCCACCAGAGCTTGAAGACTGGTTGTTAGAGTTATTCAGCGATCCAATCTATGAGACAAGGGCTTGCAAGGTAGAGTTCAGACCATTTAGAGTAGAAGTAAGGTTGTTTTCCATGGCCTGCTGTCTCCGATCAATAGATTGTAGTAACTCGTCATTAGAAGATGAAGAGGGATAAGTGATCTGAGGGATCTGCTGAGATGCTTGAGGCTGCCTTAGATGAGGTGCTCTGTAGGCCTGATTCTGATTCTGCTGCCTGAAGTTGTTATTATTATTCCACCTCTGGTTTCCATTGTTATCTCTGCCTCCTCTATTATGATTGTCCCTCCAACCCTGGTTAGAATTATCTCTCCAGCCCTGGTTGGGGTTATCCTGCCATCCATGGTTGTAGCCGCCACCTTGATTGTACCCTTGATTGGGGCGGTCATAAAAGTTGTGGGTGGCTGCCACAGTGTGGTCTTCCTATTGGAGTTGCAAACACTCATCATTATAATGACTGTAATCGGCACAGATCCCGCATACTCTTTGTGGAACCAACTGTTGGCTGTGCTATGGTGGAGAAGGCTGAACTTGTTGAGCTTGTTGTTGACTTAGTTGCATATGCTTTAGTATGTTGGTCATTTCACATAAGCTCTGAGTTATAGCAGCAGTCTCTTTGCTAGAGGATACCTCTGCAACAGCTCTTGACTGACTTTGTTTCTGCCTGTGATTCCTAGTAGAATGTACTTATTTGCGTATAAGGAGGGGAATGGATCCATGAAGTCAATCCCCCATATGTCAAATAGTTCAAGTTCCAGTATAAATTATTGTGGCATCTCGTTTTTCTTGGGTAGGTTCCCAGCTCTTTGGCATTCATCACATCTTGACACCAATTTCTTTGCATCCTTGAAAATGGTTGGCCAGTAGAACCCACATTATAGCACCTTGGCTACGGTTTTTTTCCCACTAAAATGGCCTCCATATGCAGATCCATGACATTGCCAAAGCACCTCTTGTCCTTCCTCATGGGGAATGCACCTTCTCAAGATTCCATCAGCACACCTTTTGAACAAATAGGGCTCATCCCAGATGTAGTGTTTACGATCATTGATTATCTTTCTCCTTATGTGTTTGTTGATGTTGGTTGGTAGTTCCCCAATAGACTTGAAGTTGGCTATGTCTGCAAACTAAGGGGCTTCTTGGATCATTGACGTGAGCAGAAATTGGTAGATTAAGAATTAATTAGAGAAATGACGTTGCGAGTACAGTTCTTAACCGGCGAAAATCCACTTATCAATTTAGAAAAAGGGTTGTCACAAATTTTAGAAATAAAATGCTGGGAGTATGAGTCCCAGGTCGTCTCCCAACGAGTTGCAGGAAGATGAGCTATTTTATCAATCAGAGGTTTTCAAAAGGGGTTTTGAATTTGATGGACAGAAAATTAAATTAGAGAATTTATATGATTTAAATAAAATCTTGACCGGGAGAAGATTAATTGGAAGTTATATCCTTGTTAGAATTTTATCAAGAGCAATTAATAATTAGTCATTATTTATATTTAGTTAACCCTCAACGAATGAAGGAAAGTCAAATTAAAAGTCAACTTCTATTCACAAGTCCTAATCCTCTCCCTTGGGAAGGATTAGAGTTAGTGACTAACAAGCCAACCAATAATGAACCAATTACAATTGAACTCTTGAGTATTCTAACTCAAGGTTTTCTTTTTAATCAACTCCCAATCAAGTTGGGGGACTACTCCATCATCATAATTGTAGACTTCACAAAATCAATGGGAGAAATAAGAGAAGACATAATAAATAATAATGAAAGAGATTAATTAAAAGTAAAAATAGTTTTGTATTAATAAACTATGAAAATAATCCAATGTCAACTCTAGAAAAATTGAGAATATGGAAGAGTAAATAAAAAGTAAATAACAGACTATAATAACCAGTACCAGAGGTTGACTCTTCTCAAAAGCTAAAGCCAAAAATCTTCAAATCCTATTTTATGAATGTCAAAAAGAGAAACCTAGGGGAGGAGTAAAATCAGATCTAAAAACTTGAGATTGTGCGAAATGAATTCCTCTTTTTGTCTCTGCATGTTCCCTTGCTCTAATCTGTGTTTCTGGGCCAAAAACTAGGTTGAAATGCGGCCCAGAAACTATGCCAGCGACTTCTGTAATTTTGCAGATCGTGCACGTCACGCGGCCGCGTCGTCCACGCGTTCGTGTCACTCAGCGTTTCTCGTACCACGCGTGTGCGTCGTCCAAGTATTCGCGTCGTTCGTGCAGCTTCCAATCCGCGCGGTCGCGTCAGGCACGCGAGCGCGTCACTGTGATTTCTTCCATTTCGCTCACGCGACCGCGTGACTTCTCGCTGGTCATCTCCTCAATTCCTTGTGTTCCTTCCACTTTTGCATGCTTCCTCTTCATTCCTTATGCCATCCTTGCACTATGAAGTTTGAAACACTTAAAACATAAATCACGGCATCGAATGGTATGAAGGAAAATAAAAATATACAACTAAAAGGTCTTTAGGAAGCAAGTTTTCAATCATAGAATATTTTTAGGAAGGAATTGTGAATACATGCAAATCATATGAATAAGTGGGATAAGACTTGATAAAACCACGCAATTAAACACAATATGAATCATAAAATAGCGGTTTATCAATCATCATCAACTGCTCATCAGGGAAGCTCTCATTCACTGTAAATTGGTGCGCCTCTTCTTCTTCTTGTGGAATCCTTGAGAGATGGCCAGCTACTTTGTTCTCTGCTCCACTCCTATCTTTAATTTCAATGTCAAACTCTTGGAGTAGCAGGATCCATCTTATGAGTCTGGGCTTGGATTCCTATTTGGTAAGCAAGTACTTGAGTGCTGCATGATCAGTGAATACAATTACTTTAGAGCCAATAGGATATGATCTAAACTTATCAAAAACAAAAACTATGGCTAGAAGTTCCTTCTCTGTAGTTGTGTAGTTCCTTTGATTCTAATTAAGAACCTTGCTAGCATAGTAAATAACATGCACTAGCTTGTCTTTCCTTTGTCCCAGTACAGCATCGATAGCAAAGTCAGATGCATCACACATTAATTCAAAGGGTAAGTCCCAGCTAGGTGGTGCTATAATAGGTGCAGAGGAAAGTCTATTTTTAAGTTCATCAAAAGCTATCATGCACTCTTTATCAAAGACAAAGGGGGTATTTGAGACAAGTAGGTTGCTAAGGGGTTTGGCAATCTTTGAAAAATCTTTAATAAACCTCCTATAGAACCTAGCATGTTCTAAAAAGCATCTAATTGCCTTGACATTGCAAGGTAGAGGCAACTTCTCAATTACTTCCACCTTCGCCCTGTCCACTTCTATGCCACGTTTAGAGATCTTATGACCAAGAACCACCCCTTCAGTTACCATAAAGTGGCACTTCTCCTAGTTTAAAATCAGGTTGGTTTCTTGGCATCTCCTTAACACCATGGCAAGATGACATACGCACTCAGAATATGAATCCCTAAACACAGAGAAGTCATCCATAAACACCTCTATGAACTTCTCAATCATGTTTGAGAAGATGGAGAGCATGCACCTTTGGAATGTTGCAGGTGCATTGCACAATCCAAAGGGCATTCTCCTATAAGCAAAAACACCATATGGACAAGTAAATGAAGTTTTCTCTTGGTCCTTGGGATCTGCAACTATTTGGTTGTAACCCGAATAACCATCTAGGAAGCAATAGTATTCATGTCCGGCCAATCTTTCAAGCATCTGATCCATGAAAGGTAAGGGAAAATGATCCTTTCTGGTGGCTTCATTAAGCTTTCTGTAGTCAATACACATGCACCAACCAGTCACTGTTCTTGTTGGTATCAATTCATTCTTCTCATTTGGCACAACAGTGACCACTCCTTTCTTAGGGACTACTTGCACAGGGCTCACCCAAGGGCTATCTGAGATGGGATAAATCACCTCTGCTTGCCACAACTTCAACACCTCTTTATGGACCACTTCATTCATGGTTGGATTCAGCCTTCTTTGTTGTTGTTTTGAGGGCTTAGCACCTTCTTCAAGTAGGATCTTGTGCATGCACATTGAAGGACTAATTCCTTTTAAGTCTGCAAGTGTCCACCCTATGGCATCTTTGTGTTGTTTCAGTACTTGGATAAGCTCCTCCTCTTGCTCCTTACTCAAGCTTGAATTGATGATTACTGGGTAAGTGTTGCCATCACCCAAATATGCATATTTCAAACTTGGTGGTAAGGTCTTTAGCTCTAGTTTTGGTGCCTCTACTACCTTGTTGTCCTTATGGTTCAGCATGATTGAATTCTTCATGGCTCTTTGTGGTAGCTCTTCACTTGATATTGGTTGCTCTAACTCTATAGTTCCTTCTTATAATTTCTCTAACAATACCCCTTGAACTATCTGTTTTATACTGTCCACCATCATGTATTCTCCTACGGGTTCCTTGGGGTAGCTCATTGCCTTAAAGACATTGAAGACCATCTTTTCTTCATGCAATCTCAAGACTAGTTCCCCTTTTTGCACATCAATGATAGCTCCAGCAGTAGCTAGGAATGGTCTTCCTAGGATGATTAAGGTGTTTGCCTCCTCTTCCATGTCCAGCACAACAAAGTCAGCTGGAAAAATGAATTCCCCCACCTTCACCAGCAAGTCCTCCACTACCCCATGTGAAAATTTGAATGTTCTGTCAGCCAATTAAAGTGCCATTCTTGTTGGCTTGGCTTCCTCAATCTTCATCCTCCTCATCATGGTTAGGGACATGAGGTTGATGCTAGCTCCCAGATCACACAAGGCTTTCTCAATATTGATATCCCCTATGATGCAAGGGATTTAGAAACTCCCTGGGCCTTTCATTTTTTGGGGAAGCTTCTTTTGTATGATGGTACTACACTCCTCAGTTAGCACTATGGTCTCTTTTTCTCCCCAATTTCATTTTCTTGTCATAAGCTCCTTTAGAAATTTGGCATAAAGCGGCATTTACTCCAATGCTTCAGCAAATGGTATGTTGATTTGGAGCTTGTTGAAGATCTCTAAGAACCTAGAAAACTGGCTATCCTTCCCATCTTTCCTCAGCCTCTGATGATATGGTGCCTTGGGCACATAAGGCTTTAAGACTGTCTTTGGTGCGGATGGGGCAGGGACCTTTTCTTTATTATTGTTTTGATGCTTCTCTGTAGCCTCTTCTTCATGGTTATTCTGGCTCGGGTTGCTTCTTCTACAACCTTTCCGCTTCTAAGTGTGATGGCTTTACACTCTACTCTTGGGTTGGCCATGGTATCACTGGGAAATTTATGTGTGAGCATTGGGATTTGTTTGGAAAAGATCCCCACTTGTGCTTCCAGCTTTGAGATTGCTGCGCCTTGATTCTTTAGGTTTGATCTATATTCTTCTTGATTGGCGTCTATCTTTCTTTCAGCCTGTGTATGTCTCTCGAAGATGGTGGAGATGGCTCCTGTAAGCTGTGATGATAGTTGTGCTATTGCAGCCTCTACTCTTTCAAAGTTACTATTGATCTCACATGGTTGCATGGGTGAAGTTGTTGTGTCTTAATGGTGGTTATTGTGTGTTTGCTGGGTAGAGTGGTATGATGTGTTTTGTGAGTTGTGGTAGGGTCTATTGTTACTTGATTGATGGTTAGGGTTGTGAGTGTTGTATTGGTTGGATGGGTAAGGTTTGTTGTGATCTTGGTTGTGGCTTTGTTGGTTCTTGCACCCAAAATTTGGGTGGTTCTTCCAACCTGGATTGTATGTCTTGATATTGGGATCATATGGTGGTCTAGAATTGTTTACATAGTTAGCTTTCTCCCATTCACATTCAACTTCTGGTGCATCTCCTTCTTGTTGAGGGGTTTGAGCTTGAATAGCTGAAACTTGATTACTCTCCATCTTCGTGCTCAAGGCTGCTAGTTATACAGTAATCACCATGTTTTGAGCTAACAGGACATCCATTGAATTGAGCTTCATTACCCCTTTCTTCTGAGTTCTATCTGAAGCATAAAAGTACTCATTCTCAGCCACAGTCTCAATGACATCTATGGCTTCTTCAATGGTCTTCTTCTTGTTGAGTGATCCTCCTGAAGAATGGTCTACTGCTTGTTTTGACTCGTATGACAGCCCTTCATAGAAGATGTGTAGTTGCACCCATTCATTGAACATATCCGGTGGACATTTCCTTGTCAACTCCTTGAACCTCTCTCAGACCTCATAGAGTGTTTCACCATCCTGCAGTCTGAAAGTTTGCACCTCAGCTCTTAACCTGTTGACTCTCTGTAGGGGGTAAAATCTTGCTAGAAATTTGTTCACAACATCATTCCATGTGGTTAAGCTCTCTTTGGGAAATGCTTCTAGCCACTTTGTTGCCTTATCTCTAAGTGAGAAAGGGAACAAAAGTAGCTTGTAGGTGTCAGGATGTACACCATTGGATTTTACAGTATCGCAGATCCTCAAGAATGTATTGAGATGTTGGTTTGGGTCCTCTTGGGCACCTCCTCCATATGAACAGTTATTCTGGACAAGTGTGATGAGTTGAGGTTTCAACTCAAAGTTGTTGGCATGGATTATTGGCTTCAAGATGCTGCTGCCACAGTTTCCTGGATTTGGGTTGATGTAGGAGCCTAAGACTCTCCTTTCTTACTCAACATGATTGCCAGCTTCCTCCGTAGCATGGTTATATGCTTCCTTTTCCATGGTGGGTTCTAAATATCCTTCCACTACTTCCTCCCCAACAATACCTTTGCCTCTTGCTTCCCTCCTTAATCTAAGGAAGGTCCTCTCAGGTTCACTATCAAAGGAGGATGAAGTTTCTCCCCTTCTACCTGTCATACATTCAACAAACAGCAAATAGAATACAAGTGGAAGAATCACCTTATTTAAGATTAGTGGTTAACTTGGTTGATGCAATTAATCAAACAATTAGAAGAATGGAATTAGGGACAATGGATAACTAAAATGCTTCCAGAAATCAGGATGGAAAAAGAAATAAAAAAATAACAAGGTAATTAAAATTCTTAATCTAGCTCTCCAATCAATTTCATCATTGTCAATTTCAAACCAATCCCCGGCAATGGTGCCATAAAACTTGATGAGTCCGGAATTCACACCCCATAGAATTTTTTATTATGAATCCGCTCTTTTAGCGAGCACACCAAAATTATCATCAAGTATTAACCCATAGCGGAGTGGGATCGTATCCACAGAGATTGGCAGTTTTGAGCTATTTTAATCAACTGGTGAATAGTCAAGCTAAACAGAATAAATTGTGGTTGCAGAATTGTAAATGGGTAGAAACATAAATGACATGAAAGTAAAGAAAAGCAGTAAAGTGCTGAAATAGAAATGGCAAGAATGTAAAGAGCAGAAACATAAATGACTGAATTATAAAGGGGAATGGGGGATTGCAGAATATAAATTGAAGCTATAAAGAAAGTGATAGATGAGAATAGGGGGAATTCATTGAGATCAGGAGATGTTGTCTCTTTGGATTAAATTCAGCTTATATCATCTTCAATCATGCAACTCATTGACCTCTTGGCAATCATGATTGATTGAGCCCCAATCCCTTGGTGACTCAATCTCTTAGATCTTGATCAATAGCCAATTCCATGGTCTAATTGCTCATGAAGGGAGATATGCTTCATCCCTAATTATACCACACATCATCATAGGTCCAGGTAGAGGGAGGATTGTATGTCACCATATCCAAACACCAAAACCCATATTATACTCAAGTGTGAGAAGGGATTTCTAGCATGGTTTCATGTTTTCTTTTCCAAGGTTCCCATGAAACCCATTTCGTATTCAACTTCTTTCCCAAGATGATTGAACACTAAGCATGGAAAATGAAAGTCCATCTAGCAAATCAAAGAGAAGATGAAGAGAAGAAGAAAATTCACTATCATTAATCTATCAAGTACAACAGAGCTCCCTCTCTCAATAAGAGGAAATTTAGCTACTCGTAGCTTAGAGAAAAGTACTCAAGATGAATTCAAAAGAAAAACTAAAAGCTCTTCTAACTGCTTGAACCCCTTTCTCAGTACTTCTTGGGGTTATTTATACTACTCCTAGTTCTAGAAATAAAAGAAATACAAAAAGTAAAAAAGAAAAATTACAATTTTGAGGGAAAAGAACTCAATAAACGTGATCTTCCAGCTGGCGTGTGGCTGGCGCTTCAGTGACGTGCCACGTCCTCCTTTATTAGCCTCCCTGGCGTGCCACGCCTTCAAGCCAAAGTGGCATGCCCAGGTCTTCTCCCTCTTCTTCTTGCTTCTAGAAAATTGAACTAGCGTTGCATGCCCAGGGTCTGGCGTGCCACGCCCTTGCTGTGTTCACGATCCATCTCTTTGGAAAGTTGAACTAGCGTGGCATGCCCAGGATCTGGCGTGCCACACCCAACATTCAAGTGGCACGCCCACAGTAGAGGATGGATGCTGGCGTGCCATGCCTTCGTCACCAAGTGGCACACCCTTATGGTTGGCTTCTTAACTTCCTCTCTGGAAAATATAACCAGTGTGCCACGCCCAGAGGCTGGTGTGCCACACCCATCATCTTGCCTTGATTCCAGTAGCTGGCGTGCCACGCCCAGCATTCAAATGGCACGCCATAGTGAGATTCTTGAGTTGGCGTGCCACGCCTTCGACACCAAGTGGCACACCCAGCCCTTTCTTTGGCTTCCTTGTGCATTGGCGTGCCACGCCTGTTTGCTCAAGTGGCACGCCTAAGTGGGGATGAAAGCTTGGCATGCCACGCCTTCGATCTCAAGTGGCACGCCCAGGCCTTTTTAGCCTTCAACTTCTTCTCTGGAATCTTGCACTAGCGTGCTACGTCATGTTGCTCAAGTGGCACGCCCATTCATTTGTTGGTTCCTCAAGCTTGGTGTGCCACGCCTAACTCCTCAAGTGGCACGCCCAAGTGATTTTTGAAGCTAGCGTGCCACGCCTTCGACACCAGGTGGCATGCCATATAGTAAGTGATGGGCTAGGTGTGCCACAGCCAACCTGGCGTGCCACGCCCCTTTAATGGCCTTCAATGTTGCTTTCTGGAAAAATGTTTTCGCGTGCCATGTCCATGTAAATGCTTGAGACCCCTCTGGACTTCAACACTGGCGTGCCATACCCAGCTCCTGGTGTGCCACGCTAGTGTATTTTTTATGGCGTTTGCTCTAAGTGGCACGTCCGTTTCACACGCCCAGCTTGTTTTGTTATTTTCTTCCCATTTTTTATGTCTTTTTCACCTGAAATTCAGCACAACCTCATTTTAAAGAAATGTACTATACTATTCATCAAATATTGCATGAATTGAAATGATCAAATGAGATTATGCTCTTTTGTGGTCCTTTTTATGCAAGAAAGAAGGGTAGATGATGCAAGTCATCAGTCACGCATACGCGTCGCTTGACATTTTACCATCCACGCGTACGCGTCTGTCACGTGTGCGTTGCCATGCGACTTCATATCCACGCGTGCGCGTCTGTTCTGTGTGCGCGTCGATGGGTGCACTCCAAATCCTTTATTTTTCCATGAGTTCTCCACTTTTCATGCTTTTATCTTCATTCCTTTGATCCATTCCTAGCCTTTTTCAATCTGAATTCACTAATAAACACATCAAGGCCTCTAGTGGAATCAAAGGTGAATTAAAACTAGCAAGTTAAAGGCCTAAAAAGCATGCTTTTACACTTAAGCATAAATCAAAGGAGAATTACAAAACCATGCTTATTTCATTGAATAAATGTGAGAAAAGTCGACAAAACCCTCTAAATTCAACACAAGATAAACCCTAAAAATTGGGTTTATCAACCTCCCCACACTTAAACAATAGCATGTCCTTATGCTAAACCAAGAAAGAAACAAAGGGTATCATCATTTATTCAATGCAAATAAACTATATGCAACCTATCTAAATGCAACTATCTATATGAATGCGATTACTTTGCCAAAACAAATCAACTTCCAAGAAAACATATATAAGCATAGGGGCTAAAGCAATAGAGATCAAATCAAACCCACAATTGTATTGAATTATCAAAAAGATTTGCAAAGTTGCAAGAAAAGGGATTATCATGGTGAAAACATGTAATTGAGCAATTGAACCCTCACCGGATGTGTATCCACTCTAGTCACTTAAGTGTTTGGGGTTGATTCACTCAATTCTCCCCTAATCATGCTTTCCAAGATTTGTTTTTCATCTAACAATCAACAATTATTTCATGCATGCATACAATTATCATGAGGACTTTTCATAAGGTTGTAATGGGGTTAGGGTCAAGGTAGGATTGTATATGGTTAAGTAGACTTGAATTTGAATCTTTGATTAACTTAAACTTTCCTGCCTAACCCATATAACAACCTATATAATCCAAAGCTAACCTAACTACCCATTCTTCACTTTTTCACACACTCATGCATTTTCTATTTTATCATCACACAAATGCATTGATTATTTTTTAACTTTATTTTTGGGTATTTTATCCCCTTTTTATTGCTTTTCTTTTTTTTTCAATTCAAGCTAAACTATACACAAGAGCATCAATGCATATGGTTTTACATTTAATTAACACATTAGTATTGATACAAGGATTTATACTGGTTCGAAATTCCACAAAATAATTCCGTTGTTAGTATAGTCCAAACCAATAGTCAATACTCAATTCAAATTAAATTTGGTTTTGTCACAAGTACAAACTCCAATGAAAATTAACCGAAGTATTTGGACTCCGGGTCGTCTCACAAGGAATTGCAATGAAGTGATCAACTATTGGCTATGAAAATGCAAGGGGGGTTTGATTTTATATTTTGACAAGAAAAGTAAATAACAAGAAAGTAAATGATAAGAACTAATAAAGAAAGGCAAATAACTCTTGGCTAAACATAGGAATTTGAGATCACCATCCTTGTCAATAACCAAATATTGATAATTATGAGGAACCAAGCTCATTAAGTCTACTTCTATACTTGAAGTATATCAAATGGCTTAATCAACATCAACCCATAAGTCCCAACCTATCTACTAATTAGATTAGTAGTGGGTTAGTATCAATGGGTATCAAATTGACCACCAAGGGTTCTCAAATCACCAATTCAATGAGACCCCAATGACTCAAGGTCACTCAATTCCCTTAGCCTAGGCCAAGAGTAAAGAAAACTACTCAAAAACTAAAGGAAACATTCTATCAAACACCTAATGTGCAATAAAAGTAAACATCACAAAATGCTAGAATTAGTGAAACCCATGACTAACATAAACAAGAAATTAATAATAGAAATCAAGTTCAACATAAAAGAGATATGGAAACATAAAATTGCGTTAAAAGAAATCAAGATTCAACAATGGTTTATCAACATAAAAGAGAGCAAAATAAGAAACTAACAAGAGAAACTAAGAAGATTAAGACAATAGAATACTAAAATATAAAGAGAATTGAAATCAAAACAAGAATTGAAAGAGAAATTTGAGAGTGATCAAACTAACTTTACCCTAATTTCTATACTAAATCTAGAGAGCTCTCCTCTCTCTCTAGAATTCTACTCCTAAAACATGATGAAAACTAAACTATGACTACTTGGTTCATTCCCCCTCCAATTCTTGGGTTCAATAGCATCAGAAATGAGTTAGATTGGGTCTAAAATGAGCTACAAATTGCTGGCCACGATTTCACTTTAGTGAATCACGCTGCTCCATCAGTGTGTATTCTTAAAGTGCGTGTATGCGCCCCTAAACGCGAAGCAACTATAGTAAATTTTATATCATTTTAAAGCCCCGGATGTTAGTTTTCCAACGCAACTAAAACCGCCTCATTTGGACCTCTGTAGCTCAAGTTATGGTCGATTGAGTGTAAAGAGGTCAGGCTTGATAGCTTTGCGGTTCCTTCATTTCTTCATGAGTTCTCCCACTTTGCATGCTTTTCTCCTCACTTCTTCCATCTAATACTTGCCTTATGAACCTGAAATCACTCAACAAACATATCAAGGCATCGAATGGAATTAAAGTGAATTAAATTTAGCTATTTTTAGACCTAAAAAGCATGTTTTCACACTTAAGCACAAATTAAGGGAGAATTTCAAAACCATGATATTTCATTGAATAAATGTGAGAAAAGGTGATAAAATTTCCCAAAATATGCACAACATAAACCACAAAATCGGGGTTTATCAAGTATGTACCCAATTCCCGATATTTTCAACAAAGATACAACACACACCTTTATCCCAACCAATGTTCCCAATTCTCCCAAACTTGAATAATAAACACTCTCACTAGCCTAAGCTAATCAAAGATCCAAACAAGGGACATTTATTTTTTTTTTCTTTAGGCTTGTAATGTGCTAAAATAGAGAACAAATGGGTTAAGCATAGGCTCAAAATTGGCTAACAATGGAAGGTAAAAGGTAGGCTATTTGGGTGAGTAAGCCTTATGAAACAATGGCCACAATCATATAAGTGCATGTATACATAGAACAATGGACATAAAAAATTAAACAAATCAAAGATCAAAGTCATAGAAAGAGAATAATCACACACGAAAATGAAAATAAGTGGTTATATAATGTAACCACACCATTAAGCTCAAAATCTCACAAGCTTGTGTTCCTTGCTCAAGAATCATGTTCCACAATATATATAATTCATGTAAGTTCAACACAAAAACTTTTAATCAATTGGGGTGGTGCCCATAGATAAATTCCTTGGAGAAATTCATTGTTTTGACTAAGTTTATTATATGTATCCTAAATGCAATGTTGTGATTGAGGAAAGTAAAAATTTCTTAGTTTTTTTTTCTTTTTCAATTAAAGCAATTTCTCATATGCAGAAAGGGGTAAACTAAGCACAATAATCTATATTTTCCAAATGCAACCAATGAGCTAAATTAAATATATATGTATATATATACTACTGACTAAAAGTGTAATTCAAACTAGAAATCCAAAAGAATATATACAAATATAAGATATCAAGTGTAACAAACTAAAACAGAAGTGTCCAAAATAGCTAATATATACAATAGTCCTAAAAAGTGCAATAAAGTAAAATACGCAAGTACTGGAAATAAACAGAATAAAGCTAAATTAAACAAGAGTCTGAAAATGGTCACCCAAGATAGAAAATCCCGCCGTCGTCGACGACGGCAACCTCCCCACACTTAGAATGAAGCATTATCCCCGATGCTATAGCTGAGACTGGGTAGGTGGGTCGACGTCCGCTGCTGGTTGAGGCTGAGGCTGTGGCTCCACAGAGGTCTGCTGTGTCTCTGCGGAAGCCTAGGTCTGGGTAGGTGCCTCTGCCGGCTGAGCCTCTTCCTCCTCCCGATCCTCCTCCGCCTCAGAATGGTCGGAAGGAGTATCGAGATCAGAGGGCATGACAGTGCCCAGTAATACAAGCATCCAACTCACAAGATCAAAGCATCGCTTGTTGCGACGCTCGCTCCACTCCATGAGCCCAATGAGATGCTGCACAAGTCGGTACGTCAGCTGGGGTGCTGGTGGTGGTGGTGCTGCTGGTGGTGCTGATGGTCCATATGTTGCTACTGAAGAGGAAGATGGCCTATGTGTCACTGTTGCAAAAGCTCGGGCTCGATGCGAGACATGTGGTCTGTCGCTCACCCAAGCCCCCCACGAAATAGTCCTCTCCTTTCTGTGGACCGGGGGTGGCGACTCATTATCTGGCAGCTATGGGACTTCAGCTCGCTGAGCCATCTCTGTGACCAAAGTAGGGAATGGGAGTGTGCCTCTGACATGAGCTCGCTACATGAACTTTCTGATCAATCGGGGAAAGTACAGCTCTTTTCCCTTGATGTGCGGAAAATGATCCGACACAAAACTCACCGGCAAGTGCAACGGGTCGCATCAAGTAATAAAAACTCACGGGAGTGAGGTCGATCCCATAGGGATTGAAGGATTGAGCAATTTTGGTTTAGTGGTTGATTTAGTTAAGCGAATCAAGAGTTGGTTGAGTGATTTGTGATTTGCAGAAATGAAATTGCATTGAAAGTAAAGGGAATGTGTAAATTGCATGAAATCAAAGAGGGCAAGGAATTAAAGTGCTGAATCTTAAAGAACAAGAAATTAAATGGCAAAAACTTAGAATGTAAGAAATGTAGATTGCGGAATCTTAAAGTGCAAGGAATGTAAACGGCTGGAATTATAAAGGGGATTGGGGATTGGATTTGCAAAATTTAAGCAAGGAAAAGTAAATTGCATCAAACAGAAGCGTAAAAGAGGGTTTGGGTTGAATCGGATCTGAAGCAAAACAAGTAAATGAACATGAAAAGCAAAAACAGAATGTAAACTTTGGAATCAGATCTCAGGACCCAGAGACTAGAAAACCAAGTCTAGATCTCAATGCCTTCCTAGATCCAACAAGAACAGTTGCAAGGGAAATGTAAACTTGCAAAGAAAGTAGATGAAGAGCAATTAACTGAAACTGAAATTCAATTAAGCAGTAAATAAACAGAGAGATCCAAGGATGAGATTGAAACAGAATTTCTTCAATTCTCCAACCCAAGATCCAAGACAATTGTAATTGAAATTGAAAGCAATAAAACTAAGAGGAAGAGAAGTGATTTCTCCTTCCCCGAGACTAAGAAATTAAAGATCACTCAATACCAAAAGCTCTCTGAAAACTATTCTAAAAACTAAAAGGGAAAGCTCTCTATGAAAACTAAAAAGAAAAGCTCCCGAATAACTTGAATTCTATCCTATTTATACACTTTCTTCAAATGATCTTCAAGCCTTGAGTTGGGCCTTTGCTCTTGGTGGAATTGGGTTGAGAGAGAGGCCTTGGTTGATTGCTCTTGGAGTTTGGAGAGGAACCGAAGTGAACCAAGTGAACCGGGTTTGAATGTTGCAAAAGTTTGAGTAAAAGTTTAAGGCAAACTTTTACTCTAACTTTTCATATCAGCCTCCAAGTTTTTGCTGATACCAACGTTGGTGCAAAAGGTAGGGGTCTAACTTTTGCTCCAACGTTGGCCTTCCTTAGTGCACTTATGGCGCCAACGTTAGCCCAAAAGTTAGAGGCTAACGTTGGCGCAAACTTTTGCTCCCCCTTTGTGATTTTCATGCGCCAACGTTAGCCCAAAAGTTAGAGGCTAACGTTGGCGTAAACTTTTGGTGCCCAGGGAGTGATTTTCATGCGCCAACGTTAGCCTAAAAGTTAGGGGCTAACGTTGGCGCAAACTTTTGGTGCCCCAGGGAGTGTTTTGCATGTGCCAACGTTAGCCCAAAAGTTAGGGGCTAACGTTGGGGCAAACTTTTCACCCAAAAGTTTGTGCAAAAGTTTGAGGCTAACTTTTGGTCCAGCTTTTTGCTTCCTGGTTTATTTTCACTTATTCCAAAAGTTTGAGCTAAAGTTTGAGGCAAACTTTTGCTCAAACTTTTTGTCCTCTCTTCCTCCTAGCCATTCCTTCTTGCTTCAACCTTTCTCCAAGCCTTCTTCACCTATCATTAATCAACCAAACACATCAAAGCTATGCTCAAAATCATGAGATATTCAATCTTTCACAATATGTAACAAATATAGCATAAAACCTCATGAAATTGCATTAATTCATCTATGGTTGATTCAATCAAAGGAAGCATGAAAATCTGCCCAGATTGGCTTGCTTAGACCTCAAGAAAGTGCATAATTCAAGTGAAAACAAAAGAAAAAGACTAGTGAAACTAGGCTAAGATGACTTGTGATCACAACACCAAACTTAAAGCTTGCTTGTCCCCAAGCAAGAAATGAATTATGCTCAGAGGTTCTTTCAATTAAGATGGATTGAAGAACACTTGTAAAGTACAGTGAGTGAAGTGATTAAGTAACAGTGGGGTGAACTCTAAATTATATGCTCATGCAAGGGCTTCAGTGCTCACTAGTCCTTACATATTGGGAGTCGTAGGTCTTAGGATTTTCATCCGAATCGTATCATAGAGATCTCTTTATATGTAATCACCTTGAAGCAGCTTATAGTTTCTGTGCTTTGGCCTCGACTCTAAGTGTCATGTCTCAAAGCGGCTCTTTAAATAAGTTTTCAATCAATACTCCTAAACCAGTTGGTTTCAAGGTATTAGGTGTTAAAGCACCCCTAAGGATTTACTTGCTCAAGCCTCTTTCCTTGACACACTTCAACCACAAGCATTTACTAGGATAGAAACTCTTTGAGTTTTTGTTTCTTTCTTTCTTTTTCTGCCTAGTAATTGATGCTTAGAGCCTTGGGCCATGTTCTTTTTGTTTTTGTATTTTCTACTTTTCGTTTTGTTTTGTTTGCTGTTTCTCGGATCAATTGATTTTTGGGAATCTCCACAATACTTCTTTGAACTTCATATCCTGCCTATGAGCTCCCATGCAAGTTTTCATAAGCATGCAACCTCAATACATAATCATACAACTAGAACCACCACTTCTCCTAATCTTTTGCTTACCTCAAAATTGTTTAATTCCTCAATCCTTCGTTTCAAAGAACTTTCATGTGATGCATTCTTGAAAATTGAGTACAAACAAGTTTTGAAGATAAGAATGTTGTGAATAATCAAGCATCTTGCTTATTGAATTATAAAGAAAGACTATGCTATGCAGGCAGGCAGGGGTATATAAAGAAAACTATACTATGCAGACAGGCAGGACAAATAAGGATACAATCCAACTTTCAATTACAGCAATATTTGATGTAAAACAATCACTTAACAATACAACCTGTTGGAGTTCACTTGCTTTCCTTCTTCTCATCATCATCAATGCTGACTTTCATGTTCATCTTTCACCTCTTTGGTTGATGATGCTAAAAATCTCCAAAAGTTTGTATGATATTCTGCAGTGATATTGGAAGTTGCTTGTTCCCCAAGCACGTAGAAACAGTGGTTAGTCTGCATGATTTATTTGTGGGCTTTTTGAACTTACTTTGGTGTGGGAACACCAAACTTAGTACCTTGCCAAAGGTTTTCATTAACCATGTGTGAAATTCTTTTTTTCTTTCTCAAAAGTAATAAGGCTGAAAACTAGAAAACAGCAAAATAGTTAACTAATTCATCCAGTATGCTTGAAGCCCATATTATGCATAAGGTGAGAATGTGTGTTATAATGGGATTTTGGTGGAACACCAAACTTAGAATTCTTCATTCTCCCTTAGATTGTTTTGGTGTGCAACACCAAACTTAGCTTCTTGCAATCTAGATAAAGCTAGTTAACCTTTTTATCAAAATAGATATGAAAAGAGAACTACCTCAGGTTGGGTTGCCTCCCAACAAGCGCTCTTTTATTGTCACTAGCTTGACATTGAGGCTTTCTTTTATGGTGGTTGGTGCTTGTAGAGCCTCAATTTGTCTCCCCTGACTGTGATCCTCTTCTTTGTTCTCTGGTGTTCAATTTCAGCATGCTCTAATGAGAGTATGTTGCTGACAGTGTAGTAGTCCTCAGTTTGTTGGTTTGCCCCCAGCTGTTGATATATCAGTTGCACTTTGTCACCTTTGGAAAGCCCCTCTGTTGGGATCTTCCTGTTCTTCCAACCCCTTTTTGTTTTTTTTCTGCATTTCATCTTTCCTTTTGTTGACCTTTCTTTTCTGGCTGTAGGCTTCCCTTGGGGACCTCTCTTCTCAGTGGCTAATACTCCAATATCCTCTTGGGCTCCTTCATCAGTCTGCACAACTCTTATCTTTGGGATGTTGCTGTGACTCTCCTTGTCATTTTCTTCCTTCAACTGTGATTCTCCCTTGTCAATTTTCATATAGTCTTTCTTCTCCTTGCTAAATTGTGCCTCTGGTAATACTTTCAGAGTGACACTCTGATCATGCATCCTGAGAGTTAATTTCCCTTCCTCTACGTCTATGATAGCTCTAGCAGTGGCCAAGAATGGCCTTTCCAGTATAACAGAGTCACCATCATCCTCGTTTGAATTCAGAACCACAAAATCAGCAGGGTATATAAAACTGTCCACCTTGACCAAAAGATTTTCAATTACACCCCTGGGGTATACCATTGACGTATCTACCAGCTCCAGAGACATTTGTACTGGTTTGACTTCCTCTATATGCAGCTTTTTCACCAAGGAGGATGGTATCAAATTAATACTCGCTCCGAGATCGCACATTGCTTTAGTGATGGTCAATTTCCCAATGGTGCAAGGCAACAAGAAGCTCCCTGGGTCCTCAAGCTTAGGAGGAAGCCCTTTTTGAATCAAGGCCCTGCATTCCTCAGTAAGTAGTATGGTTTCTTTCTCATCCCAACTTCTTTTCTTATTGATAAGCTCCTTCAAGAACTTGGCATACAGAGGAATTTGCTCAAGTGCTTCAGCCAAGGGAATATTGATTTCTAGCTTCTTGAAGGTCTCAAGGATCTTGTGGAAATGCTGGTCCTTAACCTCTTTGTTGAACCTCTGAGGATATGGCAGTGGAGGTGCGATGCTCTTTCCTATTTGCTGCTGTCCCTGAGTCAGTTCCCTTGAGCTATGTGGCTGGTTGTCCTTCTCTTTAAGTTTCTCAGTGCTTTTGTTTGGCATCACAACTTGCTCCTTAGCTTCATCTGCTTTTGTTTGCTTCTCATCCTCTGTTGGTTCTTTGATGCTCTCTGTTTGCTTCTTTGTAGTGTCATTGTTGCTCATCAACGTTCTCTCACTCCTTAATTGTATTGCCTTGCATTCTTCCTTGGGATTTGGGATTGTGTCACTGGGCAGTGAGCTTGAAGGTCTCTCAACAGAAATTTGCTTGGAGAGTTGCCCAATCTGCCTCTCTAGGCTTTTTAGTGATGCTTCATGGTTTTTGTTTGTTATTTCCTGGTGTTTCATCATTTTGTCTATCAAGGTCTCCAAATTGGTGAGTCTTTGGGGTTCAGGTGGTGCTTGTGGTGGGTTGTGAGCTGTGGGTGGTGGATGATAAGCATTTTGGTTGGTAGGTTGGTTATTGGATTGGTACTAGTTGGGATTGGGGTAGTTGTTTTGAGGTTTTCTGTAAGTGTTTTGGTTAGTTTACTGCTGGTTGTAATTTTGGTTGTTTCTTGGGTTGTTTTGGTTTGAGTTCCTCTGCCATGGTTGTTGGTTTTGGTTGTGAGTGTCTCCCCATCTGAGGTTGGGGTGATTCTTCCATGAGGGGTTGTAAGTATCACCATAGAATTCATTTGGACTTGAATGCATGTACTGGACTTGTTCTTGCTATTGCTCCTCTTGAATTTCTTCATTTTGCCCCCATGTGGTTGATGGTTGGCTAGTGTTAACTGCTGCAACTTGGAGGCCATCAATCCTCTTGGTCATTTGCTCAAATTGTTGTTGAATTTGCTGCTGCATTAATTTGTTTTGAGCCAGGATTGAATCCACTCCTTCTAGCTCCATTACTCCTCTTCTTTGTGATGGTAGGCAGTTTCTTTGATGAGCAAAGAAATATTGGTTGTTAGCCACCATATCAATGAGTTCTTGAGCCTCCTCTGCAGTTTTCATGAGTTGCAAGGAACCTCCAGCTGAATGATCCAAAGCTTCCTGGGATTTCAATGTTAAGCCTTCATAGAAGTTTTACAGCTTCTCCCATTCATTAAACATGGCAGGGGGCATTTTCTGACTAGAGCCTTGTACCTCTCCCATGCCTCATAGATGGGTTCAGCCTCCATTTGTGTAAATGTTTGTACCTCAGCCTTCAACCTTATAATCCTCTGAGGTGGATAAAACTTGGCAAGGAACTTGGTTACTGATTAGCGGATAATTTATACGCTTTTTGGCATTGCTTTTATATAGTTTTTAGTAAGTTTGAGCTACTTTTAGGGATGCTTTCATTAGTTTTTATGTTAAATTCACATTTCTGGACTTTACTATGAGTTTGTGTGTTTTTCTGTGATTTCAGGTAAATTCTGGCTGAAATTGAGGGACTTGAGCAAAACTCTGAAGAAGGCTGACAAAAGGACTGCTGATGCTGTTGGAATCTGACCTCCCTGCACTCGAAATGGATTTTCTGGAGCTACAGAACTCCAATTGGCGCGCTCTTAACGGCGTTGTAAAGTAGACATCCAGGGCTTTCCATCAATATATAATAGTCCATACTTTATTCGACGATTGACGACGTAACTTGGCGTTGAACGCCAAGTACATGCTGCTGTCTGGAGTTAAACGCCAGAAAAACGTCATGATCCGGAGTTGAACGCCCAAAACACGTTACAACTTGGCGTTCAACTCCAATAAAAGCCTCAGCTCGTGGATAGATCAAGCTCAGCCCAAACATACACCAAGTGGGCCCCGGAAGTGGATTTATGCATCAATTACTTACTCATGTAAACCCTAGGAGCTAGTTCATTATAAATAGAACATTTAACTATTGTATTAGATGTCTTTTTGACCACGTTTCATCTTTGGTCTCAGTTTTGTATTATTCTTCATCTTAGGAGGCCATTGAGCACGTTTCAGGGGGCTGGCCATTCGGCCATGCCTGAACCTTTTACTTATGTATTTTCAACGGTGGAGTTTCTGCACACCATAGATTAAGGGTGTGGAGCTCTACTGTACCTCAAGTATTAATGCAATTCTATTGTCTTTTATTCAAATCCCTATTATTCTTATTCCAAGATATTCATTCGTACCCAAGAACATGATGAATGTGATGATAAGTAACCCTCATTATCATTCTCACTTATGAACGCACGTGATTGACAACCACTTCCGTTCTACATGCAACAAGAGCTTGAATGTGTATCTCTTAGATTCCCCAACAGAATCTTCGTGGTATAAGTTAGATAGATGGCGGCATTCATGAGGATCCGGAAAGTCTAAACCTTGTCTGTGGTATTCCGAGTAGGACTCTATGATTGAATGACTGTGACGAGCTTCAAACTCCTGAAGGCTGGGCGTGATGACAAGCGCAAAAGAATCAAGGGATTCTATTCCAAGCTGATTGAGAACCGACAGATGATTAGCCGTGCTGTGACAGAGCATAGGAACGTTTTCACTGAGAGGATGGGATGTAGCCATTGACAACGGTGATGCCCTACATACAGCTTGCCATGGAAAGGAGTAAGAAGGATTGAGTTGAAGCAGTAGGAGAGCAGGCGTCCTTGAGCCATACAGTATCTCCATTCGCTTATCTGAAATTCCCACCATTGAGTCTGCATAAGTATTCTATCCCTTTTATTATTTATTTTCTTATTTCTATTTTCGAAACCATAAATCAATTTAATCTGCCTAACTGAGATTTACAAGGTGACCATAGCTTGCTTCATACCAACAATCTCTGTGGGATCGACCCTTACTCACGTAAGGTTTATTACTTGGACGACCCAGTACACTTGCTGGTTAGTTGAACGGAGTTGTGTCCACTCGTGCCAATTTCTAAATTCCATAATTTTACAAGGAGTGCAACTAAAAGAATAAGGATCACAATTTCGTCCACCAAGTTTTTGGCACCGTTGCCGGGGATTGTTCGAGTATGGACAACTGACGGTTCATCTTGTTGCTTAGATTAGGTAATTTTCTTTTCAAAAATCTTTTTCAAAAATTTTTCTTTTATTTTTCGTTTTTCCAAAAATATTTTCGAAAAAAAATAATAAAAATACAAAAAAATCATAAAATCATAAAAACCAAAAATATTTTGTGTTTCTTGTTTGAGTCTTGAGTCAATTTTTAAGTTTGGTGTCAATTGCATGCTTTAAAAATTTTTTCTTGCATTTTTTTGAAAACTCATGCATTCATAATGTTCTTCATGATCTTCAAGTTGTTCTTGACAAGTCTCCTTGTTTGATCTTGATGATTTCTTGTTTTGTGTTGTTTGTTGTTTCTCATGTGCACTTTTGCATTCATATTTTCCATGCATTAAAGATTTCTAAGTTTGGTGTCTTGCATGTTTTCTTTGCATCAAAAATTTTTCAAAATTATGTTCTTGATGTTCATTATGATCTTCAAAGTGTTCTTGGTGTTCATCTTGACATTCATAGCATTCTTGCATGCATCTTGTGTCTTGATCCAAAATTTTCATGTTCTGGGTCATTTTTGTGTTTTTCTTTAAAAATTAAAAAAAAATCAAAAAAATATCTTTTCCTTATTTTCCTCCAAATTTTCGAAATTTTGGGTTGACTTGATCAAAAATTTTCAAAATTAGTTGTTTCTTACAAGTCAAATCAAAATTTCAATTTTAAAAATCTTATCTTTTCAAAATCTTTTTCAAAAAAATCATATCTTTTTCATTTTTTTTTATAATTTTCGAAAATTTCAAAAAATCTTTTTCAAAATATTTTCAAAATCTTTTTCTTATCTTTATATCAAGTTTTCAAAAATTAGCTAACAAGTAATGTGATTGGTTCAAAAATTTGAAGTTTGTTACTTTCTTGTTAAGAAAGGTTCAACCATTAAAGTTCTAGAATCTTATCTTGTAGTTTCTTGTTAGTTAAGTCTTTTTAAAAAATTAAATCTTTTTCAAAATATCTTTTTATTAAAATTTTTATCTTATCTTTTTCAAAATTTTTATCTTTTTCAAAATTTGATTTCAAAATATCTTATCTAACTTTCTATCTTCTTATCTTTTTGAAAAATTGATTTCAAATCTTTTTCAATCAACTAACTAACTTTTTGTTTATTTCCTATCTTTTTCAAAACCACCTAACCACTTTTCCCTTTCTAATTTTCGAAAATTCTCCCTCTCTTTTTCAAAAATTCTTTTTGTTTTAAATTTTAATTTTAATTATATTTTGTCTTTGATTTTCGAAAATTACTAACCTCTTTTTCAAAAATTATTTTCGAAATCTTCCTTCTCTTTTCTTCTTCTATTTAACTATTTAATTACTAACACTTCTCTTCACCTCTCTTCATCCAAAAATCCGAATCCCCATCTCCATTCTTCTAACCCCTTTCTTCTTCTACTAACATAAGGGAATCTCTATACTGTGACATAGAGGATTCCTCTTTCTTTTCTTGTTTTCTTCTCTTTCATATGAGCAGGAACAGGGAAAAAGGCACTCTTGTTGAAATTGATCCAAAACCTGAAAGGACTCTGAAGAGAAAATTAAGAGAAGCTAAATTACAACAATCCAGAAACAACTTTTCAGAAGTTTTCAAACAAGAGAAGGACATGGCAGCCGAAAATAATAATAATAATAATGCAAGGAGAATGCTTGGTGACTTCACAAAGCCAACATCCAAGTTTGATGGAAGAAGCATCTCCATTCCTGCCATTGAAGCCAATAACTTTGAGCTTAAGCCTCAACTAGTTGCATTAATGCAACAAAACTGCAAGTTTTATGGACTTCCATCTGAAGATCCTTATCAGTTTTTAACTGAGTTCTTGCAGATCTGTGAGACTGTAAAGACAAATGGAGTTAATCCTGAAGTCTACAGACTCATGCTTTTCCCTTTTGCTGTAAGAGACAGAGCTAGAATATGGTTGGATTCACAACCTAAGGATAGCCTGGACTCCTGGGATAAGCTGGTCACTGCCTTCTTGGATAAATTCTTTCCTCCTCAAAAGCTGAGCAAGCTAAGAGTGGATGTTCAAACCTTCAAGCAAAAAGAGGGTGAATCCCTCTATGAAGCTTGGGAAAGATACAAGCAGTTGACCAAAAGATGTCCATCTGACATGTTTTCAGAATGGACCCTATTAGATATATTCTATTATGGTCTCTCTGAATTTTCAAAAATGTCACTGGATCATTCTGCAGGTGGATCTATTCACCTGAAGAAAACGCCTGAAGAGGCTCAAGAACTCATTGACATGGTTGCAAACAACCAGTTCATGTACACCTCTGAGAGGAATTCCGTGAATAATGGGATACCTCAGAAGAAAGGAGTTCTTGAAATTGATGCTCTGAATGCCATATTGGCTCAGAACAAAATGTTGACTCAACAGGTCAACATAATCTCTCAAAATCTGAATGGATTGCAACATGCATCCAACAGTACTAGAGAGGTAGCTTCTGAAGAAGCTTATGATCCTGAGAACCCTGCCATGGCAGAAGTTAATTACATGGGTGAACCTTATGGAAACACCTAAAACCCATCATGGAGAAATCACCCAAATTTCTCCTGGAAGGATCAACAAAAGCCTCAACAAGGCTTTAACAATGGTGGACGCAATAGGCTGAGCAATAGTAAGCCATATCCATCATCTTCTCAGCAACAGACAGAGAATTCAGAACAAAACACTTCTAATTTAGCCAATATAGTCTCTGATCTGTCAAAGGCCACTTTCAGTTTCATGAATGAAACAAGATCCTCCATCAAAAATCTGGAGGCACAAGTGGGCCAGCTGAGTAAGAAAGTCATTGAAACTCCTCCCAGTATTCTCCCAAGCAACACAGAAGAGAATCCAAAAGGAGAGTGCAAGGCCATTGATTTGATCAAAGTGGCCGAATGCACTAGGGAGGAGGAGGACGAAAATCCTAGTGAGGAAGACCTCCTGGGACGTCCTTCAAGCAAGAAGGAGTTTCCTATTAAGGATCCAGAGGAATCTGAGGCTCATCTAGAGACCATAGAGATTCCATTAAATCTCCTTCTGCCATTCATGAGCTCTGAAGACTATTCTTCCTCTGAAGAGGATGAAGATGTGACTGGAGAGCAAGTTGCTCAATATTTAGGAGCTATCATGAAGCTGAATGCCAAGCTGTTTGGTAATGAGACTTGGGAATGTGAACCTCCCTTGCTCAGTAGTGAACTAGATACTTGGATTCAGAAAACTCTGCCTCAAAAGAAACAAGATCCTGGCAAGTTCTTAATACCTTGTACCATTGGCACCATGAGCTTTGAAAAAGCTCTATGTGATCTGGGGTCAGGGATAAATCTTATGCCACTCTCTGTAATGGAGAAGCTGGGGATCATTGAGGTACAACCTGCCTTGTTCTCATTGCAATTGGCAGATAAGTCATTGAGACAAGCTTATGGAATAGTAGAGGACGTGCTAGTAAAGGTTGAAGGCCTTTACATCCCTGCTGATTTCATAATCCTAGACACTAGAAAGGAAGATGATGAATGCATCATCCTAGGAAGACCTTTCCTAGCCACAGCAGGAGCTGTGATAGATGTCAACAGAGGAGAATTAGTCCTTCAATTGAATGGGGACTACCTTGTGTTTAAAGCACATGGCCATCCCTCTGTGACAAAAGAGAGTAAGCAGGAAGAGCTTCTCTCAGTTCAGAGTCAAGAAGGGCCCACACAGTCAAACTCTAAGTTTGGTGTTGTGAGGCCACAACCAAACTCTAAGTTTGGTGTTCAGACCCCATATCCAAACTCTAAGTTTGGTGTTGGGACTACACTAACATTGACCTGATCACCTTGTGGCTCCATGAGAGCCACTGTCAAGCTATTGACATTAAAGAAGCGCTTGTTGGGAGGCAACCCAATTTTATTTATCTAATTTTTATTTTATTTTGTTCTATTGTTATTTTGTGTTTTATTAGGTACATGATCATGAGGAGTCACGAAAAAATCAAAAAAAATTAAAAACAGAGTCAAAAACAGAAGAAAAAAATTTTCACCCTGGAGGTAGCGCAGACTGGCGTTCAACGCCAGTAAGATGCATCTGGCTGGCGTTCAATGCCAGAACAGAGCACCATTCTGGCGCTGAACGCCAGAAACAAGCAACATCCTGGCGCTGAACGCCAGGAATGTGCCTGGAGGAGACAAGCTGGCATTAAACGCCAGCAACAAGCATGAAACTGGCGTTCAACGCCAGAAACATGCATTACATGGGCGTTGAACGCCCAGAACGTGCACCAATGGGCGTTTCAACGCCAGAATGATGCACGAAGGCAATTTACATGCCTATATGGTGCAAGGATAGAATTCCTTGACACCTCAGGATCTGTGGACCCCACAGGATCCCCACCTACCATATTCCCACATTACCTTTTAATCCTAATCACACTCTCCTAATCCTATTTCACTCTTTCCCATATCACACTTCCCAAAAACCTTCACCAATCACCTCAAATTCCTCTTCCCAATTACCCCATTCACCATTCACATCAACCCACTCTTCCCCATAAACCCCACCAACCTTTACAATTCAACTTCTCTTTCCCACCCAATCTCACCCATATAGCTGAATCCATCTCCCTTCACTCACCTCCATTTTCTTCTTCTTCTTCCTCTCTTCTTTCTTCTCTTGCTCGAGGGCGAGCAATATTTTAAGTTTGGTGTGGTAAAAGCATAGCTTTTTTTGCTTTTCCATTACCATTAATGGCACCTAAAGCCAGAGAAACCTCAAAGGGAAGACAAAAGCTTCCACCTCTGAGTCTTGGGAAATGGAAAGACTCATATAAAGCCGTCATAGCTCAGTGGTAGAACATGTGGCTGCAAATCAAGATATACCTGAGATACCTCAGGGGATAAGTTATCCTCCACACAAATATTGGAAGCAACTAAGGGTAGAAACACCAAAATTACTAGGAATCATTCAACAGAAGCAAGGAAGAGACATAGAGGAGCTCAAAAAGCACCATTGGACCTTCAAGAAGGCGCCACCCTCACTCAGGTGGATTCATTCCTTGTTCTTTATTTCTTTCTGTTTTCGGTTTTTAATTATTGTGTTTATCTATGTTTTGTGTCTCTACTTCATGATCATTAGTATGTAACCATGCCTTAAAGCTATGAATAAAATCCATTAATCCTTCACCTCGAAAAATGTTTTAATTTAAAAAAACAAGAAGTACATGAATTTCGAATTTATCCTTGAATTTAATTTAATTATATTGATGTGGTGGCAATACTTTTTGTTTTCTGAATGAATGCTTGAACAGTGCATATTTTTGATCTTGTTGTTTATGAGTGTTAAAATTGTTGGCTCTTGAAAGAATGATGAACAAAGAGAAATGTTATTGATGATCTGAAAAATCATGAAATTGATTCTTGAAGCAAGAAAAAGCAGTGAAAAAGGAAGTTTGCGAAAAAAAAAAGTGGCAAAAAAAAAATAGAAAGAAAAAGAAGAAGCAGTAGAAAAAGCCAATAGCCCTTAAAACAAAAAGGCAAGGGTAGCAAGGATCCAAGGCTTTGAGCATCAATGGATAGGAGGGCCTAAGGAAATTAAATCCAGGCCTAAGCGGCTAAATCAAGCTGTCCCTAACCATGTGCTTGTGTCATGAAGGTCCAAGTGAAAAGCTTGAGACTGAGTGGTTAAAGTCGTGATCCAAGGCAAAAGAGTGTGCTTAAGAGCTCTGGACACCACTAACTGGGGACTCTAGCAAAGCTGAGTCACAATCTGAAAAGGTTCACCCAGTTATGTGTCTGTGGCATTGATGTATCCGGTGGTAATACTGGAAAACAAAGTGCTTAGGGCCACGGCCAAGACTCATAAGTAGTTGTGTTCAAGAATCAACATGCTTAACTAGGAAAGTCAATAACACTATCCGAAATTCTAAGTTCCTAGAGAAGCCAATCACTCTAAACTACAAAGGAGAAAGTGAGATGCCAAAACTGTTCAGAAGCAAAAAGCTACAAGTCCCGCTCATCTAATTAAATTAATATTCATTGATACTCTGAAATTTATAGTATATTCTCTTCTTTTTATCCTAATCGATTCTCAGTTGCTTGGGGACAAGCAACAATTTAAGTTTGGTGTTGTGATGAGCGGATAATTTATACGCTTTTTGACATTGTTTTTATATAGTTTTTAGTAAGTTTGAGCTACTTTTAGGGATGTTTTCATTAGTTTTTATGTTAAATTCACATTTCTGGACTTTACTATGAGTTTGTGTGTTTTTCTGTGATTTCAGGTAAATTCTGGCTGAAATTGAGGGACTTGAGCAAAACTCTGAAGAAGGCTGACAAAAGGACTGCTGATGCTGTTGGAATCTGACCTCCCTGCACTCGAAATGGATTTTCTGGAGCTACAGAACTCCAATTGGCGCGCTCTCAACGGCGTTGGAAAGTAGACATCTAGGGCTTTCCAGCAATATATAATAGTCCATACTTTATTCGAAGATTGACGACGTAACTTGGCGTTGAACGCCAAGTACATGCTGCTGTCTGGAGTTAAACGCCAGAAAAACGTCAAGATCCGGAGTTGAACGTCCAAAACACGTTACAACTTGGCGTTCAACTCCAATAAAAGCCTCAGCTCGTGGATAGATCAAGCTCAGCCCAAACATACACCAAGTGGGCCCCGGAAGTGGATTTATGCATCAATTACTTACTCATGTAAACCCTAGGAGCTAGTTCATTATAAATAGAACATTTAACTATTGTATTAGATGTCTTTTTGACCACGTTTCATCTTTGGTCTCAGTTTTGTATTATTCTTCATCTTAGGAGGCCATTGAGCACGTTTCAGGGGGCTGGCCATTCGGCCATGCCTGAACCTTTTACTTATGTATTTTCAACGGTGGAGTTTCTGCACACCATAGATTAAGGGTGTGGAGCTCTGCTGTACCTCAAGTATTAATGCAATTCTATTGTCTTTTATTCAAATCCCTATTATTCTTATTCCAAGATATTCATTCGTACCCAAGAACATGATGAATGTGATGATAAGTAACCCTCATTATCATTCTCACTTATGAACGCACGTGATTGACAACCACTTCCGTTCTACATGCAACAAGAGCTTGAATGTGTATCTCTTAGATTCCCCAACAGAATCTTCGTGGTATAAGTTAGATAGATGGCGTCATTCATGAGGATCCGGAAAGTCTAAACCTTGTCTGTGGTATTCCGAGTAGGACTCTATGATTGAATGACTGTGACGAGCTTCAAACTCCTGAAGGCTGGGCATGATGACAAGCGCAAAAGAATCAAGGGATTCTATTCCAACCTGATTGAGAACCGACAGATGATTAGCCGTGCTGTGATAGAGCATAGGAACGTTTTCACTGAGAGGATGGGATGTAGCCATTGACAACGGTGATGCCCTACATACAACTTGCCATGGAAAGGAGTAAGAAGGATTGAGTTGAAGCAGTAGGAGAGCAGGCGTCCTTGAGCCATACAGTATCTCCATTCGCTTATCTAAAATTCCCACCAATGAGTCTGCATAAGTATTCTATCCCTTTTATTATTTATTTTCTTATTTCTATTTTCGAAACCATAAATCAATTTAATCTGCCTAACTGAGATTTACAAGGTGACCATAGCTTGCTTCATACCAACAATCTCTGTGGGATCGACCCTTACTCACGTAAGGTTTATTACTTGGACGACCCAGTACACTTGCTGGTTAGTTGAACGGAGTTGTGTCCACTCGTGCCAATTTCTAAATTCCATAATTTTACAAGGAGTGCAACTAAAAGAATAAGGATCACAATTTCGTCCACCAGTTACCAAATCATCCCAGTTGTTGATGCTGTCCCTTGGAAAAGATTCCAACCATTGAGTGGCCTTGTCCTTGAGAGAGAATGGGAATAGCATCAGTTTGTAACTGTCAGGAGGCACACCATTATTTTTGACAGTGTTACATATCCTCAAGAAGGTGGATAAGTGTTGGTGCGGGTCTTCAAGTGATCCTCCACCAAAAGAGCAATTGTTCTGAACCATAGTGATGAGTTGTGGCTTGAGTTCGAAATTTTTTGCATTGACATTTGGAGCCAAAATGCTGCTTCCACAATGTCTAGGATTTGCAAAGGTATAGGAGGCCAAAACTCTCCTCTGGGGTGGGTTGTCGTTGTTGTTGTCTACTCCACCTGGTGGATTCGTTGAATGTTCCTCCATCTCTTGAAATTCTTCGTCTGATTCCTCTTCTCCAACAATATTTTTCCCTCTTTCAGCTCTTCTTAACCTCCTGAGAGTTCTTTCGTCTTGTTCATGAAAAGTGGGTGTGTTTCTTCTTGTACCTGACATACAAGCATAACATAAGAAACGCACAAACTAGTGATACTTCAATCTACTGCTAGAATGAAGTTTTAGTTAGCTTAAGCAAAAATTCAAACAGTTAGTGGGTTAATCAAAAATTAAAGAAAAAGTGCTTGATCTAAACTACCACCTCACTTAATCATTGTCAATCTAATCAATCCCCGGCAACGGCGCCAAAAACTTGATGTGCGAAAAACGATCCGACACAAAACTCACCGACAAGTGCACCGGGTCGCATCAAGTAATAAAAACTCACGGGAGTGAGGTCGATCCCATAGGGATTGAAGGATTGAGCAATTTTGGTTTAGTGGTTGATTTAGTTAAGCGAATCAAGAGTTGGTTGGGTGATTTGTGATTTGCAGAAATGAAATTGCATTGAAAGTAAAGGGAATGTGTAAATTGCATGAAATTAAAGAGGGCAAGGAATTAAAGTGCAGAATCTTAAAGAACAAGAAATTAAATGGCAAAAACTTAGAATGTAAGAAATGTAGATTGCGGAATCTTAAAGTGCAAGGAATGTAAACGGCTGGAATTGTAAAGGGGATTGGGGATTGGATTTGCAGAATTTAAGCAAGGAAAAGTAAATTGCATCAAACAGAAGCGTAAAAGAGGGTTTGGGTTGAATCGGATCTGAAGCAAAACAAGTAAATGAACATGAAAAGCAAAAACAGAATGTAAACTTTGGAATCAGATCTCAGGACCCAGAGACTAGAAAACCAAGTCTAGATCTCAATGCCTTCCTAGATCCAACAAGAACAATTGCAAGGGAAATGTAAACTTGCAAAGAAAGTAGATGAAGAGCAATTAACTGAAACTGAATTTCAATTAAGCAGTAAATAAACAGAGAGATCCAAGGATGAGATTGAAACAGAATTTCTTCAATTCTCCAACCCAAGATCCAAGACAATTGTAATTGAAATTGAAAGCAATAAAACTAAGAGGAAGAGAAGTGAATTCTCCTTCCCCGAGACTAAGAAATTAAAGATCACTCAATACCAAAAGCTCTCCGAAAACTATTCTAAAAACTAAAAGGGAAAGCTCTCTATGAAACTAAAAAGAAAAGCTCCCGAATAACTTGAATTCTATCCTATTTATAAACTTTCTTCAAATGATCTTCAAGCCTTGAGTTGGGCCTTTGCTCTTGGTGGAATTGGGTTGAGAGAGAGGCCTTGGTTGATTGCTCTTGGAGTTTGGAGAGGAACCGAAGTGAACCAAGTGAACCGGGTTTGAATGTTGCAAAAGTTTGAGTAAAAGTTTGAGGCAAACTTTTACTCCAACTTTTCATATCAGCCTCCAAGTTTTTGCTGATACCAACGTTGGTGCAAAAGTTAGGGGTCTAACTTTTGCTCCAACGTTGGCCTTCCTTAGTGCACTTATGGCGCCAACGTTAGCCCAAAAGTTAGAGGCTAACGTTGGCACAAACTTTTGCTCCCCCTTTGTGATTTTCATGCGCCAACGTTAGCCCAAAAGTTAGAGGCTAACATTGGCGCAAACTTTTGGTGCCCAGGGAGTGATTTTCATGCGCCAACGTTAGCCTAAAAGTTAGGGGCTAACGTTGGCGCAAACTTTTGGTGCCCCAGGGAGTGTTTTGCATGTGCCAACGTTAGCCCAAAAGTTAGGGGCTAACGTTGGGGCAAACTTTTCACCCAAAAGTTTGTGCAAAAGTTTGAGGCTAACTTTTGGTCCAGCTTTTTGCTTCCTGGTTCATTTTCACTTATTCCAAAAGTTTGAGCTAAAGTTTGAGGCAAACTTTTGCTCAAACTTTTTGTCCTCTCTTCCTCCTAGCCATTCCTTCTTGCTTCAACCTTTCTCCAAGCCTTCTTCACCTATCATTAATCAACCAAACACATCAAAGCTATGCTCAAAATCATGAGATATTCATTCTTTCACAATATGTAACAAATATAGCATAAAACCTCATGAAATTGCATTAATTCATCTATGGTTGATTCAATCAAAGGAAGCATGAAAATTTTCCCAGATTGGCTTGCTTAGACCTCAAGAAAGTGCATAATTCAAGTGAAAACAAAAGAAAAAGACTAGTAAAACTAGGCTAAGATGACTTGTGATCACCCCTCTATAATACACCCAATCAAGACGAGGATGTCCACCGGAATCTCAATAAAGTGCATGGTCGGCATGACATAGTGAGCAAGAATCTGTTGCCATGTCCAGGCCTCCCTCGTCAAATAGTCGAACATCATCCCCTTGGGTTTCACTTTAGTGGCATCTATCTCCCAAGGGGCATCCGGCTATGCAATAACACTTCAGAAGGCATCATAATCATAAGTCAGGCAATGCATCTCCTCCTTAGCCCTCTGAAAAGCGTCTTTCTCACTAACCTTGGCCTGACAGTGGAATGCCTGCTCAATATCCACCTCTGTAATCAAAATTTGTTCTCCTCTCAGGTGAACTGGGTCAGGGGTCGGTCTAAAGAAATTACAGTAAAATTCACCGACCTATGACTCGTTTACTCGAGGTAGCTACCTATCCATAAAAGATAAGCCCACCCTCTCAATCCGAAGCTCAATAGATCGCCTCAAATCAGCGGAAATGTCCAGCTTCTTCTCCAAGTTGAGATGCCGCTTCTGAAAAAGCGGGAAGTGAAGCTCACAGTACAAATTAGGGAACCTTCCTGCTTTGGTTAGAGGCAGTTGCTGATCTACCTTATCCTTCTCAGATAGATATATCATGGCATAACTGGAGGTAGCAGAAGCAGTGGAAGATTGAGATTTCTTCCTTTTATGAGGGGTAACCTTTGCTTTTTCTTTTTCTCTGTCAGACATCCTGGAGAAAACAGAAATTACAGGGTACAAACAATTAAGCAGAGCAGAGAAGTGTAAAGCAAGGAATTAAGCAGCAGACAGAAAATAGATTACAAGAGAATATTGAGACATATCATGATGTGAGTTAAAGAAAAGAATTCTTGGAATGCATGAAAATAGAATTCAGATATCAATCAGGAATACAAACCAAGAATTCATACAAGAATATAAAATATGCTTATTTGTTAAGCAACAACAATTGTCATACCCAAAAGAATGTAAAAGGGTTAAATTGAAAACAAAAAAGTAGAGTTAAAGAGTCAGTTTAGTCAAAAGTTAGAAAGGCGGTCAGAAATTAGTGGCATGACAACTATGGAGCATAACCAAGAGAAGTTCAAAAAGGTATCGGGAACAAGCACACTCACATTCATGAGGATGATGCAAGTCATTGTTGATGAAATATAAAATTGCACAACAGCATAAAATAGAAAAGCAAGTCATCATCAATGTTCACGGTCACTAAAATTGTAAAAATTGGTGTTGAGAGATGTAAAACATGCACTTGGTGTAACTGAAAGAAAGTTGAAACAGATTTAATTGAAAAAGTTCATACTAGTGGAGAGCACCAATTATTACAATGTAAGAACCTTCATAAAAAAAAGACAAGTTTAAATCAAATGGCGAAATAATGGAAACAGCTTCATTGGTTAAGTCAAGTTAAAAAAAATTGAACTTGAACCAAGAAGTCAGAAGGCATTTGACTTGAAATTGAAATGTTGAGAACACAAAGAAGGTTCATGTTGACATAGCTAAACAAGGTTCTATTTGACACAAAAATCCGTCAAATAGGCCTTCGGTTCTGTCAATCATCAATGCATATAAAAGGGAACTAGAATAGAAATAGGAATGTTAACCGAATCAACTTATAAGTTGAACTTGGCATAGACTAAAATGAGTTCAAATCAAGAAATACCAAATCAATTCATAAGCTACAACTTAGCACAGGGTAATTTCCAAAAATTTTGGCAGCATTCCGGCAGTAAATTAAATGCTCCCGGATAAACAAACAGCAACAAGACAGCTCATATGAATCCAAGAATGATCAATCAGCAAGAAGAACAAGAAAATTCATATGACCTAAGCATCAAAAAGCAAAATCAACGTAACATCAGTAACATCATACTAGCACATGGCATCAAATAGTAGCATGTAAAAACATACAGCAACATCATCATCAAACATCAAATGACAATTCACCATTTCATACAGCAAGTACGGAGCAATTATCAGGCCTAAATCCACTAACCACATCCTAGCTACCTAACCACCTAAAATCAACTAAACATGCATCTCTAACTATCCTGATTCTAACAAAAATTAAACTAAGCTAACTAACTTAATGGAACAGAAATAGAATTGAAAACCAGATAGGGAAATAGAAGAACCTGGGATAAGAAGCAGAAACAGAACTAGGAGAGGAAGGAAAGGAAATGACAAGGCCAACCCCAAGACGGCGGCGACCTATGATAAAACCCATTTGTAGGGTTTATCTTGTATTGATTTTAGGGGATTTTATCACCTTTTACCCACATTTATTCAATGAAATAGCATGGTTTTGTATATTCTCCTTTAATTGTGCTTAAGAGTGAAAACACGCTTTTTAGGACTCAAAATAGATAAATTTAATTCACCTTGACTCTATTAGATGCCTTGATATGTTTGTTAAGTGATTTAAGGTTTAGGAGGCAAAGATTGGATCAAGGGAATGAAGAAAAAGCATGTAAAGTTGGAGAACTCATGAAGAAATCATGGAACCAAAACGTTGTCAAGCCTGACCTCTTTGCACTTAATTGACCATAACTTGAGCTACAGAGGTCCAAATGATTCCGTTCCAGTTGGGTTAGAAAGCTAACATCCGGGGTTTCGAAACGATATAAGATTTGCCATAGTTGCATCGCGCATAGGGGCACGCACGCGCACAGTACGCGGACACGCCGATGGTTGCACATGACCCACTTAATGCAACACGTGGCCAGCGATTTTAGAAGCCTTGTGGGCCCAATCCAACTCATTTCTGATGCTATTTAAGCCAAGGATTGAAGGAGAATCAATATACTTTTCATACTTTTGATCATTAGTCATAGTTTAGTTTGAGAAGTAGTTAGAGTTAGAGAAAGAAGCTCTCACTTCTCTCTAGAATTAGGATTAGAAATTAGGGTTAGATTAGGATCTCATAGTTCTAGGTTTAATTCAAGTCTCCTTCTACTTCTACCTTCAATTGATGATTGCTACACTTTGGTTCTTCTTTCTATCCCTATCCTCTTGTTGTAATTTCTCTTATTTTGTTTCTAGGTTTTGTAATTGAGATATTTTTGTTCTTTTGTTTTCTTTTAATAATGCAATTTTAGATAATTCATGTGATTGTGATGTTGTTGATTGTTGTTTTGTTAATTGTTTGTAATTATTAGTTGTTGATTCCTTTTATTCTTACAAATAAAAATGCTTTCTTTCATTACCCTCCAAGTGTTTGATGAAATGCTTGAGAGGATGTTAGAGTATAATTCTATGTTCTTGGCTTGAGAAGGTGACTTAGGATTTCTTGAGTCACTAGTGTCCAATTGATTGATAGTTGATAGCCATTAACTCTAGCCTTCATTAATCCAATTAGTGGAAAGCTAGGATTTATGGACTAGGATTGATATAACTCACTTGACTTTCCTTTGTTAATTGATTTAAGGATGACTAAGTGGGATTAATCCTTGCAACTACCATACTTGTGGCTAGTGATAATGATGAAGACCCTTGACAACCAAACCTTGCCAAGACCATTTTGTTAATAAAGTTTTCTTACCATTTACTACTCATATTTCTCATCCAAAACCCCAAAATAAACAAGGCCATAACCAATAACAAGAACACTACCCTGCAAGTCCTTTGAGAGATGACCCGAGGTTTAAATACTCCGGTTTATAGATTTTAGGGGTTTGTACTTCTGACAAACAAATTTTTGTATGAAAAGGATTATTGTTGATTTAGAGACTATACTTTACAACAAGATTTCATTAGTGAAATTCTAAACTGTCAAAAATCCAATCATCAAAGTGGCGCCGTTGCCGGGGATTTGCAATGGTGTTATGTTATTGGTTATTGTACATATGTGAATAGTGTAAATAGTTTGTCTTTTGCTTGTTTACTAGATTTTGTTAGTTTTATTTTGTTTTTCCATAATGAATTCTCACTTTGGCTATGAGTTTGGCTCTAATTGTGTTGTAGGGAATGTGAACTTCAATGCTAACATGTACCAAGGATGGAACACTCCAAGATGGGAGGAGCTTCAAGGAATTGATCACTCCTATTGGCATCAACCTTCGGACACTTATAGGTATAATTCTCATCCTAATGCATGTCAATTCAATGGCTATGGTGACTCCTTTTATGACAATCAACCACCACCATATGCCTATGAATCCTATCCTCAACATGATGCTCAACCATACTCACAAGCCCCTTTTTACCAAGTACCTTTATCTGACCCTTATCCATCATATAACCAATCACCCATACCACATCCTTGTGATCATTATGAGCAAGAACCTTTAGAACCACCACAACCCTATCAAGATTACTACCAAGAACCACCTCAATGCACACCATCTCCATACCCTTACCAAGAAGAACCACCTTCCTACCATGAACCCTCTCTCCAAAGTAATGAACCTTCTTACTCACCTCAAGCCCCAATAGACGATCCTCTCACTTTGTTACTCCAAGGACAAGAAGCCATGAAGCGGGATACACTTGAGTTTGTGACCAATTTGACCAAGGTGGTGCACACTTTAGCCCACCAATATTTGAATACTCAAGGTACTTCCATGACCACATGTGAAAAGTCAAAAGGAGTGCAAAAGCATGAAAGGGAGATTGGAAACTCCGGTGGGGGATGAGGGATGCCATTTTGTATTGGAGCAACTAGAGGAAGCCATGATTATTGAAGAAAAAGAAGAAGTGGTCGAAGATTTAGGAGATATTAAAAGTCCATGGGAATGTAGCATCATGGAGAACTCTTCCAAGAAGCTTGATATTGATGTTGAAGAGGGTGTGCAACCTCCAAGGCATGTCATAGTTGAAGACTTGGAATAGGCTTATCAAAAGATGGATTCAATCATGGATGAATTTCTCTCTACAATGGAATCCTCTCCCATTGGACATAAAGTTGAAGTTACAAAAGAGTGTGCACAACCTCCCATACCCTTGGTGAACAATGAAGAAGAGAGTGAATCAAAAGAGAGCTACCAAGAGGAAAAAGTTGGCATGGTGTATATTGAAATTGAAGAATATGAAGAGGTTGGTCAAGAGATGGATTCATTCATTAATGAATTCCTATCCAAAATTGAATCACCTTCCATTGGGTAAGATGAAGTTCTTGAAGACAACACCGAGCCATGTGATAAAAGAGGAAAGGTTGAAATTGAAGAAGCTTGCAAAGAGGTAGAAATAATCAAGAAAGAGAAAAAGGGAGTGGAGCTTGCAAGATCACTGGGACCAACCCTTCCTAAGTCATCATCCTACACAACATTCAAGTGGGTAAAATTTTTATCTTCAAGCCTCACTTCCTCACTTGAATATGGTTTGATTGAAACGGATGGACAACTTAGAGCTCTTTGTGGACTTAAAGGAAAAAGAGAATTGTGTAATGGTTGGAAATTTGGTATAAAGCTCACTAAAGTCAAAGCTTTAAGGTATAGGGATTATGATGGGACAAGAACCACTTTGTCTAGAAGGAGAAATTGGTGGACTAAAGAGAATTCCATGTGTCAACCGCCTTTATGTCAACCACCCGTACGAAAAAATCATGAAACTCAACTAACGGACAGGTGTGAAGATAAGATATATGATCCCGGTTCGCTATGTGAAGACCAACTATGGGGACTCATATCTTGGGTAGAACTTTGCCCAAGCTTGATGAAGATGGTTGGAAATTCTGTCAACCAATTGAGGAGCAAAGATCCTTGGAAATTCAAGGATGAGTACAAACATAAGCCACCATAACAATAAGCCCCTCAAAATGTCCAACTTAAGGTCTTAAACTAAAAGTGCTAGGTGGGAGACACCCCACCATGGTAAACTCTTTCCATCCACTTTTAGTTTTGTTTAATAAGTGATTTGAGTTGCCATTGTAGGTAGATTTTCATTTCATATTGATTTGTTGGTAAAGATTGGTTGTTAGTATGTTGTATTCATTAGTAGTAGATGAATAAATCCTAAAATCAAATTGCATTTTTGTGAATTGTTTGATATTTGATTGAATAAAGAAGAGTTTTGGACATTATAGGGAGCTCTTGGGCATTTTTTCTACTTTTTTGGGCAAAAAAAAGGCCATCGGCGCGCTAGCACGCTGTGCGCGCGCGCGCACATTACACTTCCGCAACTTCTGGTACAAAAACCAGAGAGTTGTGCGCGCATTGTGCCAGCATTGTGCTGGGAACACAAGCTCATCCACGCGTAAGTGCACTGTGCGCGCGCGCGCACGGATCGTCCCAACCTCATCCACGCGTAAGCGCGCTGTGCGCGCGCGTGGATTTGCTCCCTGCTTTTCTCCTTCCTCCTTTCTCCTTCTTTCCTCTTCTCTTCTTCTTTCTTTCTCATTTTTTTCTTCTTCCCCTCTTGAAAGATTTTTTTTCTTTTCTCTTTTGATATAAAAAAAAAATTTAATAATAAAAGAAATGTAATAATAAATAAATAAAATACTAAAAAAACAAAAAAAATTATTAAAAATATAAAAAAAAATTTCTCTTCTTCCATTTCCTTTTGTCTATTACATTTGCATACTTTTATTCTTTGCATTTTAATTTTGTTTCTATAATTTTTTCTCATTTTATTTTCTAAATTTCTCATTTTAATAATGGTGTTGAATTCTCTCACTCAATTGTTGAGAATTTCTTGCATTTGTTTTGGTGCTTCATGACTTGTTACATTAATTGTAATATTTGTCAACACACAAGATTAGTGCTTTAGTCCTTTCTAATTCATTACCCTTTGTTTTTTTTCTTGTACCGCTTCATCATTGAGTTAGGATAGAATTAAATGCTTTCATGCATATCACTAATCTTGTTTGTGTCAATCCTTATTTGATCTTGATGCTCAATATACTCTCCATGCTTTAACTTTACTCTTGCATCAAGTATCGGTTGATATGCCTTTTGCTTATATTGATTTCTCACTCACATGTTGTAGCTACCATGTAGTAGAGAATCATACTCTTATTTGGCATTAGCCCCCGCCTATATTCTATTTGCCTTTATATCTTTGTTATAGGCTTAATTTTCTTTCCTTTTCTTTCCTTCTAGGTTGGCCACCAAGAAGGGAAAAAGGAAAAATTTCTAAATGGGGCAACAAACAAGTCATCCGCACAACCTTTTGAAGGAGCCCATCAATTGTAACACCCATCCACCTTGCTCTTCTTTGCATGCACCGAGAATGGTGCAATCTTCAAGTGTGGGGAGGTCGTTCGACTGATCTCCATGGGTAAAAATTTCCTTTTCAACACCAATGTTAGTTAGTCATTGCATTGCATGATTGATGAGCGGATAATTTATACGCTTTTTGGCATTGTTTTTAGGTAGTTTTTAGTAAGTTCAAAGCTACTTTTAGGGATTTTTTCATTAGTTTTTATGTTAAATTCACATTTCTGGACTTTACTATGAGTTTGTGTGTTTTTCTGTGATTTCAGGTAATTTCTGGCTGAAATTGAGGGACCTGAGCAAAACTCTGATAAGGAGGCTGACAAAGGACTGCTGATGCTGTTGGAATCTGACCTCGCTGTACTCAAAATGGATTTTCTGGAGCTACCAAACTCCAAATGGCGCGCTCTCAACGGCGTTAGAAAGTAGACATCCAGAGCTTTCCAGCAATATATAATATTCCATACTTTATTCGGAAATTGACGACGTAACTTGGCATTGAACGCCAAGTACATGCTGCTGTCTGGAGTTAAACGCCAGAAACACGTCATGATCCGGAGTTGAACGCCTAAAACACATTATAACTTGGAGTTCAACTCCAAGAAAAGCCTCAGCTCGTGGATAGATCAAGCTCAGCCCAAGCATACACCAAGTGGGCCCCGGAAGTGGATTTATGCATCAAATTACTTACTCATGTAAACCCTAGTAGCTAGTTTATTATAAATAGGACTTTTTACTAGTGTATTTGATCATCTCTGGACGCCTAGTCCTTAGACCATGGGGGCTGGCCATTCGGCCATGCCTGAACCTTTCACTTATGTATTTTCAACAGTGGAGTTTCTGCACACCATAGATTAAGGGTGTGGAGCTCTACTGTACCTCAAGTTTCAATACAATTACTATTACTTTTTATTCAATTCTCTTTTATTCTTATTCCAAGATATACGTTATACTTAACTTTGATGAATGTGATGATCTGTGACACTCATCATTATTCTCACCTATGAACGTGCGTGACTGACAACCACTTCCGTTCTACTTTAGGCCGGGCGCATATCTCTTAGATTCCCCAACAGAATCTTCGTGGTATAAGCTAGATAGATGGCGACATTCATGAGGATCCGGAAAGTCTAAACCTTGTCTATGGTATTCCGAGTAGGATTCTGGGATTGAATGACTGTGACGAGCTTCAAACTCCTGAAGGCTGGGCGTGATGACAAGCGCAAAAGAATCAAGGGATTCTATTCCAACCTGATTGAGAACCGACAGATGATTAGCCGTGCTGTGACAGAGCATAGGAACGTTTTCACTGAGAGGATGGGATGTAGCCATTGACAACGGTGATGCCCTACATATAGCTTGCCATGGAAAGGAGTAGGAAGGATTGGACGAATGTAATAAGAAAATAGAGATACGAGAGGAGCACAGCATCTTCACACACTTATCTGAAATTCCCACTATTGCTTTACATAAGTATTTCTATCCCTTTTTATTTTCTATTTATTTATTAATTTTCGAACTCATCATAAACCAATTTAATCTGCCTAACTGAGATTTACAAGGTGACCATACTTTTCTTCATACCAACAATCTCTGTGGGATCGACCCTTACTCACGTAAGGTATTACTTGGATGACCCAGTACACTTGCTGGTTAAGTTGAACGGAGTTATGATCACACCAGGGATTATTAAGATCCCAATTTATCACACCATGATCTCTTTGGGGTATTTTTGATTTCATACAAATACAAAGAGACCAACTTTGAGGATCACAATTTCGTCCACCAATGATAGGTTGCATATTAGTTAGAATTTGTACATATTTATACCACTTATTTTTTTTTTATTAGGACTACTTGGTTAGGGTGATGATTTCCTTTCCAAGAAACTGTTTTAGGGCACCCTACCAATTTGAAAAAGAAAATTTGTGGAACTTGCTTGAAAGAATTTATTTTGGAACATGGTTTTTGAGCTAAGAACACAAGCTAGTAAGATTTGAGCCTAATAGTGTGGTTACATCTTATAACCACTTATTTCCCTTCTTGTGTGTAATTATTCTCTTTCTATAATTGTAATCTTTGATTTGTTTGATTCTTTATGTCCATTATTTTGTGTATTCATGCATTTATATGATTGAGGCCATCATTTCATTTAGCTTACTTACCCAAAAAGCCTTACCTTTTATCATCCATTGTTAGCCAATTTGTGCCTACGCTTAACCCACTTTGTTTTTAATTTAGCACATTACAAGCCTTAAAGCGAAAAACAATAAATGTCCTTAATTTGGATCTTTGATTGGCTTAGACTAGTGTGTGTGAGTATCATTCAAGTGTGGGAACCTTGGGACATTGGGTGAATAAAAGGGTAGTTTTGTATTATTAGTGTAAATATTGGGAATTGGGTACATACTCATGTATTGATCAAATGTAAAACCTTATGCATTGATGCTATTGTATATAAAAAAAATGAGAAAAAGAAAAGAAAAAGAAAAAAAATAATATGGAAAAGAAAAAAAATATAGAAAAAGAAAGAAAAATAAGAAAAAGAAAGAAATAAAAAAGGGGACAAAATGCCCCAAAGTAAAGCTCAAATAAAGGTCAATGCATATGTGTTGTGAAATGAAAAGAGAATGCATGAGTATGTGGAAAAGTGTAGAATAGGTAGTTAGGTTAGAATTTAATTGTATAGGATGTCATAGGTTAGGTGGGAAGTCTAAGCCTATCAAGGATTCAAACTTCAAGCTCACTTGACCAAATATGCATCTTACCTTAACCCTAGCCCCATTACAACCTGAAGAAAAGACCTCATGATAATTGTATGCGTGCATTGAATAATTGTTGATTGTTAGATGAAAAACAAATCTTGGAAAGCATGATTAGGGGAGAATTGAGTGAATCAACCCCAAACACCGAGCGACTAGAGTGCAAACACTTCCGGTGAGGGTTCGATGCTCAATTCCTTGATTCCCGGCTTTCACGAGCGTTCTTCTTGCAAGTCTATGTGAACTTCATGTTTATACTTCAATTGGTAGGACTCATGAATCGTTATATAATCTTGGCCCTACTTGTGCATGTATGCCTTGGAGGAATGATTTATTTTTAACCAAGTACGTAAAACTATTTTGCATTTAGTTGCATCCATTTAGATAATTGCATATAGTTTAGGTTTCATATAGTTTAGTTACATTGAATAAATGTTGATACCCTTTGTTTCTCTCTTGGTTTAAGCATGAGGACATGCTTGGTTTAAGTGTGAGGAGGTTGATAAACCCCATTTGTAGGGTTTATCTTGTATTGATTTTAGGGGATTTTATCACCTTTTACCCACATTTATTCAATGAAATAGCATGGTTTTGTATATTCTCCTTTAATTGTGCTTAAGAGTGAAAACATGCTTTTTAGGACTCAAAATAGATAAATTTAATTCACCTTGACTCTATTAGATACCTTGATATGTTTGTTAAGTGATTTAAGGTTTATGAGGCAAAGATTGGATCAAGGGAATGAAGAAAAAGCATGTAAAGTTGGAGAACTCATGAAGAAATGATGGAACCAAAAAGCTGTCAAGCCTGACCTCTTCGCACTTAATTGACCATAACTTGAGCTACAGAGGTTCAAATGATTCCGTTCCAGTTGGGTTAGAAAGCTAACATCCCGGGCTTCGAAAAGTTATAAGATTTGCCATAGTTGCATCGCGCATAGGGGCGCGCACGCGCACGGTACGCGGACGCGCCGATGGTGGCACATGACCCACTTAATGCAACACGTGGCCAGTGATTTTAGAAGCCTTGTGGGCCCAATCCAACTCATTTCTGATGCTATTTAAGCCAAGGATTGAAGGGGAATCAATATACTTTTCATACTTTTGATCATTAGTCATAGTTTAGTATGAGAAGTAGTTAGAGTTAGAGAGAGAAGCTCTCACTCTCATAGTTCTAGGTTTAATTCAAGTCTCCTTCTACTTCTACCTCCAATTGATGATTGCTACACTTTGGTTCTTCTTTCTATCCCTATCCTCTTGTTGTAATTTCTCTTATTTTGTTTCTAGGTTTTATAATTGAGATATTTTTGTTCTTTTGTTTTCTTTTAATAATGCAATTTGAGATAATTCATGTGATTGTGATGTTGTTGATTGTTGTTTTGCTAATTCTTTATAATTGTTAGTTGTTGATTCCTTTTATTCTTACAAATAAAAATGCTTTCTTTCATTACCCTCCAAGTGTTTGATGAAATGCTTGAGAGGATGTTAGAGTAGAATTCTATGTTCTTGGCTTGAGAAGGTGACTTAGGATTTCTTGAGTCACTAGTGTCCAATTGATTGATAGTTAATAGCCATTAACTCTAGCCTTCATTAATCCAATTAGTGGAAAGCTAGGATTTATGGACTAGGATTGATATAACTCACTTGACTTTCCTTTGTTAAATGATTTAAGGATGACTAAGTGGGATTAATCCTTGCAACTACCATACTTGTGGCTAGTGATAATGATGAAGACCCTTGACAACCAAACCTTGCCAAGACCATATTGTTAATAAAGTTTTCTTACCATTTACTACTCATATTTCTCATCCAAAACCCCAAAATAAACAAGGCCATAACCAATAACAAGAACACTACCCTGCAAGTCCTTTGAGAGATGACCCGAGGTTTAAATACTCCGGTTTATAGATTTTAGGGGTTTGTACCTGTGACAAACAAATTTTTGTATGAAAGGATTATTGTTGGTTTAGAGACTATACTTTACAACGAGATTTCATTAGTGAAATTCTAAACCGTCAAAAATCCAATCATCAAAATGCGTCGTTCGACCGATCTCCATGGGTAAAAATTTCCTTTTCAACAGCAATGTTAGTTAGTCGTTGCATTGCATGATAGGTTGCATGTTAGTTAGAATTTGTACATATTTTTACCACTTCTTTTTTTTTATTAGGACTACTTGGTTAGGGTGATGATTTCCTTTCCAAGAAACTGTTTTAGGGCACCCTACCAATTTGAAAAAGAAAATTTGTGGAACTTGCTTGAAAGAATTTATTTTGGAACATGGTTTTTGAGCTAAGAACACAAGCTAGTAAGATTTGAGCCTAATAGTGTGGTTACATCTTATAACCACTTATTTCCCTTCTTGTGTGTAATTATTCTCTTTCTATAATTGTAATCTTTGATTTGTTTGATTCTTTATGTCCATTATTTTGTGTATTCATGCATTTATATGATTGAGGCCATCATTTCATTTAGCTTACTTACCCAAAAAGCCTTACCTTTTATCATCCATTGTTAGCCAATTTGAGCCTACGCTTAACCCACTTTGTTTTTAATTTAGCACATTACAAGCCTTAAAGTGAAAAACAATAAATGTCCTTAATTTGGATCTTTGATTGGCTTAGGCTAGTGTGTGTGAGTATCATTCAAGTGTGGGAACCTTGGGACATTGGGTGAATAAAAGAGTAGTTTTGTATTATTAGTGTAAATATTGGGAATTGGGTACATACTTATGTATTGATCAAATGTAAAACCTTATGCATTGATGCTCTTGTATATAAAAAAAATGAGAAAAAGAAAAGAAAAAGAAAAAAAATAATATGGAAAAGAAAAAAATATAGAAAAAGAAAGAAAAATAAGAAAAAGAAAGAAATAAAAAAGGGGACAAAATGCCCCAAAGTAAAGCTCAAATAAAAGTCAATGCATATGTGTTGTGAAATGAAAAGGGAATGCATGAGTATGTGGAAAAGTGTAGAATGGGTAGTTAGGTTAGAATTTAATTATATAGGATGTCATAGGTTAGGTGTGAAGTCTAAGCCTATCAAGGATTCAAACTTCAAGCTCACTTGACCAAATATGCATCCTACCTTAACCCTAGCCCCATTACAACCTGAAGAAAAGACCTCATGATAATTGTATGCGTGCATTGAATAATTGTTGATTGTTAGATGAAAAACAAATCTTGGAAAGCATGATTAGGGGAGAATTGAGTGAATCAACCCCAAACACCGAGCGACTAGAGTGCAAACACTTCCGGTGAGGGTTCGATGCTCAATTCCTTGATTCCCGGCTTTCACGAGCGTTCTTCTTGCAAGTCTATGTGAACTTCATGTTTATACTTCAATTGGTAGGACTCATGAATCGTTATATAATCTTGGCCCTACTTGTGCATGTATGCCTTGGAGGAATGATTTATTTTTAACCAAGTACGTAAAACTATTTTGCATTTAGTTGCATCCATTTAGATAATTGCATATAGTTTAGGTTTCATATAGTTTAGTTACATTGAATAAATGTTGATACCCTTTGTTTCTCTCTTGGTTTAAGCATGAGGACATGCTTGGTTTAAGTGTGAGGAGGTTGATAAACCCCATTTGTAGGGTTTATCTTGTATTGATTTTAGGGGATTTTATCACCTTTTACCCACATTTATTCAATGAAATAGCATGGTTTTGTATATTCTCCTTTAATTGTGCTTAAGAGTGAAAACATGCTTTTTAGGACTCAAAATAGATAAATTTAATTCACCTTGACTCTATTAGATACCTTGATATGTTTGTTAAGTGATTTAAGGTTTATGAGGCAAAGATTGGATCAAGGGAATGAAGAAAAAGCATGTAAAGTTGGAGAACGCATGAAGAAATGATGGAACCAAAAAGCTGTCAAGCCTGACCTCTTCGCACTTAATTGACCATAACTTGAGCTACAGAGGTTCAAATGATTCCGTTCCAGTTGGGTTAGAAAGCTAACATCCCGGGCTTCGAAAAGTTATAAGATTTGCCATAGTTGCATCGCGCATAGGGGCGCGCACGCGCACGGTACGCGGACGCGCCGATGGTGGCACATGACCCACTTAATGCAACACGTGGCCAGTGATTTTAGAAGCCTTGTGGGCCCAATCCAACTCATTTCTGATGCTATTTAAGCCAAGGATTGAAGGGGAATCAATATACTTTTCATACTTTTGATCATTAGTCATAGTTTAGTATGAGAAGTAGTTAGAGTTAGAGAGAGAAGCTCTCACTCTCATAGTTCTAGGTTTAATTCAAGTCTCCTTCTACTTCTACCTCCAATTGATGATTGCTACACTTTGGTTCTTCTTTCTATCCCTATCCTCTTGTTGTAATTTCTCTTATTTTGTTTCTTGGTTTTATAATTGAGATATTTTTGTTCTTTTGTTTTCTTTTAATAATGCAATTTGAGATAATTCATGTGATTGTGATGTTGTTGATTGTTGTTTTGCTAATTCTTTATAATTGTTAGTTGTTGATTCCTTTTATTCTTACAAATAAAAATGCTTTCCTTCATTACCCTCCAAGTGTTTGATGAAATGCTTGAGAGGATGTTAGAGTAGAATTCTATGTTCTTGGCTTGAGAAGGTGACTTAGGATTTCTTGAGTCACTAGTGTCCAATTGATTGATAGTTAATAGCCATTAACTCTAGCCTTCATTAATCCAATTAGTGGAAAGCTAGGATTTATGGACTAGGATTGATATAACTCACTTGACTTTCCTTTGTTAAATGATTTAAGGATGACTAAGTGGGATTAATCCTTGCAACTACCATACTTGTGGCTAGTGATAATGATGAAGACCCTTGACAACCAAACCTTGCCAAGACCATATTGTTAATAAAGTTTTCTTACCATTTACTACTCATATTTCTCATCCAAAACCCCAAAATAAACAAGGCCATAACCAATAACAAGAACACTACCCTGCAAGTCCTTTGAGAGATGACCCGAGGTTTAAATACTCCGGTTTATAGATTTTAGGGGTTTGTACTTGTGACAAACAAATTTTTGTATGAAAGGATTATTGTTGGTTTAGAGACTATACTTTACAACGAGATTTCATTAGTGAAATTCTAAACCGTCAAAAATCCAATCATCAAAATGCGTCGTTCGACCGATCTCCATGGGTAAAAATTTCCTTTTCAACAGCAATGTTAGTTAGTCGTTGCATTGCATGATAGGTTGCATGTTAGTTAGAATTTGTACATATTTTTACCACTTCTTTTTTTTTATTAGGACTACTTGGTTAGGGTGATGATTTCCTTTCCAAGAAACTGTTTTAGGGCACCCTACCAATTTGAAAAAGAAAATTTGTGGAACTTGCTTGAAAGAATTTATTTTGGAACATGGTTTTTGAGCTAAGAACACAAGCTAGTAAGATTTGAGCCTAATAGTGTGGTTACATCTTATAACCACTTATTTCCCTTCTTGTGTGTAATTATTCTCTTTCTATAATTGTAATCTTTGATTTGTTTGATTCTTTATGTCCATTATTTTGTGTATTCATGCATTTATATGATTGAGGCCATCATTTCATTTAGCTTACTTACCCAAAAAGCCTTACCTTTTATCATCCACTGTTAGCCAATTTGAGCCTACGCTTAACCCACTTTGTTTTTAATTTAGCACATTACAAGCCTTAAAGTGAAAAACAATAAATGTCCTTAATTTGGATCTTTGATTGGCTTAGGCTAGTGTGTGTGAGTATCATTCAAGTGTGGGAACCTTGGGACATTGGGTGAATAAAAGAGTAGTTTTGTATTATTAGTGTAAATATTGGGAATTGGGTACATACTTATGTATTGATCAAATGTAAAACCTTATGCATTGATGCTCTTGTATATAAAAAAAATGAGAAAAAGAAAAGAAAAAGAAAAAAAATAATATGGAAAAGAAAAAAATATAGAAAAAGAAAGAAAAATAAGAAAAAGAAAGAAATAAAAAAGGGGACAAAATGCCCCAAAGTAAAGCTCAAATAAAAGTCAATGCATATGTGTTGTGAAATGAAAAGGGAATGCATGAGTATGTGGAAAAGTGTAGAATGGGTAGTTAGGTTAGAATTTAATTATATAGGATGTCATAGGTTAGGTGTGAAGTCTAAGCCTATCAAGGATTCAAACTTCAAGCTCACTTGACCAAATATGCATCCTACCTTAACCCTAGCCCCATTACAACCTGAAGAAAAGACCTCATGATAATTGTATGCGTGCATTGAATAATTGTTGATTGTTAGATGAAAAACAAATCTTGGAAAGCATGATTAGGGGAGAATTGAGTGAATCAACCCCAAACACCGAGCGACTAGAGTGCAAACACTTCTGGTGAGGGTTCGATGCTCAATTCCTTGATTCCCGGCTTTCACGAGCGTTCTTCTTGCAAGTCTATGTGAACTTCATGTTTATACTTCAATTGGTAGGACTCATGAATCGTTATATGATCTTGGCCCTACTTGTGCATGTATGCGTTGGAGGAATGATTTGTTTTTAACCAAGTAGGTAAAACCATTTTTCATTTAGTTGCATCCATTTAGATAATTGCATATAGTTTAGGTTGCATATAGTTTATTTACATTGAAAAAATGTTGATACCCTTTGTTTCTCTCTTGGCTTAAGCATGAGGACATGCTTGGTTTAAGTGTGAGGAGGTTGATAAACCCCATTTGTAGGGTTTATCTTGTATTGATTTTAGGGGATTTTATCACCTTTTACCCACATTTATTCAATGAAATAGCATGATTTTGTATATTCTCCTTTAATTGTGCTTAAGAGTGAAAACATGCTTTTTAGGACTCAAAATAGATAAATTTAATTCACCTTGACTCTATTAGATGCCTTGATATGTTTGTTAAGTGATTTAAGGTTTAGGAGGCAAAGATTGGATCAAGGGAATGAAGAAAAAGCATGTAAAGTTGGAGAACTCATGAAGAAATGATGGAACCAAAAAGCTGTCAAGGCTGACCTCTTCGCACTTAATTGACCATAACTTGAGCTACAGAGGTCCAAATGATTCTGTTCCAGTTGGGTTAGAAAGGTAACATCCGGTGCTTCGAAACGATATAAGATTTGCCATAGTTGCATCGCGCACACGCACGGTACGCGGACGCGCCGATGGTGGCACATGACCCACTTAATGCAACACGTGGCCAGCGATTTTGGAAGTCCTGTGGGCCCAATCCAACTCATTTCTGATGCTATTTAAGCCAAGGATTGAAGGGGAATCAATATACTTTTCATACTTTTGATCATTAGTCATAGTTTAGTTTGAGAAGTAGTTAGAGTTAGAGAGAGAAGCTCTCACTTCTCTCTAGAGTTAGGATTAGGAATTTTGGTTAGATTAGGATATCATAGTTCTAGGTTTAATTCAAGTCTCCTTCTACTTCTACCTTCAATTGATGATTGCTACACTTTGGTTCTTCTTTCTATCCCTATCCTCTTGTTGTAATTTCTCTTATTTTGTTTCTAGGTTTTGTAATTGAGATATTTTTGTTCCTTTGTTTTCTTTTAATAATGCAATTTGAGATCATTCATGTGATTGTGATGTTGTTGATTGTTGTTTTGTTAATTCTTTGTAATTGTTAGTTGTTGATTCCTTTTATTCTTACAAATAAAAATGTTTTCTTTCATTACCCTCCAAGTGTTTGATGAAATGCTTGAGAGGATGTTAGAGTAGAATTCTATGTTCTTGGCTTGAGAAGGTGACTTAGGATTTCTTGAGTCACTAGTGTCCAATTGATTGATAGTTGATAGCCATTAACTCTAGCCTTCATTAATCTAATTAGTGGAAAGCTAGGATTTATGGACTAGGATTGATATAACTCACTTGACTTTCCTTTGTTAATTGATTTAAGAATGACTAAGTGGGATTAATCCTTGCAACTACCATACTTGTGGCTAGTGATAATGATGAAGACCCTTGACAACCAAACCTTGCCAAGACCATTTTGTTAATAAAGTTTTCTTACCATTTACTACTCATATTTCTCATCCAAAACCCCAAAATAAACAAGGCCATAACCAATAACAAGAACACTACCCTGCAAGTCCTTTGAGAGATGACCCGAGGTTTAAATACTCCAGTTTATAGATTTTAGGGGTTTGTACTTGTGACGAACAAATTTTTGTATGAAAGGATTATTGTTGGTTTAGAGATTATACTTTACAACGAGATTTCATTAGTGAAATTCTAAACTGTCAAAAATCCAATCATCAAAATGGCGCCGTTGCCGGGGATTTGCAATGGTGTTATGTTATTGGTTATTGTACATATGTGAATAGTGTAAATAGTTTGTCTTTTGCTTGTTTACTAGATTTTGTTAGTTTTATTTTGTTTTTCCATAATGAATTCCCACTTTGGCTATGAGTTTGGCTCTAATTGTGTTGTAGGGAATGTGAACTTCAATACTAACATGTACCAAGGATGGAACACTCCAAGATGGGAGGAGCCTCAAGGAATTGATCACTCCCATTGGCATCAACCTCCGGACACTTATAGGTATAATTCTCATCCTAATGCATGTCAATTCAATGGCTATGGTGACTCCTTTTATGACAATCAACCACCACCATATGCCTATGAATCTTATCCTCAACATGATGCTCAACCATACTCACAAGCCCCTTTCTACCAAGTACCTTTATGTGACCCTTATCCATCATATAACCAATCACCCATACCACATCCTTGTGATCATTATGAGCAAGAACCTTTAGAACCACCACAACCCTATCAAGATTACTACCAAGAACCACCTCAATGCACACCATCTCCATACCCTTACCAAGAAGAACCACCTTCCTACCATGAACCCTCTCTCCAAAGTAATGAACCTTCTTACTCTCCCCAAGCCCCAATAGACGATCCTCTCACTTTGTTACTCCAAGGACAAGAAGTCATGAAGCGGGATACACTTGAGTTTGTGACCAATTTGACCAAGGTGGTGCACACTTTAGCCCACCAATGTTTGAATACTCAAGGTACTTCCATGACCACATGTGAAAAGTCAAAATGAGAGCAAAGCATGAAGGGGAGATTGGAAACTCCGGTGGGGGATGAGGGATGCCATTTTGTATTGGAGCAACTAGAGGAAGCCATGATTATTGAAGAAAAGGAAGAAGTGGTCGAAGATTTAGGAGATATTGAAAGTCCATGGGAATGTAGCATCATGGAGAACTCTTCCAAGAAGCTTGATATTGATGTTGAAGAGGGTGCGTAACCTCCAAGGCATGTCATAGTTGAAGACTTGGAAGAGGCTTATCAAAAGATGGATTCAATCATGGATGAATTTCTCTCTACAATGGAATCCTCTCCCATTGGACATAAAGTTGAAGTTAAAAAAGAGTGTGCACAACCTTCCATACCCTTGGTGAACAATGAAGAAGAAAGTGAATCAAAAGAGAGCTACCAAGAGGAAAAAGTTGGCATAGTGTATATTGAAATTGAAGAATATGAAGAGGTTGGTCAAGAGATGGATTCATTCATTAATGAATTCCTATCCAAAATTGAATCACCTTCCATTGGGCAAGATGAAGTTCTTGAAGACAACATCGAGCCATGTGATAAAAGAGGAAAGGTTGAAATTGAAGAAGCTTGCAAAGAGGTGGAAATAATCAAGAAACAGAAAAAGGGAGTGGAGCTTGCAAGATCATTGGGACCAACCCTTCCTAAGTCATCATCCTACACAACATTCAAGTGGATAAAATTTGTATCTTCAAGCCTCACTTCCTCACTTGAATATGGTTTGATTGAAACGGATGGACAACTTAGAGCTCTTTGTGGACTTAAAGGAAAAAGAGAATTGTGTAATGGTTGGAAATTTGGTATAAAGCTCACTAAAGTCAAAGCTTTAAGGTATAGGGATTATGATGGGACAAGAACCACTTTGTCTAGAAGGAGAAATTGGTGGACTAAAGAGAATTCCATGTGTCAACTGCCTTTATGTCAACCACCCGTACGAAAAAATCATGAAACTCAACTAACGGATGGGTGTGAAGATAAGATATGGGATCCCGGTTCGCTATGTGATGACCAACTATGGGGACTCATATCTTGGGTAGAACTTTGCCCAAGCTTGATGAAGATGGTTGGAAATTCTGTCAACCAATTGAGGAGCAAAGATCCTTGGAAATTCAAGGATGAGTACAAACATAAGCCACCATGACAATAAGCCCCTCAAAATGTCCAACTTAAGGACTTAAACTAAAAGTGCTAGGTGGGAGACACCCCACCATGGTAAACTCTTTCCATCCTTTTTTAGTTTTGTTTAATAAGTGATTTGAGTTGCCATTGTAGGTAGATTTTCATTTCATATTGATTTGTTGGTAAAGATTGGTTGTTAGTATGTTGTATTCATTAGTAGTAGATGAATAAATCCTAAAATCAAATTGCATTTTTGTGAATTGTTTGATATTTGATTGAATAAAGAAGAGTTTTGGATATTATAGGGAGCTCTTGGGCATTTTTTCTGCTTTTTGGGCAAAAAAAAAAAAACGGCCATCGGCGCGCTAGCACGCTGTGCGCGCGCGCGCACATTGCACTTCCACAACTTCTGGTACAAAAACCAGAGAGTTGTGCACGCGTTGTGCCAGCATTGTGCTGGGAGCACAAGCTCATCCACGCGTAAGCGCACTGTGCGCGCGCGCGGATCTTCCCAACCTCATCCACGCGTAAGCGCGCTGTGTGCGCGCGCGGATTTGCTCCCTGCTTTTCTCCTTCCTCCTTTCTCCTTCTTTCCTCTTCTCTTCTTCTTTCTTTCTCATTTTTTTTCTTCTTCCTCTCTTGAAAGATTTTTTTTTCTTTTCTCTTTTAATATAAAAAAAAGTTTTTTAATAATAAAAAAAATATAATAATAAAGAAATAAAATACTAAAAAAACAAAAAAAATTATTAAAAATATAAAAAAAAAATTTCTCTTCTTCCATTTCCTTTTGTCTATTACATTTGCATACTTTTATTCTTTGCATTTTAATTTTGTTTCTATAATTTGTTCTCATTTTATTTTCTAAATTTCTCATTTTAATAATGGTGTTGAATTCTCTCACTCAATTGTTAAGAATTTCTTGCATTTGTTTTGGTGCTTCATGACTTGTTACATTAATTGTAATATTTGTCAACACACAAGATTAGTGCTTTAGTCCTTCCTAATTCATTACCCTTTGTTTTTTTCTTGTACCGCTTCATCATTGAGTTAGGATAGAATTAAATGCTTTCATGCGTATCACTAATCTTGTTTGTGTCAATCCTTATTTGATCTTGATGCTCAATATACTTTCCATGCTTTAACTTTACTCTTGCATCAAGTATCAGTTGATATACCTTTTGCTTATATTGATTTCTCACTCACATGTTGTAGCTACCATGTAGTAGAGAATCATACTCTTATTTGGCATTAGCCCCCGCCTATGTTCTATTTGCCTTGATATCTTTGTTATAGGCTTAATTTTCTTTCCTTTTCTTTCCTTCTAGGTTGGCCACCAAGAAGGGAGAAAGGAAAAATTTCTAAATGGGGCAACAAACAAGTCATCCGCAAAACCTTTTGAAGGAGCCCATCAATTGTAACACCCATTGACAAACCCCAATTTGACGGTTTGTTTTGTATTAAATTCAAAGCATCTTGATGACCTTTTGTCACATTTAGCCTATGAATTAGCATGGTTTTGTTATCTCTCCCATATTTGTGCTTAAGTGTAAAAACATGCTTTTCAATCCTTATTTTGATGAATTCTAATTTCTCTTTGATTCCATAAGATGCCTTGATGTGTTTGCTAGTAATTACAGGATTGAAATAGGCTAGGCATGGATCAAAGGAAGCAAGGAAGGAAGCACGCAAGTGGAGAGAAGCACAAAAAGCCAAAGAGTTGATCTCGGCCAAGCACGCATACGCGCACAGGGCGCTCGCGCGCACATTGCGAAATCGGCCAGGGACGCGCACGCGTGCCGTGCGCGCACGCGTCGGTGATCGCACATGACTCCATTAATGCAACACGTGCCTGGCGATTTTGGAAGGCTTTAGTAACCAACTTTGGCGCCAAAATGCATATAAGAGCCAAGGATTGAAGGGGATTGATATACATTCACATCCATAGACTAATTTTAGATTTTTAGGTAGATATTTTTAGTTAGTTACATTTGTAGAGAGAGAAACTCCAACTTCTCTCTAGGATTCATCTTCATTTTCTCAATTCTCAACCATTCCTTGGTGAGATCCATTGCAACTCTCAATTTACTTTGTTCATGTTGTAGATCCTCTTCTCTAATCTCAATTAGTGTTTGTAATTGTTCAATTCTTATAGATCTTAGATTTAGCTTTGTTGTTTTGGATTCTATTGATTCATTGAAGATCTCATTTTCATTGTTGTTCATTGTTGATTGTTGTTAATTTCTTGTGTTGAATTGCTTTGATTCTAATTCTCTTCTCTCCATTTCACTATGTCTTTCATTCTTGCTCTCCAAGTGTTTGAGAAAATGCCAACTTTAGATATGGAGTAGTATCCCCTCACTTGGCCTAGGGGTTGAGTCATCGGAGACACTTGAATAATGGATGTCAAATTGTTGATTAAGAATTGAGGATTGCTAATTGACTTGGAGTGCACTAAAGCTAGACTTCCCTAGGGTAAGACTAGGACTTGTGACTCAAGTTAGTTACTTTCACTTGACGTTCCTCTATAATTAGGGGTTGACTAAGTGAAGCAACACTCCTTTGTTATCACAATTGAAGGAAACTATAGTGATGGAACTTCCAATGTTCAACCTTGGCCAAGGTTTTTACTATTGATTGATTGTTGTTCCCTTTTATTAATACTTCTAGGCCACATTCTTTAGACCACAAAAGACCACTTAACCAATAGCATGCATCCTTGTAGCATTCCTAGGGAAGAACGACTTGGGACTAATACTCTCGGTTATAGATTGTAGATTTGTTTGATGATGGATTTTGCGTCGGTTTAGACTATACTACGATTGATTACTTGATAATTTCTATACCGTCAAAAATTCATTCGTCAAAATGGCGCCGTTGCCGGGGATCGAACCCGGGTCGTCCGCGTGACAGGCGGAAATACTTACCACTATACTAATACTTCTTCTTCTTTAATCTCCATGTCAAGTCCAATGGGAGAGGATTCAAATGTAGATAGGAATTCATTAATGATTGAATCCATCTCTCGATCGTCTCCTTCAAAGTCTTCAACCATGATATGCTTTGGAGGTTGTACACCCTCCTCAACATCAACATCAGACTCCTTAGAAGAGGGCTCTATGACTTGCGTTTCCCATGGAGGTTCCGCATCTCCTAAGTCTTCAACCACTTCTTCCTCTTCAATGGCAGGCGTAGCTTCTTCCAATTGTTTCAATTCCAAATCGTGCTGCTCACTGTCCACCGGAGTGTCTAACTTCTCTTTCTTACCACGTTCTTCAGTAGATTCTCCACATGAAGCCATGGGGGTTCCTTGAATGTCTGAACGTCGGAAAGGTAATCGATTTATCGCTTGATCCAGTTAGCGAAGGGTTGCATGAAATTTTTCCACTGTTTCTGTGAGACGATCCCTTGATTCTTGTTGCGCTCGGCTATCATAAGTAGGATCATAGTGCTCTTGGATTGATGGATATGGAGATGGTGAATATTGAGGTGGTGGTTCTTGGGAGTACTTGGGTTGGAATTGGGGTGGTTTTATATATGGTTTATATGGCTCATAACGTGGTTGGTATAGTGGTTGAGGCTTAGGATTATATGAGGTTGTTTGGTAGTAAGGGGCTTGTGAGTATGGTGGTCCAAAGTCATGTTGAGGAGGGGGTTCATAGGTATATGGTGGTGGTTGTTGATAATCAAAGGAGTGCTCACCATAGCCATTGCCTTGATATGCATCACAGAATGGTTGTTGATAGTCCATTGGAGATGGTTGTTGCCATGGGGGTTGATCAAATCCTTGTGGCTCCTCCCATCTTTGATTCTTCCAACCTTGATGCCTGTTCTCATTATAGTTCCCATTCCTAACAATAACATTGGAATCAAACTTGAAGCCAGAGGGGTGAGAGTTCATAGTTGTAGGAGAAAATAAAAACAAAAACTAATAAAAAGAAAATATTTTGAAAAAGATATGATTTTTGAAAAAAAGATAAGATAAGATTTTGAAAAAAAATATGATAAGATTTTGAAAAAGATATGATTTTTGAAAAAAAAAATTTGATTTTTGTAAAATAAGATAAGATAAAATAAAAAATTTAAAATCTGAATTTTTTTTTTAAATATTTACAATAACCAATAATAAGGCACACGTTTGCAATTATTTTGACGAACGAATTTCCTATCGGTAAAAAAATTCACAAATATGATCGCGTTGTAAGTATAGTTTCTAAACCAACAGAAAATCCTTTCGCACAAACATTTGATTGTCACAAGTAACAAAACCCAATAAATTTATAAACCGAAGTATTCAAACCTCAGGTCGTCTTCTCAAGGAATTACAGGTAAGTATGATTTATTATTGGTTATGGAAAACAGTATTTTTGGGTTTTAAAAAGGTTGAACAAGAGAATAAATTGCAGGAATTAATAAATTAATAACTAATAAAACTATTGGCAATGTATGAAAACCAGAAGTCCTATCCTAGTTATCCTTATCAATGGTGATGAGAATCATATTTTTGCTACCACTAAGTCAACCTCTAACTATGAAGGTAAGTTAGGTGGACAAATCAATTTAACACCTAAAGTCCTAGTCAACTCCTTTAGGAAAGACTAGAGTTATAGGAATCTAAATTAATCAGCAAAGATAACAATTATCAATCACGATGAGTTTGACAACTCAAGAGTCACCAATTAATCAACCAAAGCCAATAGTAAAAAATCTAAATTATAAATAGGGAAAAGCAATCATAATTCTAAAATACCTCAATGTGTATTAATTAAGAAAATCAATCTTAACATGGAAAGTTCATAAACAAATAAAAGAGAAAATAAATAAAAAGAACATTGAACCTGTGATTTGAAGAAGATAAAAATATTCCTAAATTCTTTAAGAGGAATCCTAATCCTAATTCCTAAGAGAAAGGAGAAAGCCTCTCTCTCTAAAAACTACATCTAAATTATGAAAAGTGTGAATTATGAATGAATGTATGTTGTATGATGTATTTGTTGAATGAATGGATTTTTCCACTTTATAGCCTCTAATCTGTGCCTTCTGGGCTGAAAACTGGGTCAGAAACAGCCAAGAAATCACTAATTTCGAAGTCTGGTACGTACAGGTCACGGGAAAGTGACGCAGAAGCATCGTCCACGCGTTTGCATGGATTGAGATTTTGCAGATGTGACGTGGGCGCGTCATCCACGCATTCACATCGCCTAACTTCAAGGAAGCTATGGAAAATTATATATCGTTACGAAGCCCCAGATGTAAGCTTTCTAATGAAACTGGAACCATCTCATTTGGAATTCTGTAGCTCAAGTTATGGTCGATTTAGTACCAAGAGGTCAGGCTGGACAGCTTTAGCAGTTTCTTCAATTTCTTGTATTCCTTCCACTTTTGCAAGCTTCCTTTCCATCTTCTAAGCCATTCCTACCCTGTAATCTCTAAAATCACTTAACACACATATCACAGTATCTAATGGTAATAAGAAAGGATTAAACATAGCGAAATTAAGACCAAAGAAGCAAGTTTACAATCATAGCACAGAATCAGGAAGGAAAATGTAAAACATGCAAATCATATAAATAAGAGTATGAAAGATTGATAAAAACCACTCAATTAAACATAATATAAATCATAAAATAGTGTTTTATCACTCACACCAAGGTTCGAAGAGGGAACCAAGGGAGCGCGCAATAAAAGAGCATAGCGCTCAATCAAGGAACCGTAGCGCTCAAATAAAGCAGCGCCCAAGGGAGTGAAGACGCGCGCAACAAGGCAAGAGAAGTAGTAGCGATCATGTTTCGAGCGCAACGTTCACTTTTTGAACACTAGTGAGCACCAAGGCGCATGCCATGACACGGACGAGGCGCCAAGGCTAGTGAACGCAACGTTCACTCATGCAACGGAGCGCTCCACTGGAGCATGCCCCAACCCATTTTTCAAACAAGTGCCTCCTGACCCATGCAATCAAATGCCATCTTGGATCCATTTCTTCTCCAATTTGAAAATTCCACTCCAAGATTTGAAGACCAAAATAGAAAGTGTATAAATAGGAGTTAATTTGATTTGTGAAGGACCTTTAGCTCATTTTAGTTTTTCACTTTTAATTTGTTTTGAATTTGGGAATTGGGATTAGATCTAGTTTGCTTTCTATTTTCATTTTCCTTCTTCTGAAACTTCTGCTTTCTGTATTGGGTTTTTGAATTCAAATTGAAGAACCCCTTTGAATTTCTTGATTTGAGAATCACCTTTGCTTTCCTTTCATTTAGTTCCGAGAATTGGAGAATTGGATCAAGATCTTCTCTACTGTTTTCATTTTCATTTCTTCTGCAATTTCTTTTCTGTTTGGTCAAGGTTGTGATTGAGATCTAGATCTGCTTTCTAATCTCATTGCTCTTCTTCGATCTTCAATTTCGCTTTTAGAATTTCATAATTGAGCTAAGTTTTCTTGCTATTTGTTTCTTCAAGAAATTTTCCATTTCTGTTTGACTACTGAGCTGAATCTCTTTATCTCAGAGCTCTCTGATTTACTTTAACTTGCATTTCCTTGTTCAATTCTGAATCCCAGCATCCAAATCTTTTATTCTTCAAGAAATTTACATTTCTCAGCAATTTAGATCCAGCACTTTACATTTTTTGCACCTTAAGTTTCTGCAATTTACTTTTCTTAAAATTTAAGTTTCATCTCTTTTACTTTCTTGCACTTTACGCTTTTGCAATTTATCTTTTCTGCACTTTACTTTTCTGTCCAATTTACCTTCTGCACCTCTACATACTTGCAATTCAGTTTCTGTTAATCAAAATCACTCAAATCACCAAATATTTGCTTAACTAAATTCATCATCTAACTAAAATTGCTCAACCCATCAATCCCTGTGGGATCGACCTCACTCTTGTGAGTTATTACTACTTGATGCGACGCGGTACACTTGCCAGTGAGTTTGTGCGGAATCGTTTTTCCCTCATCAGGAGGATGTCCTAAGAAGAATGTATCCAAGGGCTGGAGGAACAAGAAGATTCCCACTAAAGACTTCTCACCTAGGATGAAAGGGGTGTTCACTAGACGTCTAGTCGTACCTCTTACAGCGAACAGGATCCTGTCTCTTGAGCACATTGAGTTGATACATGATAGCACAAAAAAGAAGTTCACATTGAGGGGTGAGAATTATGTGTGAGCATCTTTCTTATCTTTTCCTAGTGAATTTGCATTTAAATTGTTGAGTTTAATTAAGAATTAATTATCTTTTAGCCACTATGGATGCTACTTTGAGTCTTGTGCAATTTTGCTTATTTTCTGTAGCATTTGGCTGGATTTGATGGAGAGGAAGCTTGCACAAATGGAAGGAGCACAAGAATTAAAGGAGATTATTAGCGAGGAGCGACGCATGCGCGTGATTTGGAAATTTGTGCAGTGACGCGTACGCGGCGTACGTGACTGACGCGTACGTGTGACATGCGCCACGTGTAAAAAATGCAGAAAATGCTGGGGTTGATTTCTGGGCCCCATTTTAGCACTCAAGTAAGGCGCAGCTCTCTGCCAAGTTAGGCGCGGATCCAGTGAAGCCAAGTGGTCCCCACATTACAAAGCGCGGATTATTTAATTAATTCTGATTTAAATTTAAATTTTAAAATAGGAAAAGATATTATTTTAATTTTAGAAATTAGATTTTATATTAATTAGGATTAAATATAAAAGGGAAAAGAAACTTCCCTGAGGGAGAGGGGAACATTAGTTAACTTTTCATTCCACCTCAGCCCAATTTACAATCTTAGTTTTTTTCTCTGAATCATGAGCAACTAAACCTCCATTGTTAAGGTTAGGAGCTCTGTCTATTGTATGGATTGATACTATTATTTTTCTATTTTAATTCATGTTTTGATTTATAAATTTAAGAATTCTTTTCATTCTTTATCTTATGAAATTGGGTGGAACGGAAGTATGACCCTCTTTCTAATTGAGTTCTTGTATAACTTGGAAAAGCTCTTTACTTGAACAATAGCTTGAAAACATATTCTCTTGAACTTCTAATTATTTGTATTTAACGGGATACATGACATATAATCCCCTTATATTTGGATAATTAGGATTCTTGTGTCATAGTAACTAGAATTAAACTTCACCATCTAATTGGAATTAAGTGACCAAGGAATTGGTGATTGATGAATTTTAGAGGAGACTAGAAAGGTCTAAGGAATTAAGGTCTAGTCACATATAGTTTGCCATGAATTGAATCTTGCATGATTAAAATAGTTAGTAAGAAAAGTCAATCAGGAAAATAGATATCTCTAAAGCCTTAACTGTTTTCTCCCATATTTGGTTTCCAACTTATTTACATACCTGTCTTCCAATTTTCTGAATTTATTATTTAATGCTCTTTGAACATCCAACACTCTTTTTTGCTTGCCTAACTAAGTAAATTAATCAACCATTGTTGCTTAGTCCATCAATCCTCGTGGGATCGACCCTCACTCACCTGAGGTATTACTTGCTACGACCCGGTGCACTTGCCGGTTAGTTTGTGGTTATAAAATCTGCACCAAGTTTTTGGCACCGTTGCCGGGGATTGATAGTGATTGACAACTATTAGTTGTTTGATTACTTGGATTAGGCATTTTAGTTTTAATTTTATTAAGATTTTGCTTGGGTATTATTTACCCTATTTCGGACAGTCTTTGGGTAAGTCCTATGTAGGTAGTTCCCAAGAAAGGAGGGATGACAGTGATCAAGAATGAAAAAAATGAGCTTATTCCGACAAGAACAATCACATGATGGAGAATGTGTATAGACTACAGGAGGCTCAACACTGCTACAAGAAAGGATCATTTCTCCCTGCCTTTATTTGATCAAATGCTTGAGAGGTTAGTTAGTCATGCTTTTTATTATTTTCTAGATGGATATCCTGGATATAATCAAATTGCAGTGGACCCTCAAGATCAAGAGAAGACAGCATTCACATGTCCCTTTGGAGTATTTACCTACAGAAGAATGCCATTTGGACTTTGTAATGCTCCAGTAATTTTTCAGAGGTGTATGCTTTCAATTTTTTCTGACATGGTTGAAAAGTTCATTAACGTATTTATGGATGACTTTTCTGTTTTTGGTAATTCTTTTGAATCCTGCCTTAAGCATTTATCTCTTGTCTTGAAACGGTGTCAAGAATTAAACCTTGTCTTGAATTGGGAAAAATGCCATTTTATAAGATATTGTTCTTGGACACTGGATTTCAAGTAAGGGGATTGTGGTTGATAGAGCAAAGGTGGAGGTAATTGAAAAATTACCACCACCAGCTAATGTTAAGGCAGTCAAGAGTTTCTTGGGCCATGCAGGCTTTTATAAGAGATTTATAAAGGACTTTTCTAAAATTGCTAAACTATTGAGCAACCTGTTGGTTATTGATGTTCCTTTTGTATTTGATGCTGAATGTCTGCATGCTTTTGATACTCTGAAAGCAAACCTTACCTCTGCTCCCATTATAGCTCCTCCTGACTGGGATTTACCATTTGAATTGATGTGTGATGCCAGTGACTTTGCTATAGGAGCTGTTTTAGGACAGAGGCATGGCAAGCTTGTACATGTCATTTACTATGCTAGCCGTGTGTTAAATGATGCTCAAAAGAATTACACAACCATAGAAAAAGAATTATTAGCTATTGTGTATGCTGTTGATAAGTTTAGGTCCTATTTAATTGGTTATAAGGTTATTGTTTATATTGATCATGCTGCTTTGAAGTACCTTCTAACCAAACAGGATTCTAAACCAAGATTAATCAGATGGGTGTTGCTCCTTCAGGAGTTTGATATTGAGATAAAAGACATAAAGGGGTCAAAAAATCAAGTAGCTGACCATCTCTCCAGAATTGAGCCTGAAGCAGGAGTACAACCACCCACAGCTGTGACTGAGACGTTTTCGGATGAGCAATTGTTCCTTATTCCGCAGGATTCATGGTTTGTAGACATTGTCAATTATAAGGCCATAAATTTTATTCCAAAGGAGTACAGTAGACAACAAATAAAGAAGCTATTAACTGATGCAAAGTACTACATTTGGGAGGAACCTTACTTTTTTAAAAGGTGTTCAGATGGTATCATCCGGAGATGTGTCCCAGATGAAGAAACACGGCAGATTCTCTAGCACTGTCATGGTTCGGATTATGGAGGCCACTTTGGTGGTGAAAGGACAGCTACAAAGGTCCTTCAGAGCGGGTTTTACTAGCCGACTCTCTTCAGAGATTCAAGAGAATTTGTGAAGCACTGTGACCACGAATCTCCCAGCCAACCATGAAATGCCACAGCAGGGGATTCTTGAGGTTAAGTTATTTGATGTGTATGGGGTATTGATTTTATGGGACCTTTCCCGCCCTCACATTCAAACAACTATATTCTAGTGGTAGTTCATTATGTGTCTAAGTGGGTGGAAGCTGTGGCTCTACCCACCAATGATGCCAAGGTGGTAATGAGCTTTCTTCAGATATATATCTTTAGCCAGTTTGGTGTCCCAAGGACACTCATTAGTGATGGAGGAAGCCACTTCTGTAACAGACAGTTGGACTCTCTTCTGCAGAGATATGGAGTCCGTCATAAAGTGGCAACCCCCTATCATCCTCAGACAAGTGGACAGGTTGAAGTTTCCAACAGGGAACTCAAGAGGATTCTAGAGAAGACTGTCAGTGTTTCAAGAAAGAACTGGTCTAAGAAGCTTGATGATGCTCTCTAGGCATACTGGACAGCGTACAAGACTCGCATTGGCATGTCCCCTTACCAGTTGGCCTATGGCAAAGCCTGTCACTTGCCAGTTGAGCTAGAACATAAAGCTTACTGGACAATCAGGTACCTAAATCTTGATTCAGAAGCTGTAGGAATTAAGCAAATGCTTTAGTTGAATGAGCTTGATGAATTCAGATGCTTAGCCTATGAGAATGCCAAGCTCTATAAGGAGAGAACCAAGTTATTGCATGACAAGAAGATTGCCGTTAGAGTCTTTGAGCCAGGACAGAGAGTGTTTCTGTATAATTCAAGGCTCAAATTCTTTCTCGGGAAGCTAAAATCCCGGTGGTCAGGACCGTTTGTGGTTACCAGAGCTTCACCATATGGTCATGTGCAAATACAAGAAGAGATTTCTGACAGGAAATTTACAGTGAATGGCCAGAGGTTGAAGCACTATCTTGGAGGCAAGATCAATCGCCAGAGGTCCGCTCATTTACTAAATTAGCAGAACTAACCGTCAAGCTAGTGACGTTAAAGAAGCGCTTATCGGGAGGCAACCCGATAATTTTGTATCCTTAAGTATTTTCGAGTAGTGGTTTTCTTATTTATTTGAGTTTTATTGAGTTTTTACTGTTTTGCTTTCGTTATACATGTGTTCTGATCATGCAACTATTTTAGAACAGAAACCAAAAATTTAAAAAAAAAATAGAAGAAAAAGAAACTTTACCCGAAAGATGAGCAGGAGTGGCGCTGGAACTATGCTTTGCGCACAAACAAGACCACGCGCACGCGCCCCTCATGCGTGCACGTCGTTTGCGCTTTTAGCAATCCACGCGTGCGCGTACCTGACGCATACGCATGACCCTGAAAATCGGCGTCAATGAGGTTTGGGCAGATAGTTGTGATGGCTTAGGGCTGGAAGTGTGCTAGAGGCACAAACTTGATCACGCGTATGCATACGCGTCCTTTGCATAAATGGCCATCCACGCGTGCGCGTGCATGACAAGCACGTGTCATAAGAAAATTTTGGTCCCCAGGCCACGCGAACAGAGAGTTGTGCGTGCGCGTGGTCGCCTTCACACGATTTGCACAAACCAAGGGCACGCGTACGCGTGCCAGACGCTTGCACGTCACTATCACAATCGGGCGCCCCACGCGTACGCGTGCTATACGCGTACGCGTCGCATGCACCGCACAACTCCACTAGTTTACCGCCTAATTTTAATTGGCATTCTCTCTCCTTTCCAAATCCTAATTCTCTCTTGTTCTTTTATCCTTTTCTTCTTCTTTAATCATACTATTTGTTTTTGTTTTTAGTTCTTCTTTGCTTAAGGACAAGCAAACCTTTTAAGTTTGGTGTTGACGCTTCGCTTTTGGGTTTTCTGTATGGCACCAAAACGAGGCGAATCATCTTCACAGAGGAGCACAACCTGAAGAATAAAATGATCGCTAGAATTATTGAGGTGGTGGAGTTCCTTTTAATTTTTTATTCCCTCTCGCTCTTATTATGTTATGTTCCAGTTTTCTGTTATGTTGCTTTGTTTATTGCATGATCCCTTATTAGTTAGAATCCTAGGTTCTAGTTTAGTTTTCTCTTAATTGCTTTAATTCTGAAAGATGTCTCATGTATTACCCACTAAGCTTAAAATCAAAAAGAAAGGAGAAAAGATGTGATGCATTGCATGAGAAATTGAGTTTATATTTAAGAGTAGTCTTATTTTCTTAAATGTGGTGGTATTATTTGTGATTTTGACTGCATGATATGAACAGCACATGTTTGAATTTGAATCAAAAGATGTTGATGTATAAGGAACAGGAATTTAGAGAATTATTATGACTTCTCTGAAATAAACAAAAATTTAATCCTTGAAGCAAAAGAAATAGCAAAAGAAAATAAACTATAAAAGCAAGGTCCAAGGCTCTGAGCATCAATGACTAGAGAGGTCAGACATGATTAAAAGCTCAAAGAGTTGTTTCCCTAGTCATATGCTTGTGGTGTGATTGTGTCAAGTAATCCTTGAGGCAGAACACTTAGAGTCGAGACCAAGTGCGTTTAATAGAGTATGCCAAAGGCTTTGAGCACCACTATCTGAGAGTAATTGAAAGAAAAATCAGAACTTAAAGAGAGTCCCCCAGTTAAGTACTTGTGGTGTTTCTGTATCAAGTAACCCTTGAGACAAAATATTTAAAGTCACGGCTAGGCTCAAGGTGCAAAGCACCAAAGAAAAATAAATTAAAGTAAATTATGCTGTGTTCAAGGATTAAACTGGAGTATAAAGATCAGAGAATTCATAATAAGATCCGGATTCTAATTCCGACTGACACTGACATTCTTCTGATTCAAAGGAGAGTGAGATGCCAAAACTGTTCAAAATTACAATGAATAAACCCCATTTTAAGAATAGACTTGAGCATGACTAAACTCTCACTTCTCATGCAAATTCACATCTTAATCATGCACTTATTTTGGTTACTTGAGGACAAGCAACAATTCAATTTTGGTGTTGTGATGTGTGAGCATCTTTCTTATCTTTTCCTAGTGAATTTGCATTTAAATTGTTGAGTTTAATCAAGAATTAATTATCTTTTAGCCACTATGGATGCTACTTTGAGTCTCGTGCAATTTTTCTTATTTTAGGTAGCATTTGGCTGGATTTGATGGAAAGGAAGCTTGCACAAATGAAAGGAGCACAAGAATTAAAGGAGATGATCAGTGAGGAGCGACGCGTGCGCGTACCTGACGCGTACGCGTGACACGCAAAGAAGACCATCAATGCGTACGCGTGACATGCGCCACGTGCAGAAAAAGCAGAAAAACGCTGGGGGCAATTTCTGGGCCCCATCTTGGCACTCACGTAAGGTGCAGCTCTCTCCCAAGTTAGGCGTGGATCCAGTGAAGCCAAGTGGTCCTCACGTTACAAGGCGCGAATTATTTAATTAATTCTGATATAAATTTAAATTTTAAAATAGGAAAAGGTATTCTTTTATTTTTAGAAATTAGATTTTAAATTAATTAGGATTAAATATAAAAGGGAAAAGAAACTTCCCTGAGGGAGAGGGGAACATTAGTTAACTTTTCATTCCACGTCAGCCCAATTTACAATCGTAGTTTTCTTCTCTGAATCATGAGCAAATAAGCCTCCATTGTTAAGGTTAGGAGCTTTGTCTATTGTATGGATTGATACTATTATTTTTCTATTTTAATTCATATTTTGATTTATAAATTTAAGAATTGTTTTCGTTCTTTATCTTATGAAATTGGGTGGAACAGAAGTATGACCCTCTTTCTAATTGAGTTCTTGTATAACTTGGAAAAGCTCTTTACTTGAACAACAGCTTGAAAACATATTCTCCTGAATTTCTAATTGTTTGTATTTAACGGGTTACGTGTCATATACTCCCCTTATATTTGGATAATTAGGATTCTTATGGCATAATAACTAGAATTAAACTTCACCCTCTAATTGGAATTGAGTGACCAAGGAATTGGCAGTTGATGAATTTTAGAGGAGACTAGAAAGGTCTAAGGAATTAGGGTCTAGTCACATATAGTTTGCCATGAATTGAATCTTGCATGATTAAAATAGTTAATAAGAAAAGTCAATCAGAATACCTTAGAGCAACAAGAGTTCGCGCTAAACACTAGGAGGGCGTTTAACGCATAGGAAGGAAAGTAGAGGCTGGCGTTAAACGCCAGGTGGGCATTTAATTCCCATGAAGGATTCATCTTTACCCTACCAATGGCGCTAGGCGTTTAGCGCCACACATGGATCGTCCCAAGTAAAAAAAAAGTGTCATTACTGGCGTTAAACGCCAAGGCTGGCGTTTAGCGCCAGGCATATCAGTTTTGAATGTAAAGGAGGGAGTTTATCCAATGGTTAAATCCCCAACCACCACCCACTATTACCTTTTAACCTACTCCTTCTCTCTCTCTCTCTCTTACCCATTATTCCATCCACATTCATCTACCCCAATTCCCAAAATCACCTCCCATCAACGTATCAAATCTCATACATCTTTCAACTCACCCCCACTTCACCCAATCACCACTCTTCAATCCCATCAATATATCTTCCCCATTAACCACATTCAAATTTTATTTTTCTCCCACCCTTACCCCCTATAACCAAACCTTTACCCCCCTTCCCCCACCTCTATAAATACCCACTTCCTCACCTCTTCTTCCCACACCTCTAACTACCATCTTCCATCCTACTATCTCCTTCTCTTCATACAATATCTTCTTCCCCTCTTCCTTTTCCCACTACACCGAAGCCCCCTTTCTCCTTCACTTACTTCTTCTATTTTATTTCCTTCATTTTTATCACATTCCCTTCTATCTTCTTTCTAGTTTATTTTTTACTTTGCTCTGAAACGAGTAAAAATTTTAAGTTTAGTGTTAGGCGCTCCGCTTTTTCCTTCATTTTTACTATTCCTGTGGTACCAAAACCGATGAATCCTCTTCAAGGAAGAGGAAAGAGAATGCAACTATCTCTGGTCCATCTGATTTCACTCGATTTTTCTCTAAGACCCACGAGGATCACTTCCATGAGATAGTGAGCAAAAAAAAAAGGTGATTCCCGAGGTCCGCTTTGATCTTTAGCCGGAGGTGTACCCAAAGATTCGGGAATAGATTTTGATGAAGGGTTGGAAAGTTCTGACAAACCCGTGACTGACGTGAGCGTGCTTATGGTCAGGGAGTTCTACGCCAATGCTTGGGTGACCTACAAGCATACCACTAGCATTAATCCAGATCCAAAGAACTGGCGCACCATGGTCTGAGGGGCGATTATGGAGTTCAGTTTAGAGAGGGTGAGGGAGATATTTCACCTGCCGCCATCCCGAGATGACCCTCACTCTTACATGTAGAGAGTCAACACTGACTAGAGACTGGACCAGATTCTTGCTGATATTTGCCTCCCCGAAGCATAGTGGAGGAGGGATGCCAGAGGCCAGCCGTGCCTGTTGGGCAGGCATAATTTGAGGCCAGTCGTGCCTCTATTGACATTTACCAAGGGGTGTGGAGTATGGAGGGTATGGAGTATGCTAGGGAGCATGGGCATACACCACCACAGAAACCAGTTCCTCCTCCTCAGTAGGAGCTTCCGGAGATGCTTCGAGGATTCTATTTGCACCCCCCGGTGACTATTGGGACCAGTTGACCACATTTATTGGGGAGCTAACATCATCTATTGATCAACTGAGGATTGAGTATTAGGACCACTCAGTCCTCCACTACCAGCTAGTGGAGGAGCAGCGGACATAGGGGCTCGACATAGACGAGCTGAAGTGCCCCAGGAGAGAACAACAGCCGCCATAACCGAGGTGGTTGAGTTTCATTATCTTCTGCTTTATCTATTTTTTAGTTTTTCAGTATTTTTATCTTATTTCCTAATTTTGGTTTGATTCTTACATGATCATTAGAGTCTTTTATTGCGTTGTAGTCTGGTTATTTATTTTTTTTATCTTATGTTTATTTTGGAAAGATGTCTCATGTATTTCTCACTATGTGAGAACGGCAATCAATTAGCCACTTAATTATAATAATTTAATAGCCCAAACTAGGTTCCAAAAATTTAGAATATTAATTAAAAAATTTAAATATGATATTTGGACTCAGTAAATTTTTCTAAGTTGGAAAATGGAATTTTTTTCAAAAAATTACGTAAAAATGCGTATCGGTAAATTAGCCAGCAGTACTAGCTTAAATCTGTCCAATACTATGTGAGAGAAGTAAAAAATATAGAAAAAACTTAGAAAAATAATTAAAGTTGAATATCGGATGCAAATTTTAAAGGTTTAGCCTGAAATTAGGCCAAATAGGACAAAAATGCTAACAAGTTGGACCGGGCCCAAGTTGGGCCCAAACCCAACATATATAAGTGTGTAAATGAACCCAAATAAGCTCATAACACACTTGAAACCAAGCCCTAGCAGTTGAAAAGAAGAGTGAAGAGAAGAGAGAAAACACTATTCACAATTACATTCAATTAATCATATCTTGAGCTACGATACTCCGATTTGTGTGCCATTTGTGGCTACACAAAGCTCTCACCAAGCCCGTTAGTTCTACCAAACTTTTGTTCATAATTTTTCGAAACTCTCTCCCCATTCTTCAACTCTACAAATTTCAAAATTTTGGGTTTTGGTTTGAGTGAATTTTTGTGATTTTGGGTATTTAGGTACACTCTAACACTTGGTTTCTATTGGGTTTTGTCCTAATCAAATGTACGTAAGGTAAGCTTGCTCTTATCTCTTGTGAAATTGTGTATTTAGGAACCCTAGGTATTGATTTGTGGTAAATTAATATGTATAGCTTCGAAAATTTGATTGTTGACGCTTGTTGGAGTTGAGTTAATGGATTGTTGATGACTTGAGGCTTGATTGGACTCAATTTGGTGTTTTGTGCATGGAGGATAATCGGCCATGATATAGTTTCAATTTTTTCTGTGTAATATGTAATATTTCTGGCCACTTACGCTAGTGGACTTTAGGATAAGATTGAATTGATTGTTGGAAATTGTTGAATTGATAATGTATAATGGCATTGATGATTATGATAAATTATGAGGTTGAATTTTGATGTTGTTGTTGATTATTGAGATTGAAGTGAATAATGAGAATTTTGAGCAGTGATAATGAATTGGATGCTTGTTGATGTTGATGAATGTTAAGGATGGTGAATTGATGTTTTGTTAATTATTGAGAAGTCGAGATGTGTAAGTAGAAATTTTTGGATGAAAATGATGGAAATGTGTATTGGTAGGTTATGGAATGAGTTGGATGATATATGAGTATAAGTTAGGTATATTGAAACTGTTTTGGTTGTAGGATAATTGGTATTGATTGGAAATTTTGGAAGTTTGAGAACCTACTTAACTTTTGATAAAAATCTATTTTTGGTGAACTTTGGTGGATCATAACTTGAGCCTCTGTTTTTGAAATTAATTGAAAATTGCTTTAAATTAAAGACGATTCAAAGAGCTTTAAAACGATATAAAGTTTGTGGAAAATGAATTTTTGTAAAGGAAGTTATGAACGTTTAAAATTTGGTGTTTAAAACTGGAATTCTGCAACTTTGAAAATTTTCTAAGTCTGGTGAGGGTTGCATACGTGACACAGTGTACATGACGCAAGCATTCTATTCGGGTTGGACATCTCACGTATGCGGGCATTGCATGCGTACGTGGACTACCGAAATTTTGACCCTTGCGTACGCGAACACTTAATACGCGACGCGAGCATCCCATTCGGCTTGGGACACTCACGTACGCGAGCAGGGTGGTGCGTACGTGACCACCCACTTTTACCCGTGTGCGTACGCACGGCAGGGGTGTGCGTACACACAACCCCTGTTTTGCTGAAAAATGATTTTTCTTCATTTTTAAGGGTTGTCTAGCTTTCTAAACTTCTTTAAGTTGTTGTTTAAGAATACTATCTAGTAATTAGGTCCTAATATTACTAAGGATGAATTAGTGACTTAATTTAGTGAATTTCTGTTTGAATTTAGAAGATGGTGACTTAGGTTTCTTGGGGACCGAGGATGGATTAGTTTAGTGAAATAGTTGAGTACTGTAATAATGATTAATGTGATGAGTTGTGGAATTACAGACTGATGATGTTTGAGACGAGTCTGGGACTCGGTAATAAATGATGAACTTACTTGAATCTGTTTTTGAATAATATTGATGTGATGTAGGTATAAAGCCAGTGTTTTGTCTCGCTTATGCTGAGTTGTAGGTGTAGTAGAACATGGGGTTCGCCCTGCTACGCTAAGGTGTGAGGGCTATGATAGAAGTCTCACTCACATACTTTCAGTTATAAGAGTGGCCGAGCACTATATCTCAGAATAAGACTGGACACGCTGACACGTAATGATATTTAGGTATGTACAGACGTGTCCGATAAAAAAAAATTTATTCTTTACTGAGACATGATTTAGACACAGCAGACACGCATATCAGACAAATATCGATGAGTATCGTGTCTGAAATGTGTCACGCAGACACGGCAATTTATATCCCAACACAAAATGTTAACATTAATCTCCCCAGTACTAAAATTTAGTTAATTTGGTTCTCTTTTTTAAAATTTGTTGTCATTGACCGCTAATAAAATCAGGTGAAATGACTAAAACATAATAATAAAATAATATAGCAGGGGTTTAAAGTTTTGTTAATAGAGAGGTTATAGATAAATATAACTATAGAAAGCACTATCTTGGCTAACAATTAAAAATAGGGTTGATAAAAACGTGCATTATATTTCAGTGGTTTAAACAATTGTATATTATCTTAATACTAAAAATAAATAGAAACATTGCCTTAACAAGCACGGCCTTTATTAGAAGGGGCAAATTATTTTTTCACTAAAGCATAATTTTAGGTATTTCTCAATTCTATATATAGAAATATCGTGTCATTTTAGAAGGGTAATGTCGGTTCAAGCAACATTGATCTATAAGAAGATAAAAATACAACTCTACACTTGACAGTTGACTCTTCTAGTCCGGTTATGTATATATATCCTTTCCCAGAATACGCCCCACCTTTTACATTGGAGGCTAGAAAACGCCACCACCATGTAAAACACGCAACATGCACACGGAATCTTCATGCAGTGGCACCAACTAATGACACAAAATTGGAGATCTATCAAGCTATCATATCTTGCCAGACAAGAAGAAACAACTTCAAAGAAACCTTAAAACTTGAAGTTGAAACACCAAAGCCATGGAATTGGATCTAATACTCAAGGGTATGCTTGGTTGCGGGGACATACAAAAATGTGGTAGAAATTTTATGGACGAGTTTGATATGTAAAAAATTTCCCCATAAAACTCATTCTTAACAAGCTTCACCCCTTTTCTAGCACCAAACCAAAGTACCACACAATACCATTAAATCTGATGACCTGGTACAGATGCTAAATGAAATGAAGATTGTCACCCATTTGAGGCATTCTTCAGCTGTGTGATTATTCGGAATGTCTGATCTGATCGATTTGATCAGCCATAGACTGCTGTAGGCACCTACATTCTGGTAGGGGGTACATGTAGATTGAAGTTTTTCTGTTAATTTTTCTAACTCTGGGTACCATGATTCCTTTACGATCACTCTCGCTGAGCATATCTTCCATCTCTTCCTTTAAAGTTCTCCAACTGCATCACCAATTCAGATATTTCCTATTAGTTCGTCTCTTTGAAATTGAAGCACCAACCCCATACATAAGATGCAAACAGGAATAGCTAATAGCTACAGTCACAATTCACGAACCTCTTAGCAGTATCATTCAAGCCAAACAAAAATCATTACCATAAGATACTCCCTCCACCCAACAATACAAGTCATTTTTTATCTAAAATTGATCAACAATACAAGTCTTTTGATTAGTAAAAGAATGTTTTAATATCGTCATTCGTCTTTTATGGTTATTAATTATTTTACACCTAATATGAGCCGTCAGCATATAATCTAAAGTGACAGAATGTTAATATAGGCTAAATACTTCAAATATTGTTTCAGTCAGTAATTTCTTAATCTGATATCCTTGTGCTCAGTAGTAACTTATATTCCATGTATGGTGAAAAACTGAACTGGATTCAAAAGGTGCATATATGATTATATTGAACCACACGACAAAAGCTTGTAGGCCTGAAGTTAAACCGCAGTAACACACCAATAACATCTCCAAACTCTGCATCCCCTTTCCATAACAAATGACTTTATCACACATTTTTCATTTCTACCAGAAAAGGGCGGAAAAAAAGGGTTTTGATCATCGTATACAGTTATAGCTCTGTCACATTAGTCTCAAGTGTCAACTTACTAGTATTGCCCTGGCCATAAATATATCTCACAGAACAGGATGTATTTTATGAACAGGACAAGTATACTTTTTGTCCTTGAAGTTTGCTAAAAATTTCAAAAACACCCAAGTTTTATGTTGTTCCAATTTTGTCCTAGAATTTTTCGATTGCATCAAATGTATCCTTGATAGCTAAATTTTCAAGAAGTTTAAAACTAATTTAACAATAACACTTGACAACTAGGAGCTGGTTGTTTGTGTTGAAGGTTGTCATTGTGTTGTTGCTGAATTGGTCATAAATTTCTTGAAAAATTAGCTTTCAAAGATACATTTGATGCAAATCAAAACTTCTGGTACAAAATTGAAACAAAATAAAACTTACGGGTATTTTTAAAACTTTTAGACAAACTTTAGGGACAAAAAATATATTTTACCCTTTATGAAATATATTCGTGGCCAGGCACTACTAGTAAGCTGACACTTGACGCTAATGTGACAGTTATATATATATTACTTACCTATCAGAGAACGTAAATACAACAGGGAACAAATTCTTAAATATTCTCAAAATGGTTTCAAATATTTTAGGTAGAGTGCAGAATGAATATAAATGAGAAGGGTAGAGGGACACGATCACAGAAACATACCTAATATCCACATCATCCAAAAGAAGAACAAGCTTGCGCTTGTCGGGGTTAATGGTCTTGGAATGCCCATCATAGATGAATCTTCTATGGCCCATCAGAAAATGAGGGAAATTACCGCCTTGAGTTGTGACAAAAACCTCACTAAACAAGCAAACTGTGTAGTCAAGTGCAGCCAGCTGAGAGGAATAGCCCTAAAGAAGGATGATGATATTAAGTAGAAGGAGTTACTTATAGCATACAAACAACAGAAGTGTATACGAGTGAAAAATGAAATCAAAATTGTGCATGATGAGGAATGAAGAGAATACCACAATTACAGCCAATTATATCCTTGATTTCGATACTTAAAAAATAGAACTAAAAAAAGGAGTGCTACAATTGCAGTATAATACAGATAGATGGAGTTTTATTTCCTATGTACAACTCAATTATCAAACACAATGGAAAACCAAAAAGACAAAGAAAAAAGTTAATAAAAAAACTTTACATAGTTATTTTGATGCATTAATATCTCATATTCTGGAAGGTACAGTTTTGATGACTTCTTACATAGTTATTTTATGGCTGTAAGGATAAAATATAAATGCTTCCTACAGCAAAAACAAATTGAAGCTGCTGAACAACTGCAAATAGGATGGCTCTATTGCACAAACAAGTTAACAAGTGTTTTTAGTGTATTAATTTTCAATGAAAGCATTTGTGGGTGTGCGCGTGTGTAGTATATATACATGCTTTAGAAACTTATGATTATAAGTTCTTTCGAACTAAAAGTAAGTTACATTAAACAAAATCTGGTGTTCTGTAATCATCTAGTTATAACTTTTAATATAATTGGGAATGCATGGGATCTTTTACCATAAAAGGAGCAAGCTCATCTGATGTTGCAAGGGATTCCTTTGTATACAGATTGGGAAACATCGTTTTCAAAGGAGTCAAATATCTCTCGGCATGATATATTTTCCCAGAAGCCAAATATATTGACGTATTGTTGTCAAATCCCATGCCACGGAGCATCATTCCAACCTACATTTTTCAGGAAAGCAATGCACAGTTAAAGTGAGTCAATCTTCTGTGTAGTATTGCCCATCAAAAACTCATAAGAGAAAAAATAATGACGGTATCTCGTTTAGAAGTAAATATTTAGCACACGGAACTAGCAAGATAATAAATTAGGAAAGTAAAAACGAATTTTGAGATCTGAGAAGCACTACGAAATAAATAATAAGTACCTCTAAAGGAGTAAGTGGGCATTTTCCTTCGACACGATTAAGGTTAGGTAAAATGATGCGATCTTTCCTTTTAAACTTCCCCCTCCATCCTTTTTCTCGAGCTGATTCCATTTCCAATTTCTCTGCCTTTCCTCCATCATATATACAACAAGAGAATGCTATCATGTCCTGCATGTTGAGAGGATAGTCAATCATTACATAAAGCTGATTATATCCAATACTACTCATAGTGAAACATAAAATGACGCCAATTTCTAGTTCTCAATATGATAGAATGAACATCAGTACCTCCTCAAAGCGAAGATGCACAGCAATATATTTTCCATCTGACCTTGAGCTCTTTTCAATCATTCGGTTAACCAGCTTCTTAGCCAGCATTGATATTGAAGAAGAGAACCTCAATGCTTTGTAATTAGTAAGACATCTTAGATATTGAATATGTGGGGGGACACTCATTTCCAAACGGTTGGCAAATGGAGCTATTCGGACAACCCTATATCAAGTTACCAAGCCAAACATAAATTTCACCAGATAAAAGCTGATTTGAAGCTTGCAAAACTTCCCATTTTGAACATATTAAAATGAAGAATATGAAACAAGAAAAAATGGCTCCATGCCTACCCTTCACTTTGCAAGATTGGATAAACAACTCCCAGGTAATAACTGACAGGAGCCCAAGCTCGAACTCTGATGTTAGTAATATTACTGATATTGTAGTTATGCTTCTCCATTAGTGCCTCGGGAAGTTCTTTAACGACCTTCACATAACCATCAAGCGTGGATATAAAATGATCTTCATTGTATATATCCCCAAATTCACTGTAAAAGAAATAGTATTAGTTTAAGCAGAATGCGACTGGATAAAAAAGAAATGAAGAAATTGAAGAAGCATCATAATGCTTACTGATATATTAGATTCTTAATTATTAATTATCTATGTGGACTGTTTTATAAGGAAAGAGCACAAACCCAAATGGGTCTACTTTCCATCAGTCTTAGTTGATAACAAAATTTAGTCAAGTAAAGCTAGAGAAACCAAAAAGTCAAGGGTGCCCATTCATTTGGATCAACAAATAAGATTGCAGGAGGATCTGCTTCTAATCTTAGGTGTTTGCCTAACTGGTTCATGGTTTGTAGCATAAAAAACAACGGAAACGTGATGCTGTTCTGGGGAGCAATGAAATTTGACAAACACATTGAAAATTTCTCGTGGAAAATATGGTTAAGACCTATCCTTCAAGTTTTAAAGATAAAATATTAAGAAAATTGGAAGAAAATTGGTCGCCTTGGATCTTTCCACACATTGTGGAACTCAAAGTGCGGAATAACTAGTATTGCATTCAACAACCCAGCCACGGCCACAGCATTGCAAATCTGCAAAGGAACAATTTAAGAAGCACAAGGGTGAAAAAATAGTTTATGTCTTGAAAAAAAGAAAACTTCTGAAAGTCACAACAGAAGAAAAAAAAAAATTATCATACCGCAGAGCGTTGCTGGTTAAGACCACCATTGGCCTCCACAATTAAAAATCCGTTCAGGCCAGGAGATGCTGAAATTTTGGGGAAGCATTGTTAAAATTGAAGTTTAGCTTATGTTTATGGAAAATTTCACATTAGTAGCATTTAATGTGGTCCAGCAACAGAAATGTCTATTGTTTAACAAAGTAAATTACTTAAGCAGGCAAGGGAAATAGCTCAAATAACCTAAAACAATTGAATCCATTTCAATGGGGTACCAATACCATGTAATATAAAGTGCATACCAAATTGCTCATGATGCAAAGCACTCAAATTTGGACATGCTTTATGCTCTCTCAACTTCCTTTTGTACTTCCACACAGAAGACAACTACAAAATAAAGAGAGAAAAAATTGAAAATCAGTGCCCTACGTGGAAGAGAATGAACTTTTCTATAAAAAGCATCAAAACGTAGTTAATAATCAACATCAACATGAATTTAATTATACAGAAGCGAAAGAAAAATCATGTGGCACCCAAGATAAACGTGATATTCTTTACTACAACAAGAGAAACAGGTTCCAATTCCATAATTATTCCATGTAGAATTTCAGGGTATTGGCTTCCAAGGAAAATGCTAAACAAGAGAAACAGGTTCCTATTCCATAATTATTCAATGCATGACTTTACCAAATTAACTTTGGCAACTTGACCTAGAAAACAACGTAGCTGATTAAATTTAATAATAACAAAGAACCAAAAATAAAATATGAAAAGAACCTCCTTAAACCTAATATAGTTCCCTTCGTCATCTTTAGTTTCATCACATAGCCAATATTTCAGTTCCTTTTCAAACACATTGTCGTATTCTAAAATAGTAAAATACAAACACCAAACTGAAATTGACATTAACTAATTCTCACGTCGTTTTCTTGAACACAAAAAACTCAAACTAGCTATAAAGCGAATTCTCAGAAAACCCACACATATTCTATACTCTTGGGTAATCGCAATGAGAAATTCAACAACGAGATCAGAGAGAGAGAGAGAGAGAATATTTATTGCAAAAGAAAACGTACCACAATGGCGGAAGAATTATCAGACTCCATCGCCGGCCATAGGTGCCGGAAGACCTCGTGACTCCGGTAAACGGAGCCGGGAAGGGGAGGGCCACCGATGAAGGCGGAGAAAGGACCGACGCACATGAGGAGGCCAGAAATGTAGAGGAGAGGCAGCAGGAAGAAGTATCGGAGGCTCCGGCGGGTCATGATGCCGGCCGCCAGCGTTCCTAAGCTCCGATTCGATATTGATTTCACCGGCCGGAGCCGACGCCTGCAGTGGGATATGCCGGAGTGACGCCGCGGCGAGGGTGGTGGGCTCGGAGAGCTACAACTCCCGCCTCCTCCTCCGCCGCCTCCAGTGGCGGAAGCGCCGTCAGTGTCGTGTCCATTCCCGCCGTGGGAGTGCGTCTTGGACTTCATTTTAACATGGATCAAACTGGTACCGTGAAAAGTGTGAATGGAGGTCTTTGCATTTGTTAGAGAGAGATGAAGAAGAAGAAGAAGAAGAAGAAGGGTTTTTGTGGTGAAGTTGTTTGTTGTGTTGATGAATGATGGTGTAGAGGGAGGAGGGGGCAGAGAGCAGAGACAACATGAAAGGGACAGTTGGTAGAGAAGGAAAATTAAAGTGGCGAGAGTATTATAGATTTATAGTGTGTGTAGTGTTGTAGTGTGTAGAAGGAACTAAGAGGTAAGAACTACTATGGTTAATGGTTATGGGGGACTTCTATGTATGTTAGTGGAATTGACAGCTGCTACTTGGTACTAGTGCTACTATAGTGTGCCATTGTCGGAGGAATAGGAGCTGGTTGTTTTGTAATGTAATTCAAAATATTACTCACCTTAAAATCATTTTACTAAAATTAATTATCATATATTTGGATATAAATATATATTATTTAATTTATTTTAAATATATATTTTAAATTTTTATATATATTTTATATTAATAACTAATTTTAATACACATGTATTATAATTATATATTTGATATCTATATTTAGAACCTAATAAATTTTAAATCAAAGCGAGAAGATTATATCTATAATTTATATTGCGATATTTTTTAAATGTGTTTCTAAAAGATTTTATTAATCAAATAGGTCTTTTAAATATAACAAATTAATTATATGTGTTCTTTTGTTACTATATTAATAATTTTAGTCAATGACTGCTAATGTGAAATGTTATTTGATAGCATATGTGTTAGTCGAAAAAATATATAAGTCTTGAGACATCGAGATCAAAGTTTGATAAGTATTTTTCGAAGGACATAGCACACATTGAAAAGGGATTTATTGAAGAGAGAGGTAAGATTGATCGATAAATCTTATCGAAGATTAGTAATAAGTAAAAATAATTGATGGCAGTTACTCACGTCATACAAGGAGCAGGAACAATTACTCAAAGATTAATGCACGTGGAAGTTGTATTTGAATTTGATTGGTCGAAAACTCTTATAAATAGATGAAGACTAGAAGAAACAAAAGTTGGAATCTCATATCAGAAAATACTCTCACACACTTATATCCCCAACGAATTCCTGAGTCTGCGAAGAGCTTTCTTTTTTGTAGGGTGATGAGTGAATATTTTATACACTTTTTTACATCAATTTCTTAGTGTTTTCAGTTTGTTTTGTTGAGTTTTAAAAGGTTTTAATACAAAATTTACTTCTTTGGATATTACTTTGAGCTTTTCTGTTTTTCTATGATTTTAGGTGAATTTTGGGTGAATTTGGGGAAGTTCTGGCAAAGTCTGATTCAAAGGCAAGAAAAGCAGGGCAGATGTTGTCAGATTCTGACCTCTATGCATTCAAATGAGCGTTTCTGGAGCTACATAGGTCCAAATGATGCGCTCACAACGGTGTTGAAAATCTAACTTCCAGGGCTTTCCAGCAATATATAATGGTCTATGCTTTTCTTCAGATTGGACAGCCCAAAATGCGTGTTGAATGCCCAAACTACTCCCTATGGGGCGTTCAACGCCCCAAGAGGACCAAGGCTGGCGTTAAATGTCCAAACTTGGCGTTCAACGCCACAAAGGGAGCAAAGAAGCAGCAATCTTACCGCCCACTTCTTCACGTTTGACACTAAGCTTTACTCAAATCCTCACCAAGTAGGCCCAGAGGTGGATTACACACATTTAGCTTAGTTCATTTCAATTTTGTAATTTTCGAATTTCTATTAATGTCTCTTTAGGTTTAGGTTAGTATAAATAGAAAGGAGGTCACCGGTGTTTAGGATATCTTTTTACCACTTTTCAATATTTCAGCTATTTCTCTGTATAGTATGAGCAACTAAAACTCCTGGTTAAAGTTAGGATCTCTACTGATTCCTATGAATTAATACAAGTACTTTTCTATTTCAATCGATGTGTGATTCTATTCCATGATGCAATGTCGTTCTTCATCCTTATGAATCTCGATTCTACATGAGTTCTTACGGGTCCTGACCCAGATTGTATTGAGCTACAACTTGAGAATGCATCACGGGTTCCAACAAATTTCCTTTTCATTTTTTCAAAAATTTCTTATATTTAAATTCAAAAATTTTAGGTTTGGTGTCCAATCAATGTTTTCCATTTTTCGAATTTCTTGGATCAATTCTTATATTTATATTTTAATAAAATTTCCATCCTTATTATTGTTACTTTAATTTATTGCACAATTCGGTGGAGTACCTCATTGGAAAATTTAAATATGAATCCATTTGAGAATACACAACTAAGAAAAACTCTAGGGTCATATAAAGCCCTCATTCCTGACTCTATGAAAGAAGCATCTGTACAACCCCTATTAGGGCAGCAAATTTTGAGCTCAATCCATAACTCATCACTCTAGTGCAGCAAAACTACCAGTCCCACGGATTCCCACAAGAGGAGCCCACATAATTCCTGGCAGACGTCCTACGAATTTCTGACACTGTGCATTCTGAAGGAGTGGACCAGGATGTACTACCGGCTGCTGCTCTTCCCGTTTGCTGTACAGGATCAAGCTAGAAAGTGGTTGGATACTCAACCCAGTTCAAGTTTGAACACCTGGAATAAGCTAGTGGATAAATTTCTGAGCCAATACTTTCCCCTTAAGAAGTTAACCCAGCAAAGACTGGACATCCAGGGTTTCAAGCAAGAAGAGAGTGAGTCTCTTTATGACGCTTGGGGAAGGTACAGAACGATACAACGGAAGTGTCCTTTGGAAATGTTTTCCGAATGGGTCAAGCTAGACATCTTCTATTACGGACTTATTGATACAGCTAAAATGTCTTTAGATCATTCGGCAGGTGGTTCAATCCAAATGAGAAAGACTATTAAGGAAGCTTAAGAACTTAATGAGACAGTCGCTATCAACCAGCACCTATACTCATCTAGTGAGACTTCAATGCACAGAGAGGTCAGAGCAGCGTACACTGACTGAGACCCTCCAAAACAGAGTGAATTGGTAACTCAGCAGCTACACTCTCTCACATAACAATTATTAAGTTTGCAAGAGATGCTGCGAGAAATTCGTGCCTCTTATAAGAATATAGAGGCACAATTGTACCAGGATGAACAACACTTATCTAAATAGATAAGAGAAGAGTGCTGAGCTATCTAATTGAGGAGTGACAGGTGATAAACTCCATTTTTAGGGTTTATCTTGTATGGAATTTGGAGATTTTATCAATATTCTTTCACACTTATTCATACAAAATGCATGGTATTGTGTCTCCTTTCTAATTTTGCTTCATGGTTGAAAACATGCTTCTTTATCCTCAATTATGCCATATTTTAATCCTCTTCTATTACCATTCGATGTCGTGATATGTTTTTTAAGTGATTTAAGAGTTTATAGGGCAAGAATGGCCTAGAAGAGAGGAAGGAAGAATGCATAAATGAAAGGAACATGAAAAATGGAGCTTTGGAGCATTGACAGCTACGCGCACGCGTGGGTGCAGGTTGTTGGGACTGGTGCGCATTAGTTGGCGCATTCGTGTGGCTGAGCAAAAATGCCATAGACGCGTACGCGTGCCTTGCACGTACGCGTGGATCGCAAAATTCAATGGATGCGCACGCGTGGCGCTCGGCACGTGACATTTTTAGTGAAATCCTGGCTGGCGATTTCACAGGAGCTCCAGGCCCAATCTGAGCTGAATTTGGGAGGCAAAAGAGCCAAGAGGGCCAAGGGAATAAGGGGGATTCGCACATTAGAGATTTTTAGCTAGTTTTGGAGTTTATGTTTCTAGAGAGAGAAACTCTCACTTCTCTCTAGATTTTGGCTTTCTCAATTTCAATTTCTCTTGGATCCTTTGATTAGATCTAAGTTTACATTGCTTTAATTTGTAGACCTTATTCTCCTACTTTTGTTCTAGTGTTCTTGTTACTCTAGTTATTGTAGATCTTAGATTTGGATCTTGTGTACTTTGAATTCTATTAATGCATTGAGGTATTTAATGTTCGTTGTTGTTAATTGCCTTATTGTTGTTAATTGTTTTTAGTAGATAACTTTGATTTAAATTTTCTTCTCAATTTAAAAATGTCTTTCATTCTTGTTCACCAAGTGTTTGAGAAAATGTTAACTATAGTTATGGAGTAGACTTTTCACTCTTGGCTTGGGGGTTGAGTTATTGGAGATACTTGAATTGTCACTGTCCCTTCTTGATTCATAATTAGAAATTGCTAATTGATTTGCATGCCACTAAAGCTAGTCTTTCATTAGGATTTGAAAAGGACTTGTGGACTCAAATTGATTATTTCGACTTGACTTTCCTTCATAGTTAGAGGTTGCCTAAGTGGAGCAATAACCAATTATTGTCACAATTGATGGAGACTATGATGATAGGACTTCCAATTCTCACCCCTAGCCAAGGCTTTTACATTGATTGATTATCATTCATCTTTATTAGCTTAATTTCTTAGTTCTCTTATTTCATGTGTTGCGTGCTCATTGCTTTTAATTCATGTCCATTTACTTTTCTTGTACTCAACTCCAAAACACCAAGAGCACTCCTAACCAATGATGTGCATCTTAGGGCAACTCCTAGGGAGAACGACTCGGGATTCTACTCCCGGTTATTGATTTTGAATTGTGGTGACACATTTTCTAAATTTGGTGTGGAATTGCTTGTTGGTTTAGAATATACTCACGACAGACTTAATTGGTAAATTCTAGACTGGCACTCAATTTCTTCGCATCAAATTTTGGCGCCGTCGCCGACTTGCCGAGGAATTGCAATTGTATGCCTTACTATTGGTTATTGTACATATGTTGATATTGTATATATCTTGATTTTTGGTTGTTTTGCTAGTTTTAGGATCTAGTTTTCCTTGTTTCTTGTCAGTTTTTATTTTCATTTTTGTCCATTCACTATGAATTCTCACCCTTTTGGCTATGAGTTCGGTTCAAATTATGTTATAGAAAATGTGAATATCAATAACAACATGCATCAAGGATGGAACAATCAAAGATGGGAGGAGCCTCAAGGAATTGATCATTCCTCTTGGCAACAACCTCCGGTTACTTATAGGTATAATTCCCATCCTAATGCATGTCAATTCAATGGCTATGGTGAATTTCGTTGTGACAATCAACAACTACCACCGTGTGCCTATGAACCTCATATTCAACATAACCCTCAACCATATTCACAAGCTCTTTTTTACCAAATACCTTCCTATGATCCATATCCATCATACCACCAACCCCTCAACCACATCCTTGTGATCATTATGAGCGAAAACCTATAGAACCACCTACATTCCAACTCAATTACCACTAAGAACCACCTCAATACACACAATCTTCATACCCTTACCAAGAAGAACCACCTTCCTATTATGAACCCTTTCTCTAAAATAATGAACCCCCCTATCCACCCCAAATCCCAATAGATATTTCTCTCACTATGCTACTTCAAGGGCAAGAGGATATGCAAAGGAATGCACTAGAATTTGTGATTATCTTGACCAAGATAGTACACACTTTGGCCTCCCAATACTCATGCACTCAAAGTACTTCCATGGCCACATGCGAAGGATCAAAAGAAGAGCATAGCATGAAGAAGATATTGGAAAATCTGGTGGAGAATGAGGAGTTGGATTTTGTATTAGAGCAATTGGAGGAAGCCATGATTGTTGAAGAAGAGGAAGAAGTGGTCGAAGATTTAGGAGATACGGAACCATCATGGGAGTCTCAAAAACTTCTAAGATATATCAAGGTTGAAGATCTTGAAGAGGTTGATCAAGAGATGGATTCAATCATCAATGAATTCCTATCTATATGAAATCCCCTCCCATGGGACATGAAATTGAAATTATTGAAGACAACTCCACACCAAGTGACATTGGCGACCTTGTTGAAGAGTCTTCCAATGAATGTGAAGTCGATGTTGAAGTGGACTTTACACAGCCTCCCATATTTGATTTGTTTGATGATGAGGAGGAGTTGGAAAAAGTTAACAAGCAAGGAGAAATTGAAGAAAGTTGTCAAGAGGTGGAGGTAATCAAGGAAGAACACAAGGGAGTGAACTTGCAAGACTAATGGAAATACTTCTCCCCAAACCATCACCATCCATTCTTTCATTCAAGTGGGTAAATCTCTCATCCTTAAGTTTTTACGATTCCACTTGAATATGGTTTGCTTGAGACGGATGGTCAACTTAGAGCTGTTTGTGGCTTTAAGAGCAAAAGGGATATGGTTAGTGGTTGGAAACATCACTCTAGGTGCATTATGGTTGCATGTTCAAGGGAGTGGAGCTTGCACGTTCATTAAAAACACCTCCCCCTAAGCTGCCATCATCCTTCACAACATTCAAGTGGGTAAAATTCATATCCCTTAGCTTTCTAATTCCACTTGAATACGGGCTACTGGAGACGGATGGTCAACTTAGAGCTCTTTGTGGCATTAAGAGTAAGAAGAAGATGGTCAGTGGTAAGATCTGTCCTGCAAGGTTCATTATGGTTGGAAGCTCAAAATTTAAACGCAAAGGTTGGTATAGAGTTTAATTGAATGAGTCTAGGAAATTGTTTAGATGCTTCAGTGAGAATTCTAAAGCTGAACCACCCGGATGGAATCATGATAATCAACTTGAAGACGGGTACAGAAATAAGATTTGGGATCCCGGAGGATATTGAATTTGCAAACATTGGTGGAGATTCCTGGATCAGTACAAGCATAAGCCACCCTGACAGGGAGCTCGCCAAATGTCCAACTTAGGGACTTTAACTAAAAGTGTTAGGTGGGAGACAACCCACCATGTTATGATCGTTCTCTTTTTAGTTTTAATTTTAGTCTATTTTTAAATTTTTATTGAACCTGCAAATTTTGCATGACATTCATTGCATTTTGCATTCTGCATACTGCATAAAAAAAACACGCACGCTGACGCGTCCACGTCACTAGTCTGTTGGGAAGAAAAGAATTGAACAGAGAGTCCCGCGAGAGCGTGGCTGGAGGCGCGCCATTAGCATAATTTGACCCCACGCGACCGCGTCGCTCATGCGACCGCGTCATGTGGAACTTTGGCCTCCCACGCGACCGCGTCACCCACGCGGCCGCGTGCCATGAAAAAAGACGTCAAAAAGGTGCATGGTCGAAAGTTGTGCTGGAATTGGGCTGGACTCGTGCTAGAAGCCCATACCCTCCCACGCGAACGCGTGCCCCACGCGGCCGCGTCGTCTTTTAAAAATGGCCATCCACGCGATCGCGTCACCCACACGACCGCGTCACCCAGATTTTTGGCAAAATGCAATTCAAACAGAGAGTTGTGCAAGCGCGAGGCCACACTCGCGCCAGAAGCATAACATGTGTCACGCGACCGCGTGACCGACGCGACCGCGTTGATTAACTTAAAGCGCAAGTCACGCGACCACGTGCCCCATGCGTCCGCGTCGCTTGTGCCGCACAGCTTATCCTAATTTGCCAAATATCTTATCTTTTCTTCCCCAATCCTAATTTTTCCTCCCTCCTTTCTTACTTACTTCTTCTTCCCTCCTTTCCCTTCTCATTCTTCTTATCTCTTATTTTATTTTACTTAATTTATTTACATATTTCATTCATTGCATCTTCATTTTGTGCATAATTTTTATTTTCTTTTCTAAATTCATTATTTTTCCTTTGGTGTTTGATTTTCTTATTTAACTGTGCATCTTCTCTTGAACTATTTTGGGTGTTTAGTGACTTGTGTTATTCTGGTTAGGTAATATTATCAATGCCAATCTTTTTTTTCTTTGTATTACTTTTGTATTGACATGAATTTATAGTATCTCTCCTCCTCCACTCTCTTCCCCATTGTTGTACATTTTGTACCACTGACATGCCATGACTTCTATTGTTTTCTCACTTGCATGTTGTAGCTACCATATAATTGAGACCCTCATTATTTGGCATTAACCCACCCATACTTCATTTATTTTCTTATCTTTACTTTTGGGTATTACTGTTCTTCTTTTTCTCTTCTTTCAGGCTGGCCACCGAAGACGGAAAAAGGGAGAAACTTCTAAAAGGGGAGACAAACAAGTCCATCTGCACAATCCTTGAAGGAAAGCATCAGTTGGAAGAACCCGTTCACCTGCACATCTCAGCATGCACCGAGGACGGTGCAATCTTTAAGTGTGGGGAGGTCGATACCGATCTCCATGGGTTAGTCACTCTTCTATCTCAAAACCAATGGTTTATTTTTCTTGTTAGTTGTTGCATTTGCATGTTTGATTGCATATTTATTTGATTTTGTGCATTTAGTTACTACTTGGTTGAAGTAATATTTTCTTTTTCAAGAAATCTTTATAGTATTTCACTAATTTAAATTGAATTTTTTTTTTAAAATTTGTTTGAAGTTGTATTTGGAACATGGTTTTTGAGCCAAAGAACACACAACCTGTGAGACTTTGAGCTTATTTATATGGTTACATTATTTAACCATAAATATTTTATTCCTGTGTGTTCCCTTCTCTATGATTGTAATCTCTATTTTGTTCCAATCTATATGTCCATTATTTAGTATATTTACATGCTTGCATATGATTGAGGCCATTGTTTGATTTTAGTTCACTTATCCCAAATAAGCCTACCCTTTAATTCACCCTTGTCAAGCCACTTTGAGCCTTTGAATCCCCATTTGTTCTGTATTTTACCACATCACTAGCCTTAAAGCAGAAAAACAATTAAATATCCCAATTGAATCTTTAGTTAGCTTAAGATAGGGATTGTGTAACAATTAAGTGTGGGGAAACTGTGGGAACATGGGTTAATAAGGGAATGTATCATGTTTCTAAATTATTTGAATATTTGGAATTTGGGAACCTACTCATGAAAAACCAAAATAGAAAAATAATGGAGAATCCATGTGCATTGATAAGTTATGTTTGCTTTTATGATTCAATATATATATATATATAATATAATATAAATACATAAATAAATAAGGGGACAAAATTACCCCAATAATAAGTTTAGTAGAAAAATCAATGCACATGGAAGTAAAATCAAAATAAAGTTGATACATGAGTATGTGATACAAAAGTAGGAATTATGGGTAGCTAGGCATGATTTTAGAAGTTATATAGAATGTATGTGTGTTAGGTGATAGCCCAGGTTATTCAAAGATTCAATTTATAGCTCACTTAGCTATACATATACCCTCACCCTTGCCTTGGCCCCATTACAACCTTGAAAAGACCTCATGATGTTTGCATTAGTACATTAAATATTTGTTGATTGGTTAGATGAAGAACAAAGTTTTAGAAAGCATGATTAGAGAAGAGTAGAGAGATTGACCCTAGACACTTGAGAGATTTGAGCGCATATACACTACTAGTGAGGGTTCAATGCTTAATTTTATGTTCCCTGCTTTCATGAGCTATCTTCTTACAAGTTTACTTGTCTTTATTTTATATGATTTGAATTAGTGAAATCTGATTTATGTTTGTCTTGGAGAACTTATTTATTTTTAACTAAGTAGGTAGAAACATTTTTGCATGTAGTTGCATTCATATAAATAGGTTGCATTTCATACATCCTACCATTCCTCTTCATCTTTATAGTTTCTCTTGAGCTTAGCATGAGAACATGCTATTGTTTAAGTGTGGGGAGGTTGATAAACCATAATTTTATGGTTTATCTTGTGCTTAATTGAGTGGATTTTATCAACTCTTTACCTACTTATTCATACTATTTGCATGTTTTACAATTCCTTCCAAAAATTTGTTCTATGATTGAAAACATACTTCTTTGGCTTTTATTTTCTTTTATTTAATCCTCTCTTATTACCATTATATGCCTTAATATGTGTGTTAAGTGATTTCAGGGATTATAGGGCAAGAATGGCTTAGAGGATGGAAAGGAAGCATGCAAAAGTGGAAGGAATACAAGAAGTTGAAGAAACTGCAAAGCTGTCAGTCTGACCCTCTCGCACTAAAATGACCATAACTTGAGCTACAAAGGTCCAAATGACGCGGTTTTACTTGCGTTGGAAAGCTAACATCTGAGGCTTCGATTTGATATATAATTTGCTATAGTGGCCGTACAGATACGCGACACGAACGCGTCATCCACGCGAACGCGTCGCATCTACGAAAATCAGCGTGGCAAATTTCGCAAACAGCGAATCCTGGGCTATTTCCAGCCCAGTTTCAAGCCTAGAAAACACAGATTAAAGGCTGCAAAGTGGAGGAATGAAGGAGACACTTCAGATCATGCTTTTCAAAATTCATAATTTTAGTTTTAGATGTAGTTTTTAGAGAGAGAGGTTCTCTCCCCTCTCTTAGGATTAGGATTAGGATTTTTATTTGGATTATGAATATTTCTTCTGCATCTCAGGTTCAATATTCTTTGTATTTATTTATTTTCAATGTTTCATGTTTGGATTGATTTTCTTATTTAAATATAATTTGAGATATTTTCAGATCTATGATTTGTTTCTTTTATTTATGATATAAATAATTTAGATTTTTCTACCTTTTGGCTTGAAGTGCAAGTTTTTTTGTTTGGTCTTTGAAAATTTTCAAAAATTTAAAGATTTTTGGTAATTTTGCATTTTTGTTCGTTTTAAGTTGTAGATAATGTTAGGAGAATTGTCAACTCTGATTTGGTGTTTCAAAAAAAAAATACTATCCACACGCAAGCGTGCTGTACGCGTACATTTTTGTTGGTTTTGTGCCAACGGCACAACTGCGATCCATGCGTACGCGTCGCCGAGCACTCGCCCCTAATTCGCGTTTGCGTCGATGATGCTTCCACGTGTTTTCCCTTTTTGTCCACCCACGCGCACGCGTGCACTACGCGGACGCGTGGATTCAAATTCACTAACCCTCTGGATGCGCAAGCCCTAGCCATCGCGTCGATCACTCTCTTTTCCCTCAACATTTCATCTCCTTCTCCTCTCCCTCCAAAACACCATTGCAACCCCCTTGAGCTCTACAACCACCACCAACCATCGTTCTGGTGGCACCAAACCGCCGCCGTCCCTCATATTCCCTTTTTCTCCTCTCTCTTCTCTTCTTCATTTCTTCTCCCCCTCTCTCTGCCACTGTAAGCAACTGCCGCGGTTTTCTATTGCCACCGGTGAGCCGCATACACCCACCACAAACTCCTTTCTTTCCTTTTCTTGCGTCTCCCTTCCATCTCGTCTTTACAGGAGAGAAGCTCTGCTTCTCTGCTCTGTATTTCACAGAACTGTACTTCCCTATTCTGCGTTCACTGCTCTGTGACCACCATCTCAGTGCCAGTTCCACTAGGTTGATAAATAAATTTTTGCCGGTATAGAAATTATCGAGTAATCAATCGTAGTATAGTCTAAACCGACGCAAAATCCATCATCAAACAATTCTACAATTTATAACCGAGAGTATTAGTCCTGAGTCGTTCTTCCCTAGGAATGCTACAAGGATGCATGTTATTGGTTAAGTGATCTTTTGTGGCTTGAAGAGTGTGGCATAAAAGTGCTAATAAAAGAAAACAACAATCAATCAATATTAAAAGCCTTGGCCAAGGTTGAACATTGGAAGTTCCATCACTATAACTTCCTTCAATTGTGATAACAAAGGAGTGTTGCTTCACTTAGTTAACCCCTAATTATAGAGGAAAGTCAAGTAAAAGTAACTAACTTGAGTCACAAGTCCTAGTCTTACCCTAGGGAAGTCTTGCTTTAGTGCACTCTAAGTCAATTAGCAATTCTCAATTCTTAATCAACAATTGACATCCATTATTCAAGTGTCTCCAATGACTCAACCACTAGGCCAAGTGAGGGGATGCTACTCCATATCTAAAGTTGGCATTTTCTCAAACATTTGGAGAGCAAGAATGAATGACATAGTAAAATTGAGAAGAGGTTTAGAATCAAAGTGATTCAACACAAGAGATTAACAAGAATCAACAATGAACAACAATGAAAATGAGATCTTCAATGAATTAATAGAATCCAAAAACAACAAAGTTAAATCTAAGATCTATGAGAATTGAACAATTACAAACACTAATTGAGATTAGAGAAGATGATCTACAACATGAACAAAGTAAAGTGAGAGTTGCAATAGATCTCACCAAGGAATGGTTGAAAATTGAGAAAATGAAGATGAATCCTAGAGAGAAGTTGGAGTTTCTCTCTCTACAAATGTAACTAACTAAAAATATCTAAGAAAACTTGTAAAATGAGTCTATGGATGTGAATGTGTGTTAATCCCCTTCAATCCTTGGTTCTTATCTGCAATTTGGCGCCAAAGTTGGTTGCTGAAACCTTCCAAAATCGCCAGGCACGTGTTGTAATAACAGAATCACGTGCGAACTACGACGCGTGCGCGCACGGTACGTGTGCGCGTCCCTGGTCGATTCTACAATGTGCACGTGGGCGTCTTATGCGCGTGCGCGTGCTTAGTCGATATCAATTCTTTGGCTTTTGTGCTTCTCTCCACTTGCATGCTTTCTTCCTTGCTCCTTTGATCCATGCCTAGCCTATTTCAACCCTGGAATTACTAGCAAACACATCAAGGCATCTTATGGAATCAAGGAGAAATTAGAATTCATCAAAATAAGGCTTAAAAAGCATGTTTTTACACTTAAGCACAAATACGGGAGAGATAACAAAACCATGCTAATTCATAGGCTAAATGCAAGAAAAGGTTGTCAAAATACTCTAAATTCAATACAAGATAAACCCTAAAAATGGGGTTTATCAACCTCCCCACACTTAAACCTTAGCATGTCCTCATGCTAAAATAAGAAGGAACTAAGGGGTGTGACATTTATTGAATGCAACTAAACTATATGAACTTATCTAAATGCAACTATCTAAAGCAAATGGAAATGCTTAGTTCAAACAAATCAATTCCCAAGAGAACATGTGTAAGCACAATAGTTAGGGCAATAGGAGTTAAGTCCAAACCACAATTGCATTGAATTATCAAAAAGAAATTCAAACTTGCAAGAATATAGATAATATGGGTGAATACATGTAATTGAACTTTTGAAGATTAGATTTTTGACGGTTTAGAATTTCACTAATGAAATCTCGTTGTAAAGTATAGTCTCTAAACCAACAATAATCCTTTCATACAAAATTTTTTTTGTCACAAGTACAAACCCCTAAAATCTATAAACCGGAGTATTTAAACCTCGGGTCGTCTCTCAAAGGACTTGCAGGGTAGTGTTCTTGTTATTGGTTATGGCCTTGTTTATTTTGGGGTTTTGGATGAGAAATATGAGTAGTAAATGGTAAGAAAACTTTATTAACAAAATGGTCTTGGCAAGGTTTGGTTGTCAAGGGTCTTCATCATTATCACTAGCCACAAGTATGGTAGTTGCAAGGATTAATCCCACTTAGTCATCCTTAAATCAATTAACAAAGGAAAGTCAAGTGAGTTATATCAATCCTAGTCCATAAATCCTAGCTTTCCACTAATTGGATTAATGAAGGCTAGAGTTAATGGCTATCAACTATCGATCAATTGGACACTAGTGACTCAAGAAATCCTAAGTCACCTTTTCAAGCCAAGAACATAGAATTCTACTCTAACATCCTCTCAAGCATTTTATCAAACACTTGGAAGGTAATGAAAGAAAGCATTTTTATTTGTAAGAATAAAAGGTATCAACAACTAACAATTACAAAGAATTAACAAAACAACAATCAACAACATCACAATCACATGAATTATCTCAAATTGCATTATTAAAAGAAAACAAAAGAACAAAAATATCTCAATTATAAAACCTAGAAACAAAATAAGAGAAATTACAACAAGAGGATAGGGATAGAAAGAAGAACCAAAGTGTAGCAATCATCAATTGAAGGTAGAAGTAGAAGGAGACTTGAATTAAACCTAGAACTATGAGATCCCAATCTAACCCTAATTCCTAATCCTAATTCTAGAGAGAAGTGAGAGCTTCTCTCTCTAACTCTAACTACTTCTCAAACTAAACTATGACTAATGATCAAAAGTATGAAAAGTGTATTGATTCCCTTTCAATCCTTGGCTTAAATAGCATCAGAAATGAGTTGGATTGGGCCCACAAGGCTTCTAAAATCGCTGGCCACGTGTTGCATTAAGTGGGTCATGTGCCACCATCGGCGCGTCCGCGTACCGTGCGCGTGCGCGCCCCTATGCGCGATGCAACTATCGCAACTCTTATATCGTTTCGAAGCCCCGGATGTTAGTTTTCTAACCCAACTGGAACGAAATCATTTGGACCTCTGTAGCTCAAGTTATGGTCAATTAAGTGCGAAGAGGTCAGGCTTGACAGCTTTTTGGTTCCATCATTTCTTCATGAGTTCTCCAAATTTACATGCTTTTTCTTCATTCCCTTGATCCAATCTTTGCCTCCTAAACCTTAAATCACTTAACAAGCATATCAAGGCATCTAATAGAGTCAAGGTGAATTAAATTTATCTATTTTGAGTCCTAAAAAGCATGTTTTCACTCTTAAGCACAATTAAAGGAGAATATACAAAACCATGCTATTTCATTGAATAAATGTGGGTAAAAGGTGATAAAATCCCCTAAAATTAATACAAGATAAACTCTACAAATGGGGTTTATCAACCTCCTCACACTTAAACCAAGCATGTCCTCATGCTTAAGCCAAGAGAGAAACAAAGGGTATCAACATTTATTCAATGTAAATAAACTATATGCAACCTAAACTATATGCAATTATCTAAATAGATGCAACTAAATGCAAAATGATTTTACCTACTTGGTTAAAAATAAATCATTCCTCCAAGGCATACATGCACAAGTAGGGCCAAGATCATATAACGATTCGTGAGTCCTACCAATTGAAGTATAAACATGAAGTTCACATAGACTTGCAAGAAGAACGCTCGTGAAAGCCGGGAATCAAGGAATTGAGCATCGAACCCTCACCGGAAGTGTTTGCACTCTAGTCACTCGGTGTTTGGGGTTGATTCACTCAATTCTCCCCTAATCATGCTTTCCAAGATTTGTTTTTCATCTAACAATCAACAATTATTCAATGCACGCATACAATTATCATGAGGTCTTTTCTTCAGGTTGTAATGGGGCTAGGGTTAAGGTAGGATGCATATTTGGTCAAGTGAGCTTGAAGTTTGAATCCTTGATAGGCTTAGACTTCCCACCTAACCTATGACATCCTATACAATTAAATTCTAACCTAACTACCCATTCTACACTTTTCCACATACTCATGCATTCTCTTTTCATTTCACAACACATATGCATTGACTTTTATTTGAGCTTTACTTTGGGGCATTTTTTCCCCTTTTTTTATTTCTTTCTTTTTCTTATTTTTCTTTCTTTTTCTATATTTTTTTCTTTTCCATATTATTTTTTTTCTTTTTCTTTTTTTTCTCATTTTTTTATATACAAGAGTATCAATGCATAAGGTTTTACATTTGATCAATACATGAGTATGTACCCAATTCCCAATATTTACACTAATAATACAAAACTACCCTTTTATTCACCCAATGTCCCAAGGTTCCCACACTTGAATGATACACACACACACTAGCCTAAGCCAATCAAAGATCCAAATTAAGGACATTTATTCTTTTTCGCTTTAAGGCTTGTAATGTGCTAAATTAAAAACAAAGTGGGTTACGCGTAGGCTCAAATTGGCTAACAATGGATGATAAAAGGTAAGGCTTTTTAGGTAAGTAAGCTAAATGAAATGATGGCCTCAATCATATAAATGCATGAATACACAAAATAATGGACATAGAGAATCAAACAAATCAAAGATTACAATTATAGAAAGAGAATAATTACACACAAGAAGGAAAATAAGTGGTTATAAGATGTAACCACACTATTAGGCTCAAATCTTACTAGCTTGTGTTCTTAGCTCAAAAACCAAGTTCCAAAATAAATTCTTTCAAGCAAGTTCCACAAATTTTATTTTTCAAATTGGTAGGGTGCCCTAAAACAGTTTCTTGGAAAGGAAATCATCACCCTAACCAAGTAGTCCTAATAAAAAAAAAGAAGTGGTAAAAATATGTACAAATTCTAACTAACATGCAACCTATCATGCAATGCAACGACTAACTAACATTGCTGTTGAAAAGGAAATTTTTACCCATGGAGATCGGTCGAACGATGCATTTTGATGATTGGATTTTTGACGGTTTAGAATTTCACTAATGAAATCTCGTTGTAAAGTATATTCTCTAAACCAACAATAATCCTTTCATACAAAAATTTGTTTGTCACAAGTACAAACCCCTAAAATCTATAAACCGGAGTATTTAAACCTCGGGTCGTCTCTCAAAGGAGTTGCAGGGTAGTGTTTTTGTTATTGGTTATGGCCTTGTTTATTTTGGGGTTTTGGATGAGAAATATGAGTAGTAAATGGTAATAAAACTTTATTAACAAAATGGTATTGGCAAGGTTTGGTTGTCAAGGATCTTCATCATTATCATTAGCCACAAGTATGGTAGTTGCAAGGATTAATCCCACTTAGTCATCCTTAAATCAATTAACAAAGGAAAGTCAAGTGAGTTATATCAATCCTAGTCCATAAATCCTAGCTTTCCACTAATTGGATTAATGAAGGCTAGAGTTAATGGCTATCAACTATCAATCAATTAGACACTAGTGACTCAAGAAATCCTAAGTCACCTTCTCAAGCCAAGAACATAGAATTCTACTCTAACATCCTCTCAAGCATTTTATCAAACACTTGGAAGGTAATGAAAGAAAGCATTTTTATTTGTAAGAATAAAAGGTATCAACAACTAACAATTACAAAGAATTAACAAAACAACAATCAACAACATCACAATCACATGAATTATCTCAAATTGCATTATTAAAAGAAAACAAAAGAACAAAAATATCTCAATTATAAAACCTAGAAACAAAATAAGAGAAATTACAACAAGAGGATAGGGATAGAAAGAAGAACCAAAGTGTAGCAATCATCAATTGAAGGTAGAAGTAGAAGGAGACTTGAATTAAACCTAGAACTATGAGATCCCAATCTAACCCTAATTCCTAATCCTAATTCTAGAGAGAAGTGAGAGCTTCTCTCTCTAACTCTAACTACTTCTCAAACTAAACTATGACTAATGATCAAAAGTATGAAAAGTGTATTGATTCCCTTTCAATCCTTGGCTTAAATAGCATCAGAAATGAGTTGGATTGGGCCCACAAGGCTTCTAAAATCGCTGGCCACGTGTTGCATTAAGTGGGTCATGTGCCACCATCGGCGCGTCCGCGTACCGTGCGCGTGCGCGCCCCTATGCGCGATGCAACTATCGCAACTCTTATATCGTTTCGAAGCCCCGGATGTTAGTTTTCTAACCCAACTGGAACGAAATCATTTGGACCTCTGTAGCTCAAGTTATGGTCAATTAAGTGCGAAGAGGTCAGGCTTGACAGCTTTTTGGTTCCATCATTTCTTCATGAGTTCTCCAAATTTACATGCTTTTTCTTCATTCCCTTGATCCAATCTTTTCCTCCTAAACCTTAAATCACTTAACAAGCATATCAAGGCATCTAATAGAGTCAAGGTGAATTAAATTTATCTATTTTGAGTCCTAAAAAGCATGTTTTCACTCTTAAGCACAATTAAAGGAGAATATACAAAACCATGCTATTTCATTGAATAAATGTGGGTAAAAGGTGATAAAATCCCCTAAAATTAATACAAGATAAACTCTACAAATGGGGTTTATCAACCTCCTCACACTTAAACCAAGCATGTCCTCATGCTTAAGCCAAGAGAGAAACAAAGGGTATCAACATTTATTCAATGTAAATAAACTATATGCAACCTAAACTATATGCAATTATCTAAATAGATGCAACTAAATGCAAAATGATTTTACCTACTTGGTTAAAAATAAATCATTCCTCCAAGGCATACATGCACAAGTAGGGCCAAGATCATATAACGATTCGTGAGTCCTACCAATTGAAGTATAAACATGAAGTTCACATAGACTTGCAAGAAGAACGCTCGTGAAAGCCGGGAATCAAGGAATTGAGCATCGAACCCTCACCGGAAGTGTTTGCACTCTAGTCGCTCGGTGTTTGGGGTTGATTCACTCAATTCTCCCCTAATCATGCTTTCCAAGATTTGTTTTTCATCTAACAATCAACAATTATTCAATGCACGCATACAATTATCATGAGGTCTTTTCTTCAGGTTGTAATGGGGCTAGGGTTAAGGTAGGATGCATATTTGGTCAAGTGAGCTTGAAGTTTGAATCCTTGATAGGCTTAGACTTCCCACCTAACCTATGACATCCTATACAATTAAATTCTAACCTAACTACCCATTCTACACTTTTCCACATACTCATGCATTCTCTTTTCATTTCACAACACATATGCATTGACTTTTATTTGAGCTTTACTTTGGGGCATTTTTTCCCCTTTTTTTATTTCTTTCTTTTTCTTATTTTTCTTTCTTTTTCTATATTTTTTTTCTTTTCCATATTATTTTTTTTCTTTTTCTTTTTTTTTCTCATTTTTTTATATACAAGAGTATCAATGCATAAGGTTTTACATTTGATCAATACATGAGTATGTACCCAATTCCCAATATTTACACTAATAATACAAAACTACCCTTTTATTCACCCAATGTCCCAAGGTTCCCACACTTGAATGATACACACACACACTAGCCTAAGCCAATCAAAGATCCAAATTAAGGACATTTATTCTTTTTCGCTTTAAGGCTTGTAATGTGCTAAATTAAAAACAAAGTGGGTTAAGCGTAGGCTCAAATTGGCTAACAATGGATGATAAAAGGTAAGGCTTTTTAGGTAAGTAAGCTAAATGAAATGATGGCCTCAATCATATAAATGCATGAATACACAAAATAATGGACATAGAGAATCAAACAAATCAAAGATTACAATTATAGAAAGAGAATAATTACACACAAGAAGGAAAATAAGTGGTTATAAGATGTAACCACACTATTAGGCTCAAATCTTACTAGCTTGTGTTCTTAGCTCAAAAACCATGTTCCAAAATAAATTCTTTCAAGCAAGTTCCACAAATTTTATTTTTCAAATTGGTAGGGTGCCCTAAAACAGTTTCTTGGAAAGGAAATCATCACCCTAACCAAGTAGTCCTAATAAAAAAAAAGAAGTGGTAAAAATATGTACAAATTCTAACTAACATGCAACCTATCATGCAATGCAACGACTAACTAACATTGCTGTTGAAAAGGAAATTTTTACCCATGGAGATCGGTCGAACGATGCATTTTGATGATTGGATTTTTGACGGTTTAGAATTTCACTAATGAAATCTCGTTGTAAAGTATATTCTCTAAACCAACAATAATCCTTTCATACAAAAATTTGTTTGTCACAAGTACAAACCCCTAAAATCTATAAACCGGAGTATTTAAACCTCGGGTCGTCTCTCAAAGGAGTTGCAGGGTAGTGTTTTTGTTATTGGTTATGGCCTTGTTTATTTTGGGGTTTTGGATGAGAAATATGAGTAGTAAATGGTAATAAAACTTTATTAACAAAATGGTATTGGCAAGGTTTGGTTGTCAAGGATCTTCATCATTATCATTAGCCACAAGTATGGTAGTTGCAAGGATTAATCCCACTTAGTCATCCTTAAATCAATTAACAAAGGAAAGTCAAGTGAGTTATATCAATCCTAGTCCATAAATCCTAGCTTTCCACTAATTGGATTAATGAAGGCTAGAGTTAATGGCTATCAACTATCAATCAATTAGACACTAGTGACTCAAGAAATCCTAAGTCACCTTCTCAAGCCAAGAACATAGAATTCTACTCTAACATCCTCTCAAGCATTTTATCAAACACTTGGAAGGTAATGAAAGAAAGCATTTTTATTTGTAAGAATAAAAGGTATCAACAACTAACAATTACAAAGAATTAACAAAACAACAATCAACAACATCACAATCACATGAATTATCTCAAATTGCATTATTAAAAGAAAACAAAAGAACAAAAATATCTCAATTATAAAACCTAGAAACAAAATAAGAGAAATTACAACAAGAGGATAGGGATAGAAAGAAGAACCAAAGTGTAGCAATCATCAATTGAAGGTAGAAGTAGAAGGAGACTTGAATTAAACCTAGAACTATGAGATCCCAATCTAACCCTAATTCCTAATCCTAATTCTAGAGAGAAGTGAGAGCTTCTCTCTCTAACTCTAACTACTTCTCAAACTAAACTATGACTAATGATCAAAAGTATGAAAAGTGTATTGATTCCCTTTCAATCCTTGGCTTAAATAGCATCAGAAATGAGTTGGATTGGGCCCACAAGGCTTCTAAAATCGCTGGCCACGTGTTGCATTAAGTGGGTCATGTGCCACCATCGGCGCGTCCGCGTACCGTGCGCCTGCGCGCCCCTATGCGCGATGCAACTATGGCAAATCTTATATCGTCTTCAAGCCCCAGATGTTAGTTTTCTAACCCAACTGGAACGGAATCATTTGGACCTCTGTAGCTCAAGTTATGGTTAATTAAGTGCGAAGAGGTCAGCCTTGACAGCTTTTTGGTTCCATCATTTCTTCATGAGTTCTCCAACTTTACATGCTTTTTCTTCATTCCCTTGATCCAATCTTTGCCTCCTAAATCTTAAATCACTTAACAAACACATCAAGGCATCTAATAGAGTCAAGGTGAATTAAATTTATCTATTTTGAGTCCTAAAAAGCATGTTTTCACTCTTAAGCACAATTAAAGGAGAATATACAAAACCATGCTATTTCATTGAATAAATATGGGTAAAAGGTGATAAAATCCCCTAAAATTAATACAAGATAAACTCTTCAAATGGGGTTTATCAACCTCCTCACACTTAAACCAAGCATGTCCTCATGCTTAAGCCAAGAGAGAAACAAAGGGTATCAACATTTATTCAATGTAAATAAACTATATGCAACCTAAACTATATGCAATTATCTAAATAGATGCAACTAAATGCAAAATGATTTTACCTACTTGGTTAAAAATAAATCATTCCTCCAAGGCATACATGCACAAGTAGGGCCAAGATCATATAACGATTCATGAGTCCTACCAATTGAAGTATAAACATGAAGTTCACATAGACTTGCAAGAAGAACGCTCGTGAAAGCCGAGAATCAAGGAATTGAGCATCGAACCCTCACCGGAAGTGTTTGCACTCTAGTCGCTCGGTGTTTGGGGTTGATTCACTCAATTCTCCCCTAATCATGCTTTCCAAGATTTATTTTTCATCTAACAATCAACAATTATTCAATGCACGCATACAATTATCATGAGGTCTTTTCTTCAGGTTGTAATGGGGCTAGGGTTAAGGTAGGATGCATATTTGGTCAAGTGAGCTTGAAGTTTGAATCCTTGATAGGCTTAGACTTCCCACCTAACCTATGACATCCTATACAATTAAATTCTAACCTAACTACCCATTCTACACTTTTCCACATACTCATGCATTCTCTTTTCATTTCACAACACATATGCATTGACTTTTATTTGAGCTTTACTTTGGGGCATTTTTTCCCCTTTTTTTATTTCTTTCTTTTTCTTATTTTTCTTTCTTTTTCTATATTTTTTTCTTTTCCATATTATTTTTTTCTTTTTCTTTTCTTTTTCTCATTTTTTTTATATACAAGAGTATCAATGCATAAGGTTTTACATTTGATCAATACATGAGTATGTACCCAATTCCCAATATTTACACTAATAATACAAAACTACCCTTTTATTCACCCAATGTCCCAAGGTTCCCACACTTGAATGATACACACACACACTAGCCTATGCCAATCAAAGATCCAAATTAAGGACATTTATTCTTTTTCGCTTTAAGGCTTGTAATGTGCTAAATTAAAAACAAAGTGGGTTAAGCGTAGGCTCAAATTGGCTAACAATGGATGATAAAAGGTAAGGCTTTTTAGGTAAGTAAGCTAAATGAAATGATGGCCTCAATCATATAAATGCATGAATACACAAAATAATGGACATAAAGAATCAAACAAATCAAAGATTACAATTATAGAAAGAGAATAATTACACACAAGAAGGGAAATAAGTGGTTATAAGATGTAACCACACTATTAGGCTCAAATCTTACTAGCTTGTGTTCTTAGCTCAAAAACCATGTTCCAAAATAAATTCTTTCAAGCAAGTTCCACAAATTTTCTTTTTCAAATTGGTAGGGTGCCCTAAAACAGTTTCTTGGAAAGGAAATCATCACCCTAACCAAGTAGTCCTAATAAAAAAAATAAGTGGTAAAAATATGTACAAATTCTAACTAACATGCAACCTATCATGCAATGCAACGACTAACTAACATTGCTGTTGAAAAGGAAATTTTTACCCATGGAGATCGGTCAAACGATGCATTTTGATGATTGGATTTTTGACGGTTTAGAATTTCACTAATGAAATCTCGTTGTAAAGTATATTCTCTAAACCAACAATAATCCTTTCATACAAAAATTTGTTTGTCACAAGTACAAACCCCTAAAATCTATAAACCGGAGTATTTAAACCTCGGGTCGTCTCTCAAAGGAGTTGCAGGGTAGTGTTTTTGTTATTGGTTATGGCCTTGTTTATTTTGGGGTTTTGGATGAGAAATATGAGTAGTAAATGGTAATAAAACTTTATTAACAAAATGGTATTGGCAAGGTTTGGTTGTCAATGATCTTCATCATTATCATTAGCCACAAGTATGGTAGTTGCAAGGATTAATCCCACTTAGTCATCCTTAAATCAATTAACAAAGGAAAGTCAAGTGAGTTATATCAATCCTAGTCCATAAATCCTAGCTTTCCACTAATTGGATTAATGAAGGCTAGAGTTAATGGCTATCAACTATCAATCAATTGGACACTAGTGACTCAAGAAATCCTAAGTCACCTTCTCAAGCCAAGAACATAGAATTCTACTCTAACATCCTCTCAAGCATTTTATCAAACACTTGGAGGGTAATGAAAGAAAGCATTTTTATTTGTAAGAATAAAAGGTATCAACAACTAACAATTACAAAGAATTAACAAAACAACAATCAACAACATCACAATCACATGAATTATCTCAAATTGCATTATTAAAAGAAAACAAAAGAACAAAAATATCTCAATTATAAAACCTAGAAACAAAATAAGAGAAATTACAACAAGAGGATAGGGATAGAAAGAAGAACCAAAGTGTAGCAATCATCAATTGAAGGTAGAAGTAGAAGGAGACTTGAATTAAACCTAGAACTATGAGATCTCAATCTAACCCTAATTCCTAATCCTAATTCTAGAGAGAAGTGAGAGCTTCTCTCTCTAACTCTAACTACTTCTCAAACTAAACTATGACTAATGATCAAAAGTATGAAAAGTATATTGATTCCCTTTCAATCCTTGGCTTAAATAGCATCAGAAATGAGTTGGATTGGGCCCACAAGGCTTCTAAAATCGCTGGCCACGTGTTGCATTAAGTGGGTCATGTGCCACCATCGGCGCGTCCGCGTACCGTGCGCGTGCGTGCCCCTATGTGCGATGCAACTATGGCAAATCTTATATCGTTTCGAAGCCCCGGATGTTAGTTTTCTAACCCAACTGAAACGGAATCATTTGGACCTCTGTAGCTCAAGTTATGGTCAATTAAGTGCGAAGAGGTCAGGCTTGACAACTTTTTGGTTCCATCATTTCTTCATGAGTTCTCCAACTTTACATGCTTTTTCTTCATTCCCTTGATCCAATCTTTGCCTCCTAAACCTTAAATCACTTAACAAACATATCAAGGCATCTAATAGAGTCAAGGTGAATTAAATTTATCTATTTTGATTCCTAAAAAGCATGTTTTCACTCTTAAGCACAATTAAAGGAGAATATACAAAACCATGCTATTTCATTGAATAAATGTGGGTAAAAGGTGATAAAATCCCCTAAAATTAATACAAGATAAACTCTACAAATGGGGTTTATCAACCTCCTCACACTTAAACCAAGCATGTCCTCATGCTTAAGCCAAGAGAGAAACAAAGGGTATCAACATTTATTCAATGTAAATAAACTATATGCAACTTAAACTATATGCAATTATCTAAATAAATGCAACTAAATGCCAAATGATTTTACCTACTTGGTTAAAAATAAATCATTCCTCCAAGGCATACATGCACAAGTAGGGCCAAGATCATATAACGATTCATGAGTCCTACCAATTGAAGTATAAACATGAAGTTCACATAGACTTGCAAGAAGAACGCTCGTGAAAGTCGGGAATCAAAGAATTGAGCATCGAACCCTCACCGGAAGTGTTTGCACTCTAGTCGCTCGGTGTTTGGGGTTGATTCACTCAATTCTCCCCTAATCATGCTTTCCAAGATTTGTTTTTCATCTAACAATCAACAATTATTCAATGCACGCATACAATTATCATGAGGTCTTTTCTTCAGGTTGTAATGGGGCTAGGGTTAAGGTAGGATGCATATTTGGTCAAGTGAGCTTGAAGTTTGAATCCTTGATAGGCTTAGACTTCCCACCTAACCTATGACATCCTATACAATTAAATTCTAACCTAACTACCCATTCTACACTTTTCCACATACTCATGCATTCTCTTTTCATTTCACAACACATATGCATTGACTTTTATTTGAGCTTTACTTTGGGGCATTTTTTCCCCTTTTTTTATTTCTTTCTTTTTCTTATTTTTCTTTCTTTTTCTATATTTTTTTCTTTTCCATATTATTTTTTTCTTTTTCTTTTCTTTTTCTCATTTTTTTTATATACAAGAGTATCAATGCATAAGGTTTTACATTTGATCAATACATGAGTATGTACCCAATTCCCAATATTTACACTAATAATACAAAACTACCCTTTTATTCACCCAATGTCCCAAGGTTCCCACACTTGAATGATACACACACACACTAGCCTATGCCAATCAAAGATCCAAATTAAGGACATTTATTCTTTTTCGCTTTAAGGCTTGTAATGTGCTAAATTAAAAACAAAGTGGGTTAAGCGTAGGCTCAAATTGGCTAACAATGGATGATAAAAGGTAAGGCTTTTTAGGTAAGTAAGCTAAATGAAATGATGGCCTCAGTCATATAAATGCATGAATACACAAAATAATGGACACAAAGAATCAAACAAATCAAAGATTACAATTATAGAAAGAGAATAATTACACACAAGAAGGGAAATAAGTGGTTATAAGATGTAACCACACTATTAGGCTCAAATCTTACTAGCTTGTGTTCTTAGCTCAAAAGCCATGTTCCAAAATAAATTCTTTCAAGCAAGTTCCACAAAATTTCTTTTTCAAATTGGTAGGGTGCCCTAAAACAGTTTCTTGGAAAGGAAATCATCACCCTAACCAAGTAGTCCTAATAAAAAAAAAAAAGAAGTGGTAAAAATATGTACAAATTCTAACTAACATGCAACCTATCATGCAATGCAACGACTAACTAACATTGCTGTTGAAAAGGAAATTTTTACCCATGGAGATCGGTCGAACGATGCATTTTGATGATTGGATTTTTGACGTTTAGAATTTCACTAATGAAATCTCGTTGTAAAGTATAGTCTCTAAACCAACAATAATCCTTTCATACAAAAATTTGTTTGTCATAAGTACAAAACCCTAAAATCTATAAACCGGAGTATTTAAACCTCGGGTCGTCTCTCAAAGGAGTTGCAGGATAGTATTTTTGTTATTGGTTATGGCCTTGTTTATTTTGGGGTTTTGGATGAGAAATATGAGTAGTAAATGGTAATAAAACTTTATTAACAAAATGGTCTTGGCAAGGTTTGGTTGTCAAGGGTCTTCATCATTATCATTAGCCACAAGTATGGTAGTTGCAAGGATTAATCCCACTTAGTCATCCTTAAATCAATTAACAAAGGAAAGTCAAGTGAGTTATATCAATCCTAGTCCATAAATCCTAGCTTTCCACTAATTGGATTAATGAAGGCTAGAGTTAATGGCTATCAACTATCAATCAATTGGACACTAGTGACTCAAGAAATCCTAAGTCACCTTCTCAAGCCAAGAACATAGAATTCTACTCTAACATCCTCTCAAGCATTTCATCAAACACTTGGAGGGTAATGAAAGAAAGAATTTTTATTTGTAAGAATAAAAGGAATCAACAACTAACAATTACAAAGAATTAACAAAACAACAATCAACAACATCACAATCACATGAATTATCTCAAATTGCATTATTAAAAGAAAACAAAAGAACAAAAATATCTCAATTATAAAACCTAGAAACAAAATAAGAGAAATTACAACAAGAGGATAGGGATAGAAAGAAGAACCAAAGTGTAGCAATCATCAATTGTAGGTAGAAGTAGAAGGAGACTTGAATTAAACCTAGAACTATGAGATCCCAATCTAACCCTAATTCCTAATCCTAATTCTAGAGAGAAGTGAGAGCTTCTCTCTCTAACTCTAACTACTTCTCAAACTAAACTATGACTAATGATCAAAAGTATGAAAAGTATATTGATTCCCCTTCAATCCTTGGCTTAAATAGCATCAGAAATGAGTTGGATTGGGCCCACAAGGCTTCTAAAATCGCTGGCCACGTGTTGCATTAAGTGGGTCATGTGCCACCATCGGTGCGTCCGCGTACCGTGCGCGTGCGCGCCCTCTATGTTCGATGCAACTATGGAAAATCTTATATCGTTTCGAAGCCCCAGATGTTAGCTTTCTAACCCAACGGGAACGGAATTATTTGGACCTCTGTAGCTCAAGTTATGGTCAATTAAGTGCGAAGAGGTCAGGCTTGACAGCTTTTTGGTTCCATCATTTCTTCATGAGTTCTCCAACTTTACATGCTTTTTTTTCATTCCCTTGATCCAATCCTTGCCTCCTAAACCTTAAATCACTTAAAAAACATATCAAGGCATCTAATAGAGTCAATGTGAATTAAATTTATCTATTTTGAGTCCTAAAAAGCATGCTTTCACTCTTAAGCACAATTAAAGGAGAATATACAAAACCATGCTATTTCATTGAATAAATATGGGTAAAAGGTGATAAAATCCCCTAAAATCAATACAAGATAAACCCTACAAATGGGGTTTATCAACCTCCTCACACTTAAACCAAGCATGTCCTCATGCTTAAGCCAGGAGAGAAACAAAGGGTATCAACATTTATTCAATGTAAATAAACTATATGCAACCTAAACTATATGCAATTATCAAAATGGATGCAACTAAATGCAAAATGGTTTTACCTACTTGGTTAAAAATAAATCATTCCTCCAAGGCATACATGCACAAGTAGGGCCAAGATCATATTACGATTCATGAGTCCTACCAATTGAAGTATAAACATGAAGTTCACATAGACTTGCAAGAAGAATGCTCGTGAAAGCTAGGAATCAAGGAATTGAGCATCGAACCCTCACCGGAAGTGTTTGCACTCTAGTCGCTCGGTGTTTGGGGTTGATTCACTCAATTCTCCCCTAATCATGCTTTCCAAGATTTGTTTTTCATCTAACAATCAATAATTATTCAATGTACGCATACAATTATCATGAGGTCTTTTCTTCAGGTTGTAATGGGGCTAGGGTTAAGGTAGGATGCATATTTGGTCAAGTGAGCTTGAAGTTTGAATCCTTGATAGGCTTAGACTTCCCACCTAACCTATGACATCCTATACAATTAAATTCTAACCTAACTACCCATTCTACACTTTTCCACATACTCATGCATTCTCTTTTCATTTCACAACATATATGCATTGACTTTTATTTAAGCTTTACTTTGGGGCATTTTGTCCCCTTTTTATTTCTTTCTTTTTCTTATTTTTCTTTCTTTTTCTATATTTTTTTTCTTTTCCATATTATTTTTTTCTTTTTCTTTTCTTTTTCTCATTTTTTTTATATACAAGAGCATCAATGCATAAGGTTTTACATTTGATCAATACATGAGTATGTACCCAATTCCCAATATTTACACTAATAATACAAAACCACCCTTTTATTCACCCAATGTCCCAAGGTTCCCACACTTGAATGATACTCACACACACTAGCCTAAGCCAATCAAAGATCCAAATTAAGGACATTTATTATTTTTCACTTTAAGGCTTGTAATGTGCTAAATTAAAAACAAAGTGGGTTAAGCGTAGGCTCAAATTGGCTAACAATGGATGATAAAAGGTAAGGCTTTTTGGGTAAGTAAGCTAAATGAAATGATGGCCTCAATCATATAAATGCATGAATACACAAAATAATGGACATAAAGAATCAAACAAATCAAAGATTACAATTATAGAAAGAGAATAATTACATACAAGAAGGGAAATAAGTGGTTATAAGATGTAACCACACTATTAGGCTCAAATCTTACTAGCTTGTGTTCTTAGCTCAAAAACCATGTTCCAAAATAAATTCTTTCAAGCAAGTTCCACAAGTTTTCTTTTTCAAATTGGTAGGGTGCCCTAAAACAGTTTCTTGGAAAGGAAATCATCAACCTAACCAAGTAGTCCTAATAAAAAAAAAGAAGTGGTAAAAATATGTACAAATTCTAACTAACATGCAACCTATCATGCAATGCAACGACTAACTAACATTGGTGTTGAAAAGGAAATTTTTACCCATGGAGATTGGTCGAACGACCTCCCCACACTTGAAGATTGCACCGTCCTCGGTGCATGCAAAGAAGAGCAAGGTGGATGGGTGACGAATGAATTTTTGACGGTATAGAAATTATCAAGTAATCAATCGTAGTATAGTCTAAACCGACGCAAAATCCATCATCAAACAAATCTACAATCTATAACCGAGAGTATTAGTCCCGAGTCGTTCTTCCCTAGGAATGCTACAAGGATGCATGCTATTGGTTAAGTGGTCTTTTGTGGTCCAAAGAATGTGGCCTAGAAGTATTAATAAAAGGGAACAACAATCAATCAATAGTAAAAACCTTGGCCAAGGTTGAACATTGGAAGTTCCATCACTATAGTTTCCTTCAATTGTGATAACAAAGGAGTGTTGCTTCACTTAGTCAACCCCTAATTATAGAGGAAAGTCAAGTGAAAGTAACTAACTTGAGTCACAAGTCCTAGTCTTACCCTAGGGAAGTCTAGCTTTAGTGCACTCCAAGGCCAAGTGAGGGGATACTACTCCATATCTAAAGTTGGCATTTTCTCAAACACTTGGAGAGCAAGAATGAAAGACATAGTGAAATGGAGAGAAGAGAATTAGAATCAAAGCAATTCAACACAAGAAATTAACAACAATCAACAATGAACAACAATGAAAATGAGATCTTCAATGAATCAATAGAATCCAAAACAACAAAGCTAAATCTAAGATCTATAAGAATTGAACAATTACAAACACTAATTGAGATTAGAGAAGAGGATCTACAACATGAACAAAGTAAATTGAGAGTTGCAATGGATCTCACCAAGGAATGGTTGAGAATTGAGAAAATGAAGATGAATCCTAGAGAGAAGTTGGAGTTTCTCTCTCTACAAATGTAACTAACTAAAAATATCTACCTAAAAATCTAAAATTAGTCTATGGATGTGAATGTATATCAATCCCCTTCAATCCTTGGCTCTTATATGCATTTTGGCGCCAAAGTTGGTTACTAAAGCCTTCCAAAATCGCCAGGCACGTGTTGCATTAATGGAGTCATGTGCGATCACCGACGCGTGCGCGCACGGCATGCGTGCGCGTCCCTGGCCGATTTCGCAATGTGCGCGCGAGCGCCCTGTGCGCGTACGCGTGCTTGGCCGAGATCAACTCTTTGGCTTTTTGTGCTTCTCTCCACTTGCATGCTTCCTTCCTTGCTTCCTTTGATCCATGCCTAGCCTATTTCAATCCTGTAATTACTAGCAAACACATCAAGGCATCTTATGGAATCAAAGAGAAATTAGAATTCATCAAAATAAGGATTGAAAAGCATGTTTTTACACTTAAGCACAAATATGGGAGAGATAACAAAACCATGCTAATTCATAGGCTAAATGTGACAAAAGGTCATCAAATGCTCTGAATTTAATACAAAACAAACCGTCAAATTGGGGTTTGTCAACCTCCCCACACTTAAACCTTAGCATGTCCTCATGCTAAAATAAGAAGGAGTTAAGGGTTATGACATTTATTGAATGCAACTAAACTATATGAATTCTATCTAAATGCAACTACCTAAAATAAATGCAAATGCTTAATTCAAACATATCAAATTGCCAAGAGAGCATGTGTAAGCACAAGGCTAGGTAATAGGAATTAATTCCAAACCACAATTGTATTGAATTGTCAAAAAGAATTTAAACTTGCAAGAATATAGATAATATGGGTGAACACATGTGATTGAACTTTTGAACCCTCACCGGATATGTGTATCCGCTCTATTCACTCAAGTGTTTAAGGGTCAATTCGCTTAATTCTCTTCTAATCAAGCTTTCCAAAATTTGATTTTCTTCTAACAATCAACACTTATTCAATGCATGCATACATTCATCATGAGGTCTTTCATTTAGGTTAGGGTCAAGGTAGGATCATTTATGGCTAAGTGGACTAGGATTTGAATCTTTGATTAGCATAGACTTCCCCACCTAACCTATATAATGACCTATACAAATTCAAACTATTCTAACTACCCATTCTTCACTTTTTCTTACATATTCATGCATTTCCTATTTGATTCATGACACCTATGCATTGATTCTCTTTTATTGAACTCACTTTGGGGCATTTTGTCCCCTCTTTATTATTTTTTTTCTTCTTTTTCCATATACAATTGTTTTCTTTTCTTTTCTTTTGTTTTTCTCATTTTCACTTTTATTTCTCTTTTTTTTCTTTTCATTTCTTTTTCTTTTGTCAAACTATATACAAGAACATCAATGCATAAGGTCTATTCATTTAATCAATACATGAGTATGTACCCAATTTCTAAGCATGAAAGTGTACTACCCCTTTTATCCCGTCCAATGTTCCCAAGCCTCACCAACTTTGAATAATAAACACTCTCACTAGCCTAGGCTAATCAAAGATCCAAACAAGGACTTTTATTAGTTTTCCACCTTGGGCTTGTAATGTGCTAAATTGAGAATAAGTTGGTTGAGCATAGGCTCAAAATTGGCTAACAATGGATAGTAAAAGGTTGGCTATTTGGGAAAGTGGGCTAATGAAATAATGGCCTCAATCATATAAATGCATAAATACAAGAAATAAATGGACATATAGAATCAAGCAAATCAAGGATTACAATCATAGAAAGAGAGCAATTTCACACAAGAATGGAAGATAAGTGGCTATAAAATGTAACCACATCAATAGGCTCAAGTCTCACAAGCTTGTGTTCTTGGTTCAATACATGCTTCACAAAGTATGAAATTCAAGCAAGTTTTACCAAAAATTTTCTTTTTCTTTCAATCAATTGGGTTAATGCCCTATATTTAAACTTCTTGGAAACTTTCAATGTTTGACTAGGCATTGTTGTGATTGAAAAATTCAAAAATTTTCTTAGTTCACCCTTTCCTTTTCACTTAAAACCAATTTCTTATGCGAAAAGGGTGACTAAGTGTTTGCAAGTCAAAGTATGATTTCTAATCACAACCACGAATTAAAAAGAAAGATATGCAAAATGTATAAAGAAAAATTCAACTAAAAGTAAAAGTATGAAATCTATCATCTAAAACATCTAAGGATATCCATAAGCATCAAAGTATCTAAAATCCAAAATAAATCCAAAATAAGTAGTAAAAGTATCAAGCAGTAAAAGTATCCAAAATAAACTCAAAATACATCAAATATATACAAAGAGTGTGCAAAGTAGGATAGCTAGCAAAGTGGCCAAAATGTTCACCGGTATCTAATGATGCCACCGGCTACCTCCCCACACTTAAGATTAAGCATCGTCCTCGATGCTAATCCTAAGGATCAGGGATATGGGAGGTCGTGACGGGGAGAGGAGGAGGGATGAGAGGGAGGGTAGTCGGTGATGGCGGCGCAACCGTCGGCGGTGATGAAGGTGGTTGCGGTGACGGAGGGGAGGAAGATGGTGGAACGGGGAAGAGGGTGGTTGGGGGAGGAGAAGTGCACGACTGCGCAATGCTCGTTGCGCATTAGGTTATCATCATTTTGAAACGACGCACCTTGCGCGTCCGCGTGCATTGATGAACTAGGGACCTACGCGTGCGCGTACAGCGCGCTTAGGCGCGGAAGATCAAAATAGGCAAAGACGCGTGCGCGTACAGCGCGCGCACGCGTGCAAGGAGTTGGGCTGGAGGCGTAAGGTTGGCCCATATGAGGCCTAACTCTCTGGTCAATGGCCTGGTGGCTGCACTACTAGGCCTGCGCGAACGCGGCATGTGCGCGTTCGCGTACATTTGGTATTTTACCCTAAAGCGCGCAAGCACAATGCGTGCGGACGCGTCTTTTCCTTCTCTTGTCATATGGACGCGCACGCGTAATGTACGCGTCCGCGCAACTTGAATTGGGCCAGAGGCTTAAAGATGGCCCAGAGCTGGCGCAACTCTCTGGGGCTTGGCACAAGATCTTGCAGCAGCAATTCGACGCGTACGCGGTAGGTGCGCGTACGCGTGCTTTCCCCTATAGTTGTATTGACGCGCACGCACGTAATGCGCGTCAGCGTGAAGTGAATTGGGCTTGAGGCACAACGCTGGCCTAGGAGAGGCCCAACTCTCTGGAATATGGGTGATGATGCATCCGCTCTTGGACGCGTGCACGTGCAGCGTGCGCGCGCGTCCACCCCCCTTTTTTTTTTTGAAGAGGGTAATGCCTAAAAGCTCTACTTGCCCAAAGACTCCCCATGGTGCCTACAACTCCTTATTTAGTCAAAAACCTACACTTTCTAAAATGCAAGTTGGTTTTAGATTTATTCTATTTCTACTAAGCACAACATACATGTTAATATTCTAGCTACTAATGTATACAAACAAGCTAATTATGATATGAAAACCTACCTACAATGGTGACTCAAATCACTTATTAGACAAGGTTAGAAGAGAGTGGAAAGAGTTTACCATGGTGGGGTGTCTCCCACCTAGCACTTTTAGTTAAAGTCCTTAAGTTGGACATTTGGTGGAGTCCTTGCTAGGGTGGCTTATGCTTAAACTCTTCTTCGAATCCCCACCAGTGTTTGCACTTCCAATAGCCTCCGGGATCCCAATTTAAACGTACAAGGCCTTCACGGGGGCCTAAGCAAGTAACAAGGCCCTTAAGTTGATAGTGGTCTATGTATGTTCCGGGGTCCCATACTTTATTTGTTAACTCCTTTTCTTCTTGATCTTCATGCTTCCAATAGGGTAACAAACTTATTGAATTCTCCTTGGAACTCATACTCATCATCCTAATCCCATTGAATTTGGCTTCACTCCACCTTTGAGATTCAAAGTTTGATATTCCATCCTTTATGCACCTTGATTCAAATTGTCCACCGACATCTAATCCGTTCTTACTCTCTAGCCCACAAAGAGCTCTAAGTTGGCCGTCTGTTTCTAACAATACATATTGATATGGGCCAAGAAAATTAAAGGATGAGATGATTACCCATTCAATTTGTGATTGGGACGGCGACTTAGCAAGGAAGGTATCCAATGGTCTTGACATTGTAGGTTCCACTTCCTTTGGCTCCTCCATGATGATTTCCATCTTTGGATAACTTTCTTTAGATTCTTCTTGTTTGCTAACTTCCTTCAAACCTTTATCATTGATCAAGTCATGTGTTGGAGGTTGCGCACCCTCCTCAACATTGATTTCACATTCGATGGGGGAAGCTTCAACAAGATCACCATTGTCACTTGATGTAGAGTTATTTTCGTTGATGGAACTTCCTTCTTGTTCAACCTCCTCTAGGTCTTCTTCCACTTCTTTATTTTCAACAATCTTCATTACCTCCGCTTGTTGCAATACATACTCCAATTCCTTGCGCTCAACTTGAGATTCTAGAGTCTCCCTCATACCTCCCTCTTTGGTTGCTTTCTCACAATCATCCGTGAACTCATTTCGGTTGTGATATGAATCCCAAGAATATATCTTTTGACGGATGGTTGCTTGAAGTCGGTCCATTTCTTCCTTGAAACGATCCCTTAATTCTTGTTCCGCTTTACTAACATAAGTAGAATCATATTGCTCTTGGATTAATGGACATTGATATGCTCCCATGGAGGTTTGTGGCGGAGACGGGAATTCATGATAGGGTTGGGAAGGGGATTCATCAAAGCTTTGAGGTGGGAAGTTGTTTTGGTTATTGGTAGATGGTGGAATTATACGGGACGTAAATTCTTGGAGGGTAGAGGTGAAACTAGTGAAGGCGGTTTGGAGTTCTTCTTGCTCTTGAAGAATGATACCAAGTGCATCATTTATGGGGACTTGGGTTGGAGGGTAAAAATGTTGGGGTGGTGGTGATTCAAGGGTTGCTTGTTCATAATCGTCACAAGGGTATGCATAGGGGGAATATAGATTTGGATCATATGTAGGCAATTGGTGGAAATAAGATGTGGGTTGAGAATATGGTGCATAGAATGGTAGTGGTTGAGAGGTATAACCATGATAAGAATCATCATATTCATAGGAATGATATGCATTATAGGAAGGGTTACCATCACAGTAACTTGAAGGGGACGGTTGCCATGATAATTGCTCTTATGGATATGGCTCCCTTCCTGAGAATTCATCTATCCCATAATGTGAGCCATCATTCAAGTTTTCATCGCCTACAAAGTAGTCATAGTCATATCCAAAACCACAAGGACGAGAATTCATAGAGGCGAATAGAAACAAAACCAATAGAGATCTTAAAACTAACAAAAACTAACAAACAAACAAACAAAAGACAAACATATTCACAATATTCACATATTTGCATTAACCAAAAACATGGCACTCATGCGCATTCCCCAGCAACGGCGCCATTTTGACAAATAGATTTTTGCCGGTATAGAAATTATCAAGTAATCAATCGTAGTATAGTCTAAACCGACGCAAAATCCATCATCAAACAATTCTACAATCTATAACCGAGAGTATTAGTCCCGAGTCGTTCTTCCCTAGGAATGCTACAAGGATGCATGTTAAGTGGTCTTTTGTGGCTTGAAGAGTGTGGCATAAAAGTGCTAATAAAAGAAAACAACAATCAATCAACATTAAAAGCCTTGGCCAAGGTTGAACATTGGAAGTTCCATCACTATAATTTCCTTCAATTGTGATAACAAAGGAGTGTTGCTTCACTTAGTCAACCCCTAATTATAGAGGAAAGTCAAGTAAAAGTAACTAACTTGAGTCACAAGTCCTAGTCTTACCCTAGGGAAGTCTAGCTTTAGTGCACTCCAAGTCAATTAGCAATCCTCAATTCTTAATCAACAATTGACATCCATTATTCAAGTGTCTTCAATGACTCAACCCCTAGGCCAAGTGAGGGGATACTACTCCATATCTAAAGTTGGCATTTTCTCAAACACTTGGAGAGCAAGAATGAAAGACATAGTGAAATGGAGAGAAGAGAATTAGAATCAAAGCAATTCAACACAAGAAATTAACAACAATCAACAATGAACAACAATGAAAATGAGATCTTCAATGAATCAATAGAATCCAAAACAACAAAGCTAAATCTAAGATCTATAAGAATTGAACAATTACAAACACTAATTGAGATTAGAGAAGAGGATCTACAACATGAACAAAGTAAATTGAGAGTTGCAATGGATCTCACCAAGGAATGGTTGAGAATTGAGAAAATGAAGATGAATCCTAGAGAGAAGTTGGAGTTTCTCTCTCTACAAATGTAACTAACTAAAAATATCTACCTAAAAATCTAAAATTAGTCTATGGATGTGAATGTATGTCAATGTGTGAATGAATGTCCATCCCCCTTCAATCCTTGGCTCTTATATGCATTTTGGCGCCAAAGTTGGTTGCTGAAACCTTCCAAAATCGCCAGGCACGTGTTGCTTTAGTGAGGTCATGTGCCATCATCGGCGCGTGCGCGCATGGTACGCGTGCGCGTCCTTGGCCTGTTCCGCAATGTGCGCGCGGGCGCCTTGTGCGTGTGCGCGTGCTTGGCCGAGATCAACTCTTTGGCTTTTTGTGCTTCTCTCCACTTGCATGCTTCCTTCCTTGCTTCCTTTGATCCATGCCTAGCCTATTTCAATCCTGTAATTACTAGCAAACACATCAAGGCATCTTATGGAATCAAAGAGAAATCAAAATAAGGATTGAAAAGCATGTTTTTACACTTAAGCACAAATATGGGAGAGATACAAAACCATGCTAATTCATAGGCTAAATGTGACAAAAGGTTATCAAAAATACTCTAAATTTAATACAAAACAAACCGTCAAATTGGGGTTTGTCAAGAAGCACAACCTCCCATGCCCTTGATGAACAATGAAGAAGAAATTGAATCAGAAGAAAGCTACCAAGAGGAAGAGGTTGAAATTAAAGAGGTTTGCAAAGAGGTGAAAGATATCAAAGAAGAGCACAAGGGAGTGGAGCTTGCACGTTCATTAGCTACACCTCCCCTAAGTTGCCATCATCCATCACAACATTCAAGTGGGTAAAATTCATATCCCCTAGCTTTCTAATTCCACTTGAATATGGGCTACTGGAGATGGATGGTCAACTTAGAGCTCTTTGTGGCATTAAGAGTAAGAGGAAGATGGTCAGTGGTAAGAATTGTCCTGCAAGGTTCATTATGGTTGGAAGCTTTAAGTTTAAATGCAAAGGTTGGTGTAGAGCTCAATTGAATGGGTCTTGGAAGTTGTTCAGAAGTTGTAGTGAGAGTTTCAATTGTGTGCCACCCGGATGGAATCATGATGATCTACACAAAGACGGGTGCAAAAGCAAGGTTTGGGACCCCGGAATTCATTCCAACAATCAACACTCGTGGGGCCTTGTCACTTTAACTTGCTTGAAGGCTTTCTGCGCCTAGTTTGGGATTCCAGAGGCTACTCGAAGTACAAACATTGGTGGGGATTCCTGGATCAGTACAAGCATAAGCCACCATAACAGGGAGCTCACCAAATGTCCAACTTAAAGACTTTAACTAAAAGTGCTAGGTGAGAGACACCCCACCATGGTATGATCGTTCCTTTTTCAGTTTTAATTTTAGTCTATTTTGTTTGTTTTTGAGTTTTGATTGAACCTGGAATCATGCATAGCATTCATATTAAGCATTGCATTCTGCATACTGCATTATAAAAAAAAGAGAGTGAAGCGCATCCCACGCGCACGTGTCACATGCGACGCTAAACCATACAGAGAGTTACGCAGGAGTGCGGCTGGAGGTGTGCTTTAGGCATAAACACGCCCACACGGACGCGTCCCTGACGCATACACGCCATTAGAAAAATTAGCCATCCACGCGTACGCGTCAACGACGAGCACGCGTGCCTTGCGAATTCGATGTAAAAGGTATATTGGCCGAAAGTTGTGCTGGCTGGGTGCGGGCACTGTGCCCAAGGCACAAAATCACCCACGCTTACGCGTAACTGACGCGTGCGCACCATTTTTAAATTCTGACCACCCACGCGTACGCGTGGGCGATGCTTACGCGTCACATGGTTAATGCGGTTTTCACACGCACGCGTGCCCTGCGCGCACGCGTTGTGCCCCGTTTCTACATTCTAACTCCTTTATTCTCTCCTTTCTACTTCTTTCTTCCTTCTTTCTTACTTTCTTCTTCTTCATCTCTTTAACTTCTCATCCCTCTTCACTTCCATTCTATTTCATTTAATTTATTTGCATACTTTCATTCATTGCATTATTTTCATTGGTGTTAGAAATTTATTTGGGTCATTATATTCTATATTTTGCTTGTGGATTATTAAAGGAATTGTTTGACAATTATATATTAATTTTTAAAGGGTTGCTTGCATGTTCAATTTAATACATTTAGTAACTTATTTACCATGCATGCTATGTGTTTGTGAAAAAAGCCCGTATGGCATCATGCACTACTTTTATATTATCCTACTACTTTAATGCCTGTTTTTCACAAAACTCTTTTATATTTTATTAATTAAAATATAATTGTCAATATAAACAGATTGTTAGTTTGAAAGAGATGATAATTAAATTGGGCATTTAATGCTTGATCTATGCTACTCATGCCTTTGCCAGCATGCCAATAAACATCTTGCATTTAATTGTCATTACATGCACTTGCTATATTTCCAATTGATGAACTTTTCACATGTAGTCATGACCATGTGTTAACAATATCCTTTTTTACCGTGCATTGATTATCACTTGTACCATCCTCTTCCTTGCTCTAACCCTTAGCTTTAAAAGTTACTTTCTTTTTCCCTTTTCAAGATGGCCACCAAGAAGGGTAAAGAGAAAGCTACTCCCAAACCACTGGCAAGGAAAGGAACAAAAAAGAGCACTAGCTGAGGAACCACAACCCCCATCCACTTGCACATCTTAGCATGCACCGAGGACGGTGCACTCTTTAAGTGTGGGGAGGTCGATACCGATCTCCGTGGGTTAGTACCTTCCTGTCTCAACACCAACGTTTAAATTAGTTGTTGCATTTGCATGTTTGTTTGATTTTGTGCATATTTTACCACTTGATTGAAGTAATATTTTCTTTTTCAAGAAAACTCTCTATAGCATTTCACTAATTTGAATTAAACTTTTATTAAAACGTGGTTGAAGAAATATTATATTGGAACATGATTTAGAGCTTGAACACACAAAACCAGAAAGATTTTGAGCCTATTTGATTGGTTGCATCTTATCAACCAATATATTTTATTTTTGTGTGTGTTGTTCTCTCTAACAATTGTAATCTTTGTCTTGCTTAATTCTATATTTCCATTGTTTGATGTATGCATGCACTTATATGATTGAGGCCTTGTTTCACTAAACTTACATACCCATATGGCCTTACCCTTTCATTATCCTTTGCAAACCAATTTGAGCCTTTTTTACCCATTTGTTCTTTACTTTAGCTCATTACTAACTCTAAGCGGAAAACAATAATGTCCTTAATTTGAATCCTTGGTTAGCTTAGACTAGTAAAAGTGCTCATGATTTAAGTGTGGGGAAGTTGGGTTTGAAAATATTTGGTTTGAGTAATTGGGTGTTGTATATTTTTGTGAAAATGTTCAAAATAATAGTTGAACATATATTATTGCATTCAATACTTTTTTCATATGCATTGAGAAAAACAAGAGAAAAGAAAAAAATAATAATAGAAAAAGAAAAAAAAGTGAAAAAGAAAAGAAAAAGAGCAAATAATAAAAGGGGACAAAATGCCCTAAAGTAAGTGTTGGTATCAATGCATATGTACTGTACTCAAATTTAGGATGCATGAAAATGTGAAAAACACAGTTAATGGGAAGTTAGATTCTACATTTTAATTAAATGGATTGTCTTAAGATAGGTGGGAAGGTTAGGTTAATTAAGGATTCATATTTTAGTCCACTTGACCAAATACAATCCTACCTTGACCTTAACCCTATTACAACCCTTAAAAGACCTCTTGATTTGTGTATTGGTGTATTAGATTTTTTGTTGATTGTTAGATGAAGAGCAAGTCTTAGAAAGCAAGATTAGTACAGAATTGAGAGAATCGAACCTTAAACACCTGAGCGATTAGAGTGCATACACTTCCGGTGAGGGTTCGATGCTCGATTCCTTGTTCCCTGCTTTCATGAGATATCTTCTTCATGCAAGTTATTTGTACTTCATTTTTATGATTTGAATTAGTGAAATTCAGTTCATATCTATTCTTGGAAGATTTATTTACCTTGACCAAGTAAGTTGAAACATTTTGCATTTAGTTGCATTCATATAGATAGGTTGCATTTCATACATTCTACCATTCTGCCTTCACTCTTATTGCTTCTCTTGAGCTTAGCATGAGGACATGCTAATGTTTAAGTGTGGGGAGGTTGATAAATCACTATTTTATGATTTATATTGTGTTTAATTGAGTGGTTTTTATCAATCTTTCATACACTTATTCATATAATTCGCATGTTTTACATTTTCCTTCCTGATTCTGTGCTATGATTAAAAACTTGCTTCTTTGGTCTTAATTTCGCTATGTTTAATCCTTTCTTTTTACCATTCGATACCGTGATATGTGTGTTAAGTGATTTCAGAGATTACAGGGCAGGAATGGCTTAGAAGATGGAAAGGAAGCTTGCAAAAGTGGAAGGAATACAAGAAACTGAAGAAACTGCTAAAGTTGTCCAGCCTGACCTCTTGGTACTAAATCGATCATAACTTGAGCTACAGAGATCCAAATGAGATGGTTTCAGTTGCGTTGGAAAGCTAACATCCGAAGATTCGCAACGATATATAATTTGTCATAGCGGCTCTGAAGTTAGGCGATGCGAACGCGTGGATGAGGCGCCCGCATCGCATCTGCAAAATCTCAATCCACGCAAATGCGTGGACGACGCTTCTGCGTCACTTTTTCGCGACCTGTACGTACCAGATTTTGAAATCAGCGATTTCTGGGCTGTTTCTAACCGGTTTTTGGCCCAGAAAGCACAGATTAGAGGCTATAAAGTGGGGAAATTCATTCATTCAACAAATACATCATACAACATACATTCATTCATAATTTACACATTTCATAATTTAGATGTAGTTTTTAGAGAGAGAGGCTCTCTCCTCTCTCTTAGGAATTAGGATTAGGATTCTTCTTAAAGGATTTAGGAATATTTTTATCTTCTTCAAATCATAGGTTCAAGTTTTTTTATTTATTTTCTCTTTTATTTGTTTATGAACTTTTCATGTTAGAATTGATTTTCTTAATTAATACACATTGAGGTATTTCAGACTTATGATTGCTTTTCCCTATTTATAATTTAGATTTTTTACTATTGGCTTTGGTTGATTAATTGGTGACTCTTGAGTTGTCAAACTCATCGTGATTGATAATTGTTATCTTTGCTGATTAATTTAGATTCCTATAACTCTAGTCTTTCCTAAAGGAGTTGACTAGGACTTTAGGTGTTAAATTGATTTGTCCACTTAACTTACCTTCATAGTTAGAGGTTGACTTAGTGGTAGCAAAAATATGATTCTCATCACCATTGATAAGGATAACTAGGATAGGACTTCCAATTTTCATACCTTGCGAAGAGTTTTATTAGTTATTAATTTATTAATTCCTACAATTTATTTATCTTGTTCAACCTTTTTAAAACCCAAAAATACTGTTTTCCATAACCAATAATAAATCATACTTCCCTGTAATTCCTTGGGAAGACGACCTGAGGTTTGAATACTTTGGTTTATAAATTTATTGGGTTTTGTTACTTGTGACAACCAAACGTTTGTGCGAAAGGATTTTCTCTTGGTTGAGAAACTATACTTACAACGCGATCATATTTGTGAATTTCTTTACCGATAGGAAATCCGTTCGTCAGTGAGCACTGTGCGTCCTTAATTTCCTTGGCCAGCAATCCACGAAAAAGGTGGAGATAGTGAACGTAGCGTTCACTTCTTTGAATGCTACCTTTGTTGATTGCTGCATTATTTGGTGCATCTTGGCTTCATGGGCTAAAAGCCACGAGAAAGTTGCAAAAAGGTTGCGTTGCGTTCTAAATTTTGAACGCTACCCTTTCCCTGGTGCATTGGCTTTTGCTCCCTTGGTTGAGAGGCACGAAAAAGGTAAGGATAACGAACTTAGCGTTCACTTCTTTGAATGCCACGTCCTTGTTGCGTGCTACACCTTTTGCTTGCTCTTTGGTGTGCATGCTTCTTGGAGTGCTACGTTCAATATTTTGAACACTCCTTGTCAGCTTCCTCCCTCAAAGCTTAAATCCATGATAAAGGTGGAAGGAGTGAACGTGGCGTTCACTATTTTGAACGCTAGCCTTGTGTTGCTTTGATGCGCCTTACTTCCTTGTTGCCTTGCCCTCTTCTCTTCATGAGCGTTCACTTAATGAACGCTACATTCATTAAGTGAACGCTACCCTTTGTTTCTCCTTTCTTCACCTGCAAGCAACCAAACAAACAATCAAAGCATCACCAAATTCACAAGGTCTCTACATCATTCATAAAATCAATTAATTCTAGCATAAACCCTATGATTTTGTGTCAAATAAAGGATGGTTGATTGATTTAACATAATCATGAAAATCCACTCTAAATTACTTACTTATTGTGCAAGAAAGTGCAAAAAACCTAATCAAGCTAATGAAAAATGCTTGTAAAACTTGGTGCACGAAATTGCAATCACACTTTTGCAATTCCGCACAACTAACCAGCAAGTGCACTGGGTCGTCCAAGTAATACCTTACGTGAGTAAGGGTCGATCCCACGGAGATTGTCGGCTTGAAGCAAGCTATGGTTATCTTGTAATTCTTAGTCAGGATATCAATAATTATCAGGGTTGATTGTGAAAAGTAAAAGAACATGAAATAAGTACTTGTTTTGCAGTAATGGAGAACAAGTTGAGGTTTTGGAGATACTCCATCTTCTGAATTTCTGCTTTCCTACTGTCTTCTTCTTCAAGCACGCAAGGCTCCTTCCATGGCAAGCTGTATGCAAGGGTTTCACCGTTGTCAGTGGCTACCTCCCATCCTCTCAGTGGAAATGTTCAATGCACCCTGTCACGGTACGGCTATCCATCTGTCGGTTCTCAATCAGGCCGGAATAGAATCCAGTGATTCTTTTGCGTCTGTCACTAACGCCCCACCTTCAGGAGTTTGAAGCTCGTCACAGTCATTCAATCATTGAATCCTACTCAGAATACCACAGACAAGGTTTAGACCTTCCGGATTCTCTTGAATGCCGCCATCAGTTCTAGCTTATACCACGAAGATTCTGATTAAAGAATCCAAGAGATATCTACTTAATCTAAGGTAGAACGGAGGTGGTTGTCAGGCACACGTTCATAGTTGAGAATGATGATGAGTGTCACGGATCATCACATTCATCCGGTTCAAGAACAAGTAATATCTTAGAATGGAAGCAAGCATGATTGAATGAAAAACAGTAGTAATTGCATTAATCCATCAAGACACAGCAGAGCTCCTCACCCCCAACCATGGGGTTTAGAGACTCATGCTGTGGAAAATACCCAAAGAAACGTGTAAAGTGTCATCCGGTCCTGATACAATGTCAAAAGATCCTATTAATAGTGAACTAGTAACCTAGGGTATACAGAAATGTGTAAATGACATAAAAATCCACTTCCTGGGTCCACTTGGTGTGTGCTTGGGCTGAGCATTGATACTTTTCGTGTAGAGACTTTTTCTGGAGTTAAACGCCAGCTTTTATGCCAGTTTGGGCGTTTAACTCCAATTCTTATGCCAGTTCCAGCGTTAAACGCCGGAAATTTTGAAGTTGATTTGCAACGTCGGTTTGGGCCATCAAATCTCGGGCAAAGTATAGACTATTATACATTGCTGGAAAGCCCAGAATGTCTACTTTCCAACGCCGTTGAGAGCGCGCCAATTGGGCTTCTGTAGCTCCAGAATATCCACTTCGAGTGCAGGGAGGTCAGAATCCAACAGCATCTGCAGTCCTTTTCAGCCTCTGAAACAGATTTTTGCTCAGGACCCTCAATTTCAGCCAGAAAATACCTGAAATCACAGAAAAACACACAAACTCAAAGTAAAGTCCAGAAAAGTGAATTTTAACTAAAAGAATAATAAAAGTATACTAAAAACTAACTAAAATATACTAAAAACATACTGAAAACAATGCCAAAAAGCGTATAAATTATCCGCTCATCACTAGCATAAGATGACTTGTCATCACAACACCAAACTTAAAACTTGCTTGTCCCCAAGCAAGCACTAAACATGAGAAGGAATGAAATGAAACAGAGAAGCATACATGTCTTATTTAGCAGATAATTGAATTTAGACTATGGGGTTTTATGCAGACAAGAATGCAACTTAATTATTCGTTGCTGATAAGAAATGCTTCTTTGAGGGTTCACTAGAGTTGCTGTTATAATTCCTTGCTCTTTGCTGTTATAATTCCTTTTCGTTTTTTTTTGTATTCACTGCTTTTTCTTGCTTCAAGAATCACTTTGATGATTTTTTAGATCCTCAATAACAGTTCTCCTTTTCCATCATTCTTTCAAGAGCCAACAATTTTAACATTCTTAAAACAACAAATTCAAAAGACATATGCACTGTTCAAGCATTCATTCAGAAAACAAAAAGCATTGTCACCTCATCAAACTAATTCAACTAGTTTCAAAGATGAATTCGAAATCCTGTACTTCTTGTTCTTTTGTGATTAAAGCATTTTTCATTTAAGAGAGGTGATGGATTCATAGGACATTCATAGCTTTAAGGCATAGACACTAAGATACTAATGATCATGTAATAAGACACAAACATGGATAAACATAAGCATAAAGATTCGAAAAATAGAAAATAAAGAACAAGGAGATTAAAGAACGGGTCCACCTTAGTGATGGCGGCTTGTTCTTCCTCTTGAAGATCTTATGGAGTGCTTGAGCTCCTCAATGTCTCTTCCTTGCCTTTGTTGCTCCTCTCTCATGATTCTATGATCTTCTTTAATTTCATGGAGGAGGATGGAATGTTCTTGGTGATCCACCCTTAGTTGTCCCATGTTGGAACTCAATTCTCCTAGGGAGGTGTTGATTTGCTCCCAATAGTTTTGTGGAGGAAGGTGCATCCCTTGAGATGAATCTCTCCATCTCCCATGGCTCGGAGGTGGAAGCTTTTGCCTTCCCCTTCCTCCTTCTAGAGGTTTCTCCGGCCTTAGGTGCCATAAATGGTTATGGAGAAACAAAAAGCAATGCTTTTACCACACCAAACTTAGAAGGTTTGCTCGTCCTCGAGCAAAAGAAGAAAGAAGAGAGAGAGTGGTGGGGTAGATAGGGATCCTGTGGGGTCCACAGATCCTGAGGTGTCAAGGATAATTCATCCCTGCACCAAGTGGCGAGCAAAAATGCTCCTTCTGCCAATCCTGGCGTTAAACGCCGGGCTGGTGCCCATTTCTGGCGTTTAACGCCAGCTTGGTGCCCATTCCTGGTGTTTAACGCCAGTCTGGTGCCCCTTTCTGGCGTTAAACGCCCAGAATGGTGCCAGACTGGGCGTTAAACGCCCATTTGCTGCCCTTACTGGCGTTTAAACGCCAGCAAGGTTTTCCTCCAGGGTGTGCTATTTTTCTTCCTGTTTTTCATTCTGTTTCTGCTTTTTCAATTGAATTTGTGACTTCCCAGGATCATCAACCTATAGAAAACATAAAATAACAAGGGAAAATAATAAATATAACATTGGGTTGCCTCCCAACAAGTGCTTCTTTAATGTCAGTAGCTTGACAGTGGGCTCTCATGGAGCCTCACAGATGTTCAGAGCAATGTTGGAACCTCCCAACACCAAACTTAGAGTTTGAATGTGGGGGTTCAACACCAAACTTAGAAGTTGGTGGTGGCCTCCCAACACCAAGCTTAGAGTTTGACTGTGGGGGCTCTGTTTGACTCTGTTTTGGGAGAAGCTCTTCATGCTTCCTCTCCATGGTTACAGAATGAGAACCTTGAGTCTTATAGTCTGCACTGTCTGCAAGCCACAGAGCTTCCTGAATAGCAAACAATTGCTCATCCGGAAAGGATTCAGAGATCTCAGTAGGAGGGAGGGATGCTCCTGCTACTGGTTCTATCCTTGACAGGTGATCAGCTACTTGATTCTCTGTCCCTTTTCTGTCTCTTATCTCTATATCAAACTCTTGCAGAAGCAACACCCATCTTATGAGCCTGGGTTTTGAATCCTGCTTTGTGAGTAGATATTTAAGAGCAGCATGGTCAGTGTACACAATCACTTTTGATCCTACTAAATAAGATCTGAACTTGTCAATGGCATAAACCACTACAAGTAACTCCTTTTCTGTGGTTGTGTAGTTCTTATGTGCATTATTTAGGATACGACTGCCATAATAAATGACGTGCAGAAGTTTACCATGCCTTTGTCCCAATACTGCACCAATGGCATGGTCACTGGCATCACACATTAGTTCAAATGGTAATGTCCAGTCTGGTGCAGAGATGACCGGTGCTGTGACCAGCTTAGCTTTCAGAGTCTCAAACGCTTGCAGACACTCCTTATCAAAGATAAATGGCGTGTCAGCAGCTAGCAGATTACTCAGAGGTTTGGCAATTTTTGAAAAATCCTTTATAAACTTTCTGTAGAATCCTGCATGCCCCAGAAAGCTTCTGATTGCCTTAACATTGGTAGGTGGTGGTAATTTTTCAATTACTTCAACTTTAGCTTGATCCACCTCTATTCCCTTGTTTGAAATTTAATGCCCAAGGACAATCCCTTCAGTCACCATAAAGTGACATTTTTCCCAGTTTAAAACTAGGTTGGTCTCTTGGCATCTTTTCAGAACAAGTGCTAGATGGTTAAGGCAGGAGCTGAATGAGTCTCCAAATATTGAAAAGTCATCCATGAAGACTTCCAGAAATTTCTCTACCATATCTGAGAAGATAGAGAGCATGCACCTCTGAAAGGTTGCAGGTGCATTGCACAGACCAAAAGGCATCCTTCTGTAGGCAAATACTCCAGAAGGACATGTAAATGCTGTTTTCTCTTGGTCCTGAGGATCTACTACAATTTGGTTGTAACCTGAGTAGCCGTCCAAAAAGCAGTAGTATTCATGACCTGCTAGTCTCTCTAGCATCTGGTCTATGAATGGTAAAGGAAAATGATCCTTTATGGTGACTGTATTGAGCATTCTATAGTCAATACACATGCGCCACCCTGTAACTGTTCTTGTAGGAACAAGTTCATTCTTTTCATTATGAACCACTGTCATGCCTCCCTTCTTAGGGACAACGTGGACAGGGCTCACCTAGGGGCTATCAGAAATAGGATAAATAATCCCAGCCTCTAGTAACTTAGTGACCTCTTTCTGCACTACCTCCTTCATGGCTGGATTTAGCCGCCTTTGTGGTTGAACCACTGGCTTAGCATCATCCTCCAATAGGATCTTGTGCATGCATCTTGCTGGGCTAATGCCCTTAAGATCACTTATGGACCACCCAAGAGCTGTCTTGTGTGTCCTTAGCACTTGAATTAGTGCTTCCTCTTCCTGTGGATTTAAAGCAGAGCTTATGATCACTGGAAAAGTGTCACCTTCTCCCAGAAATGCATATTTCAGGGATGGTGGTAGTGGCTTGAGCTCTGGTTTAGGAGGTTTATCTTCTTCTTGAGGAATTTTCAGAATTTCTTTTATTTCCTATAGTTCCTCCAGATCAGGCTGAACATCTTTAAAGATGTCATCTAGCTCTGATTCAAGACTTTCAGTCATATTGACCTCCTCCACCAAAGAGTCAATAATATCAGTGCTCATGCAGTCATTTGATGTGTCTGGATGCTGCATAGCTTTGACAACATTCAACTTGAACTCATCCTCATTGACTCTCAGGGTTAATTCCCCTTTTTGGACGTCAATGAGGGTCCGTCCAGTTGCTAGGAAAGGTCTTCCTAGAATGAGAGTTGCACTCTTGTGCTCCTCCATTTCCAGCACTACAAAGTCAGTTGGAAAGGCAAATGGCCCAACCTTGACAATCATGTCCTCAATTATGCCTGATGGATATTTAATGGAGCCATCAGCAAGTTGGAGGCATATCCGGGTTGGTTTGACTTCTTCAGTCAACCCAAGCTTTCTGATAGTGGATGCAGGTATTAGATTGATGCTTGCTCCAAGGTCACACAGGGCTGTCTTGGTGCAAGCACCTTCTAATGTGCATAGTATCATAAAGCTTCCTGGATCTTGAAGCTTTTCTGGTAAGCTTTTCAGAATGACTGCACTGCATTCTTCAGTGAGAAATACTTTTTCAGTTTCTCTCCAATCCTTCTTATGACTTAAGATCTCTTTCATGAACTTAGCATAAGAAGGTATTTGCTCAAGTGCCTCTGCAAACGGAATCTTTATTTCAAGAGTCATTAGGTAGTCTGCAAAGCGGGCAAATTGCTTATCCTGCTCCGCTTGGCGGCGTTTCTGAGGATAAGGCATCTTGGCTTTATATTCTTCAACCTTAGTTGCTGCAGGCTTATTCCTTACAGAAGTGGTTGGAGAAGCCTTTTTAGAGGGGTTACTATCAGCACTCTCAGGTGTCTGATTCCCCATTGGCGTTTGAACGCCAGGGTTGGGTGGAAAATGGGCGTTTAACGCCAACTTTTCCCCCTTTTCTGGTGTTTGAACGCCAGAACTGGGCAGGGAATGGGCGTTTAACGCCAGCTTTCCCTCCTTTTCTGGCGTTTGAATGCCAATAATATTCCTCTCTAGGATCTTACTGTCCTCAGAGGGATTTTGGATAGTAGTTTGGCTCTCCTCTGTCAATTGTTCCTTATTTGGCTTTTTGCCACTTTGAGCAGTGTTATTCAATATCTTCCCACTCCTTAGTTGAACTGCTTGACATTCTTCTGTTATCTGTTTAGATATCTGCTGTTTTGCTTGATTCAACTGCAGTTCTATGTTTTTGTTAGCAACTTTAGTTTCATGGAGCATCTCTTTAAATTCTGCTAACTGTTCTGTCATCAGGAGCAATTGTTGATTAGGCTCAATCATCTGTTCTTGAGGATTAGGATCAGTGGCTACTGTCATGACTTCCTCTTTTGGGGAGAACTCATTTCCAGAGTACAAATATTGATTTCTAGCAACAGTGTCTATGAGCTCTTGAGCCTCTTCAATTGTCTTCCTCATGTGTATAGATCCACCAGCTGAGTGGTCTAAAGACATCTGAGCTTTTTCTGTAAGCCCATAGTAGAAGATGTCTAACTGTACCCACTCTGAAAACATTTCAGAGGGGCATTTTCTTAGCATACCTCTATACCTCTCCCAGGCATTATAAAGGGATTCATTACCCTCTTGTTTAAAGCCTTGGATGTCCAGCCTTAGCTGTGTCATCCTCTTTGGAGGGTAAAAGCGATTCAGGAATTTGTTTGATAACTGTTTCCATGTCTTTATGCTTGCTGTAGGTTGGTTATTCAACCACCTCTTAGCTTGATCTTTTACAACAAATGGAAACAGTAATAGTATGTAGACATCCTGATCCACCTCTTTATCACGTACTGTGTCAGCAATTTGTAAGAACTGTGCCAGAAACTCAGTAGGCTCTTCCTGTGGAAGACCGGAATACTGGCAATTTTGCTGCACTATGATAATGAGTTGAGGATTTAGCTCAAAGCTGCTTGCTTTGATGGGGGGTGTACAGATGCTACTCCCATATGCAGCTGTAATGGGGTTAGCATATGACACCAGAGTCCTTCTGGACTGCTCAATTCCACTTAGGTCCATGATGGATAAAGGGAAATGATATGGATTACAAGTAGATAAAAAATATATTTATTTATTTTTTTTGAGAAATTAACCGAAAAATAAAATAAAAACAAAAGGAAAATAAAATAATAAAAAAATTCGAAAATTAAAAGAAAATAAGATCAAAGCAAATTGAAAACTGAATCAATTAGTTAATTAAAAAGATTTTGAGATTAGCAATTAGAAAGATATGATTGAAAAATTTTTATGAAAAAGATTTGATTTTTGAAAAGAGGAAAGAGAAAAACAACAAAATGACACCAAACTTAAAATTTTTAGAAAATCAAACACTAATTTTCGAAAATTTTTAAGGGAAAAACACAAAGAGGATACCAAACTTAGAATTTTTAAGGATCAAAAAGGGACTAAGGACATGCAAATTCGAAAATTAAAAGAAAAATAAAAGCATGCAATTGACACCAAACTTAAAATATGAAATTAGATTCAACTAAAAGACTCTTAAACCAACAAAAATAAAACAGTCCTAATCTAAGCAACAAGATAAGCCGTCAGTTGTCCAAACTCAAACAATCCCCGGCAACGGCGCCAAAAACTTGGTGCACGAAATTGCAATCACACTTTTGCAATTCCGCACAACTAACCAGCAAGTGCACTGGGTCGTCCAAGTAATACCTTACGTGAGTAAGGGTCGATCCCACGGAGATTGTCGGCTTGAAGCAAGCTATGGTTATCTTGTAATTCTTAGTCAGGATATCAATAATTATCAGGGTTGATTGTGAAAAGTAAAAGAACATGAAATAAGTACTTGTTTTGCAGTAATGGAGAACAGGTTGAGGTTTTGGAGATACTCCATCTTCTGAATCTCTGCTTTCCTACTGTCTTCTTCTTCAAGCACGCAAGGCTCCTTCCATGGCAAGCTGTATGCAAGGGTTTCACCGTTGTCAGTGGCTACCTCCCATCCTCTCAGTGGAAATGTTCAACGCACCCTGTCACGGTACGGCTATCCATCTGTCGGTTCTCAATCAGGCCGGAATAGAATCCAGTGATTCTTTTGCGTCTGTCACTAACGCCCCACCTTCAGGAGTTTGAAGCTCGTCACAGTCATTCAATCATTGAATCCTACTCAGAATACCACAGACAAGGTTTAGACCTTCCGGATTCTCTTGAATGCCACCATCAGTTCTAGCTTATAGCACGAAGATTCTGATTAAAGAATCCAAGAGATATCTACTTAATCTAAGGTAGAACGGAGGTGGTTGTCAGGCACACGTTCATAGTTGAGAATGATGATGAGTGTCACGGATCATCACATTCATCCGGTTCAAGAACAAGTAATATCTTAGAATGGAAGCAAGCATGATTGAATGAAAAACAGTAGTAATTGCATTAATCCATCAAGACACATCAGAGCTCCTCACCCCCAACCATGGGGTTTAGAGACTCATGCTGTGGAAAATACCCAAAGAAACGTGTAAAGTGTCATCCGGTCCTGATACAATGTCAAAAGATCCTATTAATAGTGAACTAGTAACCTAGGGTATACAGAAATGTGTAAATGACATAAAAATCCACTTCCTGGGTCCACTTGGTGTGTGCTTGGGCTGAGCATTGATACTTTTCGTGTAGAGACTTTTTCTTGAGTTAAACGCCAGCTTTTATGCCAGTTTGGGCGTTTAACTCCAATTCTTATGCCAGTTCCAGCGTTAAACGCCGGGAATTCTGAAGTTGATTTGCAACGCCGGTTTGGGCCATCAAATCTCGGGCAAAGTATAGACTATTAAACATTGCTGGAAAGCCCAGAATATCTACTTTCCAACGCCGTTGAGAGCGCGCCAATTGGGCTTCTGTAGCTCCAGAAAATCCACTTCGAGTGCAGGGAGGTCAGAATCCAACAGCATCTGCAGTCCTTTTCAGCCTCTGAATCAGATTTTTGCTCAGGACCCTCAATTTCAGCCAGAAAATACCTGAAATCACAGAAAAACACACAAACTCAAAGTAAAGTCCAGAAAAGTGAATTTTAACTAAAAAAATAATAAAAGTATACTAAAAACTAACTAAAATATACTAAAAACATACTGAAAACAATGCCAAAAAGCGTATAAATTATCCGCTCATCACTAGCATAAGATGACTTGTCATCACAACACCAAACTTAAAACTTGCTTGTCCCCAAGCAAGCACTAAACATGAGAAGGAATGAAATGAAACAGAGAAGCATACATGTCCTTATTTAGCAGATAATTGAATTTAGACTATGGGGTTTTATGCAGACAAGAATGCAACTTAATTATTCTTTGCTGATAAGAAATGCTTCTTTGAGGGTTCACTAGAGTTGCTGTTATAATTCCTTGCTCTTTGATTGATCCCATTTTGCTTTTTTCTTTCTTTCTTTTTGCGTAGAAAGCTTATTTTTCAATGATAGCTTTGTGTCAAGTGTTGGAGCAGCCTTTGGCTTAATTTTTCTCAACACTTCTTCACTATAGACACTTGGCTTACAAATCTTCTTAGGAACATTGATGCCCAACATCTCTTTGTATTACTAAATGCTTTGTAGCTAGGTTGCTCTTGATAATGGACTTTCGGTTGGTAATCCCGGATTAGTTAACCCAATTTACCATGTTTTAAAAGACTCCTCAGAACCTAATTGTCCAAGCATATCCCAACACAAGAAGCACCACAGACATATGTCCTAAGGTCCAAACTATTGGTGTCTGGCCTTATTGTTTGTTTCTTTGCCACTTCTTGGCTTTTCTTTGTTTTTTCGCTCTTACTTTGCTTCATTTTTCTAGGGAAGTTCATTAATAAAAGGTTTTCTAGCAGCAACTAAGTTTACACTACATAGAACATTCTATTATGCAGCTTTTACTATTGAGCTTTTCATCCAATCAAGCAATTACCACCACTAAACTTCATTCTAATTTCTGCCACATTGGACAATCACTTTCTATTTCAAACATTTTCTCTTATTGATGCCAAAGGGAAACAAGACATGAACTTAAAGCATATGAAGATGACAACAAGCATTATGTAGATCCTAATAAGAAATCTACTAAACCATGAAAGTGCAGAAAATACAATATTTGGAGGCATATCATGTTTCAGATATGCATCATCCTTATTTAACTAAAAATATGAAAGGAACTCCACCATCTCTAGTTGTTATGCTCTTGTCCTTTGCTGGATTCTCCTTTCTTTTTCCTCTTCTTGTGTGTTTCTTGGTGTCCTTCAACAGGGCACCTACGATCCTAAATGTGGTCTACTTGATCCAAGAGTCCAGCCTCCTCCAATCCTCGTTGCATGTGTGCTATATTTTTGTTGGCTTTTTCTCTCTGATGGTCTACTGGTGCACGAATTTGTGATTCGCACAACTAACCAGCAAGTGCACTGGGTCGTCCAAGTAATACCTTACGTGAGTAAGGGTCGATCCCACAGAGATTATTGGTTTGAAGCAATCAATACTTATTTTATTAATCTTAGTCAGGATGCCACAAAGTTATTTAGATTTTACTTGTAAGAGGCCAAACTACAAAATTGTAAGTTGGAATAATAAAGAATACTAGCGTTACTTGTTGTGCAGTAATGGGGAATATGTTGGAGTTTTGGAGATGCTTTGTCCTTTGACTTCAACTTTTCCTTGAAATCCTCTTCTCACACGCAAGGTCCTTCCATGGCAAGCTCTATGTAGGGTGTCACCGTTGTCAGTGGCTACTTCCCTTCCTCTCAGTGAAAACGTTCCTATGCTCTGTCACAGCACGGCTAATCATCTGTCGGTTCTCAATCAGGTTGGAATAGAATCCATTGATTCTTTTGCGTCTGTCACTAACGCCCAGCCCTCAGGAGTTTGAAGCACGTCACAGTCATTCAATCCCAGAATCCTACTCGGAATACCACAGACAAGGTTTAGACTTTCCGGATTCTCATGAATGCCGCCATCAATCCGGCCTATACCACGAAGATTCTGTTGGGGAATCTAAGAGATATTCATTCTGTCTAATGTAGAACGGAGGTGGTTGTCAGGCACACGTTCATAGATTGAGGAAGGTGATGAGTGTCACGGATCATCACCTTCTTCACAATTAAGCGCGAATAAACATTTTAGATAAGAACAAGCGTGTTTGAATGGAAAACAAAGGAATTGTATTAAATCATCGAGACGCTGCAGAGCTCCTCACCCCCAACAATGGAGTTTAGAGACTCATGCCGTCACAAAGTATGTAATTCAGATCTGAAAATGTCATGAGGTACAAGAAATGTCTGTAAAAGTTGTTTAAATAGAAAACTAGTAACCTAGGTTTACAGAAAATGAATAAACTAAGATAATTGGTGCAGAAATCCACTTCTGGGGCCCACTTGGTGTGTGCTGGGGCTGAGACTAAAGCTTTCCACGTGTAGAGGCCTTTCTTGGCGTCAAACTCCAGGTTATGACGTGTTTTGGGCGTTCAACTCCGGATCATGACGTTTTTCTGGCGTTTAACTCCAGACAGCAGCATGAACTTGGCGTTTAACGCCAAGTTACGTCGTCTATCCTTGCGCAAAGTATGGACTATTATATATTGCTGGAAAGCCCTGGATGTCTACTTTCCAACGCCGTTGAGAGCGCGCCAATTGGACTCCTGTAGCTCCAGAAAATCCATTTCGCGTGCAGGGAGGTCAGGATCCAACAGCATCAGCAGTCCTTTTTCAGCCTAAGTCAGATTTTTGCTCAACTCCCTCAATTTCAGCCAGAAAATACCTAAAATCACAGAAAAACACACAAACTCATAGTAAAGTCCAGAAATATGATATTTGCCAAAAACTAATATTATTTTACTAAAAACTAACTGAAACATGCTAAAATCTACATGAAATTACCCCCAAAAAGCGTACAAAATATCCGCTCATCACAACACCAAACATAAACTGTTGCTTGTCCTCAAGCAACTAGATAAATAAAATAGGTTTTAACAGAAATAAAGAAGTAATGATATGCTCGAGTTTTAAATGAAGCTCAGATTCTTATTAGATGAGCGGGGCTTGTAGCTTTTTGTCTCTGAACAGTTTTGGCATCTCCTTGTACCTTTAAATTTTCAGAATGATTGGCATCCTTAGGAACTCAGAATTCAGATAGTATTATTGACTCTCCTAGTGTAGTATGTTGATTCTTGAACACAGTTATTTTATGAGTCTTGGCCGTGGCCCTAAGCAATTTGTCTTCCAGTATTACCACCGGATACATAAATGCCACAGACACATAACTGGGTGAACCTTTTCAGATTATGACTCAGCTTTGCTAGAGTCCCCAGTCAGTGGTGTCCAGAGCTCTTAAGCACACTCTTTTGCTTTGGATTACGACTTTAACCACTCAGTCTCAAGCTTTTCACTTGGACTTTCATGACACAAGCACATGGTTAGGGACAGCTTGGTTTAGCCGCTTAGGCCTGGATTTTATTTCCTTGGGCCCTCCTATCCATTGATGCTCAAAGCCTTGGATCCTTTTTACTCTTGGCTAGTGCCCATGGCTTGTTTTTTTTTTTTTGACTGCTTTTTCTTGCTTCAAGAATCAATTTCATGATTTTTCAGATCATCAATAATATTTTTCGTGTTCCTCATCCTTTCAGGAGCCAATATTCATCAAATTCAAAGTACATATTATGCACTGTTCAAGCATTCATTCAGAGAACAAAAAGTATTGCCACCACATATAATTAATTATAATTTTTATTATTAAGAACTCGAAAAATATAGATTACTTCTTTATTCTAAAAAAAATCTACTACTTTATTCATGCCTGATGATGATGAGAAAAATAAATTATAGCTTAATTGGAAATAAAATCAAAATAGACATTCTAATTACTACTAAATATCTCCTAAGGTGAATTTTTATAATAATACTATCACTAAGCTAAAGCAGAAAAATTAAAACTCAGCAACCTGTTGTTTTGAGGAGTAGGTGTTCCTCTAATCTGTGGGGTGTTGTTCAAGGATTAATTTTTGGCGCTTTAGCTCCCTTAGATCACGCCCCTGCTCCTCTTGTTCCTTGAGCAGTTTGCAAATCATGCTACTTTGATTATTCTGTTCTTCCTTTATTTGATCCATAGCTTCTTGCAATCTGGAAATAGAAGCCTTAAGATGTTCCCAATATTCGAATTGGGGCAGTTCTGGGAGGGCTTCTTGTGCTCTCCTCTTAGCTGAATCCTCTTGCTGCTGTTGTCTGATGATTGATATTCCAGTGATTGACCTTTCAATTGGGATATACTCTGTTTTTCCCATCTTTACTCCAGCATCCTTGCAGAGCATAGAAATTAAGCTGGGATAGGCCAATCTGGCGTCCTTGGAATTCCTGTTTGCTATTTTGTATAGCTCACATGAGATCAGCTGATGGACTTCTACTTCTTTTCCCAACATGATGCAGTGAATCATTATTGCTCTTTTAATAGTGACTTCAGAACGATTGCTGGTGGGCAATATAGAACGTCCCACGAAATCCAGCCAACCTCTGGCTGCTGATTTCAGATCTTCCCTTTTGAGTTGAACTGGGATGCCAGTCGTGCTGGTGGTCCACTTGGCTCCAGGGATGCATATGTCCTCCAGAACCTTGTCCAGCCCTTTATTGACCCTCATCATTCTCCTGTTAAAGGAGTCTGGGTCATCTTTCAATTGGGGAAGCTTAAATATCTCCCTGATCTTGTCAGAGTTGGTATGAATGATCTTTCCTCTGACTACAGTCTTATGGTCAAAGAGAGCAGCTCCAATGATTCTTTGCCTTTCTGTCTGCCATAGATTAGCATAGAATTCTTGAACCATGTTCTTTCCCACTTTCGTTTCAGGATTGGCCAGAATTTCCCAATTCCTGTTTCGAATTTGCTCTTGGATCTCCGGATATTCATCTTCTTTCAGATCAAATCTGATTTCCGGGATCACTGATCTGTGACTCATTATCTTGTAGTAATGGTCTGAATGTTCTTTAGTTAAGAACTTCTCTTGATTCCAAAGTGGCTTTGGAGTGCTTTCTTTCTTGCCTCTTGGGTTGGGTTGTTTCCCTTTAGGAGCCATGATCTTTAAGTGGGTATGTTTTTGTGATCACGGATAAAACACACCAAACTTAGAGCTTTGCTTGTCCTCAAGCAAAAGAGAAGAAAGAAGAGGGATAGAAGGAGAGCAAGTGTGGGATGGTGATGAGGAGGAGGCGCCGAGCTCAAAATATAGGGAAGGGGGGTGGGAGATTTTCAAAAAAAAGAAAGAGATAAGATAGAAGATATGATTTTAAAAGATATGATCAGAAAAAGATATAATTTGAAAAAAAGAAAAAGATATGAATCATGATTTAAAAGATAAATTTGAAATTTGATTTTGAAAAAGATTTAAAAAAAAATATAATTGATGTGTTGAAAACAAATTTGAAAAGATGATGGATTGGATTGGAAAGCCATTTGGCTTATGGATTAAGATATATTTAATATTTTTGAAAAAGGGATTTTAGAAATTAGGATAAAAACTTTTGGAATTGAAAGTGATAATTTAAAATATGTTTATGCAAGAAATCATGAATTGAAACATAAAAGTTTGAAAAAATTAATAAGAAAAACGAATTTGTACCTTCTCCCACCATCCATGTTTTGGGCGTTTAACGCCCACATGTTGCTTCTCCTGGGCGTTCAACGCCCATCTGGTGCTTCTTTCTGGCGTTGAACGCCAGGAAGTCCTTTGTCACTGGGCGTTTTTCTGAACGCCCAGGATGCTAGCAGACTGGCGTTAAACGCCCAGAAGGTGCATCTTTCTGGCGTTTAACGCCCAGAAGATGCTCCTTTCTGGCGTTTAACGCCCACATGGCTACCCTTACTGGCGTTAAACGCCCAGTGGGTGCTTCTTTTGGGCGTTCAACGCCCAAAGTATTTCTTATTGGCTTTTTCACGCCAGTGAGCTTCCAAATTTCCCTGTAACTCTGTAACTTCAACCAATTGCTATTTCACCTTTGAAGATACTTAGACTCTAAACCTGTAAAGAAAGAAAATTTATTTAATTAGTAACTAAACTTTGCACATGGCTGGGTTGCCTCCCAGCAAGCGCTTCTTTAATGTCATTAGCTGGACTATCACTGATCTTCAATTAAGTCTCAGTCTTGAGCATTATTGCTCGAAATTACCTTCAAGATAGTGTTTAACTCTTTGTCCATTAACAATGAACTTTTTGTTAGAGTCACTATCCTGAAGTTCTATGTATCCATATGGTGATACGCTTGTGATTACATATGGACCTCTCCACCGGGATTTTAATTTCCCAGGGAATAATTTGAGCCTTGAATTAAATAGCAGAACTTTCTGTCCTGGCTCAAAGACTCTGGATGACAATTTCTTATCATGCCATCTTTTTGCTTTCTCCTTGTAAATTTTTGCATTTTCGAAAGCGTTGAGTCTAAATTCCTCTAGCTCATTTAACTGGAGCAATCGTCTTTCTCCAGCTAACTTGGCATCAAGGTTCAGGAATCTGGTTGCCCAGTAGGCCTTGTGTTCCAGTTCCACTGGCAAGTGACACGCCTTTCCATACACAAGCTGGTATGGAGAGGTCCCTATGGGGGTTTTGAATGCTGTTCTGTATGCCCACAGAGCATCATCCAAGCTTCTTGCCCAATCCTTTCTACGGTTAATTACAGTCCGTTCCAGGATTCTTTTAAGTTTTCTATTTGAGACTTCAGCTTGCCCATTAGTTTGTGGATGATATGGAGTAGCTACCCTGTGGTTAACTCCATAACGTACCAGAGCAGAGTAAAGCTGTTTATTACAGAAATGAGTGCCCCCATCACTGATTAACACTCTAGGGATACCAAATCTGCTGAAAATATGTTTCTGGAGGAATTTTAACACTGTTTTAGTGTCATTAGTGGGTGTTGCAATAGCCTCCACCCATTTGGATACATAATCCACTGCCACCAGAATATAAGTGTTTGAGTATGATGGTGGGAAAGGTCCCATGAAGTCAATGCCCCATACATCAAACAACTCAATCTCCGAGATTCCTTGTTGAGGTATGGCGTAACTGTGAGGCAGGTTGCCTGATCTTTGGCAACTATCACAGTTAAGCACAAATGCTCGGGAATCTTTATAGAGAGTAGGCTAGTAGAAGCCACTTTGGAGGACTCTTGTGGCTGTTCGTTCACTTCCAAAATGTCCTCCATACTGTGATCCATGGCAATGCCAAAGGATCTTCTGTACTTCTTCTTTAGACACACATCTACGGATTACTCCGTCTGCACATCTCTTAAAGAGATATGGTTCATCCCAAAGATAGTACTTTGCATCTGTGATTAATTTCTTTGATTGCACCCTACTGTACTCTTTGGGTATGAATCTTACTGCCTTGTAGTTTGCAATATCTGCAAACCATGGCACCTCCTGGATGGCAAACAGGTGCTCATCCGGAAAGGTTTCAGAGATCTCAGTGAGAGGGAGGGACATCCCTTTTACTGGTTCTATTCGGGACAGGTGGTCTGCCACTTGATTCTCTGTCCCTTTTCTGTCTCTTATTTCTATATCAAACTCTTGAAGAAGCAACACCCATCTGATGAGTCTGGGTTTTGAATCCTGCTTTGTGAGTAGATACTTAAGAGCAGCATGATCAGTGTACACAATCACGTTTGATCCTACTAAATAGGATCTGAATTTGTCAATGGCGTAAACTACGGCTAGTAGCTCTTTTTCTGTGGTTGTGTAATTCTTCTGTGCATCATTTAGAACACGGCTGGCATAGTAAATGACGTGCAGAAGCTTGTCATGCCTTTGTCCCAACACTGCACCAATTGCATGGTCACTGGCATCACACATCAATTCAAATGGTAATGTCCAGTCTGGTGCAGAGATGATTGGTGCAGTAACCAATTTAGCTTTCAGAGTCTCAAATGCCTGCAGACACTCTTTATCAAAGATAAATGGCGTGTCAGCAGCTAGCAGGTTGCTCAGAGGTTTGGTGATTTTTGAAAAATCCTTTATGAACCTCCTATAGAATCCTGCATGCCCCAGAAAGCTTCTGATTGCCTTAACATTAGCAGGTGGTGGTAATTTTTCAATTACTTCTACCTTAGCTTGATCCACCTCTATTCCTTTGTTCGAAATTTTGTGCCCAAGGACAATTCCTTCAGTCACCATAAAGTGACATTTTTCCCAGTTTAAAACCAGGTTAGTCTCTTGGCATCTTTTCAGAACAAGTGCTAAATGGTTAAGGCAGGAGCTAAATGAGTCTCCAAATACTGAAAAGTCATCCATGAAGACTTCCAGGAATTTTTCCACCATATCAGAGAAAATTGAGAGCATGCACCTCTGAAAGGTTGCAGGTGCATTACACAGGCCAAATGGCATCCTTCTGTATGCAAATACTCCAGATGGGCATGTGAATGCCGTTTTCTCCTGATCCTGGGGATCTACTGCAATTTGATTATAACCTGAATATCCATCCAGGAAGCAGTAGTATTCATGACCTGCTAGTCTTTCTAGCATCTGGTCTATGAATGGTAAAGGAAAATGATCCTTTCTGGTGGCTGTATTGAACCTTCTGTAATCAATGCACATACGCCACCCTGTAACTGTCCTTGTAGGAACCAGTTCATTTTTTTCATTATGAACCACTGTCATACCACCTTTTTTAGGGACAACTTGGACAGGGCTTACCCAGGGGCTGTCAGAAATAGGATAAATAATCCCAGCCTCTAGTAATTTAGTGACCTCTTTCTGCACCACTTCTTTCATAGCTGGGTTCAGCCGCCTTTGTGGTTGAACCACTGGCTTGGCGTCATCCTCCAGCAAGATTTTGTGCATGCATCTGGCTGGGCTAATGCCCTTAAGATCACTAATGGACCACCCAAGAGCTGTCTTGTGTGTCCTTAGCACTTGAATTAGTGCTTCCTCTTCCTGTGGCTCTAAGGTAGAGCTTATAATTACAGGAAAGGTATCACCTTCTCCCAAAAATGCATATTTCAGGGATGGTGGTAATGGTTTGAGTTCGGGTTTTGGAGGTTTCTCCTCTTCTTGAGGGATTTTCAGAGGTTCTATTATTCTCTCTGATTCCTCCAGATCAGGCTGAACATCTTTAAAGATGTCCTCTAGCTCTGATTCGAGACTCTCAGCCATATTGACTTCTCTTACCAGAGAGTCAATAATATCAACACTCATGCAGTCATTTGGGGTGTCTGGATGTTGCATGGCTTTAACAACATTCAACTTGAACTCCTCCTCATTGACTCTCAAGGTTACTTCCCCTTTTTGGACATCAATGAGGGTTCGGCCAGTTGCTAGGAAAGGTCTTCCTAGAATGAGAGTTGCACTCTTGTGCTCCTCCATTTCCAGCACTACAAAGTCAGTAGGAAAGGCAAATGGCCCAACCTTGACAATCATGTCTTCAATCACTCCTGATGGGTATTTAATCGAGCCATCAGCAAGTTGAAGGCATATCCTGGTAGGTTTGATTTCTTCAGCTAAACCAAGCTTTCTGATAGTAGATGCAGGTATGAGGTTGATACTTGCCCCAAGATCACATAAAGCTTGCTTGGTACAAATACCTTCTAATGTGCATGGTATCATAAAGCTCCTAGGATCTTTAAGCTTCTCAGGTAAGCTTTTCAGAATGACTGCACTGCATTCTTCAGTGAGGTAAACTTTTTCAGTTTCCCTCCAATCCTTCTTATGACTTAAGATCTCTTTCATGAACTTAGCATAAGAGGGTATTTGCTCAAGTGCTTCTGCAAACGGAATCTTTATTTCAAGAGTCCTGAGATAGTCTGCAAAGCGGGTAAATTGCTTATCCTGTTCCGCTTGGCGGAGTTTTTGAGGATAAGGCATTTTGGCTTTGTATTCCTCAACCTTAGTTGCTGCAGGTTTATTACCTACGGAAGTGGGTTGGGAAGCCTTTTTAGAAGGGTTGTTATCATCACTTGTATGTGACTGATCACCCATTGGCATTTGAATACCAGGGGTGGAAGCTGGGGTGGCGTTAAACGCCACCTCCTTGCTTGTTACTGGCGTTTGAACGCCAGAACCATGTTCCCTTTGGGCGTTCAACGCCAGATCCATGCTTGTTTCTGGCGTTGAACGCCAGGAATGAGCATGGGCTGGGCGTTCAGCGCCAGCATTATTCCTCTCTGGGCTCTGATTGTCCTCAGAGGGATTTTGATTAGCCATCTGTTCATTTCTTAGCTTCCTGTTGCTTTGAAGTGAGGTATTTAATGTTTTCCCACTTCTTAATTGAACTGCTTGGCATTCTTCTGCTATTTGTTTTGACAGTTGCTTTTCTGTCTGCTTCAATTGCACTTCCATATTCCTGTTAGCCATTCTTGTTTCCTGTAATATTTCCTTGAATTCGGCTAGCTGCTGAGTTAGAAAGTCCAATTGTTGATTAATTTCATTAGCCTGATCCACCGGACTGAGTTCTGCAGTTACTGTTTTAGCTTCTTCTTTCATGGAAGATTCACTGCTCAGGTACAGATGCTGATTTCTGGCAACTGTGTCAATAAGCTCTTGAGCTTCTTCAATTGTTTTTCTCATATGTATAGATCCACCAGCTGAGTGGTCTAGAGAAATCTGAGCTTTTTCTGTAAGCCCATAGTAGAAGATGTCTAATTGCACCCATTCTGAAAACATTTCAGAGGGGCATTTTCTTAGCATCTCTCTGTATCTCTCCCAGGCATCATAAAGGGATTCATTATCTCCTTGTTTGAAGCCTTGGATGCTCAGCCTTAACTGTGTCATCCGTTTTGGAGGGAAATAGTGATTCAGGAATTTTTCTGACAGCTGTTTCCATGTTTTTATGCTGTTCTTAGGCTGGTTATTTAACCACCTCTTAGCTTGATCTTTTACAGCAAATGGAAACAGTAATAATCTGTAGACATCCTGATCTACTTCCTTATCATGTACTGTATCAGCAATTTACAGAAATTGTGCCAGAAACTCTGTAGGTTCTTCATGTGGAAGACCAGAATACTGGCAGTTTTGCTGCACCATGATAATGAGCTGAGGATTCAGCTCAAAGCTACTAACTCCAATGGAGGGTATACAGATACTACTCCCATATGAAGCAGTAGTGGGGTTAGCATATGACCCCAGAGTCCTCTTGTCTTGTCCATTCATACTTACTGTTGTAATGGAATACAAGATTGATGATATGTATGTTGATATTATTTATTTTATAAAAATTAATTTTTATAAAATAAAAATAAAATTAAAAACGAAACAATATAAAGGAAATTGAAAATATTTTGAAAAATTAGCTGTAAAAATAAATTTTTTTTTTGAATTTTTGAATTTTATAATGTAAGAGAAAAACACACAAAAGACACAAGACTTAAAAAAATTTTTAGATCTAGTGCTCCTTATTTTCGAAAATTTTTGGAGGGAAAACACCAAGGAACACCAAACTTAAAAATTTTAAGATCAAGACACAAGAAAACTCAAGAACACCTTAAAGGTTCACAAGAACACCAAACTTAAAATTTTTAGAAAATCAAAATAAATTTTCGAAATTTATGAAAAGATTAACAAGAAAACACCAAACTTAAAATTTGACACAAGATTAAATCAAAGAAAAGTTATTTTTGAAAAAGATTTCCAAAAGTACTGGTGCTCCCTTATCAAGAATATAAGCCAACGCTATAACCAACTGAGTTAAAAATGTAATGTATTTTAAAGATGTATTATTTTTTTGAAAGTTAATGTTTTGAGAAAGCACAGGAAAAACAAGAAAAGACACAAAACAAGAAAAACTCAAGATCAAACAAGAAAAATAACCAAGAACAACTTGAAGATCAATGAAGAACAAAGAACACAAGTCGAAAATTTTAGAAAAAAATTATAAAAGATGCAATTGACACCAAACTTAGAACAAGACACTAGACTCACGAAAAATTAATAAATTAAGAAAAATAATTTTTGAAAAGAAATTTTTTTGAAAAGAAACTATCCTATCAAAATTTAATGACTCTATAAAAACAAATTATTCCTAATCTAAGAAATAAAATATGCCTTCAATTGTTCAAACTCAATAATCCCCGGAAACGGTGCCAAAAACTTGGTGCACGAATTTGTGATTCGCACAACTAACCAGCAAGTGCACTGGGTCGTCCAAGTAATACCTTACGTGAGTAAGGGTCGATCCCACGGAGATTATTGGTTTGAAGCAATCAATACTTATTTTATTAATCTTAGTCAGGATGCCACAAAGTTATTTAGATTTTACTTGTAAGAGGCCAAACTACAAAATTGTAAGTTGGAATAATAAAGAATACTAGCGTTACTTGTTGTGCAGTAATGGGGAATATGTTGGAGTTTTGGAGATGCTTTGTCCTTTGACTTCAACTTTTCCTTGAAATTCTCTTCTCACACGCAAGGTCCTTCCATGGCAAGCTCTATGTAGGGTGTCACCGTTGTCAGTGGCTACTTCCCTTCCTCTCAGTGAAAACGTTCCTATGCTCTGTCACAGCACGGCTAATCATCTGTCGGTTCTCAATCAGGTTGGAATAGAATCCATTGATTCTTTTGCGTCTGTCACTAAAGCCCAGCCCTCAGGAGTTTGAAGCATGTCACAGTCATTCAATCCCAGAATCCTACTCGGAATACCACAGACAAGGTTTAGACTTTCCGGATTCTCATGAATGCCGCCATCAATCCGGCCTATACCACGAAGATTCTGTTGGGGAATCTAAGAGACATTCATTCTGTCTAATGTAGAACGGAGGTGGTTGTCAGGCACACGTTCATAGATTGAGGAAGGTGATGAGTGTCACGGATCATCACCTTCTTCACAATTAAGCGCGAATAAACATCTTAGATAAGAGCAAGCGTGTTTGAATGGAAAACAAAGGAATTGTATTAAATCATCGAGACGCTGCAGAGCTCCTCACCCCCAACAATGGAGTTTAGAGACTCATGCCGTCACAAAGTATGTAATTCAGATCTGAAAATGTCATGAGGAATAAGAAATGTCTGTAAAAGTTGTTTAAATAGAAAACTAGTAACCTAGGTTTACAGAAAATGAATAAACTAAGATAATTGGTGCAGAAATCCACTTCTGGGGCCCACTTGGTGTGTGCTGGGGCTGAGACTAAAGCTTTCCACGTGTAGAGGCCTTTCTTGGCGTCAAACTCCAGGTTATGACGTGTTTTGGGCGTTCAACTCCGGATCATGACGTTTTTCTGGCGTTTAACTCCAGACAGCAGCATGAACTTGGCGTTTAACGCCAAGTTACGTCGTCTATCCTTGCGCAAAGTATGGACTATTATATATTTCTGGAAAGCCCTGGATGTCTACTTTCCAACGCCGTTGAGAGCGCGCCAATTGGACTCCTGTAGCTCCAGAAAATCCATTTCGAGTGCAGGGAGGTCAGGATCCAACAGCATCAGCAGTCCTTTTTCAGCCTAAGTCAGATTTTTGCTCAACTCCCTCAATTTCAGCCAGAAAATACCTAAAATCACAGAAAAACACACAAACTCATAGTAAAGTCCAAAAATATGATATTTGCCTAAAAACTAATATTATTTTACTAAAAACTAACTGAAACATGCTAAAATCTACATGAAATTACCCCCAAAAAGCGTACAAAATATCCGCTCATCATCTACCAACTCTTAGCATTGCTCAAATGGCTTGATCTGTTGGTTCAATGCTGGCATGTTATGGACTACATAGTCCAACTTTTCTTGAGTTTCTATATCATACTCCATTCTGTCCAAGTTTCTATGCTCTCTAACAGTATGATATATATTCTTCCATTGATAGAGATTTTGTATGTACTCCCCATACTTGGCTTGGCGTAAGGACAATCTATTAAATGATTCTTGAAAGTCTGTGGATTGTTCCCTTTGCCCCTGCAAGATTCTTGCTTGAAACTCTCTTTGTTGCTCCAACATCTTGAATTATAAGCTTTCTTGCTTCTCCATCATTTGCTACTGCCAATGCTCTTGTTGCTCTTGGGCTTTCAAGTCTAGCTCTTGTTGCCTCAAGTAGTGCTCTTGTGCTCTCACATAGTGTTGAGACATTTCTTCAATGGCACTTTGCATTTGGCTCAAGTCTATTGTACCAGAAGCTTGCTCTCCATCCGCTTGTGGTTTCCTTCTCCTTCTTTGATCTCTTTTCTCTTCTTGGGTGTCAGCAACACCATCCATTCTTTGCTTGGTAATCCATCTGCTTCCTTTTACATTCTCTGTATCTTCATCCTCAAATAGTACCCATGCTCTTTTGCATAGCCTTAGAATAGTGCTTGGGTGACCAAGCCTACTTGATTTGCTAGTATCCTCAGTCATTTCTTGAATGCTATCTGCTATGATGTGTGGAATATTGATTTCTCCTCCCCTCATGATGCAATATGTTAGAATTGCTCTCTTGATTGTGACTTCATATGTATTTGCAGTAGGGAGGATGGATATTCTCACTATCTCATACCAATCCTTGGCTTCTGGTATGAGATCCATTCTCTTCAAGTGGCTTGGGGTTCCCTCTGAGTCCCTTTCCCAGTCCTTACCTTCAAAGCATAACCCACCCTCCAGTCTTTCATCAGAGCCGCATTTACCATAGGTTATCACTCTCATTTGTAGGACTCTCATGATGGATGATGGGTTGAAATCTACCTCAACCCCCCTGACATAGCTCTTATAGGGAGGGTTGTCTTTGCTTGTCCTCACAGCATTTGCATAGAATTCCCTTATCATGATTGCACTGATGTCAGTGAGAGGTTCACACAAAAGTTCCTATCTCCTCTCTTTAGTTATCCTTCTCATAATGGGATACTCTCCCTCTTTCAATTTGAACCCCATCTCTGAAATGACTTTCTTTGATTCCATCAACCTGTGATATCTTGATTCATGAAATTGAGATTTAAATCTCTTGGTATCATAGGTTGGTGGTTTGGCTATAGCTAGTTCCTTTCCTTTCCTTCTTCTAGAACTTGAGGAAGCCATGAGTTAGGAAGGAAAGAAGGGGAAATGAAAAATGAAAGATGAACTGTGTTTAGGATACGGCTTAGGATGGAGGGAAGAAGAAGTTGGGTGCTGTGTTGTATTTTTGGATTAGAGAAGGGTGATGTGAATGTTACAGAGGGCTTTTATGAAGAAAGTAGTAGTATGTGGCTTAAGAAGTGCTACTACCAAATTTATAGAAGGGGAGGTATTGTTGGAGAGAAGCATTGGTTTGGTCATGTGGCAAGGAATAGTGAGGATTGAGCAAATCATTGTTGAGGATCCATGAAATGGACGGCCTGCATGTGAAGATGAGTGAAGACAAGGATTGCTCCTCCATGGGCTACATGTGGTTCGGCCTCCTAGATGTTAAACCATGCAGATTTTGTTTCCAAGAGAGCACACTTCCCTAAGCACATGTGACTCCCTTTTCCATCTTGTGATAACCGTACATGCCCTTTATCCTTTTCTTCAAATTTCACCATTCCTATCCACATGAACCAAACAAATAGTAAGCTTAAACATTAAATTTCATTTGGTGGAGTAGTATATATATAAAAAGAAAATGTTGTTATGTGTTCCTTATTTGTGAATAACCAACCATGTCTCTTAGAAATTGAACAAAATTTTGGTGAACACCAAACTTGTTTTCTTCTAAGTGATCTATATAAAATCCAATGAATATCCATCACAATTAGTATATTCATTATAAGGAACATTTTATTTGCTACCATGCTACCATAAACTCATAAAATGATGCAATGTATGGTTTATCTATTCATGAATTTGAGCCTTTGAGTAAAGATGACTTTCTTGAAATTCATAGCATACACAGACACCAAACTTAAGGTTTGGCTATATACTTAAACAAAATGAATGAGTATATATCTTAAGTTGGTTTTATGATCATTTATGCATGGAAGGCTAATTTGAAGTGCCTTTAGGCACGCCAAACTTAGGAGTCTTATATGCTTGAAAATGATGTCTGCAGTTATCAAATCTACTCATGAGAGCTCAAACTTATGCTAGAAAAACCATTAGTTATTGAAATTAAAGCAAAGACAAGAATCTTAAATCATGGGCTGCCTCCCATGGAGCGCTCTTTTATTGTCACTAGCTTGACATTGGTCCCTTGTTAGGGTGGTTGATGATTATGATGCCTCAGTTTGTCTCCTCTCACTGTAAGCCTTCTTCCTGTACGTTGATGGTCAATCTCCACATGCTCAAGTGAGAGTATCGTGTTGATGGTGTAGTAATCATCAGTTTGTGGATCTGTCTCTAACTGCTGGTATATCAATCTCACTCTGTCCGCTTTTGAGAATCTTTTAGTTGGTATTATTTTGTTCTTCCACCCTTTTAGGACCCTTTTCTTACTCTTCTTTCCTTTCTTCACTTATCCTTCTTTCTCTACAGCAGGTGTTATGTTGGGGGCATCTGATGCGTGAAAACTTGTCTCTCAACAAATTTCCCTTCGGTAAGTATACCGAATTGTCGTCAAGTAATAACTCACAAAAGAGTGAGGTCGAATCCCACAGAGATTAACGGATTAAGCAAACAATGATTAATTGATTATCCTAGTTAGACGAATCATATTGGAGTGATAAGTAACACGGAAATGTAAATGGCATAAAAGTAAAGAAAAGCTATAAAGTGCAGAAGAGTAAAATGGCAAGAAAAGTAAATGTAAGAACTAAAAATAAAATGAACATTGGGATCAAGAGATATTACAATCCTCCGGATCAAGTTCATTCTCATCTCTTCCTCAATCAATGCATTCATTGATCCCCTTGGCAATCTTAAGTGATTGGATCCCAATTCCTTGGCAATCCAATCTCTCTAAGCTTGAACAATTGCCCAATTCCTTGATTTAATTGCTCATGAGAAGAGATGACGTTTGGTCACTGATTATACCACACATATTCATAGATCAAAGTTTTGGTAGGATTACATGTCACAATATCCATCTAACCCCCAAACTAATCCAATGTGAGAGAGCATTTCTAGCATGATTTCCTCATTCCTCTTCCAAGGTTCAGAGGAAATCCAAGTATGAGCAATTTCTCTTCCAAGACAATTACCTAATTGAATTAAGATCGAAAGCTCTCTAGTAAAATCAAGAGAAAAGAAAGAAGAAGAAGAATAAGAACTACAATTGATCCATTGAATCACAATAGAGCTCTCTAACCCAATGAAAAGAGTTAGTTGGTCATTGCTCTACCAAAATAGAAAGAAAGAAAGTGCAGAAAAGTAAAGATGAAGATTAAAACTAAAATTGAAACTTCCATATTCATAAATGAAAAGTACAAAGAAAAAGAAAGAGAAGGAAAAGTGTGTGAGGGGAGGGAGTCCGAAGACCCCTCTTCAATCCCCAATTTCCCAGCCTTAGTCCAGCCTATAACCCTCTCTTCTCTCCCCCATAGTTCAAAACTACTCCTATTTATACTACTCCTCATGATCTTCTAGTGAGTTCTTCAAGTCTTGCATGTGGGCTCTGGACCTTGAGTTGAAGCAATTCTCATATTTAGTGGGCCCAGCTTGCAGAGAAATAAGAATTAGGCTTGGGCATTTAATGGGATTAACGTTGGGTAATATTTTGAGTGCGAGGACGTTAGTGGCATTCACTTTTTCCACTAACGTTCCACCCTTATATATCCACGTTAATTCCAATGTTAGAAATCTTAACGTGACTTCTAACATTTCTTACTCAATCCTTGGCCAACGTTAATGTGACTCACTTTTCCCATTAACGTTGGCTTGTGCCCCTTTCCGCAAACATTAATGGGAATCACTTTTCCCATTAACGTTGCTTGCCTCTTGCCCCTACGTTAGATTTCACATTAGCTTAGCTAACGTAGCTCTTAACGTGGGTCTCTATCACCTTCGAGAGCGTTAGTGACACTCACCTTTGTCACTAACGCTCCAATTGCCTTAAGTACCTATGTTAGAACCCACGTTAATTAAGTTAACGTGGCTCTCAACGTAGTAATGAAGCCATCTCCCAGCGTTAGTGACAAAAGTGAGTGTCACTAACGTTGGTTCTTTGAACTCAACTCCACGTTAACTCTCACGTTAACAATCTTAACGTGAGAGTTAACGTAGGCAATGCTAATGATCCAACGTTAGTGACAAAAGTGAGTGTCACTAACGTTGGCTTTGTTGATCCTCTTCCACGTTAGAGTTCACGTTAACTAAGTTAACGTGACTCTTAACGTGGGGCATTGCCTAGTTTCCCAACGTTAGTGGTGTTCACTTTTACCACTAACGTTGAGAAGAAACATAATTGGAGCTCATGTTTCTCGTTAACGTAGAGTCCTCTTTTTCTTGTACGTTAAGTACCACGTTAACTTAGTTAACGTGGTTCTTAACGTAAGCTATGAATGGCTTCGCAGGCATTATTAGTGATCACTTTTCTCATTAACGTTGCAAGCTCTTTGCCATCCCATGTTAGTAGTCACGTTAACTAAGTTAACGTGAATGCTAACGTGGTTCTTCCATGCTTCATTTGTCCTGAAATTAAAGTGCATCAAAGCTCTAGCTAAAGTCATGAGATTATTGGTGCACGAATTTGTGATTCGCACAACTAACCAGCAAGTGCACTGAGTCGTCCAAGTAATACCTTACGTGAGTAAGGGTCGATCCCACGGAGATTATTGGTTTGAAGCAATCAATGTTTATTTTATTTATCTTAGTCAGGAGGCCAATAAGGGTTTAATGAAATTATGAGGTTTGATTATAAAAATAAAAGAGAATAACAGCGTTACTTGTTGTGCAGTAATGGGGAATATGTTGGAGTTTTGGAGATGCTTTGTCCTCTGACTTCAACTCTTCCTTGAAATCCTTCTCCACACGCAAAATCCATTCTATGGCAAGCTCTATGTAGGGTGTCACCGTTGTCAATGGCTACTTCCCATCCTCTCAGTGAAAACGTTCCTATGCTCTGTCACAGCACGGCTAATCATCTGTCGGTTCTCAATCAGGCTGGAATAGAATCCATTGATTCTTTTACGTCTGTCACTAACGCCCAGCCCTCAGGAGTTTGAAGCACGTCACAGTCATTCAATCCTGGAATCCTACTCGGAATACCACAGACAAGGTTTAGACTTTCCGGATTCTCATGAATGCTGCCATCAATCCGGCTTATACCACGAAGATTCTGATTAAGGAATCTAAGAGATATTCATTCAATCTGATGTAGAACGGAGGTGGTTGTCAGGCACACGTTCATGGGTTGAGGAAGGTGATGAGTGTCACGAATCATCACCTTCTCCACAGTTAAGCGCGAATAAACATCTTAGATAAGAACAAGCGTGTTTGAATAGAAAACAAAGGAATTGTATTAAATCATCGAGACGCTGCAGAGCTCCTCACCCCCAACAATGGAGATTAGAGACTCATGCCGTCACAAAGTGTATAATTCAGATCTGAAAATGTCATGAGGTACAAGATAAGTCTCTAAAAGTTGTTTAAATAGTAAACTAGTAACCTAGGTTTACAGAAAATGAGTAAACTAAGATAATTGGTGCAGAAATCCACTTCTGGGGCCCACTTGGTGTGTGCTGGGGCTGAGACTAAAGCTATCCACGAGTAGAGGCCTTTCTTGGCGTTAAACTCCAGGTTATGACGTGTTTTGGGCGTTCAACTCCGGATCATGACGTTTTTCTGGCGTTTAACTCCAGACAGCAGCATGAACTTGGCGTTCAACGCCAAGTTACGTCGTCTATCTTCGCGCAAAGTATGGACTATTATATATTGCTGGAAAGCCCTGGATGTCTACTTTCCAACGCCGTTGAGAGAGCGCCAATTGGACTCCTGTAGCTCCAGAAAATCCATTCCGAGTGCAGGGAGGTCAGGATCCAACAGCATCAGCAGTCCTTTTTCAGCCTAAGTCAGATTTTTGCTCAACTCCCTCAATTTCAGCCAGAAAATACCTAAAATCACAGAAAAATACACACACTCATAGTAAAGTCCAAAAATATGATTTTTGCCTAAAAACTAATATTATTCTACTAAAAACTAACTGAAACATGCTAAAATCTACATGAAATTACTCCCAAAAAGCGTATAAAATATCCGCTCATCACAACACCAAACTTAAACTGTTTCTTGTCCTCAAGCAACTAGATAAATAAAATAGGTTTTAACAGAAATAAAGAAGTAATAATATTCTAGAGTTTTAAATGAAGCTCAGATTCTTGTTAGATGAGCGGGGCTTGTAGCTTTTTGTCTCTGAACAGTTTTGGCATCTCCCTGTATCTTTTGAATTTTAGAATGATTGGCATCCTTAGGAACTCAGAATTCAGATAGTATTATTGACTCTCCTAGTGTAGTATGTTGATTCTTGAACACAGTTATTTTATGAGTCTTGGCTGTGGCCCTAAGCACTTTGTTTTCCAGTATTACCACCAGATACATAAATGCCACAGACACATGACTAGGTGAACCTTTTCAGATTGTGACTTAGCTTTGCTTAAGTCCCCAGTCAGAGGTATCCAGAGCTCTTAAGCACACTCCGTTTGCCTTGGATCACGACTTTAACCACTCAGTCTCAAGTTTGTAACTTGAACCTGCATGCCACAAGCACATGGTTAGGGACAGCTTGGTTTAGCCGCTTAGGCCTGGATTTTATTTCCTTGGGCCCTCGAAAAATATAGATTACTTCTTTATTCTAAAAAAAACTACTACTTTATTCATGCCTGATGATGATGAGAGAAATAAATTATAGCTTAATTGGAAATAAAATCAAAATAGACATACTAATTACTACTAAATATCTCCTAAGGTGAATTTCTATAAAAATACTATCACAGAGTTAAAGCTTAAAATTAGAACTTAACAACCTGTATTTTTGGGAAGTGGATGTTCCTCTAGTCTGTGGGGTGCTTGGTCCTTCAAGGAATAGCTTCTGACGCTTTAGTTCCTTCAGTTCACATCCTTGCTCTTCCTGTTCCCTTAGGTTCCATGATCTTGATGAGTTTTGGCTCAGTGATCATGGCAACTCACACCAAACTTAGAGGTTTGCTTGTCCTCAAGCAAAAGAAAGAAAAGGAGAGGGATAGAGGGAGAGGCAATTTCGAAATCCAAAAGATATGATGAGTTGAAAAAGATTTGAAGAAAATTTGGATTGAAAAAAAAGATTTGTGTTTATGAATTAAGATATATTTGATACTTTTGAAAAAGGGATTTTAGAAATTAGGATTTTTAGAAAACTAATTTGATTTGAGGGATGACAATTTGAAACATGTTTATGCAAGAAATCATGAATTGAAACATAAAAATTTAGAAAAATTATGAAGAAAAACGAATTTTACCTCCTCCCACCATCCTGGCGTTAAACGCCCAAACGATGCATGTTTTGGGCGTTTAACGCCCAAATGCTGCTTCTCCTGGGCGTTCAACGCCCAGCTGATGCTTCTTTCTGGCGTTGAACGCCAGGAAGTCCTTTGTCACTGGGCGTTTTTCTGAACGTCCAGGATGCTAGCAGACTGGCGTTAAACGCCCAGAAGGTGCTTCTTTCTGGCGTTTAACGCCCAGAAGATGCTCCTTTCTGGCGTTTAACGCCCATATGGCTACCCTTACTGGCGTTAAACGCCCAGTGGGTGCTTCTTTTGGGCGTTTAACGCCCAAAGTGTTTCTTATTGGCTTTTTCATGCAAGTGAGCTTCCAAATTTCCCTGTAACTCTGTGACTTCAACCAATTGCTATTTCACCTTTGAAGATACTTGGACTCATACCTGTAAAGAAAAGAAAATTTATTTTAATTAGTAAATAAACTTTGTAAATGGCTGGGTTGCCTCCCAGCAAGCGCTTCTTTATTGTCTTTAGCTGGACTACCACTGAGCTCTAATCAAGTCTCAGTTTTGAGCAATCTTGCTCGAAGTTGCCTTCAAGATAATGTTTAACTCTCTGTCCATTAACAATGAACTTTTTGTTAGATTCATTATCCTGAAGCTCTACGTATCCATATGGTGACACACTTGTAATTACATATGGACCTCTCCACCGGGATTTTAATTTCCCAGGGAATAATTTGAGCCTAGAATTGAATAGCAGAACTTTCTGCCCTGGTTTAAAGACTCTGGATGACAATTTCTTATCATGCCATCTTTTTGCTTTCTCCTTGTAAATTTTTGCATTCTCAAAAGCATTGAGTCTAAATTCCTCTAGCTCATTTAACTGGAGCAATCGTTTTTCTCCAGCTAACTTGGCATCAAGGTTTAGGAATCTGGTTGCCCAGTAGGCCTTGTGTTCCAGTTCCACTGGCAAGTGACATGCCTTTCCATACACAAGCTGGTATGGAGAGGTCCCTATAGGGGTCTTAAATGCTGTTCTGTATGCCCACAGAGCATCATCCAAGCTTTTTGCCCAATCCTTTCTACGGTTAATTACAGTCCGTTCCAGGATTCTTTTGAGTTCTCTATTTGAGACTTCAGCTTGCCCATTAGTTTGTGAGTGATATGGAGTAGCTACCCTGTGGCTAACTCCATAACGTACCAGAGCAGAGTAAAGCTATTTATTGCAGAAATGAGTGCCCCCATCACTGATTAATACTCTAGGGATACCAAATCTGCTGAAAATATGTTTCTGGAGGAATTTTAACACTGTTTTAGTGTCATTAGTGGGTGTTGCAATAGCCTTCACCCATTTGGATACATAATCCACTGCCACCAGAATATAAGTGTTTGAGTATGATGGTGGGAAAGGACCCATGAAGTCAATACCCCATACATCAAACAACTCAATCTCCAAGATTCCTTGTTGAGGCATGGCATAACTGTGAGGTAGGTTGCCTGATCTTTGGCAACTGTCACAATTAAGCACAAATGCTCGGGAATCTTTATAGAGAGTAGGCCAGTAGAAGCCACTTTGGAGGACTCTTGTGACTGTTCGCTCACTTCCAAAATGTCCTCCATACTGTGATCCATGGCAATGCCAAAGGATCTTCTGTGCTTCCTCTTTAGGCACACATCTACGGATTACTCCGTCAGCACATCTCTTGAAGAGATATGGTTCATCCCAAAGATAGTACTTTGCATCTGTGATTAATTTCTTTGATTGCACCCTACTGTACTCTTTGGGTATGAATCTCACTGCCTTGTAGTTTGCAATGTCTGTAAACCATGGCACTTCCTGGATGGAAAACAGTTGCTCATCCGGAAAGGTTTTAGAGATCTCAGTGAGAGGGAGGGACGCCCCTTCCACTGGTTCTATTCGGGACAGGTGATCTGCCACTTGATTCTCTGTCCCTCTTCTGTCTCTTATTTCTATATCAAACTCTTGCAGAAGCAACACCCATCTGATGAGTCTGGGTTTTGAATCCTGCTTTGTGAGTAGATATTTAAGAGCAGCATGATCAGTGTACACAATCACTTTTGATCCTACTAAATAGGATCTGAATTTGTCAATGGCGTAAACCACTGCTAGTAGCTCTTTTTCTGTGGTTGTGTAATTCTTTTGTGCATCATTTAGAACACGGCTGGCATAGTAAATGACGTGCAGAAGCTTGTCATGCCTTTGTCCCAACACTGCACCAATGGCATGGTCACTGGCATCACACATCAATTCAAATGGTAATGTCCAGTCTGGTGCAGAGATGATTGGTGCAGTAACCAATTTAGCTTTCAGAGTCTCAAATGCCTGCAGACACTCTTTATCAAAGATAAATGGCGTGTCAGCAGCTAGCAGGTTGCTCAGAGGTTTGGCGATTTTTGAAAAATCCTTTATAAACCTCCTATAGAATCCTGCATGCCCCAGAAAGCTTCTGATTGCCTTAACATTAGCAGGTGGTGGTAATTTTTCAATTACTTCTACCTTAGCTTGATCCACCTCTATTCCCTTGTTCGAAATTTTGTGCCCAAGGACAATTCCTTCAGTCACCATAAAGTGACATTTTTCCCAGTTTAAAACCAGGTTAGTCTCTTGGCATCTTTTCAGAACAAGTGCTAAATGGTTAAGGCAGGAGCTGAATGAATCTCCAAATACTGAAAAGTCATCCATGAAGACGTCTAGGAATTTTTCCACCATATCAGAGAAAATTGAAAGCATGCACCTTTGAAAGGTTGCAGGTGCATTGCACAGGCCAAATGGCATCCTTCTGTATGCAAATACTCCAGATGGGCATGTGAATGCTGTTTTCTCCTGATCCTGGGGGTCTACTGCAATTTGATTGTAACCTGAATATCCATCCAGGAAGCAGTAGTATTCATGACCTGCTAGTCTTTCTAGCATCTGGTCTATGAATGGTAAAGGAAAATGATCCTTTCTGGTGGCTGTATTGAGCCTTCTATAATCAATGCACATACGCCACCCTGTAACTGTTCTTGTAGGAACCAGTTCATTTTTTTCATTATGAACCACTGTCATCCCTCCTTTCTTAGGGACAACTTGGACAGGGCTCACCCAGGGGCTGTCAGAAATAGGATAAATAATCCCAGCCTCTAGTAATTTAGTGACCTCTTTCTGCACCACTTCTTTCATAGCTGGATTCAGCCGCCTTTGTGGTTGGACCACTGGTTTGGCGTCATCCTCCAGTAAGATCTTGTGCATGCATCTGGCTGGGCTAATGCCCTTAAGATCACTGATGGACCACCCAAGAGCTGTCTTGTGTGTCCTTAGCACTTGAATTAGTGCTTCCTCTTCCTGTGGCTCTAAGGTAGAGCTTATAATTACAGGAAAGGTATCACCTTCTCCCAGAAATGCATATTTCAGGGATGGTGGTAATGGTTTGAGTTCGGGTTTTGGAGGTTTCTCCTCTTCTTGAGGGATTTTCAGAGGTTTTATTATCTTCTCTGATTCCTCCAAATCAGGCTGAACATCTTTAAAGATGTCTTCTAGCTCTGATTCGAGACTCTCAGCCATATTGACTTCTCTTACCAGAGAGTCAATAATATCAACACTCATGCAGTCATTTGGGGTGTCTGGATGTTGCATGGCTTTGACAACATTCAACTTAAACTCCTCCTCATTGACTCTCAAAGTTACTTCCCCTTTTTGGACATCAATGAGGGTTCGGCCAGTTGCTAGGAAAGGTCTTCCTAGAATGAGAGTTGCACTCTTGTGCTCCTCCATTTCCAGCACCACAAAGTCAGTAGGAAAGGCAAATGGCCCAACCTTGACAATCATGTCTTCAATCACGCCTGATGCGTATTTAATGGAGCCATCAGCAAGTTGAAGACATATCCTGGTTGGTTTGATTTCTTCAGTCAAACCAAGCTTTCTGATAGTAGATGCAGGTATTAGATTGATACTTGCCCCAAGATCACATAAAGCTTGCTTGGTACAAGTACCTTCTAATGTGCATGGTATCATAAAGCTCCCAGGATCTTTAAGCTTCTCAGGTAAGCTTTTCAGAATGACTGCACTGCATTCTTCAGTGAGGTAAACTCTTTCAGTTTCCCTCCAATCCTTCTTATGACTTAAGATCTCTTTCATGAACTTAGCATAAGAGGGTATTTGCTCAAGTGCTTCTGCAAACGGAATTTTTATTTCAAGAGTCCTGAGATAGTCTGCAAAGCGGGCAAATTGCTTATCCTGTTCCGCTTGGCGGAGTTTTTGAGGATAAGGCATCTTGGCTTTGTATTCCTCAACCTTAGTTGCTGCAGGTTTATTACCTACAGAAGTGGGTTGGGAAGCCTTTTTAGAAGGGTTGTTATCAGCACTTGTATGTGACTGATCACCCACTGGCATTTGAATGCTAGGGGTGGAAGCTGGAGTGGCGTTAGACGCCACTTCCTTATTTGTTACTGGCGTTTGAACGCCAGAACCATGTTCCCTTTGGGCGTTCAACGCCGGACACATGCTTGTTTCTGGCGTTGAACGCTAGGAATGAGCATGGTCTGGGCGTTCAGCGCCAGCATCATTCCTCTCTGGGCTCTGATTGTCCTCAGAGGGATTTTGAGTAAACATCTGTTCATTTCTTGGCTTTCTGCTGCTTTGAAGTGAGGTATTTAATGTTTTCCCACTTCTTAATTGAATTGCTTGGCATTCTTCTGCTATTTGTTTTGACAGTTGCTTTTCTGTCTGCTTTAATTGCACTTCCATGTTTCTGTTAGCCATTCTTGTTTCCTGTAATAATTCCTTGAATTCGGCTAGCTGCTGAGTTAGAAAGTCTAATTGTTGATTAAAATCATTAGCCTAATCCACCGGACTGAGTTCTGCAGTTACTGTTTTAGATTCTTCTTTCATGGAAGATTCACTGCTTAGGTACAGATGTTGATTTCTGGCAACTGTATCAATAAGCTCTTGAGCTTCTTCAATTGTTTTTCTCATATGTATAGATCCACCAGCTGAGTGGTCTAGAGAAATCTGAGCTTTTTCTGTAAGCCCATAGTAGAAGATGTCTAATTGCAGCCACTCTGAAAACATTTCAGAGGGGCATTTTCTTAGCATCTCTCTGTATCTCTCCCAGGCATCATAAAGGGATTCATTATCTCCTTGTTTGAAGCCTTGGATGTTTAGCCTTAGCTGTGTCATCCGTTTGGGAGGGAAATAGTGATTCAGGAATTTTTCTGACAGCTGTTTCCATGTTTTTATGCTGTTCTTAGGCTGGTTATTTAACCACCTCTTAGCTTGATCTTTTACAGCAAATGGAAACAGTAATAATCTGTAGACATCCTGATCTACTTCCTTATCATGTACTGTATCAGCAATTTGCAGAAATTATGCCAGAAACTCTGTAGGTTCTTCATGTGGAAGACCAGAATACTGGCAGTTTTGCTGCACCATGATAATGAGCTGAGGATTCAGCTCAAAGCTACTAACTCCAATGGAGGGTATACAGATACTACTCCCATATGAAGCAGTAGTGGGGTTAGCATATGACCCCAGAGTCCTCTTGTCTTGTCCATTCATACTTACTTCCATAATGGAATACAAGAGGGATGATATGTATGTTTGATATTATTTATTTTATAATAGTGGAATAAATAAAAATGGAATATATAAAAAAATATTTTGAAAATATTTTGTGAAAATTTTTCGAAAAAAAATGAGATTGAAATTTGAATTTTATAAAAAAAAATTTCGAAAATGTAATTTTAAAATTAGTTAGAAAATAAAAATATTATTTTTTTTTTGAATTTTGAATTTTATGATGAAAGAGAAAAACACACAAAAGACACAAGACTTAAAATTTTTAGATCTAGTGCTCCTTATTTTTTGAATTTTTTTTTTTGAGGGAAAACACCAAGGAACACCAAACTTAAAAATTTTAAGATCAAGACACAAGAAAAACTCAAGAACACCTTGAAGATTCACAAGAACACCAAGAACAAAAGGAAGAACACCAAACTTAAAATTTTTAGAAAACTTTAATAAAATTTTCGAAAATTATAAAAAGATTAACAAGAAAACACCAAACTTAAAGTTTGGCACAGATTAAATCAAGAAAAATTATTTTTGAAAAAGATTTTCAAAAGAACTGGTGCCTAATTGCCAAGAATATAAGCCAACGCTATAACCAACTGAGTTAAAAATGTAATGTATTTTAAAGATGTATTATTTTTGTGGATAAAAGTATAATTTTTGAAAGTTAATGTTTTGAAAAAAAGCACAAGAAAAACAAGAAAAGACACAAAATAAGAAAAACTCAAGATCAAACAAGAAAAATAATCAAGAACAACTTGAAGATCAATGAAGAACAAAGAACACAAGTTCGAAAATTTAAAGAAAAATATCAAATATGCAATTAACACCAAACTTAAAATAAGACACTAAACTCACGAAAAATTAACAATTAATTAAGAAAAATAATTTTTTGAAAAGAAAATTTTTTTTTTTTGAAAAGAAACTATCCTATTAGAATTTAATGACTCTATAAAAACAAATTATTCCTAATCTAAGAAATAAAATATGCCTTCAATTGTTCAAACTCAATAATCCCCAGCAACGGCGCCAAAAACTTGGTGCACGAATTTGTGATTCGCACAACTAACCAGCAAGTGCACTGGGTCGTCCAAGTAATACCTTACGTGAGTAAGGGTTGATCCCACGGAGATTATTGGTTTGAAGCAATCAATGTTTATTTTATTTATCTTAGTCAGGAGGCCAATAAGGGTTTAATGAAATTATGAGGTTTGATTATAAAAATAAAAGAGAATAACAGCGTTACTTGTTGTGCAGTAATGGGGAATATGTTGGAGTTTTGGAGATGCTTTGTCCTCTGACTTCAACTCTTCCTTGAAATCCTTCTCCAAACGCAAAATCCATTCTATGGCAAGCTCTATATAGGGTGTCACCGTTGTCAATGGCTACTTCCCATCCTCTCAGTGAAAACGTTCCTATGCTCTGTCACAGCACGGCTAATCATCTGTCGGTTCTCAATCAGGCTGGAATAGAATCCATTGATTCTTTTGCGTCTGTCACTAACGCCCAGCCCTCAGAAGTTTGAAGCACGTCACAGTCATTCAATCCTGGAATCCTACTCGGAATACCACAGACAAGGTTTAGACTTTCCGGATTCTCATGAATGCTGCCATCAATCCGGCTTATACCACGAAGATTCTGATTAAGGAATCTAAGAGATATTCATTCAATCTGATGTAGAACGGAGGTGGTTGTCAGGCACACGTTCATGGGTTGAGGAAGGTGATGAGTGTCACGGATCATCACCTTCTCCACAGTTAAGCGCGAATAAACATCTTAGATAAGAACAAGCGTGTTTGAATAGAAAACAAAGGAATTGTATTAAATCATCGAGACGCTGCAGAGCTCCTCACCCCCAACAATGGAGTTTAGAGACTCATGCCGTCACAAAGTGTATAATTCAGATCTGAAAATGTCATGAGGTACAAGATAAGTCTCTAAAAGTTGTTTAAATAGTAAACTAGTAACCTAGGTTTATAGAAAATGAGTAAACTAAGATAATTGGTGCAGAAATCCACTTATGGGGCCCACTTGGTGTGTGCTGGGGCTGAGACTAAAGCTATCCACGAGTAGAGGCCTTTCTTGGCGTTAAACTCCAGGTTATGACGTGTTTTGGGCGTTCAACTCCGGATCATGACGTTTTTCTGGCGTTTAACTCCAGACAGCAGCATGAACTTGGCGTTCAACGCCACGTTACGTCGTCTATCTTCGCGCAAAGTATAGACTATTATATATTGCTGGAAAGCCCTGGATGTCTGCTTTCCAACGCCGTTGAGAGCGCGCCAATTGGACTCCTGTAGCTCCAGAAAATCCATTCCGAGTGCAGGGAGGTCAGGATCCAACAGCATCAGCAGTCCTTTTTCAGCCTAAGTCAGATTTTTGCTCAACTCCCTCAATTTCAGCCAGAAAATACCTGAAATCATAGAAAAATACACACACTCATAGTAATGTCCAGAAATATGATTTTTTCCTAAAAACTAATATTATTCTACTAAAAACTAACTGAAACATGCTAAAATCTACATGAAATTACTCCCAAAAAGCGTATAAAATATCCGCTCATCAATTATGCATCATCAAATTCTCATGCAATTCTGGCAAAAATCTCATGAAATCATGCAAAATTCACAATAGTTGCTTAAATGAAGGTGCAAGTGTATTTTCACCCAAAACTTGCCTTATTCACTAGGAAATGCATGAAACTACCCTAAAACAGTAAAGAAAACGTCAGTGAAACTGGCCTAGATGCCCTGGCATCACAACAGCAAACTTAAAGCTTGCTTGTCCCCAAGCAAGAAAAGAACTATGCACAAAGAATTCTCTTAATTGGAATATATTGAAGAATTCCTTATGATGCCTTAGTAGGTGAAGTGAATAAGTGACAATGGGGTGAACTCTAATTTGTATGCTTTTGCAAGGATTCCAGTGCTCATTAGTCCTCACATTTTGGAAGTCTTAGATCTTAGGACTTTCATTCAAATGATATTATGGAAGTCTCTTTATAGATTGTCACCTTGAAGCAGCACGTATTTTCTAGCATTTTTCTTTTCTGTTTGTATCTTGGCCTCGACTCTAGGTGTCATGTATCAAAGCGGCTTTTTAAGATAAGCTTTCAATCAATACTCCCAAACCAGTTGGTCTAAGGTATTAGGTGTTGAAGCACCCCTTAGAATTTACTTGCTCAAGCCTCTCTCTTTGATACAAATCCACCACAAGCATTTAACTAGGACAATAACTCTTTGAGTTCTTGTTTCTTTCTTTTTCTTCCTAGTAATTGATGCTCAGAGCCTTGGGCTTGTTCTTTGTTTTTTTCTTTTTCTTTTGTTTTCTTTTGTTACTGCTTCTTGGATCAATTGATGTTTGAGAAATTCCATAATACTTCTCTAAACTTCATTTCCTGTCTATGAGCTCCCATGCAAGTTTTCACAAACATGCAACCTCAATACACAATCATACAATCGGAACCTCCACTCCTCTTAATCTTTTGCTTGCCCCATGATTTATAAAATTCTTCAACATTTTCCTTTTAAAAGAATGATTTCTTTTTTACATTCTTAAAGATATTGGGTACAAGTAAAACTCAAGATGATAATCAAGATATCATAGGAACATATCACAAATCAAATATCAAATTATGCTTATTCACAAGGAGTAATCACACATGCATACAAAGAAAATAGAAGACAATCATGCAATTTAAATTGCTGGAAATAAGTAAGAGGAGAAAGGAACTTTACCACCTTGTAGTTTATCTTCATCGTTGTTGCCTTTTCCTCCTATTCTTTCCCTTCCCACACCAAACTTAGAATGTTTGCTTATATTCAAGCAACAATTAAAACAGTGGTGATGGGGTCTATGATGGATCATGAATGTCTTAGAATGAAGTGTGAGTATGCATGTGTTTCAGCAAGCTAGATTAAGGATACAATAAAGGCACAAGAGATACAAACATAGACATTTTGATTGCATTAATAAGTGGTGTGCTTGGTACCTTGCATGAAAAATAAGTGGCAACACCAAACTTAGTGTGACACTCTCAATTTAGAATGTTGCAAGTACCTAGTGAAGATTAAAAATGAAATTGTTGCATGGCAACACCAAACTTAGAATGCAATCATATGCCAAATTATTGAAAGTAAACTAAGCAAGGAAAGAAAATGTTACCTACGGTTTGGTTGCCTCCCAACAAGCACTCTTTTAATGTCATTAGCTTGACATGTTGTTCATGACTTTCTTCCTCTTCTTCCAGTTTGTTAAGAGGAATGACCTCAAGAGGAAAGAGGAGCCAATTAATGCCCCTTGTTTAGAGTGCCTCTCCCCAGCAAGCTTTCTTTTGTTGTTAGCTTGAGTGAACTTGCTTGTTGGGGTACGGGTGGGATGGCTTTTGGTTGGCCTTTTCTTCTTCATGAATATTATCCTTCTTTTCTCGGTCACCATCCTCTTGTTAGTGCTCATGTTGATTGCCTTCACTACCTTGATTTCAGGACTTGGGTGTTGTATGATGGTTGGAGCATCCTTTTCATCAAGTACTTCTTGAATTGGTGGTTCAATGAACTCACCCTCTATGCAACTCTCTGTTTCATTGGAGTGTGGGCTCCCTTGATTGACTTCCTCCCTTTCTTAACATGATGTTGCATTAAGTCTTTTGGGAGTGAGTTTGCATGTTCCTTTGTCACTACTAGTAACCTCTGTGGGTATGGAGCCTTAGGCTTATATATTCTCACAACCTCCTCCTTCTTCATAGAAATCTCACTTGGTATGGGTGCCTCTTTTTCTTTTTCTTCTGATTCCTTCCTTGGGTTTGCCATGGTGTCACTAAGGGAATTATGGGTATGGATTTGCTTTGATAGATATCCAACTTGTGCCTCAAGCTTCTTAATGGCAACCCACCAGTTCTGCATAATGGTTTTTACTTCCTCTTGGAAAGTCCTAGTGTCCTTAGATTCTTCCAAGAGCATTGCCAGTAGGTTCTCTATCCTTGATAGCTTATCCTCGAGGGGAGGGTGTGCAACTGGGGTGAAATTTGGAGGTTGAGGGTGGCTACTTTGGGAATGAAATTGGTTATTTTGTGGTTGTATGTTTTGAGAGTGGTAAGACTTTTGTGGGGAATGATATGGTTTTTGTGGACTGTGAGAAGAATTTTGTGTGTAATGGAATACACTGTGTGAGTGGTGAGATGAATTATATGGATGTGTAAAGAAATTTTGTGTTGAGGCATGTCCAAGTGGTGAAGGGTTTTGATGTGAAAAGCTAGGAGGTGAGGTTGAATAATTAAAGGATGATGGCTCTTGATGAATGGGGTGTGAATAAGTGAAATTTCTTTGGTTTTGATCTCCCCAGGCACAGCTTGAGTAGTGATCAAAGTCATCAAAATATGGACCATTTTGTGACCCTGGGAAGCACCCTTTTTCATGTTCTTGATACTCCCATCCACCATTATCATAATAGCATGAATTATTTTGTGGTGGTGAGAAGTATACCAAGTAACTTGATTGACCAAAAGATGATCTATACTCCATTTTTCTTCAAATTACTCTATATAAAAAAAATCACCAAGATAAAAGAGATTTAGAATTCCCCTTGTCACAGATGAGGAAATTTCCAGTGAGGCAATATCACAAACAGTTAGTTAGCAAAAGAAAATAAAGAAACAAAAGAAAACAATGACAAAAGAAAAGTGTCTAATCTAGTAAATCAATCAACCGGCAGTTTGTTAATCGCAATTAATTGCCGGCAACGGCGCCATAAACTTGATGCGTGAAAACTTGTCTCTCAACAAATTTCCCTTTGGCAAGTATACCGAATTGTCGTCAAGTAATAACTCACAAAAGAGTGAGATCGAATCCCACAGAGATTAACGGATTAAGCAAACAATGATTAATTGATTATCCTAGTTAGACGAATCATATTGGAGTGATAAGTAACAAGGAAATGTAAATGGCATAAAAGTAAAGAAAAGCTATAAAGTGCAGAAGAGTAAAATGGCAAGAAAAGTAAATGTAAGAACTAAAAATAAATGAACATTGGGATCAAGAGATATTGCAATCCTCCGGATCAAGTTCATTCTCATCTCTTCCTCAATCAATGCATTCATTGATCTCCTTGGCAATCTTAAGTGATTGGATCCCAATTCCTTGGCAATCCAATCTCTCTAAGCTTGAACAATTGCCCAATTCCTTGATTTAATTGCTCATGGGAAGAGATGAAGTTTGGTCACTGATTATACCACACATATTCATAGATCAAAGTTTTGGTAGGATTACATGTTATAATATCCATCCAACCCCCAACCTAATCCAATGTGAGAGAGCATTTCTAGCATGATTTCCTCATTCCTCTTCCAAGGTTCAGAGAAAATCCAAGTATAAGCAATTTCTCTTCCAAGACAATTACCCAATTGAATTAAGATCGAAAGCTCTCTAGTAAAATCAAGAGAAAAGAAAGAAGAAGAAGAATAAGAACTAAAATTGATCCATTGAATCACAATAGAGCTCTCTAACCCAATAAAAAGAGTTAGTTGGTCATTGCTCTACCAAAATAGAAAGAAAGAAAGTGCAGAAAAGTAAAGATGAAGATTAAAACTAAAATTGAAACTTCCATATTCATAAATGAAAAGTACAAAGAAAACGAAAGAGAAGGAAAAGTGTGTGAGGGGAGGGAGTCCGAAGACCCCTCTTCAATCTCCAATTTCCTAACCTTAGTCCAGCCTATAACCCTCTCTTTTCTCCCCCTAGTTCAAAACTACTCCTATTTATACTACTCCTCATGATCTTCTAGTGAGTTCTTCAAGTCTTGCATGTGGGCTCTGGACCTTGAGTTGAAGCAATCCTCATCTTTAGTGGGCCCAGCTTGCAGAGAAATAAGAATTAGGCTTGGGCATTTAGTGGGATTAACGTTGGGTAATATTTTGAGTGCGAGGACGTTAGTGGCATTCACTTTTTCCACTAACGTTCCACCCTTATATATCCACGTTAATTCCAACGTTAGAAATCTTAACATGACTTCTAACGTTTCTTACTCAATCCTTGGCCAACGTTAATGGGACTCACTTTTCTTATTAACGTAGGCTTGTGCCCCTTTTCGCAAGCATTAATTGGAATCACTTTTCCTATTAACGTTGCTTGCCTCTTGCCCCTACGTTAGATTTCACATTAGCTTAGCTAACGTAGCTCTTAACGTGGGTCTCTATCACCTTCAAGAGCGTTAGTGACACTCATCTTTGTCACTAACGCTCCAATTGCCTTAAGTCCCTACGTTAGAACCCACGTTAACTAAGTTAATGTGGCTCTCAACATAGTAATGAAGCCATCTCCCAACGTTAGTGACAAAAGTGAGTGTCACTAACGTTGGTTCTTTGAATTCAACTCCACGTTAACTCTCACGTTAACAATCTTAACGTGAGAGTTAACGTAGGCAATGCTAATGATCCAACGTTAGTGACAAAAGTGAGTGTCACTAACGTTGGCTTTGTTGATCCTCTTCCACGTTAGAGTTCACGTTAACTAAGTTAACGTGACTCTTAACGTGGGGCATTGCGTAGTTTCCCAACGTTAGTGGTGCTCACTTTTACCACTAACGTTGAGAAGAAACATTATTGGAGCTCATGTTTCTCGTTAACGTGGAGTCCTCTTTTTCTTCTACGTTAAGTACCATGTTAACTTAGTTAACGTGGTTCTTAACGTAAGCTATGAATGGCTTCGCAAGCGTTATTGGTGATCACTTTTCTCATTAACGTTGCAAGCTCTTTGCCATCCCACGTTAGTAGTCACGTTAACTAAGTTAACGTGAATGCTAACGTGGTTCTTCCATGCTTCATTTGTCCTGAAATCAAGCAATTAAAGTGCATCAAAGCTCTAGCTAAAGTCATGAGATTATGCATCATCAAATTCTCATGCAATTCTGGCAAAAATCTCATGAAATCATGCAAAATTCACAATAGTTGCTTAAATGAAGGTGCAAGTGTATTTTCACCCAAAACTTGCCTTATTCACTAGGAAAATGCATGAAAATACCCTAAAACAGTAAAGAAAAGGTCAGAGAAACTGGCCTAGATGCCCTGGCATCAGCCTCCTTCTTAATAATCACCTCTTCAATCCTTTCCTACATTTTCTTCTCAACCTTCACATGTTTCTTATCCTCTTTTTCTTCTCCACTCTTCATCTCTTGCTTTATAGGTGAGCTGATGATCTCTTCATTAGGTTTTCCTTTCCACTGTAAATCTTCTTCTTCAATCCTCATGCAGCTTTTCTCCTCAACAATGTGTTGTACTTCTTGGAAGACATTCAAAGTGATCTTCTCATTATTTACCCTCAAAGTCAATTCTCCTTGTTCCACATCAATAATGGCCCTTGTTGTGGCCAGGAAAGGTCTTCCTAATATCAGGGAGTCATTCCCCTCTTTTCCTAAGTCCAAAATTACAAAGTCTGCTGGAAATATGAATTTCCCTACTCTGACCAAAAGATTTTCAATCACCCTCTTGGGAATCGCCAAGGATCTATCCACTAGCTCTAATAACATCTGTATAGGTTTCACTTCTTCTACACACAGCCTTCTCATCATAGACATAGGCATTAGGTTGATATTGGATCCCAAATCACACAATGCCTTATCAATTACTATGCTACCAAGGGCACAGGGCAAGTAGAAGCTCCCAAGGTCTTTAAGTTTTGGTGGGAGGCCTTCTTGGATGACAGCACTGCATTCTTGGGATAGAATCACTGTCTCTTTCTCATTCTAGCTTCTTTTCGTGTTGATAAGCTCTTTGAGGAACTTTGCATATAGAGGCATCTATTCTACAGCTTCAGCAAGTGGAATGTTGATTTCCAGCTTCTTAAACACTTCTAAGAACTTATGGAACTGTTGATCTTTGAGCTCATTATTGAACCTTTGAGGATATGGAAGGGAAGGAGTGTAAGGCTTCACCATCTTCCTCTGTTCTTGTGGTTGCTCCTCTATGATTTGCTTTCCCTTATTTAAAGTTTTGAGCTCTTCCTCTTTCTCCTTGAGCTTTTCTGGATCCTTCTCCTCAAGTGTTACTTCTTCCTTGCTGCTGGCCTCATTATTCTTAGCTGGCTTCTTGTTGGTTTCCTTGTCATTCACCAAGGTTCTTCTACTCCTTAATTGGATTGCTTTGGATTCTTCTTTAGGATTAGGAATTGTGTCACTTGGTAATGCATTGGGTGTTCTCTCAACTACTGCTTGCTTGGACAATTGACCAATCTGCCTCTCTAGATTCCTTAGTGAGGCATCATGGTTCTTGTTGGCTAGCTCTTGATGTTTCATCATCTTCTCCATCATTATCTCAAAGTTGGAGATCCTTTTGAGCTTCTAGGGGTAGTTGTGGTTGATTATAGGATGTGGATGGTGGATGATAATTATTTTGGTTAGTGGATAAATTGTTGGGTGGATAGTTGTTGGGTTGAGGTTGGTTGTTTTGTGATTTTCTGTATTGGTTTTGGTTAGTGTTTTGATGGTTTGTGTTTCTAGAATTATTTTGGTTTGAGTTTTTCTGCCAAGGTTATTGGTTTTGGTTGTCTCTCCATCTCAAATTTGGGTGGTTCCTCTAGGAAGGGTTGTAAGTGTCTCCATGGAACTCATTTTGACCGGAACATTGATTGTGCAGATACTGGACTTGTTCTTGTTGCTGCTCTTCATAGTTTTCCTCATTTTGCCCCCCATGTAGGTATTGGTTGACTTGTATTCACTGCTGCAACTTGGAGGCCATCAATCCTCTTGGCCATCATCTCTATCTGTTGTTGAATTTGTTGATGCATCACCTTGTTTTGAGCTAAGATGGTATCCACACCTTCCAGCTTCAATACACCCTTCCTTTGAGCTGGTTGGCATTGCCTTTGATTACTATAGAAGTATGGGTTGTTTGTTACAGTGTCAATGGGATTTTGAGCCTCCTCAGCTGTCTTCATGAGTTGTACTAAGCCTCCAGCAGAATAATCAAGTGCTTCTTGAGCTCTCAGTGTCAATCCTTCATAGAAGTTTTGGAGTCTATCCCATTCACTGAACATTTCTGGTGGCCATTTTCTGATTAGAGCTTTGTATCTCTCCCAGGCATCATACAATAACTCTCCATCCATCTGAGTGAATGTTTGGACCTTTGTTTTGAGTCTGATGATCCTTTGGGGAGGATAGAACTTGGCTAAGAACTTGTTCACTATATCTTCCCAATTGTTGATGCTTTCTCTTGGAAATGCCTCCAACCATTGAAAAGCTTTGTCTCTCAGGGAAAATGGAAACAGCAACAACTTGTAAATGTTAAGATGCACACCATTGGTTTTTACTGTGTCACATATCCTTAAGAAGGTGGATAGGTGTTGGTTTGGATCTTCCAAGGGACCTCCTCCATAAGAACAATTATTTTACAGCAATGTGATGAGTTGAGGCTTCAATTCAAAGTTGTTTACATTGACATTTGGAGTAAGTATGCTACTTCCACAATGCCCTGGATTAGGAAAAGTGTAGGAGGCTAGAACCCTCCTTTGAGGTTGGCCGTTGTTGTTAGCCACTCCCTCTGGTAGATTAAGAGCATTTCCTTCCATTTCCTGGTTCTCTTCCTCTGATTTCTCTCCACTAATGACTCCCTTTCCCCTGGATTCTCTTCTTAGTGTTCGAAGAGTTCTCTCATCAATATCACTAGAGGTGGAAACCTCTCTCCTTGCTTCTGTCATACACACTAAACCAGGAACCAAGAAACACAATCCACTCTATTGCTAGAGTTATGTTAAAGTTAGTTTAAATAAAAATTCAAATAGTTAGTGTGCTTAGTAAAAAGAAAAAGAAAATGCTTAATCTAGATTATCACCCTACTTAATCATTGTCAATCTAAATCAATCCCCGGCAACGGCACCAAAAACTTGATGAGGGAAAAACGATTTCACACAAACTCACCGGCAAGTGTACTGGGTCGCATCAAGTAGTAATAACTCACAAGAGTGAGGTCGTTCCCATAGGGATTGATGGATTGAGCAATTTTCGTTAGGTGATGAATTTAGTTAAGCAAATATGTTGTGATTTGAGTGATTTTGATTAAGAGAAGCTAAATTGCATGTAAGTAGAGGTGTAGAAGGTAAATTGGACACAAAAGTAGAGTGCAGAGAAGATAAATTGAAAAAACTTAAAGTGCAAGAAAGTAAAAGAGCTGAAACTTAAATTGCAAGAAAAGTAAATTGCAGAAACTTAAGGTGCAAGAAACATAAAGTGATGGATATAAATTGCTGAGAAATGTAAATTTCTTGAAGAATAAAAGGATTTGGGTGCTGGAATTCAGAATTAAACAAGGAAATGCAAGTTAAAGTGAATCAGAGAGCTCTGAGATGAAGAGATTCAGCTCAGTAGTAAAAAAGAAATGGAAAATTGCTTGAAGAAACAAACAGCAAGAAAACTTAGCTCAATTATGAAATTCTAAAAGAGAAATTGAAGATCGAAGAAGAGCAATGAAATTAGAAACCAGATGTAAATCTCAATAACAACCTTGACCAAACAGAAAAGAAATTGCAGAAGAAATGAAAATGAAAATAGTAGAGAAGATCTTGATCCAATTCTCCAATTCTCAGAACTAGATGAAAGGAAATCAAAGATGATTCTTAGATTAAGAAATTCAAAGGGGTTCTTCAATTTGAATTAAAAAATCCAATACAGAAAGCAAAAGTTTCAGAAGAAGGAAAATGAAAATAGAAAGCAAACTAGATCTAATCCCAATTCCCAAATTCAAAACAAATGAAAATTAAAAGTGAAAAACTAAAATGAGCTAAAGATCCTTCACAAATCAAATTAACTCCAATTTATACACTTTCTATTTTGGTCTTCAAATCTTGGAGTGGAATTTTCAAATTGGTGAAGAAATAGATCCAAGATGGCATTTGATTGCATGGGTCAGGAGGCACTTGTTTGAAAAATGGGTTGGGGCATGCTCCAGTGGAGTGCTCCGTTGCATGCGTGAACGTTGCGTTCACTAGCCTTGGCGCCTCGTATGTGTCATGGCATGCGCCTTGGTGCACACTAGCATTCACAAAGTGAACGCTGCACTCGAATCATGAGTGCTACTACTTCCCTTGCCTTGTTGCGCGTGTTTTCACTCCCTTGGGCGCTGCTTTATTTGAGCGCTGCGCTTCCTTGATTGAGTACTATGCTCTTTTATTGCGCGCTCCCTTGGTTCCCTCTTCGAACCATGGTGTGAGCACTGCGCGTTCTTAATTTCCTTGGCCATCAATCCACGAAAAAAGTGGAGATAGTGAACGTAGTGTTCACTTCTTTGAATGCTACCTTTGTTGATTGCTGAACCATTTGGTGCGTCTTGGCTTCATGGGCCAAAAACCACAAGAAAGTTGCAAAAAGGGAGCGCTGCATTCTAAATATGTTACCCCTTCCCTAGTGCATTGGCCTTTGCTCCTTTGGTTGAGAGGCACGAAAAAGGTATGGATAGTGAACTTAGCGTTCACTTCTTTGAAAGCCACTTCCTTGGTTCGTGCTGCACCTTTTGCTTGCTCTTTGGTGTGCATGCTTCTTAGAGCGCTACGTTCAACGTTTTAAACGCTCCTTGTGAGCTTCCTCCCTCAAAGCTTAAATCCACGATAAAAGTGGAAGGAGTGAACGTGGCGTTCACTATTTTGAATGCTACCCTTGTGTTGCTTTGATGCGCCTTGCTTCCTTATTTCCTTTCCCTCTTCTCTTCATGAGTGTTCACTTAATGAACGCTATGTTCATTAAGTGAACGCTACCCCTTTGTTTCTCCTTTCTTCACCTGCAAGCAACCAAACAAACAATCAAAGCATCACCAAATTCACAAGGTCTCTGCATCATTCATAAAATCAATTAATTCTATCATAAACCCTATGATTTTGTGTCAAATAAAGGATGGTTGATTGATTTAACATAATCATGAAAATCCACTCCAAATCACTTACTTATTGTGCAAGAAAGTGCATAAAACCTAATAAAACTAATGAAAAATGCTTGTAAAAACTAGCATAAGATGAGTTGTCATCACCTCCCTCCTTGGTAGGTGATGAATGCCCAACACGAAACATAGATTTGATGTCAGGAGGAATTGTATTGGTTCCTACCAAAAGAGAAGCTAAAATACAACAATCCAGAGACAACCTTGCTGAAATTTTCGAACAAGAAAAGGAGATGGCAGCCAAACCTAACAACAATAATGCAAGAAGGATGCTTGGTGATTATACCACACCTACATCCAAGTTTGATGGAAGAATGATGAGCGGATAATTTGTACGCTTTTTGGCATTGTTTTTAGTATGTTTTTAGTATGATTTAGTTAGTTTTTAGTATATTTTTATTAATTTTTAGTTAAAATTCACTTTTCTGGACTTTACTATGAGTTTGTGTGTTTTTCTGTGATTTCAGGTATTTTCTGGCTGAAATTGAGAGACCTGAGCAAAAATCTGATTCAGAGACTAAAAAGGACTGCAGATGCTGTTGGATTCTGACCTCCCTGCACTCGAAGTAGATTTTCTTCAGCTACAGAAGCCTAATTGGCGCGCTCTCAACGGCGTTGGAAATTAGACATCCTGGGCTTTCCAGCAATATATGATAGTTCATACTTTGCCCAAGATTTGATGGCCCAAACCGGCGTTCAAAGTCACCCTCAGGAATTCCAGCGTTAAACGCTGGAACTGGCACCAAAGTGGGAGTTAAACGCCCAAACTGGCACAAACGCTGGCGTTTAACTCCAAGAGAAGTCTCTACACGAAAATGCATCAATGCTCAGCCCAAGCACACACCAAGTGGGCCCGAAAGTGGATTTTTATGTCATTTACTCATCTCTGTAAACCTTAGGCTACTAGTTCTCTATAAGTAGGACCTTTTACTATTGTATTGAGGGAGCGGAGTAGTTATCTTTGTTCTTATGCTATCTTAGATCATTGGGAGGCTGGCCATTCGGCCATGCCTAGACCTTGTTCTTATGTATTTTCAACGGTAGAGTTTCTACACACCATAGATTAAGGTGTGGAGCTCTGCTGTACCTCGAGTATTAATGCAATTACTATTGTTCTTCTATTCAATTCCGCTTGTTCTTGTTCTAAGATATCACTTGTTCCTCAACTTGTTGAATGTGATGACCCATGACACTCATCATCATTCTCACCTATGAACGTGTGACTGACAACCACCTCCGTTCTACCTTAGATTGGGTGAATATCTCTTGGATTCCTGATACACGATGCATGGTTGATCGCCTGACAACCGAGTGCTCGCCTGACAACCGAGCCAGCCATTCCGTGAGATCAGAGTCTTCGTGGTATAGGCTAGAACTGATGGCGGCATTCAAGAGAATCCGGAAGGTCTAACCTTGTCTGTGGTATTCTGAGTAGGATTCAATGACTGAATGACTGTGACGTGCTTCAAACTCCTGAAGGCGGGGCGTTAGTGACAGACGCAAAAGAATCACTGGATTCTATTCCGGCCTGATCGAGAACCGACAGATGGATAGCCGTGCCGTGACAGGGTGCGTTGAACATTTCCACTGAGAGGATGGGAGGTAGCCACTGACAACGATGAAACCCTTGCATAAGCTTGCCATGGAAAGGAGTAAGAAGGATTGGATGAAGACAGTAGGAAAGCAGAGAGACGGAAGGGACACAGCATCTTCATGCGCTTATCTGAAATTCCCACCAATGAATTACATAAGTATCTCTATCTTTATCTTTATGTTTTATGCGTTTATCGACCCTTACTTGCGTAAGGTTTATTACTTGGACGACCCAGTACACTTGCTGGTTAGTTGTGCGAAGTTGTAGTGATCACAATTTCGTCCACCAAAGAAGCATCTCAATTCCTGCTATAGGAGCAAACAATTTTGAGCTGAAACCTCAATTAGTTGCTCTAATGCAACAGAACTGCAAGTTTCATGGACATCCATCAGAAGATCCTTACCAGTTCTTAACTGAGTTCTTACAGATCAGTGAGACTGTTAAGACTAACGAAGTAGATCCTGAAGTCTACAGGCTCATGCTTTTCCCTTTTGCTGTAAGAGACAGAGCTAGAACATGGTTGGACTCTCAACCTAAAGATAGCCTGGATTCTTGGGATAAGTTAGTCACGGCCTTCTTGGCTAAGTTCTTTCCTCCTCCAAAGCTGAGCAAGCTTAGGGTGGATGTTCAGACATTCAAACAAAAAGATGGTGAATCCCTCTATGAAGCTTGGGAAAGATACAAACAGATGACCAAAAGATGTCCTTCTGGCATGTTTTCAAAATGGACCATGTTAGATATATTCTATTATGGTCTATCTGAGTTCTCTAAGATGTCACTGGACCATTCTGCAGGTGGATCCATTCACCTAAAGAAAATGCTTGCAGAGGCTCAAGAACTTATTGACAAGGTTGCAAATAACCAATTCATGTACACTTTTGAGAGGAATTCCATGAATAATGGGATGCCTCAGAGGAAGAGAGTTCTTGAAATTGATGCTCTGAATGCCATATTGGCTCAGAACAAAGTGTTGACTCAGCAAGTCATCATGATTTCTCAAAGTCTGAATGGATGGCAAAATGAATCCAATAGTACTAAAGAGGCATCATCTGAAGAAGAAGCTTATGATCCTGAGAACCCTGCAATGGCAGAGGTAAATTACATGGGTGAACCTTATTGAAACACCTATAATTCATCATGGAGAAATCATCAAATTTCTCATGGAAGGATCAACAAAAGCCTCAACAAGGCTTTAATAATGGTGGAAGAAATAGGCTCAGCAATATCAAGCCTTATCCATCATCTTCTCAGCAACAGACAGAGAATTATGAACAGAATACCTCTAACTTAGCAAATTTAGTCTCTGATCTGTCTAAGGCCACTTTAAGTGTCATGAATGAAACAAGGTCCTCCATCAGAAATCTGGAGGCACAAGTGGGCCAGCTGAGTAAGAAAATCACTGAAACTCCTCCTAGTACTCTCCCAAGCAATACTGAAGAGAATCCAAAAAGAGAGTTCAAGGCCATTGATATAATCAATATGGCCAAATGCAAGGAGGAGGGAGAGGACGCGAATCCCAATGAGAAAGATCTCATGGTACATCTCTCAAGCAGGAAGGAGTTTCCAATTGAGGATCCAAAGGAATCTGAGGCTCATATAGAGACCATAGAGATTCCATTAAATCTCCTTCTGCCATTCATGAGCTCTGAAGATTATTCTTCCTCTGAAGAGGATGAAGATGTAATTGGAGAGCAAGTTGCTCAATATCTAGGAGCCATCATGAAGCTGAATGCCAAGTTATTTGGTAATGAGACTTGGGAAGGTGAACCTCCCTTGCTCATTAGTGAACTTGATACATGGGTTTAGGAAACGTTACCTCAAAAGAAACAAGATCCTGGGAAATTCTTAATACCCTGTACCATAGGCACCATGACCTTTGAGAAAGCTCTGTGTGACCTAGGGTCAGGCATAAATCTTATGCCACTCTCTGTAATGGAGAAGCTGAGGATCATTGAGGTACAGCCTGCCTTATTCTCATTACAATTGGCAGACAAGTCAGTAAGACAAGCTTATGGATTAGTAGAAGACATGTTAGTAAAGGTTAAAGGCCTTTATATTCCTGCTGATTTCATAATCTTAGACACTAGGAAGGAGGAGGACGAATGCATCATCCTTGGAAGACCTTTCCTAGCCATAGCAGAAGCTGTGATAGATGTTAACAGAGGAGAATTAGTGCTTCAATTGAATGGGGACTACCTTGTGTTTAAGGCACACGGCTATACTTCTGTAACAAGGGAGAGTAAGCATGTAGAGCTTCTCTCAGTACAGAGTCAAACAGAGCCCCCACAGTCAAACCCTAAGTTTGGTGTTAGGAGGCCACAACTAAACTCTAAGTTTGGTGTTCAATCCCCACAACCAAACTCTAAGTTTGGTGTTGGGACTCTACAGCATTGACCTAATCACTTGTGAGGCTCCATGAGAGCCCACTGTCAAGCTATTGACATTAAATAAGCGCTTATTAGTAGGCAACCCAATTTTTATTTATCTAATTTTATTTTTTATTTTATTGTTCTTTTATGTTTTATTAGGTACATGATAATGTGGAGTCACGAAAAAATATTAAAATTAAAAATAGAATCAAAACTAGCAGAAGAAAAATCATACCCTGGAGGAAGGACTTACTGGCGTTTAAACGCCAGTAAGGAGCATCTGGCTGGCATTCAACACCAGAACAGAGCATGGATCTGGCGTTGAACACCAGAAACAAGCAACACCCTGGCGTTCAAACGCCAGGAATGCACCCTGAGGAGAGCTGGCGCTGAACGCCAGAAACATGCTGCACATGGGCGTTGAACGCCCAAAACATGCATCACTTCGGCGTTTAAATGCCAGAATTGCATGCAAAGGCATTTTACATGCCTAATTGGCGCAGGGATGTAAATCCTTGACACCTCAGGATTTGTGGATCCCACAGGATCATCTCAGGATCTGTGGACCCCACAGGATCCCCACCTACCATATTCTCCCCTCCTCTCAACATTCATCCTCTCTTTCCAATAAACACTCTTCCCCAAAACCCTTCACCAATCACCTCAATCTCTATTCCCGATCACCCCCTTCACCACTCACATCCATCCACTCTTCTCCACAAACCCCACCTACCTTCAAAATTCAAATTTCTTTCCCACCCAGACCCACCCTAAATGGCCGAACCTACTCCCTCTCGCCTTACTATATAAACCCCTTCATTCTCCTTAATTTTCACACAACACAACCCCCTCTTCTACACCTTGGCCGAATACACCTCCCTTACTCTCCTCCATATTTTCTCTTCTTCTTCTTCTTTTCTTTCTTCTCTTGCTCGAGGGTGAGCAATATTTTAAGTTTGGTGTGGTAAAAGCATAAGCTTTTTGTTTTTCCATTACCATTGATGGCACCTAAGGCCGGAGAAACCTCTAGAAAAGGAAAAGGGAAGTCAAAAGCTTCCACCTCCAGTCATGGGAGATGGAAAGATTCATCTCCAAAGCCCATCAAGACCACTTCTATGATGTTGTGGCCAAGAAGAAGGTGATCCCCGAGGTCCCTTTCAAGCTCAAGAAAAATGAGTATCCGGAGATCCAACATGAGATCCAAAGAAGAGGTTGGGAAGTTCTAACCAACCCGATCCAACAAGTCGGAATCTTAATGGTTCAAGAGTTCTATGCCAATGCATGGATCACTAGGAACTATGATCAAAGTAAGAACCCGAACGCAAAGAATTATCTTACAATGGTTCGGGGGAAATACTTAGATTTTAGTCCGAAAAATGTAAGGTTGGCGTTCAACTTGCCCATGATGCAAGGAGATGCACGCCCCTACACTAGAAGGGTCAACTTTAATCAAAGGTTGGACCAAGTCCTTATGGACATATGTGTGGAAGGAGCTCAATGGAAAAGAGACTCCAAAGGCAAGCTGGTTCAACTAAGAAGACTGGACCTCAAGCCTGTGGCTGGAGGATGGTTGGAATTCATCCAACGCTCCATCATCCCCACTAGCAACTGATCTGAAGTTACTGTGGATCGGGCCATCATGATCCATAGTATCATGATTGGAGAGGAAGTAGAAATTCATGAAGTTATCTCCCTTGAATTTTACAAAATAGCTGATAAGCCCTCTACTTTGGCAAGGCTACCTTTTCCTCATCTTATTTGCCATCTATGTTACTCAGCTGGAGTTATCATAGAAGGAGACATCCTCATTGAGGAAGATAAACCCATCATTAAGAAAAGGATGGAGCAAATAAGAGAGCCCACTCATGGACCCCAAGAGACGCATGAGGAAGCTTATCACCAAGAAATCCCGGAGATTCCTCAAGGGATGCACTTTCCTCCCAACAACTATTGGGAACAACTCAACACTTTCTTAGAAGATTTGAGTTACAATGTGGATCAATTAAGGGTGGAACATCAAGAGCACTCCATCATTCTCCATGAAATAAGAGAAGATCAAAGAGCAATGAGGGAGGAGCAACAAAGGCAAGGAAGAGACATAGAAGAGCTTAAGGACATTATTGGTCCTTCAAGAAGAAGACGCCACTAAGGTGGACTCATTCCTTGTTCTTATTTCTCTGTTTTTCGATTTTTATGCTATATGTTCATTTATTTTTGTGTCTCTACTTCATGATCATTAGTATTTGGTAACTATGTCTTAAGGCTATGAATAATCCCATTAATCCTTCACCTTTCTTAAATGAAAAATGTTTTTAAATCAAAAGAACAAGAAGTACATGAATTTCGAATTTATCCTTGAATTTAGTTTAATTATATTGATGTGGTGACAATACTTTTGTTTTCTGAATGAATGCTTAAACAGTGCATATTTTTGATCTTGTTGTTTATGAATGTTAAAATTGTTGGCTCTTGAAAGAATGATGAACAAAGAGAAATGCTATTGATAATCTGAAAAATCATGAAATTGATTCTTGAAAAAGCAAAAGCTTGCGAAAAAAAAGCAAGCAGAAAAATCCAATAGCCCTTAAAACCAAAAGGCAAGGGTAAAAAGGATCCAAGGCTTTGAGCATCAATGGATAGGAGGGACCAAGGAACTAAAATCCAGGCCTAAGCGGCTAAATCAAACTGTCCCTAACCATGTGCTTGTGGCATGCAGGTCCAAGTGAAAAGCTTGAGACTGAGTGGTTAAAGTCGTGATCCAAAGCAAAAAGAGTGTGCTTAAGAACCTTGGACACCTCTAACTGGGGACTTTAGCAAAGCTGAGTCACAATCTGAAAAGGTTCACCCAGTCATGTGTCTGTGGCATTTATGTATCCGGTGGTAATACTGGAAAACAAAGTGCTTGGGGCCACGACCAAGACTCATTAAAGTAGCTGTGTTCAAGAATCAACAAACTTAACTAGGAGAATCAATAAGACTATCTGAAATTCTAAGTTCCTAGAGATGCCAATCATTCTAAACTTCAAAGGATAAAGTGAGATGCCAAAACTGTTCAGAAGCAAAAAGCTACAAGTCCCGCTCATCTAATTAGAATTAATATTCATTGATATTTTGGAATTTATAGTATATTCTCTTTTTTCTATCCTAATTGATTTTTAGTTGCTTGGGGACAAGCAACAATTTAAGTTTGGTGTTGTGATGACCGGATAATATATACGCTTTTTGGCATTGTTTTTAGATAGTTTTTAGTATAATCTAGCTACTTTTAGGTATGTTTTCATTAGTTTTTATGATAAATTCACATTTCTAGACTTTACTATGAGTTGGTGTGTTTTTCTATGATTTCAGGTATTTTCTGGCTGAAATTGAGGGACCTGAGCAAAACTCTGATAAGGAGGCTCACAAAGGACTGCTGATGCTGTTGGAATCTGACCTTCCTGCACTCGAAATGGATTTTCTGGAGCTACAAAACTCCAAATGGCGCGCTCTCAATGGCGTTGGAAAGTAGACATCCAGAGCTTTCCAGCAATATATAATAGACGACGTAAATTGGCACTCAACGCCGGTTCCATGCTGCATTCTAGAGTCAAACGACAGAAACACGTCACGAACCAGAGTTGAACGCCAAAAACACGTTACAACTTGGCGTTCAACTCCAAAAGAAGCCTCAACTCGTGTAAAATTCAAGCTCAGCCCAAGCACACACCAAAGTGGGCCCCGGAAGTGGATTTATGCACTTAGACTTATTTCTGTATACCCTAGTAACTAGTTTAGTATAAATAGAACTTTTTACTATTGTATTTAAAATCTTTGGTCTCGGTTTTATTCTAGTATTCATCTTAGGAGACTATTGATCACATTTGAGGGCTGGCTATTCGGCCATGCCTGGACCTTCATCACTTATGTATTTTCAACGGTGGAGTTTCTACACACCATAGATTAAGGGTGTGGAGCTCTGCTGTACCTCGAGTTTCAATGTAATTACAACTATTTTCTATTCAATTCGACTTATTCTTATTCTAAGATATTCGTTGTACTTCAACATGATGAATGTGATGATCCGTGACACTCATCATCATTCTCACCTATGAACGCCTGACTGACAACCACTTTCGTTCTACCTTAGACTGGGTGCATATCTCTTGGATTCCTTAAGCAGAATCTTCGTGGTATAAACTAGAATTGATGGCAGCATTCATGAAAATCCGGAAAGTCTAACCTTGTCTGTGGTATTCCAAGTAGGATTCCGGGATTGAATGACTGTGACGAGCTTCAAACTCACGATTGCTGGGCGTGATGACGAACGCAAAAGAATCAAAGGATTCTATTCCAACATGATCGAGAACCGACAGATGATTAGTCATGCTGTGACAGAGCATTTGGACCATTTTCACTGAGAGGATGGGATGCAGCCGTTGACAACGGTGATGCCCTACATACAGCTTGCCATGAAAAAGAGTAAGAAGGATTGGATAAAAGCAGTAGGAAAGTAGAGATTCAGAAGGAACACAGCACCTCCATACTTGCTGGTTAGTTGTGCGGAGTTGTGACTAAGTGTGATTCATGTTTGAGAGAACCAAGTCTTTGGAGCCATTGTTGATGATCACAATTCCGTGCACCAACCCCCTTACAAAACTTTTGTAGGGGAGTTCAGTTTTTCCTTGTCTCACTGCATTAGCATAGAACTCCCATATCATGGTTGCGCTTATGTCTGTGAGGGGTTCATAGAGGAGTTTCCATCTTCTCTTCTCAATGATTTCCATAATTATAGGGTACTCACCATCCTTCATTCTGAATCTGACTTCTGGGATTATTTTCTTCTCCTCCATCCACCCATGATATTGTGATTCATGAAACTGAGATTTAAATCTCTTGTTATCAAAAGTAGGTGGTTTTGCTTCAATTGGTTGCTTTTCTTTTCTTCTTTTGGAATTTGATGAAGCCATTAAATTGGGACAAGGGTGTAATAGGAAAGAGCTAATTAGAGCACGGCTTAATGGTGGGAGAAAAAGAGAATGGCTACAGTGTGATGTTCTTGGTGGAAAAAAATATGAGCATGAGAATAAGGCCCAGGTGTGTGAGCATATGAAGTGTTACTTGCCAGTTTGTAGCAGGGACATGAGTTATTAAGGCAAAGCAAGGGTTGGTGGTTTGGTCATATTGAAGTAAAGGGTTAAGATGTTGTTGAGAGCAAGGAAATGAATGATGTGCATGTGAGGTTGAATAAGGACAAGGTTCACCTCTTCATTGAGCACATGGGTTCGGTTTCCTAAGTGATGAGTCTTGCAGATTTGTTTCTTCCCAAAGATCAATTTCCAAGCACATGTGACCCACTTTTTCCTTGTGACAACCGTATCTTATCTAGTTTTTTCCTTTCCTCCATCTTCTTCACACTTATCCTTTTTAAACCAAACATCAACAAGCAACAAAATCTAATTTTTGAAAGGTGGTGATCATAGAATTTAATATCTAGATAAAAGAACTAAAGGGAATCTTGGTCACATGTTCCTTGTTCATGAATAACTAGCCATGCCATATGTGAGTACACATAGTTTTGGTGGACACCAAACTTGTTGTACACCAAATAGTTCATGTGAAATTTTGTCATGGTTAGTTTATCCATTACAGGGAACATCTCATTTTCTATTTTTAGCAAAACAAAATCACAAACTGATGCAAGACATGGTTCATCTTTTCCTGAATTTGAGTCTTAGAGCAAGTGTGACTTTCTTGAGACTTATAGCACATGTAGAACACCAAACTTAATGTTTAGCTATATACTTCAATCAAGTGACTGAGTATATATCCTAAGCTGGTTATATTATCATCATGTTTGAAAAGCCATTTTAGAGTGCCTTAAGGCACACCAAACTTAGGAATCAGACATATGCTTTAAAATACTGTATGCAGTCATTAAACCTTCCCATGAAAACACAAGTTCGGGTTAGAAAAACCATGGATTATTGATACTAAAATAAAAGCAGAAATATTAAATCATGGGCTGCCTCCCATGGAGCGCTCTTCTAATGTCACTAGCTTGACATGAGTTCTTTGTTAGAGTGGTTGATCATCATAATGCCTCAGCTTGTCTCCTCTTACTGTGAGCTTTCTTCCTGTGCTTTGATGAACAATTCCTATGTGCTCCATTGGGAGTATTTTGCTTACAGTGTAATAATCATCAGATTGTGGAGACGTATCCCACAGTTGGTAGATTAGCTTCACTTTGTCTCCTTCTGAGAACCCTTCAATTGGAATTTTCTTGTTTCTCCACCCTTTTAGGACCTTTTTCTTGCTTTTCTTTCCTTCTTTTGGTGACCCTTCCTTCTTGGCAATAGGTTTTGTATTGGGCATTTTCTTCTCAATGATTAATCTTATAGCCTCTGTTTGCAATCCTTTTTCAGCCTTCGCATATTCATTGCCTTTTTGTTTTTTTCCACTGTCTGTTTTCTTCTTCAAAGACGAGTTGAGGAGTGCTTCCTTGGGTTTTTCCTTCCAGTTCAGGTCTTCTTCTTCAATCCTCATGCAACATTTCTCTTCAGCAAGAAGTTGCATCTCCTTAAAAACATTTAGAGTAATCTGCTCATCATGTGCTCTCAAAGTCATTTATCCTTTCTCCACATCAATGATAGCCCTTGCTGTGGCCACGAAAGGCCTTCCCAATATGATGGAATCATTTCCTTCTTCATCTAAGTCCAGGATCACAACATTTGCTGGAAATATGAATTTTTCCACTTTAACTAGGAGATTCTCAACCACTCCATTGGGGGTTACCATTGATCTACAGCAAGCTGCAACGTCATCCTTGTAGGTTTACTTCTTCTATAGACAACTTCCTCATCATAGATAGAGGTATTAGATTGATACTTGATCCCAAATCACACAATGCCTTCTTGTCAATGGACACACCGCATATGGTGTAGGAAAAAAAAAACTCCTAAGATCCTTGAGCTTTAGTGGCAAGCCTTTTTGGATTATTGCACTACACTCTTGGGTCAAGATTAATGTTTCCTTCTCATTCCAGCTTCTCTTTTTGTTGATGAGCTCCTTGAGGAATTTTGCATACAATGCCATCTGCTCCAATACTTCAGCAAGGGGAATATTGATTTCTAGCTTCTTGAAAACCTCTAGAAACTTAGAAAATTATTGATCCTTAAGCTCCTTTTTGAACCTTTGAGGATATATAAGGGGGAGTGTAAGGATTCACCTCATTCTTCTTTTCTTGTGGATGCTCTTCCATGACTTGTTTTGCCTTCTTTGAAGCTTGTGGTTCTTCCTCCTTCTTGTTGAGCTTTTCTTGGTCTTTCTCCTCGGCTTTCGTTTCTTCTTTATTATTGGCCTTGTCACCTTTCAATTTCCTTCCACTCCTGAGTTGGATTGCTTTGCATTCTTCTTTGGGGTTTGGAATGGTATCACTTGGGAGAACATTGGTTGGTCTTTCAGCTTGTCTGGCCAATTGTCCTATTTGTCTTTCAAGATTCTTCATGGTGACCTCTTGTCTATCTTGACATTTAATTAGACTCTCTTGCCCCTTTGCTAGATCTTGTGTGGTTTGAGCAAGTGCTTGTAATGTTGCCTCAAGAGCTGAGATCCTGGTTTCATGATGGTCAATAGATGGTATGTTGGGATATGATGATTGTTGCTGAAAGTTATTTGGGTTGTTGAAATGGTTGTTCTTGGAATTGAACGGTGGTGTAGAGAAATTATTTTGGTGAGTTTGTGAGTTGTTGGGTTATTGATATGAATTTTGTGGTTTTCTATATGGGTTAGTATTGTTGGATGAATGAGGTTGACTGTTTGTGTTGCGGGAGTTGTTGGAAATGTGATTCTTTTGCCATGAATTCTGATTATCACCCCACCTTAAATTGGGATGATTCTTCCATGATGGATTGTATTTATCTCCATGAAATTCATTCTAAGAAGAGTTTGAGGTGTTATGCATATATTGGACTTGTTCTAGCTGCTGCTTGACATTAGGATTTTTGCCAGTAAAGAATATCATAAAAACAGTCGCGTTGTAGATATAGTCTCTAAACCGACAAAAATCCCTTCGTACAAACGTTTTGGTTGTCACAAGTAACAAACCCCCTTGAAATTGATAACCGAGTATTCAAACCTCGGGTCGTCTTCTCAAGGAATTGCAAGAAGGTATGTTCTTATTATTGGTTATGAGTTTGTAAATTAGGGGTTTTAGAAAGTAGGGAAGCAGTATGTTGAATGATAAGAAAAATAAAATAATAATAATAAAATAAACTCTTGGTAAGGTATTAGAAATTAGAGGTCCTATCCTGGCTATCCTTATCAGTAGTGATAATAATTGAATCTTAATTCCACTTCGTTAGCCTTTACTAATATGAAGAAGGGTCAAGGGATTAATTGGTTTGATCTTCGGATCCTATTTATTTCCTAAGAAAAGATTGGGATTATTGAAGTTCAACTCAATTGGCAAGATAACAATTATCAATTATGCTGTTGAATCGGATAATTCCTGAGTTACTGATTTCTTAACCCAAAACCAAAAGGGGAAAAGTAAATCTTACTGGAATAAAGATGTCTTCAGAGTAAAAGCAATAATAGCATAATTAAAAGAAAGCAATATTAAACTGAAATGCCTTAAATAACATTAATTTAAAAGAGTAATCTGTAACATGGAAGAGTTCATAAATTAAATTGGGAAAATAAATAAAAATAAAGAACCTGTGATTGAGAGTCGCTCCTAAAACTAAGAGAAATCCTAAATCCTAATCCTAAGAGAGAGGAGAGAACCTCTCTCTCTAAAAACTACATCTACTCCTAAAATTGTGAATGTGAAAGCTTCCTTATGAATGGATGCATTCCCCCACTTTATAGCCTCTAATCTGTGTTCTCTGGGCCGAAAACTGGGTCGAAAACAGCCCAGAAATCGCTGGAGAAGATTTCAAATACGCTTATTTCCGTCACTGCGACGCGGCCGCATGGATCACGCGGTCGCATCGCCTAGCGTCAGGGAAACTATAACATATTATATATCAAATCGAAGCCCCGGACGTTAGCTTTCCAACGCAACTGGAACCGCGTTGTTTGGACCTCTGTAGCTAAAGTTATAGCCGTTTGCGTGCGAAGAGGTCAGGCTGGACAGCTTAGCAATTTCTCCAACTTCTTGTATTCCTTCCACTTTCGCATGCTTCCTTTCCATCTTCTGAGCCATTCCTGCCCTCTAATCTCTGAAATCACTTAACACACATATCAAGGCATCTAATGGTAATAAGAGAGGATTAATAATAAGCAAATATAAGATCAAAGAAGCACGTTTTCAATCATAGTACAAAATCAGGAAGGAAATATAAAACTATGCAAATATTATGAATAAGTGGGTAAAGAGTTGATAAAATCCACTCAATTGAGCACAAGATAAACCATAAAATAGTGGTTTATCACTGCTCATAGTTGCTTTTCACAGAGGCTTCATTACTTTGGCTCCATCCATTTGTGGGCTGGGTTGCTGTGTTAACTGCAGCCACTTGGAGTCCATCAATCCTCTTTGTCATCAACTCCATCTGTTGTTGGATTTGTTGGTGCATCAACTTGTTCCATGCCAAGATTGTGTCCACTCCTTCTAGCTCCAACACACCCTTCTTTTGTGCTGGTGGCGTTGCCTTTGATGAGCATAGAAGTATTGATTGTTGGTCACAGTGTCTATGAGATTTTGTTCTTCTTCTGCTATCTTCATGAGTTGCAATGAACCTCCTACAGAGTAATCTAAAGACTCTTGAGCTCTTAAGGTCAATCCCTCATAGAAATTCTGAAGTCTATCCCATTCACTAAACATCTCGGGTGTACATTTCCTGATTAGAGCTTGTATCTTTCCCATGCCTCATATCGTGATTCTCCATCCATTTGAGTGAATGTTTGCACTTCTGTCTTCAATCTTATGATCCTCTGAGGTAGGTAGAATTTAGATAAGAATTTGTTCACCAAATCATTCAAAGTGTTGTCTCTCAAGGAAATGGGAAATAGCAGCAGCTTATAGATGTCCGGATGCACACCATTGGTTTTGACAGTATCACAAATCCTCAGGAAGGTAGATAAGTGCTGGTTCAAATCTTCAACTTGACCTCCTCCATAGGAACAATTGTTCTATACCAGAGTAATAAGTTGAGGCTTTAACTCAAAATTATTTGCATGAACATTGGGAGTGAGTATGCTACTCCCATAGTTTCTTGGATTGGGGAAGGTGTAGGATGCTAGAACCCTCCTTTGAGGTTGACCATTGTTATTGTCCACCTCTTCTGATGGATTGGGGAGGTTACCCTCCATTTCTTGGTTTTCCTCTTCTGATTCTTCATCTCCAAAAAATCCATTCCCTCTTGCTTCTCTTTTCAATCTCAAGAATGTTCTCTCTGACTCAGAATCAAAAGATGTAGATGCACCTCTTCTTCCTCCTGGCATACAACACAAACAAACCAGAAACTAAAACAAAATACTCTACTGTAAGAGTGAGGTTATGGTTAATTTGAACAAAGTCTCAAACAGTTAGTATGCTTAGTAAAAACAAAAGAAAGATGCTTAATCTAGATTATCACCTTACTTAATCATTGTCCATCTAATTAATCCTCAGCAACGGTACCAAAAACTTGATGGGGGAAAATTGGATTTCCACACAATCTAACCGGCAAGTGTACCAGGTCGCATCAAGTAATAATAACTCACAAGAGTGAGGTCGATCCCACAGGGATTGAAGGATTGAACAACTTTAGTTAAATGATGAATTTAGTCAAACTAATATGAATGAAGTGGGTAATTTATGATCGAGAGATAGTAAATTGCAAGAATTCTAAATGGCAGAATGTAAATTGGCAAGAAGTAAATGGCAGAAAATTTAATTCGACTGGAACTTAAGGTGCAAGAAGTTAAAAGTACTGAATCTTAAAGTGCAAGAAAAGTAAATAGCTGAATCTCAAAGTGCAGGAATTAAAAGCGCAGGAATACTAAATAACAAGGAAACTTAAATTTCATGAATAAAAAGGGATTTGGGTATTGGGAATTAAACAAAACTAATAGATGTAACTTTCAGCAAGTGCAGAGGAATCAAAGTGAAGGAAATTCAAAGAGAGTGATTCATCAGGGTTTGGAGATACTATAATCCTTCATGAATCAATTGGGTCTCAACTCCTTTCTCAATTATCTAGTAGATCTATGGCGGATTGAAATTGATTGAATCCCAATTCCTTGACAATCCAATCTCTCAAATCACAATCAATCTTGCCAATTCCTTGATCTAATTGTCATGAGAAGAGGTTTAAGTACAAATATCTCATCCATAAGCCACACTAACTCTCAAGATCTCAATTCCTCCAGAATGGTGTTGATCAAGAGAGTAGTGAAGGATAGAGCTCCAATTCTAATGCAAGTGATTCCCATTCCGAGGCTCACACAAGAATTCATGAATTCAACCTCCTTCCAGAGTGAAGTATTCTAAATCAAAACAGAAGGTACCCGAGAGCTACAAAGATGAATCGAGAATATGAAGAATTTCATTAATTCATGGGAATTACAATAGAGCTCCTCTCTCTAATGAAGGTGGGGTTTAGTTCATCATTGCCCTAGTACCCAAAAATGAAAATAAAGTGCAGAAGAAGAAGAAGAACATAAAAAGAAATTTAACTCAGATCTAAATTCTTAAGGAAAACTAAAAGGAAGCAAAAAAATGAAATATAATCCAAAGACCCCCTTATTGAAAATTGAATTTTCTCCTATTTATATACTTTCTAAATTAGTCATCCCAGCACTTGGAGTGGGCTTTCTAGCCTTTGATGAAATAGATCAAAATGGGTTCTCAGCTGGTATAGTTGGGCCATGCTTCAGCAGAACGTAGCCTGCGTTCATTCACCGACGCGTGCGCGCCATATGTGCGTGTGCGTCCCTTGTGTTTTTTCCCATCGATGCGTGCGCGTACTGCATGCATGCGCGTCGATGCTGCCTTCTGTCTCAACCATGATTGCACGTACTATGCATGCGTCAGCGTCCTTGGTAGTGTTCACGAACTCAACGCTATGTTCGCGTCATGAACGCTCTTCACGCGTGCGCATCCTGTGGGCGTGCGCGTGGATGATGAAATGTCACTTCTGCGTCTAGCGTCATGCACGCATCTACGCCCATCACTAATTTTGTCACATCAACGCGTGCGCGCCATGCACGCGTGCGCGTCGATGCCAATCTTTGAATTCAAACTCTGAAAGTATTGCAGGCGTTCACTCCAAGTGAGCGTAGCGTTCATTTCTTATGAACGTTAATCCTCAAACCACGCGTGCGCGCCATGCGTGCGTATGCGTGGATTTCCAAATTTCTCATCCACGCGGAAATGCCTTGTATGCGTGCGCATCGCGTGTGAACGTAGCGTTCATCAAATGAACGCAGCGTTCGTCTGCAGCTTGCTTCTCTGCCTTTTTCTTTTCATCATTTTGCACCTGAAATCAACCAATCAAACAATCAAAGCCTAGCCAAAATCACAAGGTTTTGCATCATTCATAATAATCAACTAAATTGTGCATAAATCTCGTGATTTTGCATAAAATCAACAACGTTTGATTGGGTCAAGGTAAATATGAGATTACATTCCAATTACTTACTTAACATGAAAGAAAGTGTAATAAACCTAATAAAAGCAAGGAAAAATGCTAGTAAAACTAGCACAAGATGACTTGTCATCAATGTCTACTTTCCAATCAATGTAGAAGCGCATAGTTTAGTGTTCTACAACTCTAGTTATACTCCATGGAAGATAAAGAGGTTAGTTGGCCTTACTACAGGTTGATACTATGTTCATCTTTGTACTTTCGCGGCTAGCTTTCTCCCTCAAATTTAGTATCCACTATGTAATGCCATATATGCTTGGAAAGCTCTAGATTCCTACTTTCCAATGCCATTGCAATCAACTCATTTAGAGATTTGTAGCTCAAGTTATTCTTGTTTGAAGAAGACACAGTCAGGCTGACAGGTGCTAGCGTTAGCGCTAGCGTTAGTGTGCTAACGCTGCCACTAACGCCACCATTCTTGCCTTGATCCAGCGTTACCACTAGCGTTAGTGTGCAAACACTACCAATAACGCCAGCATCCTCCTTGGTGTAGTGTTAACACTGGTGTTAGTGGGCTAATTTTGCCACTAACGCCAGCACCTTCTTCATTGAGCATGTTGACACTGGCGTTAGTGGGCTAACTTTGCCACTAACGCCAGCACCTTCTTGCCTTCATCTGCTTCTTCTTTTTAAGCTCCTTTCTTCTTTCATGCTTATTTTGTTCTTTTTACTTCTTTTTCCACCATTTTCTGCAAAATAGATCAAATCAAATAATTGAAAGTAATCTATGTTTTAAGCACAAAAGTATTCAATAATTAAGCATGATTAGTGAAAATTAAAGGTGAAAAAGTATAGAAAAACATAATATGATGCGCAGTCATCAGTGTCCCATAGTAATCTTTTTATTTAAATTTAATTTTCTTGCTTATCTTTTCTTCTTTGATCTTTATCTTCTCTTTTTCTTTGATTTTAAAATTTTCTTATCTTATATTTCTTTTAAATTCAAATTTTAAAAAGTTTTGTATTTTGTTTGTTTTTCTCTTTTTCAATTTTGAATTTCAAAATCTCTCTTTGACTTTCTGTTTTCAATTTTCAAAATTTATCAAAATCAAATCTCCAGTCTTTAAATTTTCAAATCATATCTTATCTTGTTCCTTCTCTTGACTTTTTCTTTCTAATTTTGAAATTTAAAAGCTTTATTTGACCTTTTTCTTTTTAATTTTCAAAAAAATAATTTCAAAACCAAATCTTCTATCTTTATATTCAAATATTTTTAATTAATTATTTGCTTTATCTTGTTTTAATTTTAAAGTTTAGAGTTTCTTCAGTTTTTCTTTCTCGATTTTTTTTTTGAATTTTGAAAATTTTTAAACCCCTTTCTTTCTATTTTTTTAATTTTTCAAAAATTTTAATTTTTTTCTAATTTTTCTAATTATTTTTTGAATTTAAAAAAATTTCTTGTTTCTTTTTGATATCTCACTAGGAGCTCTCTACACTTTGACATAGAGACTCCCACTTTTCTTTGTCTCTTATTTGTGTATGCAGGAACACCAAAGTCTCTATGAAGCCGAAAGGGAATACACAAATTAGGAGAACTTTGGGCTCTTACACAGTTTCCACTGCTGACTTCTATGAAAGGATTATTAGTGTACCTCCTATTGATCCAGATGACTTTAAGGTCGACATAGACCTGATCATGCTGATGCCGCAACATTGTCAGTTTCATGGACCCCCATAAGAAGACCCCAATAAATTTATCCTGACTTTCTACAGTTATGTGATATTATAGACACCAATGGAATGGAGCCTGAAGTCTCCAGACGAATACTCTTCCCATTTGCTCTGAATGATCAAGCGAAGATATGGTGGCTTTTTGAACCCAAACGAAGTGTGAACACTTGGGATAAGATAGTTAACAAATTCTTGAACAGGTTCTCTCCCTCATAGAAATTGACTAAGCTACTAACAGACAAACAAACTTTCAAGCAGAAGGAGAGCGAGTTCCTCTAAGATGCTTGGGAGAGGTATAAGCTGATGTTCAAGGACTGCCTCCCCATATGTTCTCAGGTTGGGGCAAGATAGTCATCTTCTATGAAGCCATCTCTGAGATGGCTAGGAGGTCAGTAGATCACTCTGCAGGTGCTTTTCTGTAATTGATAGAAACACACGAAGAGGTAGATGAGCTCATTGAGATGGTTGCCAATAACCAATACTTATACTCGTTTGAGAGGACTCCAGTTAGGAAGGAACCTCAAGGGTGGAGGAATCACTCAAGCAAGATGGATGTTGAATGCCCAATGGGGAGTAAAGTAGATGTTGAACACGTAGAGAGTGGCGCAGTGGATATCAATTCAAAAGACATTCCCCCCAGGCACCCTAACACTGCCATACCATCAAAAACGTTAGAGACCTTCTAACACTCTTTCCAGTGACATGGAGTTGAATCTAGAAGAAGAGTGTAAGGCCCTCATCAGGACCAAAGAGGCTGAGCCTAAAGTGGTACACACTATTGAGGAACTAAATGAAGAAGAGGCTCAAGAAGATGCTGGAAGCACACTACTACATACCCCTCTTAAGGGAAGAAAGCCTGAAGTACCACACCCTTAGAAGCCCCAGAAGGAGACCAAGGACGAGCACTACTCACAATCCTTAGAAGGCTCTAAGAAGTTCCAAATCAATATTTCTTTTGCTGAGGTTTCGGAGCAAAGACCTCTCTCTGCTGCATTCGTGAAGAGCTTGCCCATTGAAAAAGAAGTAGAGAAAAGCATAGAGGGTGAGTTCTTTGAACCACCAATTCAAGAAGTTCTTGATGATAGGTACACTCCACCTATCACACAACAATCAAGGCTTGAATTCATGGTGGTGAAGACAATCAAGAAAAGCCTTGGAAATGGGATTTTTACCAAGGAACCAAAGATGATATCCATGAAGAAGAAAAGGTTTGCAAGAAACAATACAACCCCTACCCTAACAAGCAAGGAGAAATAAGCTAATAATAATAACAGAAAGCTTGTTAGAAGGAATTCAAATCTGAGGGCACTAATCTTCTTCTCTTCTCCCATGGAGTCATTTCTTTTAACCAACTGAAAGGAAGAAGAAGAAAATTTAACATTCAGGTGTCAAGCTAGTGACATTAAAGAAGCGCTTGTTGGAAGGCAACCCAACCATAAGTATCATATAATATTTCCTTTTTTTCTATTTTCTTTCTGTTACTTTAGTTTGATTTTATATTATTTTATTTTCTATTGATTTTCATAGTTTTCCACTTTTTATAACGTTTATGATCATATGTAGCACTTAGAACAGAAATAGGAATGCATAGGGGAGAAACAGAACACCCTGCAAGGTGCCCCTTACTGGCGTTCAACGCTAAAAGGGGGAAGAAAACTTGGGCGTTCAACGGCCATAAAGGAATAGAAAGGACCAAGTTTCCTTTGCTTGGGGACACGCAAAGTTTTAAGTTTTGTGTTGCAGAGTGAGCTCTAGGTGTATATTATCGTCAATGGCACCAAAGGGAGGTAAATCATCTTCACAGAAGAGCATAGCCTGCGCAACCATCAGAACTGAGGTGGTTGAGTTTCATCCCCCCTTCTTTCTATTTTTCAGTATTTCATTCTATTTTCTGTTTTCTATTATAGCTTTTGCTTGATCTTTTTCAAAACTTTGCTTTAGTAGTTATTTTCAAAATTTCTATGGTTAAAGATGTCTCATAAATTTCCCACTAAGCTTAAAAATAAAAATTTTGAAAAAGAAGCAGTAAAACACACAAGGTCTTGAGTATATCATATGTTATTCCAATTACTTAAGATGTGGTGGACCTATCTTTATTTTCTGAATGTCTGAATTAACTGTGCATAATTGATGTTGAAGTTAAGTATGTTAGCTCTTGAAGAACAGTGAATTTAGAGAAGTATTATTGGTTATCTAAAAAATAAAAAAATATTAATTCTTGAAGCAAAAAAAAGCAGCAAAAAGAAAAAGAAAAAAAATTCAAAAGAAAGAAAGCTCAAAAGAAAATTTGAATGAGCAAGGATTCAATGCTTTGAGCATCAATGGTTAGGACGGTAAAAAATTGGCCTAAAAAGATCAAATGAGTAACTATCCCTAACTATATGCTTGTGGTGTGAGGGTGTCAAGTAAAAAGCTTGAGATTAAGCAGTTAAAGTCGTGATCCAAAGCTAAATTCGAATCCAAAGGGTTCCCCCAGTTAAGTGCCTGTGGCGTTTATGTATCTAGTGGTAATACGGGAAAACAAAACGCTTAGAGTCACAGCTAGGCTCAAAAGGTGGAAAGCACCAAAAGACGCTATGTTCAAGAATAAAGAAAAGCTAAAAGAAGAGAAGCAATAATATCATCCGGGTTCTAATTCTAAGGTATGTCAATATTTATGAGCTTCAAAGGAAAGTAAGATACCAAAACTATTCAGAAGTAAAGAACTAATAGTCACATTCAATATTTGGAATTGATCTTCATTGACAACTCTGTGCCCTATTGTATTTTTCTCTTCCATTTGTCCTATATTGTTTTTGGTTGCTTGAGGACAAGCAACAGTTTAAGTTTGGTGTTTTGATGACGGGATTTCTTATATAAATTTTCAAAGCATTTTTAGTGTGTTTTTAATTATATTTTATTAAGTTTTATTAAGTTTTAGTATGTTTTAGTGCAAAATTCACCTTTTGGATGCTAATTTGAGTTTTTGTATTTTTCTTATGATTTCAGGTGACTTTTGGGTGAAATTGGCAAGTTTTGGCAAAGTATGATTCAGAGGCAAAGAAAGGATAGCAAATGTTGTAAAATCCTCACCTCTGTGCATTCCAACAAGCATATCTTGAGCTATAGAGGTCCAATTGACGTGCTCTCAACGGTGTTGGAAAGCTAACTTCCAGGGCTTATTAGCAATGTATAATAGTATATACTTTTTTTTGGAAACAACTGCCCATTATGGGCATTGAACGCCCAACGTACCCCCTTTCCGGCATTCAACACTCAAGAAGGACCAAGGTTAGCATTGAATGCCTAAACTGGCGTTCAACGCCACCAAGGGAGCACAAGGCAGCGTGGACACCCCCTAGAAGGCGTTCAACACCCACTCATCCTAGTTGGATGCCAAGCTCAGTCCAAACACTCACCAAATGGGTCCCAAAGTGGATTTTAGCACTTCTTAGCTTATTTTATTTTCTTTTTGTAATTTTTAATTAAAAACAATATCTTTTAGGTTTAGTCTTAGAGTTTTTATTATAAATAAGGGACTTCCTTCCTCTTGAGGATTATGCCTCCCAGGAGGGGAGAAACACAGACACATTACATTACACCTTCTTATCTGTTTTTTGTAAAGTATGAGCAACTAAACCTCCTAGGTTAAGGATAAGAGCTCTACTCATTCCTATGGATTAATATTGATGAGCGGATATTTTATACACTTTTTGGCATCATTTTCATATAGTTTTTAGTATGCTTGTTTAAGTTTTATTAAGATTTCATAAGTTTGAGTGCAAAATTCAGATTTTTGGATTCTACTTTGAGTTTGTGTATTTTTATGCAATTTCAGGAGCTGGAGCAAAAGTCTTATTCAGAGGCAGAGAAAGCACTGCAAATGCTATTCAGATCTGCAAATGTTATTCTAGCCAGCGTTCAACACCCTAGAGGCCTCTTAGCACGTCAATCTCAATCAAGCTCAGCCCAAACACTCACCAAGTGGGCCCTAAAAGTGGATTTTAGCACTAAAAGATTGTTTTACCCTTCCTATGTAATCCTTAGTCATTAGCTTAGTATTTGTTTGAGAACTTTTACAGATTCAAAGGGGACCTATCATGTTTTTGTTTATCATTGTATTTTCTATCAGTATGAGTTTTTAAACCTCCTAGGTTTAGGGAATGAGCTCTGCTGAGTTATATGGATTAATAAAGTACTACTGTTCTATCTCAATGCATGTTTGATTCTCTATTCTAAGATGTATATCCGTTATTCATCATTATGAATGCATTGAACCGGCACAAGATTATCTCATTCTATAGGGGTTCAGAGTGAGTCTTTCATCAGAAAATAATGAACCTCCAGCTTGATCATACATATCTTTGATAGCTAATCCATGACTTTGTTGGAGAGTTCTCGATACACCAGTTTAGCTGAGGTACGGGGAGACTAGAGTCTTCGTGGTAGAGGCTAGAACCAAAGGCATAACATTCTCTGATTCAGAAGATTCGACCTTGTCTGTGGTGTTTTGAGTAGGATCACAAAAGAGAATGAACTGTAGGAGCTTCACCTTCAATCAGACTAGATCGCACTCACCCTGGAGTTCGGATCTGGAGGAGCATTGGCGATCTCTTAAGAAGGGCGTCAATTACATACAGCCTACCATAGAAGAAATCATTCACAGTTGAAGAAGACAATAAGACCAAATTAATCCAGAGAACGAAGCATCTCCGAGCCTTAACCATCTTCATATCATTGCATTCACCATCACCTGAGTAACGTTTTATTTTTTTTTCATGTAAATTAAACAAACAAACAACTCTTCTATCTACCTGACTAAGATCTACAAGATAACCACAGCTTGCTTCAAATCACAATCCTCATGGGATCGACCCTAACTCACTGAGGTATTACTTGGACGACCAAGTGAACTTGCTGGTTCAGTAGTGCGAAGTGTAATTCCACGCTCACTAAGTTTTTGGAACCGTTGCCGGAGATTGTTCGAGTTTGGACAAACTAACGGATTATCTTGTTGCTTAGATTAGGTACTTTTTACTTTTGTTTTGAATCTTTTATTTTTCCTTTCATAATTTTTTTTTTCAAAACCTTTTATGTTTTTGGCTATGTATTTTCTTTTGATTTTCATACTATGAGTCTTACCATTTTCTTGTTTTCTTTTTCAAAAACTTTTCAAAACTTTTTCTTTGCTTTATTAATCTTTATCTTTTGTTTGAATCTTTTGTTATTGTTAAAAAATTTTCAAAAATAGTGTCTTTTGTTTAAGTCTTGTGTCAATCTTTAAGTTTGGTATCTTCTTGTGTCTTTTCTTTTAAAATTTTCAAAAATTGTGTCTTTAGTTTTCAAAATTTTGAAGTTTGGTGTCCTTTGCATGTTCTTGTTTTCTTTGAATTCTTTGAGCTTTTTTCTTGGTATTTTTCTTAATCTTTAAAGTTCCATGGGCTTCCACTGGAAGATCCACATCAGTTCTTAGCTGAATTCTTGCAAAGCTGTGACACTATTAAGACCAATGGAGTGGATCCTTAGGTCTACAGACTTATGCTCTTTCCCTTTGTTGTTAGAGATAGAGCTAAAATATGGTTATATTCTCAACCTAAAGAGAGCCTAGACTCTTGGGAGAAGCTGGTCAATGTTTTCTTGGCCAAATTCTTTACTCCTCAAAAGATGAGCAAAATCAGAGTGAAAGTTCAAACCTTCAGAGAAAAAGAAGGTGAATCCCTTTATGAAGCTTGGGAAAGATACAAGCCACTGATAAGGAGGTGTCCTCTTGACATGCTCTCAGAATGATCTATCCTAGGTGTCTTCTATGATGGTCATTCTAAGATGTCCAATATTTCATTGGATAGCTTTGCAGGTGGATCACTCCACCTGAAGAAAATGCTTGAAGAGGCAAGAGAACTCATTGAGATGGTTGCAAACAGCCAATTCATGTACACCTTTGAGAGAAATCCTGTGAACAATGGGGTCCCTTAGAAGAAAGGAGTTCTTGAAGATGACACTCTGAATGCCATATTGGCTCAGAATAAGATCTTGACCCAGCAGGTCAATCTGATCTCTCAGCATTTGACTGGAATGCAAGCTGCAGCTGGCGGCACTCAAGAAGCTTCATCTGAAGTAGAAGCTTATGATCCTAATCAACCCACCATGGAAGAGGTGACTTACATGGGAAAACCCTATGAAAACACCTACAATCCCCCATGGAGGAATCATCCTAACCTTTCATGATGGATCAACAGAAGCCTCAGCAAGACTTCAATAATAGTCAAGGTGGAAGAACCCAGAATTAGTTCAATAACAGGCCACCATTCCCATCTTCTCAAGGGAATATGGAGACCCCTAACAGAGCCTTTCTGACTTGGTCACTATAGCCTCCAACCTCTCTAAGACCACTCATAGATTCATAACTAAAACAAGATCCTCCATTAGAAATTTGGATGTACAATTTGGTCAACTGAGCAAGAGGATCCTTGAGACTCCTCCTGACACTCTTCCTAGTGACACTGAAGTAAACCTAAGAGAAGATTGCAAGGACATCACCATAGAGGCTGAGGCCGAATCTGGAGAGACTAGGATGGTATTGAATGCTAGTTTAGAGCATCTCACTGGGTGTTCAATGCCCAAGCTGGCATAGAAGCTGGCATTGAATGCTAGTGAAGAGCATATCACCGGGCGTTCAATGCCCAAAATGGAACTAGAGCTGGCATTGAACGCCAGGAAGGAGGTCCCTCCTAGGCCTTCAATGCCCAACTTGGCAAAGAAACTAGTGTTGAACACCACTGAAAGGATGCATGATGGACATTCAATGCCCAAAGAACCACCAGAACTAGTGTTAAACGCCAGTACTAGCAGACCTACTGAATGTTCAGCATCCACTGAAGAAATTCTTATCCAAGAATTAAAGGAAGCCAAGGCTCATATAGAGACCATAGAGGTTCCTTTGCATGCACTCATGTAGTGTATAAGTTCTAATGAGGATGAGAACACTAGGGAAGAGCAAGTTGCTCGGTACCTAGGAGCTCTCATGAAGCTGAATGGCAAGTTGTTTAGCACAAAACGTTTGGAGGAAGAACCTCCAGTGCTTACCAAAGAACTAAATGCTTTGGTTCAGCAGAAGCTACCTCAAAAGTTTCTGGATCTCGGACGCTTCCTAATTCCTTACACCATAGGCACCATGACCTTTGAGAAGCCCCTGAGTGACCTAGGGTCAAGCATAAACCTCATGCCACCCTTTGTAATGGAGAAGCTAGGAATCTTTGAGGTACAAGCTGCTAATATCTCATTAGAGATGGCAGATAAGTCAATGAAGAAAGCATATAGCCTTGTAGAGGATGTCTTGGCCGGTGAAGGTTGAAAACCTTTACATCCCTGCAAACTTCATTATCTTAGATACTGGGGAAGATGGGGATGAATCCGTCATTCTTGGAAGACATTTCCTAACCACTACCAATGCTATCATTGATGTAGCTAAGGGAGAACTAATTTTACAACTAGGGGAGGATCACATCTTGTTCAAGATGCCTCACCCCAACTCTCCCTCTGAAAAAAGAAAGATAACTATGCAACACTTAGTGTTTTTATTAAGCCCCCAAACTTCAATTCTAGGTTTGGTGTTGGGCAGCCATCAATAAGCACTGAGAAGAAAGGTACTAAAAAAAAAGTACCTAAAGGATGGAGGGACATGAAAGTCCCCACTTAAGGCCTCTCACCTGGCATGAGAGTTGTCTTTACCATGAAGCCAGTTATACCACATACAGTGAGTCGTGTCCTTTCTCTAGAGCATGTAGAGCTCATCCAGGAGAAGATAGGAAGAAAGTTCACTGTAAGGGGCGAAATTCTGAGCCTATATCCATCTCCGTAAGGAGCTAACCATCAAGCTAATGACGTTAAAGTAGCGCTTGTTCGGAGGCAACCCAACCCTAATTAATTATTTCTATTTCTTTTAATTCCTTAAATTTGATTTTCTTTAAGTTATTTCTTTAGGTTCATGATCATGTGCAGCAGTCAGAATAGAGACAGAAACGTTCAGCAATGAAAACAAAACACTCTAGATAGAGTGTCTTGCTGGCATTGAGCGCCAGCCAGGGAGCATTGGCTGGGCGTTCAACGCCTAAAATGGCAGACTTACTGGTGTTGAACGCCAGCCAGGGAGCATTGATAAAACCTAATTTTGTTGTTTATCTTGTGCGTAATTTAGGGAATTTTCTCAACTTTTCTCACATTTATTTAATGAAATATCATGGTTTTGTAATTTTCCCTTAATTTGTGCTTAAGTGTGAAAACAAGTTTTTTAGGCCTTAAAATAGCTAAATTTAATTCATTTTAATTCTATTCGATTCCTTGATATATTTGTTAAGTGATTTCAGGATTAGAAGGCAAAGATTGGCTTGAAGGAATGAAGAAAAGCATGCAAAGTGGGAGAACTCATGAAGAAATGAAGGAATCGCAAACCTGTCAAGCCTGACCACTTTGTACTCAATTGATCATAACATCAGCTATAGAAGTCCAAATGAGGCAGTTTTAGTTGCGTTGAAAAGATAACATCCGGGACTTCAAAATAATATAAAATTTGCTATAGTTGCTTGGCGTCTAGAGACGCGTATGCATCCTCCACGCACACGCATGGGTGGATCAGCGTGATTTACTTAAGGCAAATCGTGGCCAGTGATTTTTGAAGCATTTTGGGCCCAATCCAACCCATTTCTGATGCTATTGAACCCAAGGATTGAAGGGGAATGAACTAAGTAGTCATAGTTTAGTTTTCATGATGGTTTAGGTTAGAATTCTAGAGAGAGAAACTCTCAATTCTCTCTAGAATTTAGGGTAGTTTAGGTCAACTTCTCTCTCATACCTTCACATACCAACTTCTACTCATGGCATCATCAAGCTCCAAGAGGCGAAAGGGGAAGGAACCGGTGGAGAGCATTCCTTTTGATGAAAGGAGATTCAAGACCGCCTTCCATGAGCTCTAATTTGAACGGCTAAAACACAAGAAAATACTGCCAGAGTTGACATTCCAGTTCAATGAGGATGAGTGCCCATAGATTAGAGAGAAAATTGAACAGAGGTGTTGGCAAAAGTTCACGAACTCAGAAACAAAGATAAATGCAAACCTCATCAAGGAGTTCTATGCCAATGTGGCCAGAGAAGACAATACCAGGGCTCCACCTTCAAAAGCTATGTGAGAGGAACAGAGGTGGACTTCAGCCCCAATGCAATAACAAGGACTCTTCAGCTGAGATCGCCACATTTTGATGAGCCCAATTATCAAGTAAGAATAAGTAATGGCCCTGACAATGATGAACTTGAAGAAATCGTGAACGATATGTGTGTTATAGGATCTGATTGGGAAAGGTACTCGGATAGAAGACCACGGTTCATTAGGATAGAAGACCTCATCCCGGAAGCCAATGGATGGTTTGAGCTCGTGAGGAGATCAACCTCCCAGCCGCAAACAATTATAAGGTCAACATTGCTTGAGCTACTATGGGACATTGCTTAATAAAGGGTGGAAGCATCAATGTGCACGAAATTATAGCTGAGGGAATCCAAGATTCAGCCGAGAAGAATGATCCAGGTGCTAGACTTTGGTACCCCAGCTCCATTCTTAGACTATGTATGAAAGCCAAGGTGGTATTCAAAGACAACAATCCAAAATGGGTAAATCCTGGGAGGTTAGTTATGCTCCAGCATATAACCTATGTGGCACCCGCTCAACAACAAAGAGGGCCTTAATTAAGGAAGAGAACATCACAAGAAGAACCTCAACAAGAAGAACCTTACCAAGAAGAACCTTATCAAGAAGAATACCAGCGAGAAGAGTACTACGATCCAACTAACATAAACTTAAATCACATTCAAGGAGCCATTGAGGATCTAGCAAGGAGTTATATGGAGGGACAAGAACAACAACTACACGTTCAATCCCAAAGGATGGATCGTCAAGAAGAACTACTCTCTAATTGGATGAATCATTAAAGGGAGTGGCAGAAACAACAAATGGAGCAGAAATAGGAGCATTACTCCCAGCTCACCCACACCATCAATCAAGTAACTGAAAGGCAAGAGTGCCAGGACAAGCACCTTCAAGAACTCAACCAACGTCAGTTGTCTCAGATGAAAGCATTTAACGAGTTCAGTGTGCTCAATGAAGGACGGTAGCTATATCGGGAAGAGTTTAGCATAAACACTCAGGCCAAGTTGACTTATATAGATGGGCATTTGCATACTTTGCACCCTGCCATCCCAAGATATGATGCAGTTCGCAAGGACCTAATAGAACAAGAGGAGGGGAAGGTGAAACAACATAAGGAAGCACTGAAGAAGAAGATGGAAGATGCTGGTTTCAGGAAAAAGCTGATCGGAAAGCGCAGGGGAAATGGGGATTCGAGCAATCAAGAAGGATCCCAAGACAAAGGAAACAAAGGGACATAAGCATTCCAATAAGTAAAAGGTGGTGGAGTTCCCTCTTCGTTTATCTTTTTCAAGTTTCAAATAAGGAAAATCATGTATGAAATAGAACATGCTTTCATAGTAGCTTAGAAACTTTCAATTCTGCCTTTAAAATTTCATTGCTCAGGTCTAAGTGTGTTGGTCTAGGTCCCTGGCTTTCCATTGTCATCTTGCTTATATGTAGGCTTGTCCTTTTAAGTCAATTAAAAAGAAAATGTTATGAAAAACAAGAGTGGGTTTATCTTGTGAAGTGAGTTCTTAAGTTTGTGGTATGGTAATTAATTAGCTAAGTTGGTTCACCAACAAGGTAATTAGGCAATTATATACTCTAAAGCACATGCTTGGAACACATCCTATTGAGACTAACCAAATAACATGATCCTAATAAGAAAAGAGAAAGAACAACAAGAATTTGAAAAGGAAAGGAAAACAATAAGAAATAAGGCTAGGCACCAAGGGTTTGAATATTGAGGCATATGTCTGTGGTGTTCCTGTGCAAGGGATATGCTTGGATGAATAAGCTCTCAGGGGTGCCTTATCACTTGGTAACTTGGGTTAACTGACCCGGGATTATCAGCTGAAAGTCCACTATCAAGAGCAACCTTTGCTACAGAGCACTTAGTAACCCAAAGAGTTACTGGACACCAAGGTCTCAAGAAATAAAAAAATAACAAACCATGTGCCTGTGGTGTGCATGTATAGGGGAAAGAGACTTGAAGGAGTAAGTCCTTAGGGGTGTCTCAACACCTAGCACCTTGAACCAACTGGTTCGAGAGTGTTGGCTGAAAGCTTATCTTAAAGAGTTGCCCTCTCACAGAACACTTAGCCTAAAAAGAAAGCAATAAATCCTGGAAAAGAGGGAAGAATCAATAAATAAGAAGTCTCAAAGGATGCAATCAAGCAAGTATTCAAGGGCATTATAAGGACCTGAAGACCAGTGAAGGAATGAACCCAAGTTGCTATGCATGAAATCCCATAAACCAAGAACTTGACTTCCATAACAATGGATTGTTCATCTTGTTATTTCATTAATTTTTTTTCTTTGTTTCAGTACTTGCTTAGGGACAAGCAAGCTTTAAGTTTGGTGTTGTGATGCCAGGGCATCTTGGCCAGTTTCACTGACCTTTTCTTTACTATTTTAGGGTAGTTTCATGCATTTTCTCAGTAAATAAACAAGTTTTGGATGAGAATACACTTACACCTTGATTCAAGCAAACATTGTGAACTTTACATGATTTCATGAGAATTAGGCAGGAATTGAATGATATAATTGATGATGCATAATCTCATGACTTGGAATAGAGCTTCGATGCACTTTAATTGCTTGATTTCAGGAAAAGGAAGCAAGAAGGAGCCATGTTAGTTGTCACGTTAAGCTAATTAACGTAACCACTAACGTGGAATGGGGACAAGCTCGTAGCGTTAATGGAAAACGTGATCGCCAATAATGCCTTCGACGCCATCATAGCCCACGTTAGTTGTCACGTTTAGTACATTAACGTGGTAGCTAACGTGGAGGAAAAGAGAAGCTCCAACGTTAGTGGTAAAAGTGAATGTCACTAACATTCCACAAAGGCACATTTAGCCACGTTAAGAGCCACGTTAATCTAATTAACGTGAACTCTAAGGTGGGGGGAGGAAGCAATCGCCAACGTTAGTGACACTCACCTTTGTCACTATCATTGGACTAAGCCAATGGTGCCGACGTTAGTGGTCACGTTAAGACCACTAACGTGAAGAGTAACGTGGAGCTAAGCATGATAGGCCAACGTTAGTGACACTCACCTTTGTCACTAACGTTGGAGATGGAAATCACCACCACATTAGGGGTCACGTTAATCCAATTAACATGAACTCTAACGTGGGAAGGAGGAGCGTTTGGAGCATTAGTGACAAAGGTAAGTGTCACTAACGCTCTCGAAGCTTAGGCATGCCCACGTTAAGGGTCATGTTAGTTACACTAACGTGAACTTTAACATGGGGAGAAGACCCAATAGCCAACATTATTGAAAAAGGTGAACGCCAATAACATTTGCGAAGGACCAAGATGGCAACGTTTGTGGTCACGTTAGTGCCACTAACATTGAAGTTAATGTGGATCACTAGTGGGTTGGAACGTTAGTGGAAAGGTGATCATCACTAACGTTCTCGAACCCACATTCTCACTTAACGTTAACACCACTAACGTCCTAACTAACGTCCATGCCTAACTCACACTTTTCTGCAAGCAAAGTTGAGCCCACTGAAGATTGTAATTGCTTCAACTCAAGATTAAAGGCCTATATCCAAGACTTGAAGAACTAACTAGAAGATTAAGAAGAGTAGTATATATAGGAGTACTTTTGAACTAGAAAGGAGCTTGGCAATTTGGAGAACTACACCTTGTATATTTACTTTTCTGCATTTTTCTAGTTATTGGGGAATGTACTCTTTTCTACCATTTTCCATTTCCAGAGCTATGAACAACTAAACCCTCTTTCATTGGGTTAGGGAGCTCTGTTGTAATTTGATGGATCAATTATAGTTTACATTCTTCTTCCTCTTTCTTTTCTCTTAATTTACTAGAAAGCTTTCGATCTTAATTCAATTGGTTAGTTGTCTTGGAAGAGAAACTATCTACAATTGGATCTCCTCTGAGACTTGGAAAAGGGATGAAGAGATCATGCTAGAAATGCTTTCTCATGTTGGACCAAATTGGGGTTTGGACGGATATAGTGACATGTAATCCTCCCAATACTTTGATTTGGAAATACACGTGATATAATCAGTGACCATACTTCATCTCTTCCCATGAGCAATTAAATCAATGAATTGGGCAATTGTTCAAGCTTAGAGAGATTGGGTTGCCAAGGAATTGGGATCCAATCACCTAAGATTACCAAGGAGATCAATGAATGCATTGATTGAGGAAGAGATGAGAATGAATTTGATCCCGAGAATGCAATATCTCCTAAGCCCAATGAATCCCCTATTTCTGATCTTACCCATTCTCTTTAATTTCTATCATTTATCTTTATGCTCATTTCCCCAAATCCCCGATTAAGATTCTGCACTTTACTTTCTGCACTTTACTTTCCCGCTATTTAAATTTTCTGCAATCCTCAACTCAATTTCTGTTAGCTCAACTAGCACATCTTTCCAACTAAAGTTGCTTGACCAATAAATCCCTGTGGGATTCGACCTCACTCTATTGTGAGTTTTTACTTGATGACAATTCGGTATACTTGCCGAAAGGAAATTTGTTGAGAGACAAGTTTTCGCGCATCACATGCACCAAGGAGCCAAAATTGGCACGAGGGAAGCACATGCTTGGCAAATTAAATGTAGCATTCACTTAAGCCAACTAAACACTCCCCTGGAAGGTTCCAGCACACCTTGACTCAATTGAACCAAGCCACCCCTGATCCATTCATTCAAGGCCAAATTGGAAAACCGTAGTCCAAGCTTTGAAGACCAAAATAGAAAGTGTATAAATAGGAGTTAATTTGATTTGTAAAGGGCCTTTAGCTCATTTTAGTTTTTCACTTTTAAGTTTCATTTGTTTTGAATTTGGGAATTGGGATTAGATCTAGTTTGCTTTCTATTTTCATTTTCTTTCTTCTGAAACGTCTACTCTCTTTTTTTGGGTTTGTTAATTCAGATTTAAGAACTCCATTGAATTTATTGATCTGAGAATCATCTTTGCTTTTCGTTTATATAGTTATGGGAATTGAGGAATTGGATATGAATTTCCTTTGCTGTTTACATTTTCATTTCGTCTGCAATTTCTTTCTGATTGCTCAAGGGAGTAATTGAGATCTTTTAATATTCAGATACACAGTTTAGAGATGTTTTTACAAGTGTTCCGATACACCTAGTTTTAACAGTTATACACCAGAGATATTTTAATATTATTTTAATCCACCTCCAAGCCAACTAATTACAACTCACCTTACACCCCCAAAACTTCCAAGGCTGTCTCATTTCTTCATTTTGGCCGAAGATAACAAGAGAGAAAAAAGAGAAACTTTCATGAACACTTAATCTTCAAAGCTTGATTTCTTCTGAACTAAAACTCAAATCAAAATTCCAATTTCACCAAAATGATCCTCTCTTCTTCCTCTACATAACCATATAACATATCAAGGCTAGAAATAAGGTGAGATGGCTGTCTCCCTCCCTATTCAATTCGGTTTTTAGGGAAAACCATTCAAAACATGTGTTTTCTTGATGTTCTTCCTTAGGAATAATGCTTAACTTGACTTGAGGGCCAAGAAACATTAATTTCCAGTAACTCTAAGGTGAGAAATCCCTTCCAAACATGCTGAGTGAGATTTGGTCAGTTGAGAGTTTTTGGATTTAAAGTTGTTCTTGATGTGATTTAGGAGGAAAAAGTGCTTAAGGACCACCTAAGGACATAACCGAATTAGGAGCAGCAAAACTAGGTAGGGTTTGGTAAAATTAATCTAGATTGATTGTGTTTGAGTTGTATGATTATGATATGGTTTGGTTATACTTGAAATTGATTGTTTATATGAGTGATTCTTGTTGAAATTTTGGTAAAAATTTGATGAAATTTGATGATATTCAACTTTGAATTTGTGTTCTTCATGGCTGCTGAAAAATGAAACCTTAGGCCTTAAATTGGGATTTAATTTGTGTTAAAATCATGTGGAAAAGATGGGGTTTTAGTGGCTGAGAATTTATTATGAATTATGGTAAAAATCGGTTGCTGAAAAGACTGAAAAACGAGTAAAAACAAAGAAAGAATCTGAAGAATATACGAAGAACATGAAGAACACTTTGAGTATGGTAAAAACACTAAAGAACACCTTTTAGATCTTAAAAAGGGCAAGGTTGTAATTATTTTGGTGTTTAAGGGGTTATTTGGTAATTTCTGAAAGTTAGGGTGGTTAAAGTAGAAATATTAAAAGTTATAGGTGGTAAAAAGTAAATTTTAAAGGTTTAAAGTTAAAGTGGGGTAATTTTAAAAAATTTAATAATAAAATAATAAATAACAAGAAAATATTAAATAATAATATTTAATTAAAAATAATATTTTGATAAAAATAATATAATAATATGGAAAATGCAGTTTTCTGTAAAAGTTTTAGAAAGACAACTTTAAGCGTAGAATCTCATAAATACCTTCATAGAACATCTAGGGAGTGGTAATATCATGATAGTGAGGCAAAGATAAAGGAAAGATAAGAAGTTAAAGAAAAGATAAAAACCAAAGAAAAGTCTGTAAAGTTTTAACAACAGAAAAAAAACAGACAGAGATTAGTAAACGAACTAGGGCAACATAGTTAGTCCTTGAGTTGCGACTAGGGTTACGTATTATATGAAAAGTTAAACTGTTTCAGTATAGACTTAATGAACCTATACTTGGGACAGGCTAACTATTCATACCGAAATTTACATAAGCATTAAATACATACGTTAAATAGAGAAATCAGAGAAAAGTAAAGAGATACAGAAAAGAGAATAATCAGAGCAGAGTAGAGAAATATAGAGAACAAAGTAACCAGAACAGAGTAAAGAGAAGCAAAGAGAAGAGAGTAATCAGAGTAGAGTAAAGAGATAAAGAAAAAAGAGTAGTGTGATAAAAAGTAGAGGACTTGTTGAAAGGTCATTTGTTGCCTGAGGCAACCTAAGAGTTGTTTGTTTATTCATTTGTTGTATTAAGGGAACTCAAGAGTTATTTGTTTGTTCATTTGCTGCATTGAGGCAGTCAGATAGATGGTGGTGCGACCACTGAGAATGCTTTCATGCGGTACAGATCCATATTTCATTTCTGTAAGGCAGAGGGGTTATTTCCTGCTACAGAAGTACCGCGACCACCTGTTCCATTTCTGTAGTGGTAGAGGGGTTATTTTCTGTATACAGAAGGTGTGTCGGCATGCATCCCTGCAATGGCAAATGTGTTATTTTCTGCGTGCAGTGGACCCTATAGTGGCAGAGGGGTTATTTCCTGTACATAGGGGTATAGCCAACTGGAAAGCCAAACCCGTTTCTGCTGCTTTGGGTTACGTCGGGAGCGGGTAGAAACTGACAGATGAGCTCATTACCTGCACTAGGGCTAGACATGCATCATACTTGGTTGTGCATTTCCTCTGTTATGATTTTTGTATGAATGTATGCTTTCCTTGTTTGTATTCTATTCTCTGTGTTTGTGTTATTTTCTTGTATCCTTATGTTTGTGTTTTGCTATTTACTTTCTCTATCTTCTCTATTTATCTGCTAAACAACATAGAATTAATGAACGAAACTAATAATCCCGGGCCCTACTAAGAACTCCCCAGGTCTTACCCCTTCTCTCTCCCTTCCCCCTCAGATGCAAGCAAGAGTACCCTTCTGTAGTTCATTGATGATCATTCTGCAAAGAGGATTCTGCTCTAGGTAGTCTTCTGAGTCTAGAGTGAACTCCGTTACCTGTTTATATGTATATACTGTGAGACCAGCCAACGTCTGCACCCTGTTTGTACGTGAACTTTGACCTAAATCCTGTGTATGAGACTCCTGTTGTGTGGCTACTTGATGAGGTACCAGAGAGACGTCATATGGCAATGTCTGATCGTGCAGAGGAGTAACAGATGATGTTCTTCCTTTTGATGATGTTCCACCTGACTTGAGTTTTGAAGACCTAGAACATATTTTTCCTAGCTTTAGTAGCTTAGAGGGACTAGGTGAGTATAGAGTCTAAGCTAGCCTAGGTGCCTGCTTAGGGACTTCTTGGACAGGTCAGCACCTGGGATGTTGTATGTATATATATGTATATAGTTATTATCTAGTTATATCTAGGGGTGTTTTAGCTAAAAGTCTATACCTAAATAAAGGCTAGATCATTGAATGTGATTAACTACTTGTGATGTATTTATGTGTGGTTGTTTATGACTGTTTTATCTGTTATCAGTTGTAGAATGATTATGAATGATTTCGTCTGTTAATCCAGACGTTTAAACAAAAATACCTTGCAAATTAACTACGTTTTTAACAACGAATCAGGCTCATATGATAAATAATAGATAATAATTAGGAAGACAAATTGGTAGCACTCTATTTCTGATATGATCTAGACATATTGAAAATTATGTCGTTATAATTTGGTATCAGAGCAATTCGTTCCCAGTAGAGCCTGGGGAGTGGACTGACTATGCTTCACTGCATACTCTATTGTGTGTCTCATGCTGTTAGGGTATCTTTAGGATACATTTGGCATGAATGTCTATGAGCGCTCATTTTGGGAATGTTCGTGTTTAACTTGAGATATTAAGACTAATCACCTTAATATTCATTGTTTGGTACGAATAAGATTTCAATGACTGTGAATAGGCATGGTTTAATCGAGCTCCGAACGATGAATCGATGTGAGCCACAGCTATTTTCATAGCTGTTATGATCTTCATGGCTATGGCTGTGTGAGATTGGGATGCTGTCCGGAACGGATCGATCTCTTCGTTAGCATGGCTTGAAGGAAATAGACCGCTTGAAGAAGGATTCTTGCACGCGGCTGAAATTTTGAAGGCAAAATTTTGTTTAAGGAGGGTAAAATGTAACAACCTCGATTTTTGAGTACGGGAGATCTTTTCTGAAAGTATGAATTTCTCTGGAAGATCAGTAAGGGGAGAACCTCTGCTATATCATCAAGCATTTCAATCCTCATTGTCATTATGTCATCTTTAAACTAGAACTCTTTTGAGGCAAGCTCAATAACGCAACTACGTAGAACCTAGTTTTTAAACCGTATCGGTTAGGAGTTTTGATTTGATTTTTCATAAATAGTCTCAGTTTGACGAACCGGACCCAATTCATAAGAGAAGAGAGATAATAGGATAATATTATCATTATATTAGTATTAGAAGCTTCATAAATGATATTATAAGGTTACCTGGTCTATTTTAGTTAAAAACAGAAAACCGGTTTAACCGGGTTCACAGTTTACTGGTGCAGCTTAGCACCAGCACTATCTGATGACTCTAGCAATGCTAAGGCCTCATTATACATGTTTTATTCTCATAATAAATATGTTACTAGTGTCATTTATGCTAGTAGCTCATAAAATAATTTTTAGAGATGTTTTTACAAGTGTTCCGATACACCTAGTTTTAACAGTTATGAACCAAAGATATTTTAAAATTATTTTAATCCACCTCCAACCCAACCAATCACAACTCACCTTACACCCCCCAAAACCTCCAAGGCTGTCTTATTTCTTCATTTTGGCCGAAAATAACAAGAGAGAAAGGAGAGAAACTTTCATGAACACTTAATCTTCAAAGCTTGATTTCTTCTGAACTAAAACTCAAATCATAATTCCGATTTCACCAAAATGATCCTCTCTTCATCCTATACAAAACCATATAATATATCAATGCTGGAGATAAGGTGATATGGCTGTCTCCCTCCCTCTTCAATTCGGTTTTCAAGAGAAACCATGCAAAACATGTGTTTTCTTGATGTTCTTCCTTAGGAATAATGCTTAACTTGACTTGAGGGCCAAGAAATGTTAATTTCCAGCAAATATAAGGTGAGAAATCCCTTCCTAACATGTTGAGTGAGATTTGATCAGTTGAGAGTTTTTGGATTTAAAGTTGTTCTTCATGTGATTTAGGAGGAAAAAGTGCTTAAGGACCACCTAAGGACATAACCAAATTAGGAGTAGCAAAACCAGGTAGGGTTTGGTAAAATTAATCTTGATTAATTGTGTTTGAGTTGTGTGATTATGATATGGCTTGATTATTGATGATTGGCTGTTTGATGATTTAGAATTTTACAAATGAATTCTCGTTGCAAGTATAGTTCCTAAACCAAAAAATAATCCTTTCATACAAAAGGTTGTTTGTCACTAAAACAAACCCCTCAATTTATAAACCGAAGTATTGAACCTCGGGTCATCCTCCCTAGGAATTGTAATGAAGTGTCTTGTTATTGGTTGTGAGTTATATTTGGGGTTTTTAAGATTTTAGACAAGAAAGATAAATGGCAAAGGAAATAAACTAACAACTAACAAAGCTCTTAGCAAGATATGAGAACTAGAAGTCCTATCCTAGTTATCCTCCTCAATTGTGACAACAAATTGTCCATTGCTCCCACTTAGGTAACCTCTAACCATGAAAGAAAGTCAAGTGGATGAATCAATTTGATTCCTCAAGTCCTAATCAACTCCTAAAGGAAAGACTAGCTTTAGAGGCATTCAAATCAGTTAGCAACTTCTAATATCAATCAACAAAGGAATTAGATAACTCAAGAGTCACTAATTACTCAACCAAGGCCAAGAGGAACAAAACCTACACTAAAATCCAACCAAGCATTTCATCAAACACTTGGAAGGTACAAAAAGAAAGTAAAACAAATTGACAACAAGAATAGAATCTAACAACAATTATTGAAAGGAATTAACAACAACAATCAAAAGAAACACAATTATTATGAATTACCTTGAATTGAATGGAAAGAGAATAGAAGCAACAAAAGTAGATCTACAACAACGTATATGAACAACATAAAGGAAATTACAACAAAAGAATGGGAGAAGAATGAATATAACTACAAGGAATTGAAGAGTAGAAGTAGAAGAATGCATGAATTAAAACCTAGATCTAAGAACTAAACCTAATCCTAATCCTAATTCTAGAGAGAAGAGAGAGCTTCTCTCTCTAGAAACTACTTCTAACTAATCCTAATGTGTAAAAAAATGAATGGAATCCCCTTTGCTCTTCAATCCTTGGCTTTAAATAGAATTTAGGGTGCCAAATTTGGTTGAGATTGGGCCCCACAACCCTTGAGAGTTTGTTGGGTGCGTTTTCATTAAAAAATCATAAACCGGCACCGACAAGTACGTGCACAGCCCGCGTACGCATCCATGGGGTGATTCGCAAGGTGCGCGCACGTCCATGGGCGAGTTCAACTTCTTTGACTTTTCATGATTTCTCCACTTTGCATGCTTTCCTCTTCACTCCTTTGATCCATTCCTAGCCTTTTCAATCTGAAATCACTAACAAACATATCAAGGCATCTAGTGGAATCTATGGTGAATAAAAACCATCAAATTAAAGGTCTAAAAGCATGTTTTCACATCTAAGCATAAATTAGGAGACAATCACAAAATCATGCTAATTCATTGAATAAATGTGGGTAAAAGGTGTTAAAATCTCCTAAAATCAATACAAGATAAACCGTACAAATGGGGTTTATCAATTATGCTTGAAATTGATTGTTTATATGAGTGATTCTTGTTGAAATTTTGGTGAAAATTTGATGAAATTTGATGATATTCAACTTTGAAATTGTGTTCTTCATGGCTGCTGAAAAATGAAACCCTAGGCCTTAAATTGGGGTTCAATTTGTGTTAAAATCATGTGGAAAAGATGGGGTTTTAGTGGCTGGGAATTTATTATGAATTATGGTAAAAATCGGTTACTGAAAAATAGGTAAAAACAAAGAAAGAATCTGAAGAATTTACGAAGAACACGAAGAACACTTTGAGTATGGTGAAAAACACTAAAGAACACCTTTTATATCTTAAAAAGCGCAAAGTTGTAATTATTTTGGTGTTTAAGGGGTTATTTGGTAATTTTTGAAAGTTAGGGTGGTTAAAGTAGAAATATTAAAAGTTATGGGTGGTAAAAAGTAAATTTTAAAGGTTAAAAGTTAAAGTGGGATAATTTTCGAAAATTTAATAATAATATAATAAATAATAATATTTAATTAAAAATAATATTTTAATAAAAATAATAAAATAATACGGAAAAGGCAGTTTTCGATAAAAACTTTAGAAAGACAACTTTAAGCGTAGTATCTCATAATTACCTTCATAGAACATCTAGGGAGTGGTAATAACATGATAGTGAGGCAAAGATATAGGAAAGATAAGAAGTTAAAGAAAAGATAAAAACCAAAGAAAAGTTTGTAAAGTTTTAACAAAAGAAAAAAACAGACAGAGATTAGTGAACGAACTAGGGCAACATAGTTAGTCCTTGAGTTCCGACTAGGGTTAGGTATTATATGAAAGTTAAACTGTTTCAGTATAGACTTAATGAACCTATACTTGGGACAGGCTAGCTATTTATACCGAAATTTACATAAGCTTTAAATACATACGTTAAACAGAAAAATCAGAGAAAAGTAAAGAGATACAGAGAACAAAGTAATTAGAGCAGAGTAGAGAAACATAGAGAATAGAGTAACCAGAACAGAGTAAAGAGAAGCAAAGAGAAGAGAGTAATTAGAGTAGAGTAAAGAGATAAAGAAAAAAGAGTAGTGTGATAAAAAGTAGAGGACCTGTTGAAAGGTCATTTGTTGCATTAAGGCAACTCCAGAGTTATTTGTTTGTTCATCCGCTGTATTGAGGTAATCAGATAGATGGTGGTGTGACCATTGAGAATGCTTTCCTGTGGTACAGATCCATATTTCATTTCTGTAAGGCTGAGGGGTTATTTCCTACTACAGAAGTACCTCGACCACCTGTTCCATTTCTGTAGTGGCAGAGGGGTTATTTCCTGTATACAAAAGGTGTGTCGGCATACATCCCTGCAATGGCAGAGTTGTTATTTCCTGCGTGCAGTGGACCCTGTGGTGGCAGGGGGGTTATTTCTTGTACACAGGGGTATAGCCAACTGGAAAGCCATGCCCGTTTCAACTTCTTTGGGTTACGTCGGGAGCGGGTATAAACCGACAGATGAGCTCATTACATGTACTAGGGCTAGACATGCATCATACTTGGTTGTGCATTTCCTCTGTTATGATTGTTGTATGAATGTATGCTTTCCTTGTTTGTATTCTATTCTCTGTGTTTGTGTTATTTTCTTGTATCCTTATGTTTGTGTTATGCTATTTACTTTCTCTTTCTTCTCTATTTATCTACTAAACAACATAGAATTAATGATCGTAACTAATAACCTCGGCCTTACAAAGAACTCCCTAGTTCTTACCCCTTCTCTCTCCCTTTCCCCTCAGATGGAAGTAAAAGTACCCTTCTGTATTTTGTTGATGATCATTCTGCAAAGAGAATTCCGCTCTAAGTAGTCTTTTGAGTCTAGAGTGAACTCTGTTACCTGTTTGTATGTATATAATGTGAGACCAGCCAATGTCTGCACCCCGTTTGTACCTGAACTTTAACCTAAATCCTGTGTACAAGACTCCTATTGTGTGGCTACTTGATGAGGTACCAGAGAGACGTCATATGGCAATGTCTGATCGTGCAAAGGAGTAACAGATGATGTTCTACCTTTTGATGGGGTTCCACCTGACTTGTGTTTTGAAGACCTAGAACGTATTTTCCCTCGCTTTAGTAGTTTAGAAGGACTAGGTGAGTATAAAGTCTAGGCTAGCCTGGGTGCCAGCTTAGGGACTTCTTGGACAGGTCAGGACCTGGGATGTTGTATGTATATATATGTATATAGTTATTATCTAGTTATATCTAGGGGTGTTCTAACTTAAAGTCTATAGCTATATAAAGGCTGGATCATTGAATGTTATTAACATTTTGTGATGTATTTAAGTGTGGTTGTTTATGACTGTTTTATCTGTTATCAGTTGTGGAATAATTATGAATGATTCTGTCTATTAATCCAGACAATTTCAAAATAAAATACCTCGCCAATTAACTACGTTTTTAACAACGAATCAGGCTCATATGATAAATAATAGATAATAATTAGGAAGACAAATTGGTAGTGCTCAGTTTCCGATATGATATAGACATATTCAAAATTGGGTCGTTACATGATCCATTCATTCGAGGCCAAATTGGAAAAGCCCACTCCAAGCTTTGAAGACCAAAATAAAAAGTGTATATATAGGAGTTAATTTGATTTGTAAAGGACCTTTAACTCATTTTAGTTTTTCACTTTTAATTTTCATTTGTTTTGAATTTGGGAATCGGGATTAGATCTCGTTTGCTTTCTGTTTTCATTTTCTTTCTTCTGAAACTTCTACTTTCTTTTTTTGGGTTTTTGAATTCAGATTTAAGAACTCCATTGAATTTCTTGATCTGAGAATCATCTTTGCTTTTCATTTATATAGTTCTGAGAATTGAGGAATTGGATCTGAATTTCCTTTGCTATTTATATTTTCACTTCGTCTGCAATTTCTTTCTGATTGGTCAAGGTATTAATTGAGATCTAGATCTGTGGTATGCGAAATCGTGAATGACACCTTTCACAACTCCGCATAGCTGACCAGCAAGTGCACTGGGTCGTCGAAGTAATACCTTACGTGAGTAAGGGTCGATCCCACGGAGATTGACGGCTTGAAGCAAGCTATGGTCATCTTGTAAATCTCAGTCAGGCGGATTCAAATGGTTCTGAGGTGTTGATAATTAAAAGATAAAAGAAACATAAAATAAGATAGAGATACTTATATAATTCATTGGTGGGAATTTCAAATATGCATTTGGAGATGCTTTGTTACTCCTGAACCTCTGCTTTCCTATTGCCTTCATCCAATTATGCGTGCTCCCTTTTATGGCAAGCTGTATGATCATCTCAGTGAAAATGGTCCGGCTACAGTCTCTGTACAGCTAATCAACTGCCAGATTTTTCGTCTCGGATGAAAAATACCAAGCACAGCTACTGCAGGGCTAATCATCTGTCGGTTCTCACTAGCGTCGGAATAAGATCTATTGATCCTTTTGCACACTGTCACTGTGCCCAACATTCGTGAGTTTGAAGCTCTTCACAGTCATCCCTTCCTAGATCCTACTTGGAATACCACAGACGAGGTTTAGACTTTCTGGATCTTAGGAATGCTGTCTATTATTCTAGCCTATACCACGAAGATCCTAATCTCAGATTTAGATGCTCTATTGTCAGGAGAGATGATGTGAATCGTTGATTAGAGACCCAAGAGAATATACTCCGGCTGTCGTCCAATGACTACGTTGAACATCATGTAGACCGCTTTATGGTTGTCAGGCACGCGGATCTTGGCTAAGCGAGTACTGAAGATAGAGGGTGATTGTCACGGGTCACCCCTTTAGTCTGACTTAACTGAATTAAGTACAAGAGTATATCTTGGAGAAGAAGTAAGCGGGAATTGAATGAAAAACCATAGTTCTTGCATTAATTCATGAGGAACAGCAGAGCTCCTCACCTTAATCTATGAGGTGTAGAAACTCCACCATTGAAAATACATAAGTACAAAGGGTCTAGGCATGACTGAATGGCCAGCCTCCAAAAAGGGTTCGAAGAACTCCCAAAAGGTCCAAGACTTCGAATACAATAGTAAAGAGTGCTATTTATACTAAACTAGTAAACTAGGTTTACAGAAAATGAGTAGATAGTGCAGAAATCCACTTCCGAGGCCCCTTGGTATGTGTTTGGGATGAGCCTTGAAGCTTTCACGTGCATAGGCCATCCTTGGAGTTAAACGCCAGCTTTGGTGCCAGTTCTAGCGTTTTACTCCAGAAAAGGGTCTCTCGTAGGCATTTGGATGCCAGTTTGGGCCATCAAATCTCGAGCAAAGTATGGACTATTATACATTTCTGGAAATCCCAAGATGTCTACTTTCCAACGCAATTGATAGCCCCCCAATTGGGCTTTTGTAGCTCCAGAAAAGCTGCTTCAAGTGCAGGGAGCTCAGAATCCAACAGCATCTGCAGTCCTTTCTCAGCCCGTGAATCAAATTTTTGCTCAAGTCCCTCAATTTCAGCCAAAAAATATCTGAAATCATAGAAAAACACACAAACTCATAGTAAAGTCCAGAAATGTGATTTTTGCATAAAAACTAAAAAAAATATACTAAAAAGTAACTAAAACATACTAAAAACTACCTAAAAACAATGCGAAAAAGCATATAAATTATCCGCTCATCAATCTATTTTCTGATCTCCTTGCTCTCCTTCGATCTTCAATTTCTCTTTTAGAATTTCATAATTGAGCTAAGTTTCTTTTTCTGTTCGTTTCTTCAAGTAATTTTCCATTTCTATTTGGTTAAAAGCGTATAAATTATCCGCTCATCAATCTACTTTCTGATCTCCTTGCTCTCCTTTGATCTTCAATTTCTCTTTTAGAATTTCATAATTGAGCTAAGTTTCTTTTTCTGTTCGTTTCTTCAAGTAATTTTCCATTTCTATTTGGTTACCGAGCTGAATCTCTTCATCTCATAGCTCTCTGATTTACTTTAACTTGCATTTTCTTGTTCAATTCTGAATCCCAGCACCCAAATCATTTTATTCTTCAAGCAATTTACATTTCTCAGCAATTTAGATTCAGCAATTTACATTTCTTGCACTTTAAGTTTCTCCAATTTACTTTTCTTACGATTTAAGTTTTAGCTCTTTTACTTTCATTCGCTCTAAGTTTCTGCAATTTACCTCTTCTGTACTCTACTTTTCTGCACAATTTACCTTTTGCACCTTTACTCACTCGCAATTTAGCGTCAGTTAATCAAAATCACTCAAATCACCAAATATTTGCTTCACTAAATTTATCACCTAACTAAAATTGCTCAATCCATCAATCCCTGTGGGATTGACCTCACTCTTATGAGTTATTACTACTTGATGCGACCCGGTACACTTGCCGAGGAGTTTGTGTGTAATCGTTTTTCCCTCATCATTTAGCTACTCATAGCTCAGAGAAAAGTACTCAAGATGGAGAAGATAATGAAGTGAAAAAGTAAATCTAAAAGCTCTATTCTACAACTTAGATTCGTAACTACTTAACCCCCTTTCTTAGTACTTTTTTGGGGTTATTTATACTAATCAAAGTTCTAAAAATAAAGGAAACACAAAGGTGAAAAGAAAAAATACAACTTGGAGGGAAAAGAAACTCAACAAATGTGATCTCCCAGCTGGCGTGTGGTTGGTGCTTCAGTGGCGTGCCACGCCTAACTCTGATTCTGGCTTGGCGTGCCATGCCCAGCTCTTCAAGTGGCATGCCCTCCTTCATTAGTATCCTTGGCGTGCCACGCCTTCGAACCCAAGTGACATGCCCAGGGTCTTTTAATCACTCGTGTAGCCTGGCGTGCCATGCCTTCGAGCCCAACTGGCACGCCCAGGGTCGTCTCCCTCTTCTTCTTGCTTCTGGAAAGTTGAACTAGCGTGGCACGCCTAGGATCTGGCGTGCCACGCCAATTTGTGTGCTTGGTCCATCTCTCTGGAAAGTTGAACTAGCGTGGCACGTCCAAGGTCTGGTGTGCCACGCCCATTTGTGTGCTTGGCTCCTTCGTTGGTGTGCCACACCCAGCATTTAAGTGGCATGCCCAGTTCCTTTTTTGGTTTATTGGTGATTATGGCGTGCCACGCCTGAGACTCAAGTGGCACACCTGGGTGGAGAATGGTAGCTGATGTGCCACGCCTTCGACACCAAGTGGCACGCCCAGCCTTTTGCTTTCGCCTTCTTGTACGTTGTCATGCCACGCCAGGATGCTCAAGTGGCACACCCATTCATTTGTGGGTTTTCTAAGCTTGGTGTGCCACGCCTGGCTCCTCAGGTGGCACGCCCAAATGACTTTTGAAGCAGGCGTGCCACGCCTTCGATACCAATTGACACACCTTAGTAATGATCCCTTCTGGAGTGATGAACTGGCGTGCCACGCCCATGGCTCAAGTGGCACGCCCATAGTAAGTGATGGGCTAGGCATGCCACTGATGAACGTTATTTTATGTTGGTATAGAAATGATAATAAGTCCAATCGTGAGTATAGTCTAACCAACACGTAAATTCTGCATCAAACAATTCTACAATCTATAATCGAGAGTATTAATCTCGAGTCGTCCTCCCTATGAATTGCCTTAGAATGCACATTATTCATTAGGAAGTTGATGAGCGGATAATTTGTACGCTTTTTGGCATTGTTTTTAGTATGTTTTTAGTATGATCTAGTTAGTTTTTAGTATATTTTTATTAGTTTTTAGTTAAAATTCACTTTTCTGGACTTTACTATGAGTTTGTGTATTTTTCTGTGATTTCAGGTATTTTCTGGCTGAAATTGAGGGACCTGAGCAAAAATCTGATTCAGAGACTGAAAAGGACTGCGGATGCTGTTGGATTCTGACCTCCCTGCACTCGAAGCGGATTTTCTGGAGCTACAGAAGCCCAATTGGCGCGCTCTCAACGGCGTTGGAAAGTAGACATCCTGGGCTTTCCAGCAATATATGATAGTCCATACTTTGCTCAAGATTTGATGGCCCAAACCGGCGTTCAAAGTCACCCTCAGAAATCCCAGCGTTAAACGCCGGAACTGGCACCAAAATGGGAGTTAAACGCCCAAACTGGCATAAAAGCTGGTGTTTAACTCCAAGAAGAGTCTCTACACGAAAATGCTTCAATGCTCAGCCCAAGCACACACCAAGTGGGCCCGGAAGTGGATTTTTATGTCATTTACTCATCTCTGTACACCCTAGGTTACTAGTTTTCTATAAGTAGGACATTATACTATTGTATTTTCATCTTGGTTCTTCTGGCTCCCTCTCTGGGGGCGAAGCCAATGATCACTCTTGTTCTTATGTATTTTCAACGGTGGAGTTTCTACACACCATAGATTAAGGTGTGGAGCTCTGCTGTACCTCGAGTATTAATGCAATTACTATTGTTCTTCTATTCAATTCCACTTGTTCTTGTTCTAAGATATCACTTGTTCTTCAACTTGATGAATGTCATGATCCGTGACACTCATCATCATTCTCACCTATGAACGTGTTACTGACAACCACCTCCGTTCTACCTTTGATTGGGTGAATATCTCTTGGATTCCTGATACACGATGCATGGTTGATCGCCTGACAACCGAGTGCTCGCCTGACAACCGAGCCAGCCATTCCGTGAGATCAGAGTCTTCGTGGTATAGGCTAGAACTGATGGCGGCATTCAAGAGAATCCGGAAGGTCTAACCTTGTTTGTGGTATTCTGAGTAGGATTCAATGATTGAATGACTGTGACGTGCTTCAAACTCCTGAGGGCGAGGCGTTAGTGACAGACGCAAAAGAATCAATGGATTCTATTCAGGCCTGATCGAGAACCGACAGATGGATAGCCGTGCCGTGACAGGGTGCGTTGAACATTTCCACTGAGAGGATGGGAGGTAGCCACTGACAACGGTGAAACCCTTGCATAAGCTTGCCATGGAAAGGAGTAGGAAGGATTGGATGAAGACAGTAGGAAAGCAGAGAGACGGAAGGGACAAGCATCTTCATACGCTTATCTGAAGTTCCTACCAATGAATTACATAAGTATCTCTATCTTTATCTTTATGTTTTATTCATATATCACCCATATCCATTTGAGTTTGCCTGACTAAGATTTACAAGGTGACCATAGCTTGCTTCATACCAACAATCTCTGTGGGATCGACCCTTACTCGCGTAAGGTTTATTACTTGGACGACCCAGTACACTTGCTGGTTAGTTGTGCGAAGTTGTGTTTATGCCATGGTATTGAACACCAAGTTTTTGGATTCATTACTGGGGATTATTTGATTTGTGAAAAGTATTGATCACAATTTCGTGCACCAAGTTTTTGGCGCCGTTGCCGGGGATTGTTGAGTTTGGACAACTGACGGTTCATCTTGTTGCTTAGATTAGGTATTTTTTTTCGGAATTCTTGAAGATGAATTCTAGAGTTTCATGATGATTTGTTGAAGTCTGGCTGGCTGTGAAGCCAGTTCTAATTTCATTGGACCGAGGTTTCAACTTATCATCACAAGAGCTTGTTGATTTCTATCAATCTTGCTTTTGGAGCAGTGATCTGCTAAGGCTTGGCTGGCCATTGGCCATGTCTAGTGTTTTGGACCGAAGCTTTCTCTGAAAGCTTGGCTGGCTGTGAAGCCATGTCTAATTCCTGGACCGGAGTCTTAGACTAAACATTGCATGATTCCTGGAATTCTCATTAAGAATTTTGATACCTTTATTTTCTTTTTCCACTTAATTTTCGAAAAAGCACAAAAAAAATTTAGAAAATCATAAAATCCAAAAATTTCTTGTTTGAGTCTAGTGTTCCATTTTAAGTTTGGTGTCAATTGCATGCATTCATTCATGTGTCTTAAGAATCTTCAAGTAATTCTTGATAATTTCTTACTCTGATATTTGAATTCTCTTGACTTGAGTGTTTATGTGTCTCATATGCATTAGTGTCAGTAGTATACAAACTGCTAAGTTTGGTGTCTTGCATGCATTGTTATTTGATTTTAGTTGCATTTTGATTATTCCTCATTATTAAAAATCCAAAAATATTTTTAATTTGAGTCTTTTCAAGTCAATAGTACAGGGAACTGAAGATTCAGAACATGCAGCAGAGGAATTATACAGAAAAAGCTGGGCGTTCAAAACGCCCAGTGAAGAAGGACAGACTGGCGTTTAAACGCCAGCCAGGGTGCCTGGTTGGGCGTTTAACGTCCAAAAGGGTAGAGTTTTGGGCGTTAAACGCCAGAATGTGCACCATTCTGGGCGTTTAACGCCAGGATGGCACAAGAGGGAAGATTTTGTTTTCAATGCAAATTTTTTTTCAAGTTTTCAAAATTTTTCAAAATCAAATCTTTTTCAAATCATATCTTTTCAATCAAATCTTTTTCAAAATCAATTTCTTTCTATTTTAAAAAAAAACTTGCTATCAATTAATGATTTGATTCAACATTTCAAGTATGTTGCCTTTTCTGTTGAGAAAGGTTTAATGTTTGGATCATATCTTTTCTTGATAGCCAAGTCATTGACTTTCAAAATCAAATCTTTTTTTAAAATATTTTTCAAATCATATCCTCTCAATTACATCTTTTTAAAATTAATCATATCTTCTTAACCACATCTCTTTCAAAATAACTTTCAATCAATTCCTTTTGATTTCTAATTTCAAAATCTTTTTCAAATGTCACTTGATTTCTTTTCCACTTTTTGTTTTCGAAAATTATCAATCAAAGTTTTTTAAAATGTTTTCAAAATCTTTTACTTAATTTTCGAAAATTACTTCTCCTCTTCTCACATCCTTCTATTTCTGGACTAACACTATTCCTTAATGCAAAATTCGAACTCCATCTTCTTTGATAAGTTCGAATTTTCTACTTCTGTCTTCTATTTTTCTTTTCCTCTGACACCTAAATGAATCTCTATACTGTGACATAGAGGATTCCACATTTTCTTGTTCTCTTCTCTTTCATATGAGCAGGAGCAGAGACAAAAGCATTCTTGTTGAGGCTGATCCTGAACCTGAAAGGACCTTGAAGCGAAAGCTAAGAGAAGCTAAGGCACAATTCTCTGTAGAGGACCTAACAGAAATCTTCAAAGAAGAAGAACTCATGGCAGCCGAAAACAACAACAATGCCAACAATGCAAGGAAGGTGTTGGGTGACTTTACTGCACCTACTCCCAACTTCTATGGGAGAAGCATCTCTATCCCTGCCATTGGAGCAAACAACTTTGAGCTTAAGCCTCAATTAGTTTCTCTAATGCAACAGAATTGCAAGTTCCATGGACTTCCATTGGAAGATCCTCATCAGTTTTTAGTTGAATTCTTGCAAATCTGTGACACTGTCAAGACTAATGGGGTTGACCCTGAGGTCTACAGACTCATGCTATTCCCTTTTGCTGTAAGAGACAGAGCTAGGACATGGTTGGACTCTCAACCTAAAGAAAGCCTGGACTCTTGGGAAAAGCTAGTCAATGCCTTCTTGGCAAAGTTCTTTCCACCTCAAAAATTGAGTAAGCTTAGAGTGGAAGTCCAAACCTTCAGACAAAAGGAAGGAGAATCCCTCTATGAAGCTTGGGAAAGATACAAACAGTTAATCAGAAAGTGTCTATCTGACATGCTTTCTGAATGGAGCATCATAGGTATTTTCTCTGATGGTCTCTCTGAACTATCCAAGATGTCTTTGGATAGCTCTGCTGGAGGATCTCTTCATCTGAAGAAGACGCCTACAGAAGCTCAAGAGCTGATTGAAATGGTTGCAAATAACCAATTCATGTACACTTCTGAAAGAATTCCTGTGAACAATGGGACTAGTCAGAAGAAAGGAGTTCTTGAGATTGACACCCTGAATGCCATATTGGCTCAGAACAAAATATTGACTCAACAAGTCAATATGATTTCTCAAAGTCTGTCTGGAATGCAAAATGTACCAAGCAGTACTAAGGAGGCTTCATCTGAGAAAGAAGCTTATGATCCTGAGAACCCTTCAATGGAAGAGGTGAATTACATGGGAGAACCCTATGGAACACCTACAATCCTTCATGGAGAAATCATCCAAATTTCTCATGGAAGGATCAACAGAGACCTCAACAAGGTTTCAACAACAGTAATAGTGGGAGAAATAGGTTTAGCAATAGCAAGCCTTTTCCATCATCTTCTCAGCAACAGACAGAGAGTTCTAAGAAGAATAACTCTGACTTAGCAACCATGGTCTCTGATCTAATCAAAACCACTCAAAGTTTCATGACTGAAACAAGGTCCTCCATTAGAAATTTGGAAGGACAAGTGGGTCAGCTGAGCAAGAGAATTACTGAACTCCCTCCTAGTACTCTCCCAAGCAATACAGAAGAAAATCCAAAAGGAGAGTGCAAGGCCATCAACATGGCCGAATTTTGGGAGGAAGGAGAAACAGTGAACGCCACTGAGGAAGACCTCAATGGACGTCCACTGGCTTCCAATGAGTTCCCCAATGAGGAACCATGGGAATTTGAGGCTCAAAATGAGACCATAGAGATTCCATTGGACTTACTTCTGCCATTCATGAGCTCTGATGAGTATTCTTCCTCTGAAGAGGATGAGTATGTCACTGAAGAGCAAGTTGCTAAATACCTTGGAGCAATCATGAAGCTAAATGACAAGTTATTTGGAAATGAGACTTGGGAGGATGAACCCCCTTTGCTCACCAAAGAACTGGATGACTTGTCTAGGCAGAAATTACCTCAAAAGAGACAAGACCCTGGGAAGTTTTCAATACCTTGTACCATAGGCACCATGACCTTCAAGAAGGCCTTGTGTGACTTAGGGTCAAGTGTAAACCTCATGCCTCTCTCTGTAATGGAGAAGCTAGGGATCTTTGAGGTACAAGCTGCAAAAATCTCACTAGAGATGGCAGACAACTCAAGAAAACAAGCTTATGGACTTGTAGAGGATATTCTGGTAAAGGTTGAAGACCATTACATCCCTACTGATTTCATAATTCTTGAGACTGGGAAGTGCAGGGATGAATCCATCATCCTTGGCAGACCCTTCCTAGCCACAGCAAAGGCTGTGATTGATGTTGATAGAGGAGAGTTAATCATTTGAGTGAATGAAGAATCCTTGGTGTTTAAGGCCCAAGGATATCCCTCTGTCACCATGGAGAGGAAGCATGAAGAGCTTCTCTCAAAACAGAGTCAAACAGAGCCCCCACAGTCAAACTCTAAGTTTGGTGTTGGGAGGCCACAACCAACTTCTAAGTTTGGTGTTGAACCCCCACATTCAAACTCTAAGTTTGGTGTTGGGAGGTTCCAACATTGCTCTGAGTATTTCTGAGGCTCCATGAGAGCCCTCTGTCAAGCTACTGATATCAAAGAAGCGCTTGTTGGGAGGCAACCCAATGTTATATTTTATCTATTTTCCTTTGTTATTTTATGTTCTTTTGTAGGTTGATGATCATGAGAAGTCACAAAATCAATTGAAAAAGTAAAAACAGAATGAAAAACAGAAAGAAAAACAGCACACCCTGAAGGAGAGCGTGCTGGCGTTTAAACGCCAGTGAGGCTAGCTGTTGGGCGTTTAACGCCCAGTCTGGCACCATTCTGGGCGTTTAACGCCAGAAAGGGGCACCAGACTGGCGTTAAACGCCAGAAAAGGGCAAGAAGCTGGCGTTAAACGCCAGAAATGGGCACCAGCCCGGCGTTTAACACCAGAATTGGCTCAAAACGCAATTTTTCTTGCCATTTGGTGCAGGGATGACTTTTCCTTGACACCTCAGGATCTGTGGACCCCACAGGATCCCCACCTACCCTACAACTCTCTCTCTCTTCTTCACCCATTCACCAATCACCTCAACACCTCTTCCCCAAAAACCCTTCACCTATCAAATCCCATCTTTCTCTTCACCACTCACATCCATCCTTCATAAAACCCCACCTACCTCACCATTCAAATTCAAACCACTTTCCCACCCAAACCCACCCTCACTTGACAGAACCCTACCCCTCCCCCACTCCTATATAAACCCTTCTTCACTCTTTCATTTTCACACAACCTATACACCACTTCTTCCCCTTTTGGCCGAACACAAAGCCATTCCCTTCTTCCTCATTTCTTCTTCTTCTACTCTCTTCTTTCTTCTTTTGCTCGAGGACGAGCAAATCTTTTAAGTTTGGTGTGGTAAAAGCATTGCTTTTTGTTTTTCCATAACCATTTATGGCATCCAAGGCCGGAGAAACCTCTAGAAAGAGGAAAGGAAAGGCAAAAGCTTCCACCTCCGAGTCATGGGAAATGGAGAGATTCATCTCAAGGGTGCATCAAGACCACTTCTATGAAGTTGTGGCCTTGAAGAAGGTGATCCCCGAGGTCCCTTTTTCACTCAAAAAGAGTGAATATCCGGAGATCCGACATGAGATCCGAAGAAGAGGTTGGGAGGTTCTTACCAACCCCATTCAAAAGCAGAATGTACGACGGCACCACCGATATGGATCTCTACGACGGCACCACCGATCCAAGTCACCACCTCAGCAACTTCAGAAGCAGAATGTACCTAGTCGACGCCTCCGACGCGATTCGGTGCAAAGCCTTCCCCACCACTCTCACCAAGTCGGCCATGAAGTGGTTCGACAACCTGCCACCAAGATCAATCACCAGCTTCGAAGACCTAACCAAAAAATTCCTAACAAGGTTCTCTATTCAAAAGGACAAGACAAAACATGCCCCCAGTCTACTCGGGATCAAACAAGGTAACCAAGAAACTCTCCGAGAATACATGGAGCGATTCAACAAAGCCTGCCTGGACATACAACACGTGCCCACTGAAGCAGCCATCATGGGACTAGCAAACGGCCTAAAAGAGGGACCGTTTAGCCAATCCCTATCCAAACAATACCCGACCTCCCTATACGAGGTGCAGGAGCGGGCAGAAAAATATATCAACATGGAGGAAACCTCCCAGCTAAGAGACTCTTCTAGGAAGGAATCAACCTACCCACTCCGAGATCGAGATCGGGAACAGAAGAAGAAAGAAGAACCCAACTCGGACAAGCCACGGAAGTACCACAACTACACCCCCCTCCGAGTCTCCCTGGTAGACATCTACAGAGAAGTATGCCATACCGAAAAGATCCCACCGCCCCGACCGCTAAAACACAAGAGGGCGGGGAGAGATCGGTCCGAATACTGTGAATATCACAAGCTCTACGGTCATTCTACTAACGACTGCTACGACCTAAAAAATGTTATAGAAAAGCTAGCCAGAGAAGGAAAACTCGACAGATACATAGCAGAGAAAGGAGAAGAGACCAGGAAGAGAAGGCGGGGAGATAAAGAAGATCGGGCCGAACAAACCCCGCGAACCCCTGAAAGACACGTTCACATGATAAATGGAGGTTTTGCAGGCGGAGGAACATCCAGATCCTCGCGAAAAAGACACCTCAAAGAAGTCTATCACGTCCGAGAAGACAGTCCCCTACCCGAATTACCTACCATCTCATTTACCCGAGAAGATGCTCAAGGGATAATACCCGGGCACGACGATCCAATGGTAATCACCATTATCCTAGCAAACGCCAACTTACATCGAACCCTGATTGACCAGGGAAGCTCAGCAGATATCCTGTTCAAAACGGCCTTCGACAAGCTCGGACTTGAGGAAAAAGAACTAAAGGCCTATCCCACCGACCTATTTGGGCTAGGGGATACCCCGATCCATCCCTTAGGATACATCTCGCTACACACTACCTTTGGAAGAGGTGAGCAATCTAAAACATTAAGCATCGACTACATTATAGTCGACGTCACTTCAGCATACAATGCCCTCATTGGGCGACCAACCCTAAACAGACTGACAGCTATAGTCTCGACCCCACACCTCTGTATGAAGTTCCCTACCGCAAAAGGAATCGCTACCCTAAAAGGCGACCAAAAACTAGCGCGGCGATGTTACAACGAAAGCCTGAGCCTAAAAGGGAAAGAGGTCGACACAATAGAACTCGAACGAGTTCAATCCCGAGAAGATCTTCGGCCACAACCAGAGGGAGAAACCGAAAGAGTCCAGATCGGGAACACACCTGAAAAAATAACAAACATAGGAGCAAACCTCGAAGCAGGCCTAAAAGAGAAACTCATAACCCTCTTAAAAGAGAATTTCGACCTCTTCGCCTGGAAAGCCTCCGACATGCCAGGCATAAACCCCGACCTGATGTGCCATGAGCTATCAGTTTACCCGGGATCCCGACCTGTCCAACAAAGACGCCGAAAGCTCGGACCCGAGCGCATGCAAGCAATAGAAGAACAAGTACAAGCACTACTAGATGCAGGGTTCATTAGGGAAGTAAAATACCCCCTATGGCTCGCAAACGTGGTCCTGGTGAAAAAGCCCAATGGAAAATGGAGGATGTGCGTCGATTACACGGATCTCAACAAAGCCTGCCCCAAAGACCCATATCCACTACCAAACATCGACGCCTTAGTAGACGCAGCCTCAGGCTATAGATATCTCTCCTTCATGGACGCATACTCGGGATACAATCAAATCCCGATGTACGGACCCGACCAAGAAAAGACCTCGTTCATAACCCCAAGGGCAAACTACTGCTACGTAGTAATGCCCTTCGGGCTGAAAAACGCAGGGGCAACCTACCAGAGGCTAATGAACAAAGTGTTCTCAGGGCACATCGGACTACAGTTGGAGGTGTACGTCGACGACATGCTGGTAAAGACACAAGAAGACAGAAACTTGTTGACCGACCTCACCAGTGTCTTCGGCACCCTCAGAAAACACAACATGAGACTTAACCCGACAAAGTGCACCTTCGCCGCAGAAGCCGGAAAGTTCTTAGGCTTCATGCTGACCCAAAGGGGCATCGAAGCGAACCCGGACAAATGCCAAGCGATACTCAATATGAAGAGCCCGACGAGTGTCAAAGAAGTACAACAACTGAATGGAAGGCTAGCCGCCCTATCAAGATTCTTGGCAGGATCAGCAATAAAATCACTACCTCTCTACTCACTCCTAAAGAAAGGGAAACCCTTCTCATGGACCCCGGAGTGCGAAAAAGCCTTTCAAGAATTCAAGGAATTCCTCGGGCAGCCACCAATCCTAACCCGACCTTTAAAGGGAGAAGAACTCGTACTATACCTCTCGGTTGGATATCGAGCAGTCGCTTCAGCATTAATACGAGAAAATGACCAAGGACAACACCCCATATACTTTGTAAGCAAGGCACTACAAGGGGCCGAATTAAATTATCAGAAGATAGAAAAATTCACCTACGCCCTAGTGTTCACAGCTCGGAGGCTCCGTCCCTACTTTCAAGCCCACACCATCAAAGTCCGGACAAACCAACCCATGAGACACATCCTCCAAAAAACAGACCTGGCAGGACGAATACTGCAATGGGCGGTGGAACTGTCCGAGTTCGACCTCCACTATGAAACCCGGACTGCCATAAAATCTCAGTATCTAGCCGACTTCATCGCAGAATACACTGAGACCCCTGGAACCCCACTCTCATGGAACCTGTATGTCGACGGGTCCTCAAACAAAACTGGAAGCGGAGCCGGGGTTATACTCGAAAGCGACCAAGGAACGCGGATAGAACTATCCCTAAAATTCGAGTTCCAGGCTTCGAACAACCAAGCCGAATACGAGGCCCTACTAGCAGGTCTAAAGCTAGCCGAAGAGGTCGGAGCCCAGAAAATCACAATCTTCAGCGACTCCCAGGTCGTCACATCACAAGTAAATGGAAGCTACCAGGCCAAAGACCCCACCATGAAAAAATACCTGGACCAAACACAGGCACAACTACGCCACTTTTTAGAGATACAGATTCAGCACATACCTCGGGAACAAAACGCCCGGGCGGACGCCCTCTCAAAGCTCGCCAGCACCAAGCCCGGAGGCAGCAACGGAAGTCTCCTCCAGGAAACCTTACAATCCCCCTCCGTGCTAAGAGAGGAAGAAACGCTAAATATATCCAACCAACAACAAGGATGGATGACCCCCATACTCAACTACCTGAAGTCGGGAACTCTCCCCGCCGAAAGAAAGGGAGCTAAAAGACTCACGAAAGACGCCCAGAATTATACACTAATTCACGACGTATTATACAGAAGAGGTTTCTCAAACCCCCTCCTTAGGTGCGTCCCGACCTCAGAAACGAAGAACGTCCTCGAAGAAATCCACGGAGGCATGTGTGGGAACCATCTCGGAGCTCGGGCATTATCCAAAAAAGTAGTCCGAGCCGGGTTCTACTGGCCAACCTTGCAGAAAGACGCAACGGAATTTGTGAAAATATGCCCCCCTGCCAAAAACACGCCAATTTCCACAAGGCACCACCCGAAGACCTTATCAGCATCACCGCACCATGGCCCTTCGCAAAATGGGGACTTGACCTACTCGGCCCGTTCCCCCAAGGACCGGGGCAAGTCAAATACCTCATAGTAGGGGTCGACTACTTCACAAAGTGGATCGAAGCTGAACCCTTAGCCACCATCACGGCTCAGAAAAGCCGCAAATTCCTATACAGAAACATTGTCACAAGATTCGGAGTCCCCTACTCCATCACAACAGACAATGGAACACAGTTCACGGACACAAGTTTTCAGAACTTGGTGGCCTAACTAAAAATCAAACAGCAATTCACCTCAGTCGAGCACCCACAAGCCAATGGACAAGCAGAGGCCGCAAATAAAGTCATCTTGGCCGGGCTAAAACGAAGACTCCAAGAGGCCAAAGGGGCATGGGCCGAGGAGCTCCCCCAGGTACTATGGGCATATCGGACAACTCCACACTCTACGACGGGAGAATCGCCATTCCGACTAGCTTACGGGATGGAGGCAATGATTCCTATCGAAATAGATGAAGGGTCACCCAGAGTCATCTTCTACAACGAAGAAGGTAACCCGCAGGCACAAAAGGAAGAACTCGACCTCCTCCCCGAGGTCCGAGAAAGAGCCCGGATCCGAGAAGAAGCCTTAAAACGTCGAACGGCCCTCAGATACAATCAGCAAGTAATAAAGCGAAGCTTCTCCATTCACGACCTAATTCTAATCCGAAATGACATCGGAACACAAAAGTCGGGAGAAGGAAAGCTAGCTGCAAATTGGAAAGGACCCTACAAAGTAACAGAAGTCTTAGGAACAGGCTATTACAGAGTATCCGACCTAGAAGGCAATGAGCTGCCCAGGGCCTGGCACGCCTGTAATCTAAGACGATACTACAGCTAGAAAAATATAACCCGAGGTGTACTCTTTTTCCTGCAAAGGTTTTTTAATGAGACACCCGGTCGAGAAAGGCACCCGACCTAGCCAAGGGTAAACATTCTGTAAATATTCTTTCTTTTTTAATACTAATAGAATTTTTCTCTTTTCTTTCTCCTTCCTCTTCCTCATGATGAAACAAATCCTGGAAAGTACCCCGCCAAGGCGCATTAATTTATGCTCGGCAAAACGCAAAAAATCATTGCCAAGAGACCACACAAGGTCGGCAAGATAAAGCGACGAGGTTCAAATTAATGTGAGAAGTTATAAAAGCAACTCTGAAAAGGCTCAAAAAGCCAAATAAAAAGAGATTACAAAAATAACTTAAAGGGCCGACCAACGACAAGGTCGGGCCCAACAAAGGGAAGTACTCGACCGCCCCACCCGAGGTCCGAGAAAAAGCCCGGATCCGAGAAAAAAGCCTTAAAACGGCGAAAACAAAGATTTCAAAAACGCTTACTAAAAAGTTGCTATACAACTAAAAAGTACGAGCGAAAAAACGAAATCAAAGGAAAGGAAAAAACAAAAGTTTCAGAGCGCTAGCTAAAAGGTTGTTATCCAAAAACAACTAAAAAGCATAAAAGCGGAACAAAAAGTCAAAACGCGAACAAAACACCGCATAATAAGCTAAAAAGTTACTACAAGTAGCTAATAGCAAAAAGGTGTCCAAAGCATTCACAGAAACCATCCAAAAACAAAGGAGCCCACAGGCCGGGCAAAAAACCAAAGATAAAAGGATTACGAAGAATCAAGATCCTTTCCGGACTCCACATCAACAGAAGGCTGCGGAGGAAACATAGAGATCGGGACAGCATCGACGGCACCGTCATCTCGGTTTAAAACCTCCACACCCGATCCATCCCCGGCCAAAGGTGAAGTCGGGTTCGCAACCGGAACTTTGGGGTCGGACACCGGAACCTCATCCTCATTGGGAGCAGGAACAATCTTTCCCTCCACAACAACGTTATCCGTATTGAATAAGCTCAGATCCAGGTCAGGAGCAAGAACCCGGACCTGGGCCTTCAAATTTTCAAACATAGCATCCATACCCTTAGCCACATGACCTTCTAGCTCGTAAAAATCATCCTGAGCGGATTGCAATCTCTCCTTTGTCTCCACAAGCTCAGCATATGTCCGAGTATAATTCTCTGTAGCCGCCTTCGCCATCTCCTCAGATGCATTCACTGCCGCCACAGCCGCAGTAGCCTTAGCTTTCTCTTTCTCCAAAGATGCCTCCAGCTCAGTAATCCTAGCAGCCTTCAGTTCACTAATCCTCTCGAATTCAGACTGAGCCTTCTCAAGTCGGGAGCTGGTCGCACCAATGGGGGATTTCTTGAACTCCCGGGCAATAGCGGCATGAAGACTAGCCATCCGGACACAACTCCGCGCCATATACTGAAAATGGTGCTCCATAGACACATCATCAGTAGAAATAAAGGTCTGAGGGAGAATATGCTATTCAATCCAACCAAGAGCATCAAAATCCTTGTCATTAAAACCCGCAAGCTCTTGAGAGGTCTTCTGTTTCTTGGGAGGAGGACCCGAGGACGAAGGCGGGGAAGAGTGACCGGGTCCAGAGGTCGGAGGATCTTGATTTATAGCTCGGAACTGGGGAGTCGGAATAGTCTTCGACCGAGTAGTGACACCCACAGTAGTCTTCTTCGGAGAAGATCGGGCAGAAGCCTCCCCAGCCTCGATATTTCGAGCAGCCACAGACTTCTTCGTCCGACGAAGGTACTTCATGGAATCCGCCTGAGAAGACATCTCTGCAGAAATAAAAGAAAAGGATTACCACAACAGAAATTCCACCAAAACAAGCAAAGCCAAAATACTAAAAAAGATGAATCTCGGAGAGGTCGGGAACTACCTAACTCGGAACGGAGAAGGCTTGGATCCCCCAACATTTTCTTCGTGTCCAAGTGAGGCGCCCGACCCCTACATTCTCCTGCCAACAAAGAGGAAAAGAAGGCTCCCCACTCTCATCTAGAAAGAAAGGTCGGACGTCTCCAGTAGCCCGGACCTTGAAATAAAAGTTCTTAAAATCATGAAAGGACTCATCATACAGGGTACAAAACTTCCTTCCCTGGTTAGCCCTAAAAGAAACCCAAGATACCTTCCCTCCACCCGACCCCGGCTTCGTCAACACAAACAAATAGGAAAAAAGAGAAATAGAGGGAGCGACGCCCAAAAACTGACACAAAAGTTGAAACAGCTTTAAAAACGCCCAAGAATTTGGATGGAGCTGCGTAGGGGAAAGATTACAAGACCATAACACCTCAGACTCCAGATCGGTAAAGGGAAGTCGGACACTCAGCTTAGAGAAAAAACAATCATAAGCATAAAAGAAGAGCTTCTCGGAACTATCTAAAGGCGGAAAGCACACTCTCTCCTCGGAATCCGGGGCTACTAGTTCATAATCCCTCTCAGACTCTCTATTTTCACATATGCTACAGTGCCTACGGAACCTAGCTAAATACTCAGAATCTACCACAGAAGGGACTCTTAGAGGAAGAGGGTCTACCCAACCAAGACCACATGGAATCTTAGTCGACATCGCTTGAAGAACCTTTCGAGACATAAAATTCTTACCTACAAAGAAGAATACAACAGCAAGCAAAAATCACATAAAGAAGACAGCGAAAAACCCATTCAGCAAAACAAGAAACAAAAACCCCACGAAGAAAATGCGGCAACCCGGAACAAAAAATACCAGAGAACAAAAAGAGCCCCCCCCATATACAAACAAACAAAGCAATGGCGGCGCCTCTTTTCGGGGCAACCCGGGCATAAAGAAAAAGAAACAAACAAGAGCCACACAAAGAACAGAAGCATACGTGCACAAGAAAAGAGAAACATGGGAACAAACCTGGAAGAAAGAAACGAAGACGACGAGCTCCGAAGCAAGGAGAACGAAGCGACGGCACAGAGGAAACCCCAGAAAAACACACGGAGAGATTCGGGGAAGCAGAGCAAAAAGAAAGAAGAAGCAGTGCTCGAAAAGGATAAAGAAAAACAAAAACGCAGAAAAAGAGGAAAAGGGGAAAATAAATAAAACCTTCACAGAGCCCGAACGGAAATCGAGGAAAAACGGTAAAATGCAATAAATGCAGGAACGGCCATTTTTTGAATTTTGAAAAACTACTATGCCCGAGCTCGACCTCCCAAAAAGGACGAACTCGGGCAGGGGCACTGTTCATACCCTGACCGGGCTCCTCCAACTCGGCAAATTCATAAGAGGTCCGACCTCTTCCTAAGGCTCACGCCTAAAGGTCGGACCTCGGACAATAAAGCAAGGAAGGCCCATCAAAGGGAACGCAGCCCAAAACCTAAAGGCCGAAAAGGCTTAGAAAAGGCGGTTCCACAAAGATAGAGATAAAACTCCCAAAGATAAGATAAGATAAGAATATCTTATCCAGGGAAGATCACGACCAACTACTATAAATACACTGGAGCACCCAGGTATGACATTCATTCCACGTTCTACACATATCTGCTTGGACCCATGCTAACTTAAGCATCGGAGTGTCATTGCAGGTACAACCACCAACCACTCTGCATATCAAGCTCGGGTCCCTGAACCCCCACCTCGGGCCTCTCCAGACGACCGAGCTACACGTTTCAGGTAACCCTCGGAACACTATGGTTCTGGGGAAATACTTGGATTTTAGTCCGGAAAGTGTAAGGTTGGCATTCAATTTGCCCATGATGCAAGGAGATGAACATCCTTACACTAGAAGGGTCAACTTTGATCAAAGGTTGGACCAAGTCCTCACAGTTATTTGTGAAGAGGGCGCCCAATGGAAGAGAGATTCAAGAGGGAAGTCGGTTCAATTGAGAAGGCATGACCTCAAGCCCGTGGCTAGAGGATGGTTGGAGTTTATTCAACGCTCAATCATTTCCACTAGCAACCGGTCCGAAGTTACTATAGACCGGGCTATCATGATTCATAGCATCATGATTGGAGAAGAAATAGAAGTTCATGAAGTTATAGCTCAAGAACTTTATAAGGTGGCGGACAAGTCCTCTACCTTGGCAAGGTTAGCCTTTCCTCATCTCATTTGTCACCTCTGTTATTCAGTTGGAGTTGACATAGAGGGAGACATCCCCATTGATGAGGACAAGCCCATCACTAAGAAGAGGATGGAGCACACAAGAGATCCCACTCATCATGAGATCCCTGAGATTCGTCAAGGGATGCACTTTCCTCCATAAAACTATTGGGAGCAACTAAACACCTCCCTAGGAGAATTGAGTTCCAACATGGGACAACTAAGGGTGGAGCACCAAGAACACTCCATCATCCTCCATGAAATTAGAGAAGATCAAAGAATCATGAGAGAGGAGCAACAAAGACAAGGAAGAGACATTGAGGAGCTCAAGCACTCCATAGGATCTTCAAGAGGAAGAACAAGCCGCCATCACTAAGGTGGACCCGTTCTTTAATTTCCTTGTTCTTTATTTTTCTGTTTTTTGAATTTTAGTGCTTATGTTTATCTATGTTTGTGTCTTGTGATTATTAGTGTCTTAGTGTCTATGCCTTAAAGTTATGAATGTCCTATGAATCCATCACCTCTCTTAAATAAAAAATGTGCTTAGTTGAAAAAGAAAAGAATTGCATGAATTTTGAATTTTATAACAGTTTGATTATTTTGATGTGGTGGCATTATTTTTGTTTTCTGAATGTATGCTTGAACAGTGCATATGTCTTTTGAATTTGTGGTTCATGAATATTGGCTCTTGAAAGAATGATGAAAAAGGAGACATGTTACTGAGGATCTGAAAAATCATAAAAATGATTCTTGAAGCAAGAAAAAAACAGTGAATACAAAAAAAAAAAAGAAAATTTCGAAAAAAAAAAGAGAAAAAGAAAGAGAAAAACGAAAAAAAGAAAAGAGAAAAAGAGAAATAAAGTTGTGATCCAAGGCAATAAGAGTGTGCTTAAGAACCCTGGACACCTCTAGTTTGGGACTCTAGCAAAGCTGAGTCACAATCTGAAAAGGTTCACCCAATTATGTGTCTGTGGCATGTATGTATCCGGTGGTAATACTGGAAGACAGAGTGCTTTGGGCCATGGCCAAGACTCAATAAGTAGCTATGTTCAAGAATCATCATACTTAACTAGGAGAATCAACAACACTATCTGGATTCTGAGTTCCTAAAGAAGCCAATCATTCTGAATTTCAAAGGATAGAGTGAGATGCCAAAACTGTTCAGAGGCAAAAAGCTAAAAGCCCCGCTCATCTAATTGATACTGATCTTTATAGATATTTTTGGAATTCATTGCATATTCTCTTCTTTTTATCTTATTTGATTTTCAGTTGCTTGAGGACAAGCAACAATTTAAGTTTGGTGTTGTGATGAGCGGATAATTTGTACGCTTTTTGGCATTGTTTTTAGTATGTTTTTAGTATGATCTAGTTAGTTTTTAGTATATTTTTATTAGTTTTTAGTTAAAATTCACTTTTTTGGACTTTACTATGAGTTTGTGTGTTTTTCTGTGATTTCAGGTATTTTCTGGCTGAAATTGAGGGACCTGAGCAAAAATCTGATTCAGAGACTGAAAAGGACTGCGGATGCTGTTGGATTCTGACCTCCCTGCACTCGAAGCGGATTTTCTGGAGCTACCGAAGCCCAATTGGCGCGCTCTCAACGGCGTTGGAAAGTAGACATCCTGGGCTTTCCAGCAATATATGATAGTTCATACTTTGCCCAAGATTTGATGGCCCAAACCGGCGTTCAAAGTCACCCTCAGAAATCCCAGCGTTAAACGCCAGAACTGGCACCAAAATGGGAGTTAAACGCCCAAATTGGCATAAAAGCTGGCGTTTAACTCCAAGAAGAGTCTCTACACGAAAATGCTTCAATGCTCAGCCCAAGCACACACCAAGTGGGCCTGGAAGTGGATTTTTATGTCATTTACTCATCTCTGTACACCCTAGGTTACTAGTTTTCTATAAGTAGGACATTATACTATTGTATTTTCATCTTGGTTCTTCTGGCTCCCTCTCTGGGGGCGAAGCCAATGATCACTCTTGTTCTTATGTATTTTCAACGGTGGAGTTTCTACACACGATAGATTAAGGTGTGGAGCTCTGCTGTACCTCGAGTATTAATGCAATTACTATTGTTCTTCTATTCAATTCCACTTGTTCTTGTTCTAAGATATCACTTGTTCTTCAACTTGATGAATGTGATGATCCGTGACACTCATCATCATTCTCACCTATGAATGTGTGACTGACAACCACCTCCGTTCTACCTTTGATTGGGTGAATATCTCTTGGATTCCTGATACACGATGCATGGTTGATCGCCTGACAACCGAGTGCTCGCCTGACAACCGAGCCAGCCATTCCGTGAGATCAGAGTCTTCGTGGTATAGGCTAGAACGGATGGCGGCATTCAAGAGAATCCAGAAGGTCTAACCTTGTCTGTGGTATTCTGAGTAGGATTCAATGATTGAATGACTGTGACGTGCTTCAAACTCCTGAGGGCGGAGCGTTAGTGACAGACGCAAAAGAATCAATGGATTCTATTCCGGCCTGATCGAGAACTGACAGATGGATAGCCGTGCCGTGACAGGGTGCGTTGAACATTTCCACTGAGAGGATGGGAGGTAGCCACTGACAACGGTGAAACCCTTGCATAAGCTTGCCATGGAAAGGAGTAGGAAGGATTGGATGAAGACAGTAGGAAAGCAGAGAGACGGAAGGGACAAGCATCTTCATACGCTCATCTGAAGTTCCTACCAATGAATTACATAAGTCTCTCTATCTTTATCTTTATGTTTTATTCGTATATCACCCATATCCATTTGAGTTTGCCTGACTAAGATTTACAAGGTGACCATAGCTTGCTTCATACCAACAATCTCTGTGGGATCGACCCTTACTCGCGTAAGGTTTATTACTTGGACGACCCAGTACACTTGCTGGTTAGTTGTGCGAAGTTGTGTTTATGCCATGGTATTGAACACCAAGTTTTTGGATTCATTACCGGGGATTATTTGATTTGTGAAAAGTATTGCTCACAATTTCGTGCACCAGAAGTCTTTTGTGATGTTGAGAGTTGGTATGAGAATGCAAGCTAGCAAAAAGGTAAATAACAATCAATCAATATAAAGGCCTTGGCCAAGGGTGAGCATTGGAAGTTCCATCATTGTACCTTCCTTAAATTATGATAGCAATTGAGTGTTGCTTCACTTAGTTAACCCCTAAGGATAGAGGAAAGACAAGTGAAAGTAACTAACTTGAGTCACAAGTCCTAGCTTAACCCTTGGGAAGTCTAGCGTTAGTGCACTCCAAGACAATTAACAATTCTTAATTCTCAATCAATAAGTGATGTCCACAACTCAAATATCTCAAATAACTCAACCCTTAAGACAGGTAAGAAAGTTCTACTCCATAGCTAGGGTTATCATTTCATCAAACATTTGGTGAGCATTCATGGAAGACATTATGAAATTGATAGAAAGGAGTTGAATTCAAACAACAATCATCAAACAATCAAACAATTACAATAGATTAATATGAAAATACCTCAGTTCATTGATTCAAATCAAAATAACAAAGTATTCATAGATCTAGAGTGAAGGAATCAAAAGAACACAAATTGAGAGTAGGAGAAGAGTAAGATCTACAACTTGTATCAAAGCAAAAGTAAATTGGCAATTGATCTCACCAAGAAATCAAAGGAGAATTGTAATGGAGAATGAAATCCTAGAGAGAGATTGGAGCTTCTCTCTCTACCAAAAATGTAACTACCTAATGGAAAAATCTAGAAAATGTGTCTAATGAGTGAACGGATCCCAAGCCCTTCAATCCTTGGTCTACTTAAGCTTCTCCCGCCAAAATTCTACCCCAAAATAGGGTTGCTAACTACCTAAAATCGCTGGTCACGTTTTCTCCTTAAAAATCACGTGCGTCCATCGGCGCATGCGCGTACACGTCCCTGGGGTTTTAGCAATCCACGCGCAGGCGTGAAGTGCACGGGCGCGTTCATGAGGTTCTGGCTAAGCCGCTGGACATGGCTAATTTGCACTGATCTGGTGGCACGCATCCATGCGTACGCGCCATGTGCGCGTGCGCCTCGCTGCTCGAGTTTCCAAAGCTCAAATTTCCATGCTCCTTCCCTGAACGCATGCTTCCATCCTCTCCTCCGAGCCATCCTTGCCCTGTAAGCTTTGAAATCACTAGTGCACGAAATTGCAATCACACTTTTGCAACCCCGCACAACTAACCAGCAAGTGCACTGGGTCGTCCAAGTAATACCTTACGTGAGTAAGGGTCGATCCCACGGAGATTGTCGGCTTGAAGCAAGCTATGGTTATCTTGTAAATCTTAGTCAGGATATCAGAAATTATCAGGATTGATTGTGAAAAGTAAAAGAACATGAAATAAGTACTTGTTTTGCAGTAATGGGGAACAGGTTGAGGTTTTGGAGATGCTACATCTTCTGAATCTCTGCTTTCCTACTGTCTTCTTCTTCAAACACGCAAGGCTCCTTCCATGGCAAGCTATATGTAGGGTTTCACCGTTGTCAATGGCTACCTCTCATCCTCTCAGTGGAAATGTTCAACGCACCCTGTCACGGCACGGCTATCCATCTGTCGGTTCTCAATCAGGCCGGAATAGAATCCAGTGATTCTTTTGTGTCTGTCACTAACACCCAGCCTTCAGGAGTTTGAAGCTCGTCACAGTCATTCAATCATTGAATCCTACTCAGAATACCACAGACAAGGTTTAGACCTTCCGGATTCTCTTGAATGCCGCCATCAGTTCTAGCTTATACCACGAAGATTCCGGTTAAAGAATCCAAGAGATATCTACTTAATCTAAGATAGAACGGAGGTGGTTGTCAAGCACACGTTCATAGTTGAGAATGATGATGATTGTCACGGATCATCACATTCATCCGAATTAAGAACAAGTGATATCTTAGAATGGAAGCAAGCATGATTGAATGAAAAACAGTAGTAATTGCATTAATCCATCAAGACACAGCAGAGCTCCTCACCCCCAACCATGGGGTTTAGAGACTCATGCGGTAGAAGATACAATGAGAAACGTGTAAAGTGTCATGAGGTACAGATCCAATGTCAAAAGATCCTATTAATAGTAAACTAGTAACCTAGGGTATACAGAAATGAGTAAATGACGTAAAAATCCACTTCTGGGTCCACTTGGTGTGTGCTTGGGCTGAGCATTGAAGCTTTTATGTGTAGAGACGTTTTCTGGAGTTAAACGCCAGTTCTCATGCCAGTTTGGGCATTTAACTCCAAATTTTATGCCAGTTCCAGCGTTAAACGCTGGAAATTCTGAGGCTGATTTGCCATGCCGGTTTGGGCCATCAAATCTTGGGCAAAGTATGGACTATCATATATTTCTGGAAAGCCCAGGATGTCTACTTTCCAACGCCGTTAAGAGCGCGCCAATTGGGCTTCTGTAGCTCCAGAAAATCCACTTCGAGTGCAGGGAGGTCAGAATCCGACAGCATCTGCAGTCCTTTTCAGTCTCTGAATCAGATTTTTGCTCAGGACCCTCAATTTCAGCCAGAAAATACCTAAAATCACAGAAAAACACACAAACTCATAGTAAAGTCCAGAAAAGTGAATTTTAGCTAAAAACTAATAAAAATATACTAAAAACTAACTAAATCATACTAAAAACATACTAAAAATAATGCCAAAAAGCGTATAAATTATCCGCTCATCACAACACCAAACTTAAATTGTTGCTTGTCCCCAAGCAACTGAAAATCAAAATAGGATAAAAAGAAGAGAATATACTATAGACTCCAAAATATCAAGGAAACATAGCTCCAATTAGATGAGCGGGACTAGTAGCTTTTTGCCTCCGAACAGTTTTGGCATCTCACTCTATCCTTTGAAGTTCAGAATGATTAGCATCTATAGGAACTCAGAACTCAGATAGTGTTATTGATTCTCCTAGTTAAGTATAATGATTCTTGAACATAGCTAGTGTATGAGTCTTGGCTGTGCCCAAAGCACTCTGTCTTCCAGTATTACCACCGGATACATACATGCCACAGACACATAATTGGGTGAACCTTTTCAGATTGTGACCCAGCTTTGCTAGAGTCCCCAATTAGAGGTGTCCAGGGTTCTTAAGCACACTCTTTTTGCCTTGGATCACAACTTTATTTCTTTCTTTTGCTTTCTTTTTCTTTTTTTTTTCTTTCTCTCTTTTTTTTTGTATTCACTGCTTTTTCTTGCTTCAAGAATCAATCTAATGATTTTTTAGATCCTCAATAACAGTTCTCTTTTTCCTCATTCTTTCAAGAGCCAACAATTTTAACATTCTCAAAACAACAAATTCAAGAGACATATGCACTGTTCAAGCATTCATTCGGAAAACAAAAATTATTGTCACCACATCAAACTAATTCAACTAGTTTCAAGGATAAATTTCGAAATCCTGTACTTCTTGTTCTTTTGTGATTAAAGCACTTTTCATTTAAGAGAGGTGATGGATTCATAGGACATTCATAGTTTTAAGGAATAAATTTTAAATTTTATTAATTATGAATTAAAAACAAGACTCAAAAATAGATATAAGATCTGACTAGAAAATAAAAATAGAAAACAAAAATTTAAACTAGGCTCCTAATGATAGAGGTTTTCACAGAGTTAGGACTCAACAACCTTGATTTTGAGAAATGGATGCTCCCTCAAGTTGAGAGGAGAGCTTTTGGCGTTTCAACTCTTGGAGTTCACGCCCCTGCTTCTCTTGTTCCTTCAGCAATTTGCAGAGCATGCAGTTCTGATTCTGCTGTTCTTCCTTAAGTTGCTCCATAGTTTCTTGCAACTTGGTGATAGATGCTTCTAGGCTGACCCAGTAGCCAATTTCAGGGAATTCAGGGAGGAACTCATGCGCCCTCCTTTTGATAGAGTTGTCTTGCATTTGTCCTTCCATTGACTTCTTGGTGATTGGATGTTCAATGGGTATGAATTCATCTACTCCCATCTTTACCCCAGCCTCTTTACAAAGCAAGGAGATTAGGCTTGGGTAAGCCAATTTGGCTTCAGTGGAATTTTTATTTGCAATTGTGTAGATCTCACAAGCAATTACATAATGAACCTCCACTTCTTTTCCAAGCATAATGCAATGAATCATCACTGCTCTCTTGATGGTGACCTCAGAACGGTTGCTAGTGGGCAATATGGAACGCCCAATAAAGTCTAGCCAACCTCTTGCAATTGGTTTGAGGTCTCCCCTCTTGAGTTGGTTTGGGACACCCTTTGAATTGGTTATCCACTTCGTTCCAGGGAGGCATATGTCCTCTAGAACTTGATCCAACCCTTTATCTGCTCTCACCATTCTCCTATTAAAGGATTCAGGATCATCTTACAGTTGAGGTAATTTAAAGATTTCTCTTATTTTGTCCAGATGAAAGTACATAACTTTCCCTCTGACCATGGTTCTGTAGGTATGGTAAGCAGTTCCAGTCATTCTCTGCTTATCTGTTAGCCACAGATTTGAGTAGAATTCCTGAACCATGTTCCTTCCAACCTTTATTTCAGGATTGGTCAGAACTTCCCATCTCTGTTTCGAATTTGCTCTTGGATCCCCGGATACTCTTCTTCTTTCAGATCAAATTTTACTTCCGGGATCACTGACCTCAGACCCATTATTTTGTGATAATGGTCTTCATGTTCTTTGGTTAAGAACTTCTCTTGATTCCAAAGATTCTTTGGATTATTCTCTTTCTTTCCTCTTAAATTGGTTTGTTTTCCCTTAGGAGCCATGATCTTGATGAATCTTGGCTTAGTGATCACGGAAAAGCACACCAAACTTAGAGGTTTGCTTGTCCTCAAGCAAAAGAAAGGAAAGAAGAGAGAGAGAGGAAGAGTAAATTCGAATGGTGTGGTGGAATGAGGGGTGCCAAACGTGTATTTATAAGGTGGGGAGGGGAGATTTCGAAAAAAAAGAAGAATTTGAAAGGAGATTTGAGAAGATATGGTAAGAAATTGAGAGAGAGGTGAGTTTTTGAACAAAATTTGGGAATGATTTGAGAGATTTGAAGAATGATTTTAGATTTTTGAAAATTTGAAAGTGAATGATGAGAGATTGAAATGTGTTTTTGTAGAAAAGTATGGGTAAGAAAAGGAAAGTTTGAAAAAATTTGAATTGAAAACAAAATTGTGGTCCCCCCACCTTTCTGGCGTTAAACGCCCAGAATGGTACCCATTCTGGCGTTTAACGCCCAATTGTTGCCCCTTTTGGGCATTTTTCTAAACGCCCAGGATGCTGCACACCTGGCGTTAAACGCCCAGAATGGTGCCCATTCTGGCGTTTAACGCCCAAGATGGCACCATTCCTGGCGTTAAACGCCCAGAATGGTACCCATTCTGGCGTTTAACGCCCAAAATGCCCCTTACTGGCATTTTTTCGCCAGTAAGCTCTTTTTCTCTGCTTTTTGAGCTGAATCCTTCTGTAACTCTATGAATTCCTTCATTTTTGATACTTGCCTCTGTAAGAACAAATCATATAACCTCCTAATGACTGGGTTGCCTCCCAGCAAGCGCTTCTTTACTGTCTTTAGCTGGACCTTCACTGAGAATCATTCAAGTCTCAGTTTTGAGCATTCCTGCTCAAAATTACCTTCAAGATAATGCTTGATTCTCTGTCCATTAACAATGAACTTTTTGTCAGAATCAATATCTTGAAGCTCAACATATCCATATGGTGACACTCCTGTAATCACATACGGACCCCTCCACCGGGATTTATGTTTTCCTGGAAACAATTTGAGCCTAGAGTTGAAGAGCATAACTTTTTGTCCTGGCTCAAAGACTCTGGTTGACAACTTCTTGTCATGCCATTTCTTTGCCTTTTCCTTATAATTTTTTGCATTTTCAAAGGCATTGAGTCTGAACTCCTCTAGCTCATTTAGCTGGAGTAATCTTTTTTCACCAGCTAACAGGGCATCCATGTTTAGGAATCTGGTTGCCCAGTAGGCTTTATGTTCCAGTTCCACGGGAAGATGACAGGCCTTCCCATACACCAGTTGGTATGGAGAGGTTCCTATAGGAGTCTTGAATGCTGTTCTGTATGCCCACAGAGCATCATCCAAGCTCTTTGCCCAATCCTTTCTTCGGGCCATCACAGTCCGTTCCAGGATTCTTTTTAGCTCTCTGTTAGAGACCTCAGCTTGCCCATTTGTCTGTGGATGATACGGAGTTGCCACTTTGTGGCTAATTCCATATCTAACCATAGCAGAGTATAGCTGTCTATTGCAGAAATGAGTGCCCCCGTCGCTGATTAGTACTCTGGGAACACCAAACCTGCTGAAGATGTGTTTCTGGAGGAATTTCAGCACGGTCTTGGTATCATTAGTGGGTGTAGCAATTGCTTCTACCCACTTAGATACATAGTCCACTGCCACCAGAATGTAAGTGTTTGAGTATGATGGTGGGAATGGCCCCATGAAGTCAATTTCCCATACATCAAACAATTCTATCTCTAATATCCCTTGTTGAGGCATGGCATATCCGTGAGGCAGTTTACCGGCTCTTTGGCAACTGTCACAGTTACGCACAAACTCTCGGGAATCTTTATAGAGAGTAGGCCAATAGAAGCCACATTGGAGGACTTTAGTGGCTGTTCGCTCACTTCCAAAATGTCCTCCATACTGTGATCCATGGCAGTGCCATAGGATCCTTTGTGCCTCTTCTCTGGGTACACATCTGCGGATCATTCCGTCTACACATCTCTTAAAGAGATATGGTTCATCCCAGAGGTAGTACTTGGCATCTGAAATTAATTTCTTTCTTTGCACTCTGCTGTATTCCTAGGGTATGAACCTCACAGCTTTATAGTTTGCAATATCTGCAAACCATGGAGCTTCTTGAATGGCAAAGAGTTGCTCATCTGGGAAGGTCTCAGAGATCTTAGTAGAAGGGAGGGACGCCCCAGCTACTGGTTCTATTCGGGACAGATGATCAGCTACTTGGTTCTCTGTCCCTTTTCTGTCTCTTATTTCTATATCAAACTCTTGCAGAAGCAACACCCATCTTATAAGTCTGGGTTTTGAATCCTGCTTTGTGAGTAAGTATTTAAGAGCAGCATGGTCAGTGTACACAACCACTTTGGATCCCACTAGATAAGATCTAAACTTGTCAATGGCATAGACCACTGCAGGTAACTCTTTTTCTGTGGTTGTGTAATTCTTCTGTGCGTCATTTAGAACACGGCTGGCATAATAAATGACGTGCAGAAGCTTGTTATGCCTCTGTCCCAACACTGCACCAATGGCATGGTCACTGGCATCACACATTAGTTTAAATGGCAATGTCCAATCTGGTGCAGAGATGACTGATGCTGTGACCAGCTTAGCTTTCAGGGTCTCAAATGCCTGCAGACACTGTGTGTCAAACACAAATGGTGTGTCAGCAGCTAGCAGGTTACTCAAAGGTTTTGCAATTTTTGAAAAATCCTTTATGAACCTTCTGTAGAATCCTGCATACCCCAGAAAGCTTCTGATTGCCTTAACATTGGCAGGTGGTGGTAATTTTTCAATTACCTCTACCTTTGCCTTATCCACCTCTATTCCCCTGCTTGAAATTTTGTGCCCAAGGACAATTCTTTCAGTCACCATAAAGTGACATTTCTCCCAGTTTAAAACCAGGTTAGTCTCTTGGCATCTTTTCAGGACAAGTGCTAGGTGATTAAGACAGGAGCTAAATGAGTCTCCATATACTGAGAAGTCATCCATGAAGACTTCCAGAAATTTCTCTACCATATCTGAGAAGATAGAGAGCATGCACCTCTGAAAGGTTGCAGGTGCATTGCACAGACCAAAAGGCATCCTTCTGTAGGCAAACACGCCAGAAGGGCAAGTAAATGCTGTTTTCTCTTGGTCCTGAGGGTCTACTGCAATTTGGTTGTAGCCTGAATAGCCATCCAAAAAGCAATAATAATCATGACCAGCTAATCTTTCTAGCATTTGGTCTATGAATGGTAAAGGAAAATGATCCTTTCTGGTGGCTGTATTAAGCCTTCTGTAGTCAATACACATACGCCATCCTGTGACTGTTCTTGTAGGAACCAGTTCATTTTTTTCATTATGAACCACTGTCATGCCTCCCTTTTTGGGGACAACTTGGACAGGGCTCACCCAGGGGCTATCAGAAATAGGATAAATAATCCCAGCCTCTAGTAATTTAGTGACCTCTTTCTGCACCACCTCCTTCATGGCTGGATTTAGCCTCCTCTATGGTTGAACCACTGGTTTGGCATTATCCTCCAACAGGATCTTGTGCATGCATCTAGCTGGGCTAATGCCCTTAAGATCACTTATGGACCACCCAAGAGCTGTCTTGTGTGTCCTTAGCACTTGAATTAGTGCTCCCTCTTCCTGTGGATTTAAAGCAGAGCTTATAATCACTGAAAAAGTGTCACCCTCTCCCAGAAATGCATACTTCAGGGGATGGTGGTAGTGGTTTGAGTTCAGGTTTGGGAGGCTTATCCTCCTCCTGAGGAATTTTCGAAAATTCCTTTGTTTCCACTGATTCTTCTTGATCAGGTTGAGCATCTTTGAAGATGTCCTCAAGCTCTGATTCTAGGCTTTCAGTCATATTGATCTCTTCTACCAGAGAGTCAATAATGTCAGCGCCCATGCAGTCATTTGGTGTGTCTGGATGCTGCATAGCTTTTACAGCATTTAACTTGAACTCATCCTCATTGACTCTCAGGGTTACTTCCCCTCTTTGTACATCAATGAGAGTTCGTCCAGTTGCTAGGAAAGGTCTTCCTAGAATGAGAGTTGCACTTTTGTGCTCCTCCATTTCCAGCACCACAAAGTCAGTTGGAAAGGCGAATGGCCCAACCTTGACAATCATGTCCTCTATTATGCCTGATGGATATTTAATGGAGCCATCAGCAAGTTGGAGGCATATCCGGGTTGGTTTGACTTCTCCAGTCAACCCAAGCTTTCTGATAGTGGATGCAGGTATTAGATTGATGCTTGCTCCAAGATCACATAGGGCTGTCTTGGTGCAAGCACCTTCTAATGTGCATGGTATCATAAAGCTTCCTGGATCTTGAAGCTTTTCTGGTAAGCTTTTTAGAATGACTGCACTGCATTCTTCAGTGAGAAACACGTTTTTAGTTTCTCTCCAATCCTTCTTATGACTTAAGATTTCTTTCATGAACTTAGCATAAGAAGGTATTTGCTCAAGTGCCTCTGCAAATGGAATCTTTATTTCAAGAGTCCTTAGATAGTCTGCAAAGCGGGCAAATTGCTTATCCTGTTCCGCTTGGCGGAGTTTTTGAGGATAAGGCATCTTGGCTTTATAGTCTTCAACCTTAGATGCTGCAGGTTTATTCCTTACAGAAGTGGTTGAAGAAGCCTTGTTAGAGGGATTACTGTCAGCACTCTCAGGTGTCTGGTCCTCCCTTGGCATCTGAACGCCAGGAATGGGTGGAAAATGGGCGTTTAACGCCAACTTTCCCCCCTTTTCTGGCATTTGAACGCCAGAACTGGGCAGGGAATGGGCGTTTAACGCCAGCTTTCCCCCCTTTTCTGGCGTTTGAACGCCAAAAGTGTTCCTCTCTGGGCTCTTACTATCCTTAGAGGGATTTTGAACAGTGGTTTGGTTATCCTCTGTCAATTGTTCCTTATTTGGCTTTTTGCTCTTTTGAGCAGTGTTATTCAGTGTCTTCCTACTCCTCAATTGAACTGCTTGGCATTCCTCTGTTATTTGTTTAGATATTTGCTGTTTAGCTTGATTCAACTGCAGTTCTATGTTCTTGTTAGCAACTTTAGTTTCATGGAGCATCTCTTTAAATTCTGCTAATTGTTCTGTCATCAGGAGCAATTGTTGATTAAGCTCAATCATCTGTTCTTGAGGATTAGGATCAGTGGCTAGTGCCATGACTTCCTCTTTTGGAGAGAACTCATTGCTAGAGTACAAATATTGGTTTCTAGCAACAGTGTCTATAAGCTCTTGAGCTTCTTCAATTGTCTTCCTCATGTGTATAGATCCACCAGCTGAGTGGTCTAAAGACATCTGAGCTTTTTCTGTAAGCCCATAGTAGAAGATGTCTAACTGTACCCACTCTGAAAACATTTCAGAGGGGCATTTTCTTAGAATACCTCTATACCTCTCCCAGGCATTATAAAGGGATTCATTATCCTCTTGTTTAAAGCCTTGGATGTCCAGCCTTAGCTGTGTCATCCTCTTTGGAGGGTAAAAGTGATTCAGGAATTTGTCTGATAACTGTTTCCATGTCTTTATGCTTGCTGTAGGTTGGTTATTTAACCACCTTTTATCTTGATCTTTTACAGAAAATGGAAACAGTAATAGTCTGTAGACATCCTGATCCACCTCTTTATCATGTACTGTGTCAGCAATTTGTAAGAATTGTGCCAGAAACTCAGTAGGCTCTTCCTGTGGAAGACCGGAATACTGGCAATTTTGCTGCACTATGATAATGAGTTGAGGATTTAGCTCAAAGCTTCTTGCTTTGATGGGAGGTGTACAGATGCTACTCCCATATGCAGCTGTAATGGGGTTAGCATATGACCCCAGAATCCTTCTGGACTGATCAATCCCACTTAGGTCCATAATGGATAAAGGGAAATGATATGGATTGCAAATAGATAAAATATTTTGTTTGTTTTGTTTTTTTTTTTTTTGAATTAAACGAAAAAAATAAAATAAAATAAAAGGAAATTAAGATAAAAATTCGAAAATCAAAAAGAAAATAAGATCAAAGCAAATTGAGAACTGAATCAATTAGTCAATTAAAAAGATTTTGGAAATAGCAGTTAAAAAGATATGATTGAAAAATTTTTATGAAAAAGATTTGATTTTTGAAAAGAGGAAAGAGAAAAACAACAAAATGACACCAAACTTAAAACTTTTAGAAAATCAAACACTAATTTTCAAAAATTTTTAAGGGAAAAACACAAAGATAACACCAAACTTAGAATTTTTTAAAGATCAAAAAGGGACTAAGGACATGCAAATTCGAAAAACTAAAAGAAAACAAAAGCATGCAATTGACACCAAACTTAAAATATGAAACTAGACTCAACTAAAAGACTCTAAACCACAAAAATAAAACAATCCTAATCTAAGCAACAAGATAAGCCGTCAGTTGTCCAAACTCGAACAATCCCCGGCAACGGCGCCAAAAACTTGGTGCATGATGAGCGGATAATTTATACGCTTTTTGGCATTGTTTTTAGATAGTTTTTAGTAAGTTTGAGCTACTTTTAGGGATGCTTTCATTAGTTTTTATGTTAAATTCACATTTCTGGACTTTACTATGAGTTTGTGTGTTTTTCTGTGATTTCAGGTAAATTCTGGCTGAAATTGAGGGACTTGAGCAAAACTCTGAAAAAGGCTGACAAAAGGACTGCTGATGCTGTTGGAATCTGACCTCCCTGCACTCGAAGTAGATTTTCTGGAGCTACAGAACTCCAATTGGCGCGTTCTCAACGGCGTTGGAAAGTAGACATCCAGGGCTTTCCAGCAATATATAATAGTCCATACTTTATTCGAAGAATGACGACGTAACTTGGCGTTGAACGCCAAGTACATGCTGCTGTCTGGAGTTAAACGCCAGAAAAACGTCATGATCCGGAGTTGAATGCCCAAAACACGTCATAACTCGGAGTTCAACTCCAAGAGAAGCCTCAGCTCGTGGATTGATCAAGCTCAGCCCAAGAATACACCAAGTGGGCCCCGGAAGTGGATTTATGCATCAATTACTTACTCATGTAAACCCTAGGAGCTAGTTTATTATAAATAGAACATTTAACTATTGTATTAGACATCTTTTGACAGTATAATCTCTTGAATATTCGGTCACTTGATCATGGAGAGGGCTGGCCATTCGGCCATGCCTGAACCTCTTTCACCTATGTATCTTCAACGGTGGAGTTTCTGCACACCATAGATTAAGGGTGTGGAGCTCTGCTGTACCTCAAGTATTAATGCAATTCTGTTTTCTTTTATTCAAATCTCTCTTATTCTTATTCCAAGATATTCATTCGTACCCAAGAACATGATGAGTGTAATGATGAAAGTGACGATCATTATCATTCTCACTTATGAACGCACGTGATTGACAACCACTTCCGTTCTACATGCAACCGAGCTGGAATGTGTATCTCTTAGATTCCCCAACAGAATCTTCGTGGTATAAGCTAGATAGATGGCAGCATTTATGAGGATCCGGAAAGTCTCACCTTGTCTGTGGTATTCCGAGTAGGATCCTGGGAATCCGGAAAGTCTAACCTTGTCTGTGGTATTCCGAGTAGGATTCCGGTAATGAATGACTGTGACGTGCTTCAAACTTGCAAGTGCTGGGCGTTAGTGACAGACGCAAAAGAATCAAGGGATTCTATTCCAGTAGGCGCAGGAACCAACCAGTGATTAGCCATGCTGTGACAGAGTGCGTGAGCGTAGTTTTCACTGCGAGGATGGGATGTAGCCATCAACCATGGGTGATGCCTCCAGACGATTAGCCGTGCGAGTGACAGCCGCATAGGATCATTTTCCCGAGAGGATTGAAAGTAGCCACCGCTGATGGTGAACCCCTATACACAACTTGCCATGGAAAGGAGTAAGAAGGATTGAGTAGAAGCAGTAGGAGAGCAGGCGTCCTTGAGCCATACAGCATCTCCACTCGCTTATCTGAAATTTCCACCAATGAATCTGCATAAGTGTTCTATCCCTTTTATAATTTATTTTCTTATTTCTATTTTCAAAACCCATAAACCAATTTAATCTTCCTAACTGAGATTTACAAGGTGACCATAGCTTGCTTCATACCAACAATCTCTGTGGGATCGACCCTTACTCACGTAAGGTTTATTACTTGGACGACCCAGTACACTTGCTGGTTAGTTGAACGGAGTTGTGAATTCAACTGGTGCCACAATAATAATTCCATACAACTTAAAGAACAGTGATCACAATTTCGTCCACCAGTGCACGAAATTGCAATCACACTTTTGCAACCCCGCACAACTAACCAGCAAGTGCACTGGGTCGTCCAAGTAATACCTTACGTGAGTAAGGGTCGATCCCACGGAGATTGTCGGCTTGAAGCAAGCTATGGTTATCTTGTAAATCTTAGTCAGGATATCAGAAATTATCAGGATTGATTGTGAAAAGTAAAAGAACATGAAATAAGTACTTGTTTTGCAGTAATGGGGAACAGGTTGAGGTTTTGGAGATGCTACATCTTCTGAATCTCTGCTTTCCTACTGTCTTCTTCTTCAAACACGCAAGGCTCCTTTCATGGCAAGCTATATGTAGGGTTTCACCGTTGTCAATGGCTACCTCCCATCCTCTCAGTGGAAATGTTCAACGCACCCTATTACGGCATGGCTATCCATCTGTCGGTTCTCAATCAGGCCGGAATAGAATCCAGTGATTCTTTTGCGTCTGTCACTAACGCCCCGCCTTCAGGAGTTTGAAGCTCGTCACAGTCATTCAATCATTGAATCCTACTCAGAATACCACAGACAAGGTTTAAACCTTCCGGATTCTCTTGAATGCCGCCATCAGTTCTAGCTTATACCACGAAGATTCCGGTTAAAGAATCCAAGAGATATCTACTTAATCTAAGATAGAACGGAGGTGGTTGTCAGGCACACGTTCATAGTTGAGAATGATGATGATTGTCACGGATCATCACATTCATCCGAATTAAGAACAAGTGATATCTTAGAATGGAAGCAAGCATGATTGAATGAAAAACAGTAGTAATTGCATTAATCCATCAAGACACAGCAGAGCTCCTCACCCCCAACCATGGGGTTTAGAGACTCATGCTGTAGAAGATACAATGAGAAACGTGTAAAGTGTCATGAGGTACAGATCCAATGTCAAAAGATCCTATTAATAGTAAACTAGTAACCTAGGGTATACAGAAATGAGTAAATGACGTAAAAATCCACTTCTGGGTCCACTTGGTGTGTGCTTGGGCTGAGCATTGAAGCTTTTATGTGTAGAGACGTTTTCTGGAGTTAAACGCCAGTTCTCATGCCAGTTTGGGCGTTTAACTCCAAATTTTATGCCAGTTCCAGCGTTAAACGCTGGAAATTCTGAGGCTGATTTGCCACGCCGGTTTGGGCCATCAAATCTTGGGCAAAGTATGGAATATCATATATTGCTGGAAAGCCCAGGATGTCGACTTTCCAACGCCGTTGAGAGCGCGCCAATTGGGCTTCTGTAGCTCCAGAAAATCCACTTCGAGTGCAGGGAGGTCAGAATCCAACAGCATCTGCAGTCCTTTTCAGTCTCTGAATCAGATTTTTGCTCAGGACCCTCAATTTCAGCCAGAAAATACCTAAAATCACAGAAAAACACACAAACTCATAGTAAAGTCCAGAAAAGTGAATTTTAGCTAAAAACTAATAAAAATATACTAAAAACTAACTAAATCATACTAAAAACATACTAAAAACAATGTCAAAAAGCGTATAAATTATCCGCTCATCAATCACTCAACACGCGGATCACAGCATTGAATGGTAATAGAGGAGGATTAAAATATATTGAATTCAATACAAAAGAAGCACATTTTCATCTATGAGGCAAAATTTGGAAAGGAACAACAAACCATACATTTTATATGAATAAGTGTGAAAGATTATTGATAATACCCCCAAAATCTATACAAGATAAACCTTAAAAATGGGGTTTATCAGCCACGCCTAGCCTGGCGTACCACGTCCCTTTAGTGGCCATCATTGTTGTTCTTTGGAAAATTGTACCAACGTGCCACGCCTAGCTTCTGGCGTCCCACGCCCATGTAAATGCTTTGAGAATCCTCTCTGGACTTCAGCACTGATGTGCCACGCCCAGCTCCTAGCGTGACACACTACTGCATTTTTGTAGTGTTTGCTCTAAGTGGCACGCCCATTCACACGCCCAGCTTGTTTTGTTGTTTTCTTCACCTTTTTGATGTCTTTTTCACTTGAAATTCAGCATAAACTCATTTCAAAGCAATATACTATAATATTCATCAAATATTGCATGAATTGCAATGATCAAATGAGATTATGCTCTTTTATGGTCCTTTTTATGCAAGAAAAAATGGTAGATGATGTAAGTCATCAGAAACTGTGGCCAACAATGAGTTTTTCTATGCCTCTGATAGGAGCAACAACCGAGGAGTAATGGAGCTAAACCATATGGATGCCTTGCTGGCTCAAAACAAGATGATCACCAAGCAATTGGCTGACCTTACCAAGAAGATGGAAAGGAATCAAGTTGCAGCAGTAACCACCCTACCACCAGCTCAAGAAGGAGGGAATATAGAGGAAGGGGATGATTGGAAACAAGCCAACTATGTTGGAGATTCATCCAGGCAGTCGTATGATCCATACTCCAAGACTGACAATTCGGGTTGGAAGAACCACCCAAATTTTGAAGTACGAGCTAATATAAAGAATCAGGGAGACACCATCAAGAGGCTTGAATCTCAAGTAGGATATCTTTCTCAGCAGATTCCTAAGCCTACTGACGGCTTCCTAAGTGATATTGAGAAGAATCCTAGAGGATAGACGAAGAAGGTAAGATGGGAAGAATGCAAGGTGATCACTATAAGAGAAGAGGAGAGTTTGGAAGAAGTAAACAATCCATCAGGGCACTCTCAAGGCATTCCAAAAGAGAATCAAGAAGAGAAGGACCAAGAAACTGATGCTACATAAAGAAAAGATCCAAGGGAGAAGGAGACCTTGCAACCAAATATGCCCAGGGCACTATTCCCCCAGAGACTCAGGGGTGGTGCAAAGGAGAAATCATATTCAAGGTTCCTATACATTTTTGCATCTCTCTATGTAAACATACCATTTATTGAGGCTCTCTAACAGATGCATTCATATATAAAGTGCATGAAGGAGTTGCTGACCAAGAAGAATTCACTAAAAGGGGGACAACCAATAGTGATGAACAAAGAGTGCAGTGCCCTCATTCAAGATGATTTGCCTGCAAAGAGGAAGGACACAAAGAGTTTTCACATCCATTGTGCCATAGGAGAAACAACGATTGAAATGGTGCTTTGTGACCTGGGAGCTAGCATTAACTTAATGCCTTTATCCCTCATGAAGAAGCTACAGATTAATTAGCTAAAACCCACATATGTGATCCTGCAACTGGTTGACAAAACTCAAAAACAAGCAATAGGAGTGGTCAAAAACGTGTTGGTAGAAGTTGGAAATTATTTCCTTCCCACAGACTTTGTTGTCCTTGAAATGGAAGAAAGCTATCTCTACCCAATTTGGGGAGACCATTCTTAGCCACAGCCAGAGCGCTCATAGATGTTGAGCAAAGAGAGTTAATACTAAGGATACACGATGAACAACTCACCTTTCACGTCTTCATACCCTCACAAGAAATAGAGAAAGAAAACAAGGAACTAAGGGATGATCACAATAAGACACTCCTAGAAGAAGCAAGCAGGGAATCACAAACAGGACACCTGGGAACCCCTTTGGTTGAAAAATAGAATAGTCAAATGGTACAACAGCCAAGAAAAATCCAAGGGGAGCTGAACCTACAGGAGCTATATGAGACCATTAACCAGGTGTCCCTTAGAAGAGAAGCTACCGGGAGCAAGGCATCACCAAAGGAAGGGAGAAAAAAGATGCCAAAAGGGTGGAGGAACAAAAAGATACCTACAAAGAACTTCTCTCCAGGAGATAAAGTGATATATGTTCATCACCCACTGATCCCACCTCACATCCCTACCATTCCATCTCAGCTACCTCAGGTATATACCATCAGTAGAATCCTCTCTTTGGAACATGTGGAGATTCTCAAGGAAGCCACTAGAGACAGATTTACTGTGAGAGGGGAAGACGTGAGGCATTATTAACCACCCTGACAAAGGCCAACCGTCAAGCTAATGATGTTAAAGAAGCAATTCATGGGAGGTAACCCATGTTTTATATCGTTTCCTTTATTTTGTTTGTGTCTTTAACAGTAGTTAATAAAGCAAGATTCATGAATTTCAACTCAATTTTGACAAACACTTAAGTGAATCCTTGTATGTAACATATAGTTAACAACAAGTTTGGTGTTCAAGGCACACTAAGAGGATATATACAAAAAAAAATTTGTACCATGCCTATCTTAGGAGCCTTGATTAACCCTCCTTGCACTATATGGTCACAAACTAAGTTTGGTGTCAATAATGTTGCATACATAAATCCTAGGAAGTCCATTGATTTAAATTCATAAATAACATTTCGTTTGTCTAAAATAAAAATTCAAAAAAGTAGTTAGTCCAATTTGCATTTTTGCCACCACAATTTGACCTAACTTTTGCTCTTATTTTATTATCTTGCATAGGAAATGAAGAAGGGATTGAATGGAATTGATGGGACAAACCAAGAAAAGAGGTTCGGCCACTTCACAAAGGGGACTAGCCACATGTCCCCAAATGGAGTACCTTGGAAAGTGTTGCCATGCAACATTGAAGGGAGGATGCCCTTGGAGATCAAACCAACCACATCATAAAAGTGGTGATCCTTATGCCCATCCCATTTCAAACCCCAACCGTCAATTCATAGCCTATAAGATCAATCCACGCCCTTCATTCACCCACCACTCTTCAATATAAACGACTCTTACTCCATAACCCTCCACATTCCAAATCTTTTTCCTCTACACTTCTTAATCTCAAAATACAGTCATCCCCTCTTCCTCCATTAAAAGCACTCTTGACCCCACTTCTAGCCGCACTTCTCAACCTTACAGCCGTCCAAGCTTACACCCTACCTAAATCAAGAATCATTCATGGCATCATCAAGCTCTAAGAGGCGAAAAGGCAAAGAACCGGTGGAGAGCATTCTTTTCGATGAAGGGAGGTTCAAAACCACGTTCCATGAGTTCTAATTCGGATGGGTGAAACCCAAGGAAATATTTCAGGAGCTTGCATTTCAATTCAGTAATGATGAGTGCCCAAAGATTAGAGAGAAGATTGAATGGAGAAGATGGTAAGAGCTCACGAACCCAATCACAAAAATAAATGCAAATCTCATTAAAGAATTCTATGCCAATGTAGCTAGAGAGGACACTACCGAAAATCCTACCTTCAAAAGCTATGTAAGAGGAACCAAAGTTGATTTCAGCCCCAATGCTATAATGAAAACTCTTCAATTAAGATAATGGCCTTTTGACGAACCCAGCTATCAATCAAGAATGAGCAATGGCCCCGACTGTGAAGAAATTGAAGAAATTGTGAATGACATATGTGTGGTAGGATCCGAATGGGTAAGGTACTCGAACAGGAGGACACAGTTTATTAGGAGGGGAGACCTTATCCCAGAAGCCAAGGGATGGTTTGGGCTCGTGAGAAGGTCCATCCTCCCAGCTTCCAACAATTTCGAGGTCAACATTGCTCGAGCTACTATGGTACACTGCATAATGAAGGGTGGAGACATCAATGTGCATGAGATCATCGACGAAGGAATCCAAGAGGCCGTTGAGAAAAATGATCCAGACACTTGGCTTGGCTACCGCTGTACCATCCTAAGACTACGCATGAGAGCCAAGGTGGTCATTGAAGATAGCAATCCAATATGGCTAAAACCTGGGAGGTTAATCACACTCCAGCACATAACCTATGTGGCACCCACTCAATAACAAAGAAGGCCTCAAAGAAGGAGGAAAATATCACAAGAAGAGCCTCAACACGAAGTGCCTCAACAAGCAGAGCACTAGCGAGAAAAGCAACATGATCCAGTTGACATGAATATGAGTCACATCCAAGGAGCCATTGCGGATCTAACAAAGAGATACATGGAGGGGCAAGAGTAACAAAAGAACTTCCAGTTACAATTGTTGAATCACCAGAAGGAGTTGCACAAACAACAAATGGAGCAACAACAGGAGCATTACTCCCAGCTTGCTCAATCCATCAACCAAGTATCCGAAAGGCAAGAGCGTCAAGAGAAGAGCCTTCAAGAACTCAACCAACACCAAATCACTCAAATGAAAGCATTCAATGAGTTCACTGTGCTTAATGAAGGAAGGCAATTAAACAGGAAAGAATATGATGTAAACACCCAAGCCAAGCTGACTTATGTGGCTGGACATTTGCATAATTTACACTCAACCACCCTAAGATATGATGCAGTCTACAAGGATCTAAAGGAGCAAGAGGAGGGGAAGGTAAGACATCAAAAGGAAACATTGAAGAAGAAGGTAGAGAAGGCTGGCTTTTGGAAAAAGTTTACCGAAAAACACAAGGAAGGTGGGGATTCAAGCAATCAGGAAGAAAACCAAGAAGAAAAAGGGAACAAGAGGACGTGAGCATCCTAATGAGTAAAAGGTGGTGGAGTTTCTTTTCTTCTTTTTCAAGTATAAAATAAGAAAATCATGTATGAAATAGAACATGATTCCATGATAGCTTAGGAATTTTAATTCTATCTTCAAGTTTCATTTCTTAAGTTTATGTTTTACTAGCTAGTTCCCTGTTTTCACTCCATCTTGGTTAAATGTATGCTTGTCCCTTGATGTTAAATAAAAGAAAGTTATGAAAAACAAGAGAGTAGTCCATATTATAGAATAAAGTCCCAATGTTTGTAGTGGTAACTAATTAGCTAACTTGGTTCTCCAATAAGGTACAAGGACAATTATGTGTCCTGAACTATATGCTTGAAAGTGCAGCCTATGAAACTAGCTGAATAACAAGACCCCAACAAGAAACAAATGATAAGGTATGAAAAAGAAAAGAAAGAAAGAACAGAAAAGAAAGAAAAGAACATGAAATAAGGCTAGGCACCAAGAGTTTGAATCTTGAGACATGTGTTTGTGGTGTTTTTGTGCAAAGGATCTGCTTGGATGAATAAGTTCTTAGGAGTGCTTCATTACTTGGTAACTTGGGTTAGCTAACCTGGGATAATCAACTGAAAGTCCACTGTCAAGAGCAACCTTGCTACAAAGCATTTAGTAAACCAAAGAGGTGCTGGACACCAAGGTCTCAAGGAAGAAAATAACAAACCATATACCTGTGGTGTGTATGTGTGGAGAAGAGACTTGAGGGAGTAGGTCCTTAGGGGTGTTTTAACACCTAGTACCTTGAACCAACTGGTTGAGGGGTGCTGGCTGAAAGCTTATCATAAAGAGTTGCCTCAACACAGAGCACTTGGCCTAAGAAAGCAATGCAAAAAAAAGGGGGGATCAATAAATAAGAGTCTCATAGAATGCAACCAAGTGAGTGTTCAAGGGCATGTTAAGGGCCTAGAAACTAGCAAAGGCATGAACCTAAGTTGCTATGCATGAAACCCCATCAACCAAGGACTTGACTTCTATAAATAAGGACTTGTTGATCTTGTACATTCATTCTTTCCTCTTATGTTTTCGTACTTGCTTGGGGATAAGCAAGATTTAAGTTTGGTGTTGTGATGCTAGGGGATCTTGGTCAGTTTCACTAGCCTTTTCTTTACATATTTTAGGTAGTTTCACGCATTTTCTTAGGTAATAAGCAAGTTTTTCGGTGAATATGCACTCACATATTGATTCAAGCAAACATTGTGAACTTTACATGATTTCGTGAGAATAATCCACAGATTGAATGCAAATTTAGATGATGCAGGATCTCATAATCTAGAACAAAGCTTTGATGCACTTTGTTTGTTTGATTTCAGGCCAAATGAAGCGTAGAAGAGCCACGTTAGTAGCCACGATAGTACCACTAACGTGGAAAGGGAGCAAGCTTACAACGTTAGTGGTAAAGTTAACACCACTAACGTCTTCGATGGCTAACTTGGCCTGCGTTAGTTACAACATTAGATGCACTAACGTAGGGACTAACGTGGAAGAAGGAAGGAGCTCCAAACCACTAACGTTACAAAGGCCATGAACACTACGTTAAGAGTCACGTTAACACCATTAACATGAGCTCTAACGTGGAGCAAAAAGGATCGTCAACGATAGTGACACTAACTTTGTCACTAACGTTAACGTAGGAGGTAACGTGGAGCAAGGATAAGAAGCCAACGTTAGTGACACTAACTTTGTCACTAACGTTGGAGATGGCCAATATTCCCACGTTAGTGGCCACGTTAATGCCATTAACGTGAGCACTAACGTGGAAGGGAGGAAGTTTTGTAACTTTAGTGACAAAGCTAATGTCAGTAACGTCTTTGTGTCATGGCATGCATACATTAATAGCCACGTTAGTAACACTAACGTGGACCATTAACGTGGGAGAAAGGCAAGCTGTAGCGTTATTGGCAAAGTTAGCGCCAATAACGCTAGCGAAGGAAAGGAAAGGCTACGTTAGCGGTCATGTTAGTGCCACTAACGTGTGAGTTAACATAGCTCAAATGGGTTGGGACGTTAGTGACAAAGTTAGTGTCACTAATGTCTTTGAACCAGGATTTATACTTAACGTTAACACCACTAACGCCTTGACCAAACTTGAACCATGCCTGACTCAACTTCTTTCTGCAAGCAAATCTAAGCCCACTGAAGTTTGTAACTGCTTCAACTGAAGATCAAAGCCCCATATCTAGGACTTGCAGAGCTGATAGAGGATCAGAGGAGTAGTATATATAGGAGTAGTTTTGAACTAAAAGGGGAGATTGGGATCTGGGGATCGAAGAATTGTAAACACTCTGTATATTTACTTTCTCTGCAATTTAGTTTAGTTTACAATGCACTCTTCATGTTTGCTTTCCATTTCCAGAGCTATGAACAACTAAACCCCTTTTCATTGGGTTAGGGAGCTCTGTTATAATTTGATGGATCAATTGTAGTTTTCATTCTTCTTCCTCTTTCTTTTCTCTTGATTTTACTAGAAAGCTTTCAATCTTCATCCAATTGGTTAGTTATCTTGGAAAAGAAGCTATCCATAATTTGATCTCCTCGGAACCTTGGAAGAGGAATGAGGAGATCATGCTAGAAATGCTTTCTCATGCTGGACCAAATTGGGGTTTGGATGGATATAATGACATATAATCCTACTAATACTTTTATTTGGGAATGCATGTGGTATAATTAGTGACCATACTTCATTTATTCCCATGAGCAATTAAATCAAGGAATTGGGCAATTGTTCAAGCTTAGAGAGATTCGGTTGCCAAGGAATTGGGATCCAATCACTTAAGATTGCCAAGGAGATCAATGAATGCATTAATTGAGGAAGAGATGAAGATGAACTTGATCCGGAGAATGCAACATCTCCTAAGCCCAATGAATCCCCCATTTCTGATCTTACCCATTCTCTTTAATTTCTGCTATTACTTTGATGCTCATCTCCCCAAATTCCCATTTAAGATTCAGCAACTTACTTTTTGCAATTTACATTCCGCCATTTATTTTCAGCACTTACATTTCCTATCATTTACCTTCCCCGCCATTTAATTTTCTATAATTCTCAACTCAACTTTGCTTAGCTCAACTAGAACACTCCTCTAATTAAAGTTGCTCGACCAATCAATCCATGTGGGATTTGACCTCACTCTATTGTGAGTTTTTACTTGATGCCAATTCGGTATACTTGCCGAGGGGAATTTGTAGCGATACAAGTTTTCGTGCATCAGCCTCAAAACAAATTTTTGATCCTTCAGTCATTCTTTTCAAAGAACTTATTTTTGATGCATTTTTTTTGAAATATTGAGTGCAAGCAATTTTTTCAAGAGTAGGTGTTGTGATATATCAAGCATCATTATTGTTAAGCCACAAGGAAACTATGCTGATCAAACATTTTAAAATTAGAAGACAACCAAACATAAAAGCACAGGACATAAAAGCTTAATTATAAATGTGCGAAATATGAAAACTTGGAAGGCATATCATTTTTCAGATGTGCATCTTCCTTATTTTACTAAGATTATGAAAGGAACTCCACCACCTCTAATTCTTATGTTCTTTTCCTTTGCTGGACTCTCTTTTCTTCTTTGGCTCCTACTTCTTCTTCTTTTTTGTTTCTTGTTGTTCCTCAACAGGGCACCTCCGATCCCAAGATTGGTCTATTTGATTCCAAAGTCCAGCCTCTTTCACCATTTTGTCTCTATTTCTCTTAACTCTTTCTCTTTGATTGTTGACTAACTCATTGATGAGCGGATAATTTATACGCTTTTTGGCATTGTTTTTAGGTAGTTTTTAGTAAGTTTGAGCTACTTTTAGGGATGTTTTCATTAGTTTTTATGTTAAATTCACATTTCTGGACTTTACTATGAGTTTGTGTGTTTTTATGTGATTTCAGGTAAATTCTGGCTGAAATTGAGGGACTTGAGCAAAACTCTGAAAAAAGGCTGAAAAAAGGACTGCTGATGCTGTTGGAATCTGACCTCCCTGCACTCGAAATGGATTTTCTGGAGCTACAGAACTCCAAATGGCGCGCTCTCAACGCCGTTGGAAAGTAGACATTCAGAGCTTTCCAGCAATATATAATAGTCCATACTTTATTCGGAAATTTACGACGTAACTTGGTATTGAACGCCAAGTACATGCTGCTGTCTAGAGTTAAACGCCAGAAAAACGTCATGATCCGGAGTTGAACGCCTAAAACACGTCATAACTTGGAGTTCAACTCCAAGAAAAGCCCCAGCTCGTGAATAGATCAAGCTCAGCCCAAGCATATACCAAGTGGGCCCCGGAAGTGGATTTATGCATCAATTACTTACTCATGTAAACCCTAGAAGCTAGTTTATTATAAATAGAACATTTAATATTGTATTAGAGATCTTTTGGCCATTCGGTCTTTTGATCATTCGGTCTTGTGACCACATGGGGGCTGGCCATTCGGCCATGCCTGAACCTTTCACTTATGTATTTTCAACGGTGGAGTTTCTGCACACCATAGATTAAGGGTGTGGAGTTCTGCTGTACCTCAAGTTTCAATACAATTACTCTTACTTTTTATTCAATTCTCTCTTATTCTTATTCCAAGATATACGTTGCACAACACTTTGATGAATGTGATGATCCGTGACACTCATCATCATTCTCACCTATGAACGCGCGTGATTGACAACCACGTCCGTTCTACCTTAGGCCGGGCGCATATCGTTTAGATTCCCCAACAGAATCTTCGTGGTATAAGCTAGATAGATGGCGGCATTCATGGGGATCCGGAAAGTCTAACCTTGTCTGTGGTATTCCGAGTAGGATTCCGATATTGAATGACTGTGACGAGCTTCAAACTCCTGAAGGCTGGGCGTTAGTGACAGACGCAAAAGAATCAATGGATTCTATTCCAACCTGATTGAGAACTGACAGATGATTAGCCGTGCTGTGACAGAGCATTTGGACCATTTTCACTGAGAGGATGGGATGTAGCTATCAACCAAGGGTGATGCCTCCAGACGATTAGCCGTGCAGTGACAGCATAGGACCATTTTCCCGAGAGGATTAAAAGTAGCCATTGATGATGCTGATGCCCTACATACAGCTTGCCATGGAAAGGAGTAAGGAGGATTGAAGAAAGAGTGAATAGTAAAGTAGAGTTTCAAGAGGAGCACAGCATCTCCATACACCTATCTAAAATTCCCACTATTGATTTACATAAGTATTTCTATCCCTTTTATTTTCTTTTTATTATTAATTTCCAAAATCCATAAACCAATTTAATCTGCCTAACTGAGATTTATAAGGTGACCATAGCTTGCTTCATACCAACAATCTCTGTGGGATCGACCCTTACTTGCGTAAGGTTTATTACTTGGACGACCCAGTACACTTGCTGGTTAGTTGAACGGAGTTGTGAATTCAAATAAAGCCAATTATTAAATTTCATACAAGTACAAAGAACATGTGATCACAATTTCGTCCACCAAGTTTTTGGCGCCGTTGCCGGGGATTGTTCGAGTATGGACAACTGACAGTTCATCTTGTTGCTCAGATTAGGTAATTTTCTTTTCAAAAATATTTTTCAAAATTTTTCTTTTCTTTTTCGTTTTTCTAATTATGTCTTTCGAAAAAAATAAAATAAAAAATTACAAAAAAATTAGAAAATCATAAAAATAAAAAAATATTTTGTGTTTCTAGTTTGAGTCTTGAGTCAATTTCTATGTTTGGTGTCAATTGCATGCTTTAAAAATTTTTCTTGCATTTTTTTCGAAAATCTCATGCATTCATAGTGTTCTTCATGATCTTCAAGTTGTTCTTGATAAGTCTTCTTGTTTGATCTTGATGATTTCTTGTTTTGTGTTGTTTGTTGTTTTTCATGTGCACTTTTGCATTCATATTTTTCATGCATTAAAGATTTCTAAGTTTGGTGTTTTGCATGTTTTCCTTGCATCAAAAATTTTTCAAAATTATGTTCTTGATGTTCATCATGATCTTCAAAGTGTTCTTGGTGTTCATCTTGACATTCATAGCATTCTTGCATGCATTCATTGCTTTGATCTAAAAATTTCATGCATTGAGTATTTTTGTTGTTTTTCTCTCTCATCTTTAAAAAATTCAAAAAATCAAAAATATATCTTTTCCTTATTTCCCTCCAAATTTTCGAAATTTTGGGTTGACTTGGTCAAAAAATTTTTAAAATTAGTTGTTTCTTACAAGTCAAATCAAAATTTCAATTTTAAAAAAATCTTATCTTTTCAAAATCTTTTTCAAAAATCATATCTTTTCCATTATTTTTTCTTATTTTCGAAATTTTTAAAAATTATTTTTTCAAAAATATTTTTCTTATCTTTTATATCTAATTTTCGAAAATTAGCTAACAATTAATGTGATTGGTTGTTCTAGAATCTTATCTTGTAGTTTCTTGTTAGTTAAGTCATTTTAAAAAAAATTAAATCTTTTTCAAAATATCTTTTTCTTAAAAATCTTATCTTTTTATCTTATCTTTTTCAAAATTTTATCTTTTTAAAATTTGATTTTAATATCTTTTTCAACTAACTATTTGACTTTGTGTTTGTTTCTTATCTTTTTCAAAACCACCTAACTACTTTTCCCTCTCTAATTTTCGAAAATACCTCTCTCTTTTTCAAAAATTCTTTTTTGTTTTAAATTTTAATTTTAATTATATCTTATATTTAATTTTCGAAAATTACTAACCCTTTTTCAAAAATTATTTTCGAAATTTCCCCTCTCTTTTCTTCTTCTATTTAATTAATTAATTACTAACACTTCTCTTCACCTCTCTTCATCTAAAAATCCGAACTTATTATATCCCTTGTGTTTGGATTCTTCTACCCCTTTCTTCTTCTACTAACATAAAGGAATCTCTATACTGTGACATAGAGGATTCCTCTTCCTATTCTTGTTTTCTTCTCTTTCATATGAGCAGGAATAGGGAAAGAGGCACTCTTGTTGAAATTGATCCAGAACCTGAAAGGACTCTGAAGAGGAAATTAAGAGAAGCTAAATTAAATTATTCTAAACGTAACCTTTCAGAAATTTTCAAACAAGAGAAGGAGATGGCAGCCGAAAATAATAATAATGCAAGGAGAATGCTTGGTGACTTCACAAAGCCAACATCCAAGTTTGATGGAAGAAGCATCTCCATTCCTGCCATTGGAGCCAATAACGTTGAGCTGAAACCTCAGCTAGTTGCCTTAATGCAACAAAACTGCAAGTTTTATGGACTTCCATCTGAAGATCCTTATCAGTTTTTAACTGAGTTCTTGCAGATCTGTGAGACTGTAAAGACGACTGGAGTTGATCCTGAAGTTTACAGACTCATGCTTTTCCTTTTTGCTGTAAGAGACAGAGCTAGAATATGGTTGGATTCACAACCTAAGGATAGCCTGGACTCCTGGGATAAGCTGGTCACTGCCTTCATGGATAAATTCTTTCCTCCTCAAAAGCTGAGCAAGCTAAGAGTGGATGTTCAAACCTTCAAACAAAAAGATGGTGAATCCCTCTATGAAGCTTGGGAAAGATACAAGCAGCTGACCAAAAGATGTCCATCTGACATGTTTTCAGAATGGACCATATTGGATATATTCTATTATGGTCTCTCTGAATTTTCGAAAAATGTCACTGGACTATTCTGCAGGTGGATCTATTCACTTGAAGAAAACGCCTGAAGAGGCTCAAGAACTCATTGACATGGTTGCAAACAACCAATTTATGTACACCTCTGAGAGGAATTCCGTGAATAATGGGATACCTCAGAAGAAAGGAGTTCTTGAAATTGATGCTCTGAATGCCATATTGGCTCAGAACAAAGTGTTGACTCAACAGGTCAACATGTTCTCTCAAAATCTGAATGGATGGCAACATGCATCCAACAGTACTAGAGAGGCAGCTTCTGAAGAAGCTTATGATCCTGAGAACCCTGCCATGGCAGAGGTTAATTACATGGGTGAACCTTATGGAAACACCTATAACTCATCATGGAGAAATCATCCAAATTTCTCATGGAAGGATCAACAAAAGCCTCAACAAGGCTTTAACAATGGTGGACGCAATAGGCTGAGCAATAGCAAGCCATATCCATCATCTTCTCAGTAACAGACAGAGAATTCTGAACAAAATACTTCTAATTTAGCCAATATAGTCTCTGATCTATCAAAGGCCACTTTTAGTTTCATGAGTGAAACAAGATCTTCCATCAGAAATCTGGAGGCACAAGTGGGCCAGCTGAGTAAGAAAGTTATTGAAAATCCTCCCAGTATTCTCCCAAGCAATACAGAAGAGAATCCAAAAGGAGAGTACAAAGCCATTGACATAGTCAATATGGCCGAATGCACAAGGGAGGAAGAGGACGAAAATCCTAGTGAGGAAGACCTCCTGGGACGTCCCTCAAGCAAGAAGGAGTTTCCTATTAAGGATCCAAAGGAATCTGAGGCTCATATAGAGACCATAGAGATTCCATTAAATCTCCTTCTGCCATTCATGAGCTCTGAAGACTATTCTTCCTCTGAAGAGTATGAAGATGTAACTGGAGAGCAAGTTGCTCAATATTTAGGAGCTATCATGAAGCTGAATGCCAAGTTGTTTGGTAATGAGACTTGGGAAAGTGAACCTCCCTTGCTCATTCATGAACTAGATACTTGGATTCAGAAAACTCTACCTCAAAAGAAACAAGATCCTGGCAAGTTCTTAATACCTTGTACCACAGGCACCATGACCTTTGAAAAGGCTCTATGTGATCTGGGTTCAGGGATAAATCTTATGCCACTCTCTGTAATGGAGAAGCTGGGGATCATAGAGGTACAACCTGCCTTGTTCTCATACAATTGGCAGACAAGTCATTGAGACAAGCTTATGGAATAGTAGAGGACGTGTTAGTAAAGGTTGAAGGCCTTTACATCCCTGCTGATTTCATAATCTTAGACACTAGGAAGGAAGATGATGAATGCATTATCCTTGGAAGACCTTTTCTAACCAAAGCAGAAGCTGTGATAGATGTCAACAGAGGTGAATTAGTCCTTCAATTGAATGGAGACTACCTTGTGTTTAAGGCACATAGCCATCCCTCTGTGACAAAAGAGAGTAAGCATGAGGAGCTTCTCTCAGTTCAGAGTCAAGAAGAGCCCCCACAGTCAAACTTTAAGTTTGGTGTTGTGAGGCCACAACCAAACTCTAAGTTTGGTGTCAAGACCCCATATCCAAACTCTAAGTTTGGTGTTGGGACTATACAACATTGACCTGATCACCTTGTGGCTCCATGAGAGCCACTGTCAAGCTATTGACATTAAAGAAGCGCTTGTTGGGAGGCAACCCAATTTTATTTATCTAATTTTTATTTTATTGTTATTTTGTGTTTTATTAGGTACATCATGAGGAGTCACGAAAAAATCATAAAAATTAAAAACAGAATCAAAAACAGCAGAAGAAAAAAATTCACACCCTGGAGGATGCACAGGCTGGCATTCAACGCCAGTAAGATGCATCTGGCCGGCGTTCAACGCCAGAACAGAGCATCATTCTAGCGCTGAACGCCATAAACAAGCAACATTCTGGCGCTGAACGCCAGGAATGTGCCTAGAGAAGAAAAGCTGGCGCTGAACGCCAGTATCAAGCATGAAACTGGCGTTCAACGCCAGAAACAAGCTTTACATGGGCGTTAAACGCCCAGAACGTGCACCAATGGGCGTTTAAACGCCAAAATGGTGTGCAAGGGCATTTTACATGCCTATTTGGTGTAGGGATGGAATTTCTTGACACCTCAGGACCTGTGGACCCCACAGGATCACCTCAGGATCTGTGGACCCCACAGGATCCCCACCTACCATATTCCCACCTTACCTCCTAATCCTATTTTTGTGATTACTCTTCCCCATGTCACACTTCCCAACACCTTTCACCAATCACCTCAATTCCTCTTCCCAATTACCCCCTTCACCACTCACATCCATCCACTCTTCCCCATAAACCCCACCTACCTTCAAGAAATTCAAAACTATTTTCCCACCCATTCCCACCCTAAATGGCCGAATACCCACTACCCCTCTCCCTATAAATACCCTTCCATTCTACTTCATTTTCACACAACACAAACCCCTCTTCTCCCACTTAGCCGAACCTACATCTCTCCCTCTCTACCATATTTTCTTCTTCTTCTTCTCTTCTTTCTTCTCTTGCTCGAGGGCGAGCAATATTTTAAGTTTGGTGTGGTACAAGCATAAGCTTTTTGTTTTTCCATTACCATCAATGGCACCTAAGGCCGGAGTATCCTCTAGAAAAGGAAAAGGGAAGACAAAAGCTTCCACCTCCGAGTCATGGGAGATGGAAAGATTCATCTCCAAGAGCCATCAAGACCACTTCTATGATGTTGTGGCAAAGAAGAAGGTGATCCCTGAGGTACCTTTCAAGCTCAAGAAGAATGAGTATCCGGAGATCCGACATGAGATCCGAAGAAGAGGTTGGGAAGTCTTAACCAACCCCAAGCAACAAGTCGGAATCTTAATGGTTCAAGAGTTCTATGCCAATGCATGGATCACTAGGAACCATGATCAAAGTATGAACCCGAATCCAAAGAATTATCTCACAATGGTTCGGGGGAAATACTTAGATTTTAGTCCGGAAAATGTGAGGTTGGTGTTTCACTTGCCCATGATGCAAGGAGATGAACGCCCCTACACTAGAAGGGTCAACTTTAATCAAAGGTTGGACCAACTCCTAATGGACATATGTTTGGAAGGAGCTCAATGGAGAATAGACTCCAAAGGCAAGCCAGTTCAACTAAGAAGACTGGACCTCAAGCCTGTGGCTAGAGGATGGTTGGAGTTCATTCAACGCTCCATCATTCCTACTAGCAACCGATCTGAAGTTACTGTGGATCGGGCCATCATGATTCATAGCATCATGATTGGAGAGGAAGTAGAAGTTCATGAGGTCATCTCCAATGAACTCTGCAAAATAGCTGACAAGTCCTCCACCATGGCAAGGCTAGCTTTTCCTCACCTTATTTGCCATCTGTGTTACTCAGCTAGAGTTATCATAGAAGGAGATATCCCCATTGAAGAGGATAAGCCCATCACCAAGAATAGAATGGAGCAAGCAAGAGAGACCATTCACGGTTCTCAAGAGATGCATGAGGAAGCTCATCATCAAGAAATCCCTGAGATACCTCAAGGGATGCATCTTCCTCCCAACAACTATTGGGAGCAACTCAACACCTCCTTAGAAGATTTGAGCCACAATGTGGAACAATTAAGGGTGGAACATCATGAGCACTCCATCATTCTCCATGAAATAAGAGAAGATCAAAGAGCAATGAGGGAGGAGCAACAAAGGTAAGGAAGGGACATAGAAGAGCTTAAGAACATCATTGGTCCTTCAAGAAGAAGACGCCACTAAAGGTGGATTCATTCCTTGTTCTTTATTTCTTTCTGTTTTCGGTTTTTAATGTTGTGTTTATCTATGTTTTGTGTCTTTACTTCATGATCATTAGTATGTAACCATGTCTTAAAGCTATGAATAAATTCCATTAATCCTTCACCTCTCTTAAAAGAAAAATGTTTTAATTCAAAAGAACAAGAAGTACATGAATTTTGAAATTTATCCTTGAATTTAGTTTAATTATATTAATGTGGTGACAACACTTTTTGTTTTCTGAATGAATGCTTGAACAGTGCATATGTCTTTTGATCTTTTTGTTTATGAATGTTAAAATTGTTGGCTCTTGAAAGAATGATGAACAAAGAGAAATGTTATTGATGATCTGAAAAATCATGAAATTGATTCTTGAAGCAAGAAAAAGCAGTGAAAAAAAGAAAGCTTGCGAAAAAAAAAGTGGCGAAAAAAATAGAAAAAAAAAGCAAGCAAAAAAAGCCAATAGCTCTTAAAACCAAAAGGCAAGGGTAAAAAGGGTCCAAGGCTTTGAGCATCAATGGATAGGAGGGCCCAAGGAAATAAAATCCAGGCCTAAGCAGCTAAATCAAGCTGTCCCTAACCATGTGCTTGTGTTATGAAGGTCCAAGTGAAAAGCTTGAAACTGAGTGGTTAAAGTTGTGATCCAAAGCAAAAGAGTGTGCTTAAGAGCTCTGGACACCTCTAACTAGGGACTTTAGCAAAGCTAAGTCACAATCTGAAAAGGTTCACCCAGTTATGTGTCTGTGGCATTTATGTATCCGGTGGTAATACTGGAAAACAAAGTGCTTAGGGCCACGGCCAAGACTCATAAGTAGCTGTGTTCAAGAATCAACATGCTTAACTAGGAGAGTCAATAACACTATCCAAAATTCTAAGTTCCTAAAGAAGCCAATCATTCAGAACTTCAAAGGAAAAAGTGAGATGCCAAAACTGTTCAGAAGCAAAAAGCTACAAGTCCCGCTCATCTAATTATAATTAATATTCATTGATATTCTGGAATTTATAGTATATTCTCTTCTTTTATCCTATTTGATTTTCAGTTGCTTGGGGACAAGTAACAATTTAAGTTTGGTGTTGTGATGAGCGGATAATTTATACGCTTTTTGGCATTGTTTTTAGGTAGTTTTTAGTAAGTTTGAGCTACTTTTAGGGATGTTTTCATTAGTTTTTATGTTAAATTCATATTTCTGGACTTTACTATGAGTTTGTGTGTTTTTCTATGATTTCAGGTAAATTCTGGCTGAAATTGAGGGACTTGAGCAAAACTCTGAAAAAAGGCTGACAAAAGGACTGCTGATGCTGTTGGAATCTGACCTCCCTGCACTCGAAATGGATTTTCTGGAGCTACAGAACTCCAAATGGCGCGCTCTTAATGGCCTTGGAAAGTAGACATCCAGAGCTTTCCAGCAATATATAATAGTCCATACTTTATTTGGAAATTTACGACGTAACTTGGCGTTGAACGCCAAGTACATGCTGCTGTCTAGAGTTAAACGCCAGAAAAACGTCATGATCCGGAGTTGAACGCCCAAAACACGTCATAACTTGGAGTTCAACTCCAAGAAAAGCCCCAGCTCGTGAATAGATCAAGCTCAGCCCAAGCATACACCAAGTGGGCCCCGGAAGTGGATTTATGCATCAATTACTTACTCATGTAAACCCTAGAAGCTAGTTTATTATAAATAGAACATTTAACTATTGTATTAGAGATCTTTTGGCCATTCGGTCTTTTGATCATTCAGTCTTGTGACCACATGGGGGCTGGCCATTCGGCCATGCCTGAACCTTTCACCTATGTATTTTCAACGGTGGAGTTTCTGCACACCATAGATTAAGGGTGTGGAGCTCTGCTGTACCTCAAGTTTCAATACAATTACTATTACTTTTTATTCAATTCTCTCTTATTCTTATTCCAAGATATACGTTGCACAACACTTTGATGAATGTGATGATCCGTGACACTCATCATCATTCTCACATATGAATGCGCGTGATTGACAACCACTTCCGTTCTACCTTAGGCCGGGCGCATATCTCTTAGATTCCCCAACAGAATCTTCGTGGTATAAGCTAGATAGATGGCGGCATTCATGGGGATCCAAAAAGTCTAACCTTGTCTGTGGTATTCCGAGTAGGATCCTGGGAATCCGGAAAGTCTAACCTTGTCTGTGGTATTCCGAGTAGGATTCCGATATTGAATGACTGTGACGAGCTTCAAACTCCTGAAGGCTGGGCGTTAGTGATAGACGCAAAAGAATCAATGGATTCTATTCCAACCTGATTGAGAACCGACAGATGATTAGCCGTGCTGTGACAGAGCATTTGGACCATTTTCACTGAGAGGATGGGATGTAGCTATCAACCAAGGGTGATGCCTCCAGACGATTAGCCGTGCAGTGACAGCGCATAGGACCATTTTCCCGAGAGGATTAAAAGTAGCCATTGATGATGCTGATGCCCTACATACAGCTTGCCATGGAAAGGAGTAAGGAGGATTGAAGAAAGAGTGAATAGTGAAGTAGAGTTTCAAGAGGAGCACAGCATCTCCATACACCTATCTGAAATTCCCACTATTGATTTACATAAGTATTTCTATCCCTTTTATTTTCTTTTTATTATTAATTTTCGAAATCCATAAACCAATTTAATCTGCCTAACTGAGATTTACAAGGTGACCATAGCTTACTTCATACCAACAATCTCTGTGGGATCGACCCTTACTTGCGTAAGGTTTATTACTTGGACGACCCAGTACACTTGCTGGTTAGTTGAACGGAGTTGTGAATTCAAATAAAGCCAATTATTAAATTTCATACAAGTAAAAAGAACATGTGATCACAATTTCGTCCACCACTCATGATACTCCACAAATGGTTTGATCTCTCCGTTGACTATTGGCATGCCGCAAGCTATGTAGTTTAACTTTGCCTGAGTCTCTATGTCATACTCTATTCTGTCTAGATACCTCTGCTCTCCAGCTGTGTGGTAGATATTCTTCCATTGCTAGAGATTTTGGATGTACTTCTCTTTCTTGTCTTGTTGCTGGGACAATTTATCAAATGATTCTTAGAAGTGCGCAGATTGTTCACTTTGTCGATCCAAAGTTCTTGATTGGAATTCCCTCTACTGATCCATCATCATGAGCTAGAAATTTTTTTGTTTCTCCATCATCTTCCACTGCCAATTCTCTTGATGCTCCTGATCCTTCAAGTATTGCTCTTGTTGTTGTTCCTGTGCCTTCATATATTGCTGAGACATTTCTTCCATTGCACTCTGAACTTGGCTTAAATCCATTGTGCTAGAGGCTTGTCCCTCTTCCAATTGTGGCTACCTTCTTCTTCTTTAAAGTCTCCTTTCCTCTTGAGAGTCAGTGACTCCTTCTATCCTCTGCTTGGTGATTGCCCTTTCGTTCTGCACCCAATCTGTCTCTGAATCTTCAAAAGGTACCCCTGCTCTATTACACCAATGCAATATGGTACTTGGGTGGCCAAGTCTAGCTGACTTACTGTTGTCCTCAGCCATCGCTTGGATGCCGTCTGCAATTAGTTGAGGGACATTTATTTCTCCCCCTTTGAGTATGCAGTGTACCATGATTGCTCTTCTTATGGTAACTTCTAAGGTGTTTCCAGTGGGGAGGATTGATCTCCTCACTATTTCGTACCAACCTTTGGCCTCAGTTGAGAGATCCATCCTCTTTAGGTGGCATGGATCCCCTTTGGAATCCCTCACCCAATCATTGCCATCCAGACATATATCATTTACGAGCTAATCAAGGTCATTCTCACCATTTTTTCTTTCATCAAAACTGGGCTCTCTGAAAGGTATTGCTCTTATTTGTAGAACCCGCATGATTGCAGCTAGATTGAAGTCTACTTCCACTTCCCTCATATAACTTTTGTAGGGAGGGTTCAGTTTTGCTTTGTCTCACTGCATTTGCATAGAACTCCCTTACCATAGTTGCACTTACGTCTATGAGGGGTTCACAGAGGAGTTCCCATCTTCCTTTTCAATGATTTCCCTCATCATAGGGTACTCACTATCCTTCATTCTAAATCTGACCTTTGGCATTATTTTCTTTTCCTCCATCCACACATGATATTGGCGCTCATGAAATTGAGATTTGAATCTCTTTTAATCATAAGTGGGTGGTTCAGCTAATTGCTTCCCTTTTCTTCTTCTAGAGCTTGGTGAGGCCATTGAATGGGGAAATAATGAAGTATGAAAGGAGAGTCTCGGTTAGAGCAAGGCGTAGGATGAAAATAGAAGAAAATGGGCACAGTGTGATGTTCTTGGTTGAAAGAAGAATGATGTAGATTGCATGGGAAGATTATATGAAGAAAGCAAAGGTGTATGACCACAGGGAGTGTTACTTGCCAATTTATAGTAAGAGAATGAGTTATTGAGGCAAGACAGCAAGGTTGGTGGGTCGGTCATATTTAAATGAAGGGTGAAGATGTTGTTGAGAACATGGGAATGAACGGTGTGCGTGTGAAGTTTAGTGAGGACAAGAAAAATTTGTCTACCTTTACCAATACATTCTCCATAATTCCAAGTGCTTGCTGAATGGACTTGTCCACCATTTAAAGGGCTATCTATGTGGGTTTTGATTCATGAATTTGAAGCTTCCTCATCAAAGATAAAGACATCAGATTTATGCTTGCACCAAGATCACAAAATGCTCTCCTAATCATCATATTGCCTATTGTGTAGGGGATATAGAAGCTCCCTGGGTCTTTCATCATCTTTAGCAACCCTTTCTGGATGATGACGCTACACTCTGGTCATCACAACCATTTGTCCCTCCTTCAATGATTTTTTCTTTGTCAATAATTCCTTCATGAACTTGGCAATACAATGGCATCTGTTCAAGTGCTTTTATTAAAGGGATGTTGATGTGCAATGTCTTGAATATCTCCAAGAATTTAGAGTATTGCTTCTCTGTGTTTTCTTCTTTGAACATTTGAGGGTATGGTAACATAGGTTGGTATGATTTCACTGCCTCTTTCTTAGTTGACTTGTCATTCTTTGTAGAAGTTTTTTGCTCCTGGTTTTGCTCCTTTACTTCTTCTTTTGAGCCTTTTTTGTTGTGCTCTTCCTGGGTGATTGTTTCTTTCTCTACCATCTTTCCACTTCTCAGAGTGATTGCTTTGCACTCCTCCCATCTGACGGTTTTCCTGTGTTCCTTAGATTGCTTTTAGTGTCACTAGGGAAGGCATTTGCTCTCTTCTCACCTATCTCTAAAAGTTGTTTAGCCATTTTCCCCATGTGTCTTTCAAGGTTTCTAATTAAGGCTTCTTATTTTTTGATTGGCAGGGCTTGATCCTTCCTTGCAGCTTCCTGATCTTGTCTTGCCATCTCTTAATTTTTCATAAGTTTCTCTATCATTATCTCTAGACTAGAGATTCATTGAGAGTCCGGATTTGGTTGTGGTTGTGTGAAATGAGATGGTTGTTGCTGGAAGTTGGTTGAATTATTTGCAGGGGTATTTTGTGGGTAGAATGTGTATGTGGAGAATTTATTTTGGTGGTTCTCAAAAGCTTCTTCACTTTGGCTCCATCCATTTGAAGGTTGGCTTGTTGTGTTTACTGCCGCCACTTGAAGACCATCTATCTTGTTTTCCATTATCTCTATTTATTGCTAGATTTGTTGGTGCATCATTTTGTTCTGTGCCAAAATAGTGTCCACACCTTCAAGCTCTAATACACCGTTCTTTGGAGCTGGTTGGTGTTGCCCTTGATGAGCATAAAAGTATTGGTTGTTGGTCATCGTGTCTATGAGATTCTGGGCTTCTTCAGCTATTTTCATTAGTTGTGCTGAAACTCCTGCTGAATAATCAATGGCCTCTTGAGCTTTTAGTGTCAAGCCCTCATAGAAATTTTAAAGTCTATCCCATTCACTAAACATCTCAGGTGGACATTTTCTGATTAAGGCCTTGTATCTCTCCCATTCCTCAAAGAGTGATTCTCCATCCATTTGAGTGAATGTTTGCACTTCTGTCTTTAGTCTAATGATTCTCTGAGGTGGGTAGAACTTAGCCAAGAATTTGCTCACCAAATCATCCCAAGTATTGATGCCTTCTTTGGGGAATGTCTCCAGCCATTGAGATGCCTTATCCCTCAAAGAGAATGAAAACAAGAAAAGCTTGTAAATATCTGGTTGCACACCATTTGTCTTCACTGTTTCACATTTTCTCAAGAAAACTGATAAGTGTTGATTTGGGTCTTCAAGAGGACCCCCTCCATAAGAACAATTGTTCTGTACCAGAGTGATAAGTTGAGGCTTCAACTCAACGTTATTTGCAGGAACATTAGGAGTAAGTATACTACTCCCACAGTTTCTTGGGTAGGGGAAAGTGTAAAAAGCTAGAACTCTCCTTGGAGACGGGACATTGTTGTTGGCCACATCCTCTGGTGGATTAGGGAGGTTACCCTCCATCTCTTAATCTTTGTCTTCTGATTCTTCTTCTCTAATCACTCCCTTCCTTCTTGCGTCTCTTCCCAATCTCAAGAATGTTCTCTCTGGCTCAGAATCAAAAGAGGTGGATGCACCTCTCCTTCCTCCTAGCATACAACACAAACAAAAGCAGAAACACAAACAAAGCACTCTATTGCTAGAGTGAGGTTAAGGTTAGCTTAAACAAAATCTTAAACAGTTAGTGTGCTTAACAAAAAAAAAAGAAAAATGTTTAATCTAGATTATCACCTACTTAATCATTGTCAATCTATATCAATCCCTGGCAACGGCGCCAAAAAGTTGATGAGGGAAAAATGATTCCACATAAACTCACCGACAAGTATACCGGGTCGCATCAAGTAGTAAAACCCACAAGAGTAAGGTTGATCCCACGAGGATTGATTAGATCAAGAAACTTTAGTTGGGTGATGAATTTAGTTAAGAGAACAAATAATGATTTGAGTAATTTATGATTGACAGAAGGTAAATTGCAGGAAATTGAAATGCTGGAAGTAAAATAACAGAAGCTTAAATGGCAAGAAATGTAAATTGCTGAAACTTAAAGTTCAAGAAATTAAAAGAACTGAATCTTAAATTGCAAGAAATATAAATAACTGAAACTTAAAGTACACGGAATTAAAATTGCAAAATCTAAATTGCAAGGGAAATTAAATTGCATGAATATTAAAGGAAATTGGGTGTTGGGATTTAGAACAGAACTTAAAAATTGTAAATTGAAGCAAGTACAGAGAAATCAAAGTGAGAAAAGTTCAAAGAAAGTGATTCATCAGGGTTTGGAGATATTAAAATCCTGCATGAACCAATTGGGTCTCAACTTCTTTTTCAATCATCTGGGTAGATCTATGGCAGATTGAAATTGATTGTATCCCAATTCCTTGCCAATCTCTCTAAACTGATAAGTGCATTTCTCTCATCCATAAGCCACACTAATTCCCAAGATCTCAAATCCTCCCAAATAGTGTTGATCAAGAGAATAGTGAAGGATATAGCACCAATTCTAATGCAAGTGATTCTCCTTCAGAGGTTCACACAAGCATTCAATTGAATTAAACCTCCTTCTGGAGTGAATAATTCACAATCAAAACAGAAGATACCCAATAGTTACACAAATGAGTAGAGAAGGAAAAGAATTTTATTGATTCATTGGATTTACAATAGAGCTCCTCCCCCTAACGAAATTTGGGTTTAGTTCATCATTGCTCTAGCACAAAACAGAAAAGAAAAATTGTAGAAGATGAAGAACAGAAAGAAATTTAAGATTAGATATAAAAATTCTAAAACTCTAAACGACTCCTAAAACGAATAGCTGAAGGAAGATCCTCATGAAATCAAATTTTTCTCTATTGATACACTTTCCAATTCAATCATCAATGTCCTTGGATTGGGCTTCTAGGCCTTTGATGAAGTGGGTCAGCAGATGGTACTTCCGTGCAGCATCAGGTGAACGTAGCGTTCTCAAAGAGAGTGCAGCGTTCATTCACCCACGCGTATGCGTATTCTGTGCGTATGCTTCCCTTGCATTTATCACCATCGACGCGTACGCGCAACACATGCGTGCGCATCGATATTATCTTCTGCCTCAGCCATGCTTGCGCGTATCATGCGTGCGTGCGCGTCCCTTGGCAGCGTTCTTTAAAAGAGCACAACGTTCGTCATATGAGCGCTCCTCACGCGTGCGCATCCTTTGCACATGCGCGTGGATGGTAAATCATCACTTCTACGCTCCAGCATCAAGTACACGTTTGTGCAAACCATCACTTTTGTCGCATCGACATGTACGCATGATTTACGCATACGCGTCCCTTGCAAATTTTCCAATCTCAGATTTGAAAGTATCGCAGGCGCTCATTCGAAGAGAGCGTAGCGTTCTTTGCCAATGAGCGCCGATCCTCCACCCACGCGTACGCGTCACCCACGCGTACACGTGGATTTGCAAGAATGTCATTCTGTGCGTTCGCGTTCTGTACGCTTACGCGTTGCTAGAGAATGTAGCGTTCTTCAATTGAGCACAGCGTTCATTTGCACCTCTTATTTCTCTGTTTTTCTCTTTTCATCTTTTTCACCTACCATCAATCAAACATGCAATCAAAGTCTCACCAAAATCACAAGGTTTTGTATCATTCCATAATATTCAAATAAGTCTTGCATAAACCGCATGATAATGCATAAAATTAACAATGTTTAATTGAATCAAGATAAACATTAAATTCCAATCCAATCACTTACTTATTGTTCAAGAAAGTGTCTAAATCCTAATAAAAACAAGTAAAATTGCTAGTGAAACTAGACTAAGATGACTTGTCATCACTATGCAGTGCCCAATCCTTGCATCGCGTGTGCATGCTCGCATACGCGACTCCTCCTTTTTCTCAAAAAGCTGTTAAGTTGAGAATTTCAAAATTTAACAACAATCTTCAAATGCGCATAACTCTTTCGTTTTAAACGATTTTTCATCCATTATTTGAATGACATAAACTTCACGGATCCAATTTTCATTTAAATCATGTTTGACCAAAATTGAAGGTCCGAAAGCCGAGTTATAGCAAGCCAAAGTTGGTAAAAAATTAGGTTTTTATCAAAAATCACCAATCTTCAATTTTACCAAAACCTCAATTCATAATCCATTATTTCATAGCTATCACAACTCCAATGCTCACAAACATTATTCATCATCAATACATAACTCTCTTTAATATCTATAAGCATTCTCAACCCAAACCACACATAATCATTATTCATTTCAAATCTCATCATCATAACTCAATATCATCATCATTCATCACACATTCTCATCAACATCATTATTCCACGTAGATCATCATCAATCATTCATCATATATTTTAGTCACTCGATCAACAAATTCTAACAACATGTCACTAATCCTCAACCTTCCATATAATACAACTTATCATATAGTCATATAGCCTAAGTTTTTACGAAACATTACATGTTATCTATGAGAAACCAAACTCTTACCTTGGCCGATTCCTCCCTAATGCCAAAGCACCTCAAATATCTCTACTCCTCAAGTGTCCAAAACCCTAAATCTACAATGAACAAAAACCCAGCCTCCACGGTTCCCTTTCTAGTCACCAATATCACCAAATTTGTCTCCAAAATATATATCTCACTCTAATTACATATAAATACCACAAGAATCAAAATAGAATTCCTAATCATAAATGAGTTAGGATTTTTAGATAAAAGTAAAGAAAACAAATAAGAAAAATATTTACAATAACCAATAATAAGGCACACGTTTGCAATTCTCCGGCAACGGCGCCATTTTGACTATCGGATTTCTATTGGTAGATAATTCAAAAATATAATGGCATTGTAAATATAGTTTCTAAACTAACAGAGAATCCTTTCATGCAAAAATTTTGGTTGTCACAAGTAACAAACCCATAATAAAATTGATAACCGAAGTATTCAAACCTCGGATCGTCTTCTCAAGAAATTGCAGGGAGGTGTTTTTATTATTGGTTATGGAAAAAGTATATTTTTGGGGTTTTTAAATAGGTTGAACAAGAAAAGTAAATTGCAAGAAATTAAATTAATAACTAATAAAGCTCTTGGCAAGGTATGAGAACTGGAAGTCCTCTCCTAGTTATCCTTATCAATTGTGATGAGAATCGGCTTTTGCTCCCACTTGTTCAACCTCTAACTATGAAGGTATGTTAAGTGGATAAATCAATTTGATTCCTCAAGTTCTAGTCAATTCCTAAAAAAAGGCTAGAGTTAGGGGAATTCAAATCAATCAGCAAAGAATTCCAATTTTCCATAATCAGCTGAGTTTGATAACTTAAGTATCACCAATTACTCAACCAAAGCTAAGAGTGTTAAAAGCTAAATTAAAATGATAAATCTGAAATACCTCAAATTTATATTAAATAAGAAAATCAATTCTAACATGGAAAAGTTCATAAATTAAATTGGGAAAATAAATAAAAGGAACATTAAACCTAGAAATTGAGAAAAAGAAATCCTAAATCCTTTAAGAGAAATCATAATCCTAAATCCTAAGAGAGAGGAGAGAGCTTCTCTCTCTCTCTCTAAAACTACATCTAAAAACTAAAATTGTGAATTATGAATGTTGTGTTTGAATTGTTGAATGAATGGATGGATTCCCCCACTTTATAGCCTCTAATATGTGTTTTATGGGTCAAAAACTGGGTCAAAAATTGCTCCCAGCGACTTCTGGTACGTACAGGTCGCGGCAAAGTCACGCGGAAGTGTCGTCCATGTGTTAGCTTGGATTGGGTTTTTGCCAGGTCATGCGTCCGCGTGATCCATGCGTGTGCGTCACCTGGTTTCGGGGCAGCTATAGAAAATTATATATCATTGTGAAGCCCCGGATGTTAGCTTTCCAACGCAACTAGAACTGCATCATTTGGATCTATGTAGCTCAAGTTATGATCGATTTAGTACCAATAGGTCAGGTTGGACAGCTTAGCAATTCTTTCAGTTTCTGGTATTCCTTCCAATTTTGCATGCTTCCTTTCTATCCTCTGAGCCATTCCTGCCCTGAAATCACTTAAAAAATATATCAAGGCATCGAATGATAATAAGAGAGGATTAATATTAGCAAATATAAGGCCAAAGAAGCATATTTTCAATCATAGCACAAAATCAGGAAGGAAAACATAAAATATGCAATTTCTATGAATAAGCGTGAGAATAATGGATGAAAAATCACTCAATTTAGCACAATATACCATAAAATAGTGGTTTATCAATGCTATACATATATCAAATAGATATCCTAATAGCATCAAAGAAAAGACACACAGAGCATGCAATGAAGCACAATCGGTCCACTCCTCAGGCTCACGAGGACGAACCGCTCTGATACCACTAAATGTAACACCCTAATTAGCCTAAGCCTTACCTCGCGTTGTAAAGCAAAGATTAATCAAAGGTTACGACAGTTCTAAGCTTATATATATATTATATAGAAGGAAGTAATAATAGCTAGAAGCCCGATGAAGAACATAGCTCAAAAACAGGATTTCAAAAGCGCAAAACGTACTAACAAAGCTACTAAATTAAAGCATGAGAATCAGGTATAAAATAATAAAACATCATAGTATAATAGTATAACATCATAAGACACTAACCACGACTCGCGAAGTTTAAGCCGGCTAGCCATTTACAGACCATGTATGAAACCAGACAGTAAAAACAGTTTATACAAGTTTTGTTCTCTCAATACAAGCCTCTAAGCCAAAGTAAAATACAAAAGTGAGAGACATATGTATAATAAATCAAAAAGACTCCAAAAGATGTCCAGATCTTCCGCTCCTGTCACCAACCAGACAACTCACCGATGTGGGTTGTGACCTGCATCTGAAAAACACAACAGAGATATGGTATGAGAACCAGAGATTCTCAGTATGGTAACAGTGTCTAGTGATGTAGGATATAAGACCCCGGGACGCCAAAGGCAATCCTAGACTCCATATCCATCACAAGAATCCAAGCTTAAAGTAATTCTAAACCAAATCAGCATAATATGTAATTCCTTAATACAACTTAAGGCATAGTACCATAAAAGGGTAATCTATCTTAGGGGATTTCTACTCTAACTAAACACCGCTGTCCAACAGCCTTCACCAACCGATCCGCCCTGCGATCTTCCTTTCGAACCTCCTTAGCTCCAGCATAGCACAAGTATACAAGTAAAACCCAAGTAGAAGCATATATAGCAATTAATACAATTAGCAATTAGTCATGTTATACAGATAGGGAATCTATTATAAAGTCGGCAAAGCATACAAACAGGTAGAAAATGCATATGATGAATCCCTGCCATACTGGCTGTGATATCACATTGTCGGTTCAACTGCCAACCCGACACATCTCCATGGGGATGTTGCCCTTCGGATTCATGGTGTGGGAACCCCCGAGATATAGTGCACGGATCACTATCCAGGGATTTGTGCCTGCACACTCTAATGATCTGAAGGGACGTGAGCGAGATCTATTGCCACCAACCTCACATCTAAGCGCAAGCGGGATGAACCACCAACCTTACGCCACCGCCGCTACATCAACAGGCGGGATCCAACCTCGGCCCCTGCCTGGCACATAGCGTCTCATAATCTCAATGAAAAGTGATACAGTGGTTTTTCAAAAACATTTTTAGTACAATATGGATCCATCATTTCACTCAGAGTCCTTGACTCCTTTTAACCACTGTTCATACACATTTCAGTTCCTTAATCTCGCATCTCATCCATTAACCATCTATCACACTTCGTCACCCTTTCCCAATACAATAGAAACCTAATACTCCTGTTCATACCCTGACCGGGCTCCTCCAAACTCGGCAAATTCATAAATGGTCCGACCTCGTCCTAAGGCCCACGCCTAAAGGTCGGACCTCGGACAATAAAGCAAAGGAAGGCCCATCAAAAGGAACGCAGCCCAAAACCTAAAGGCCGAAAAGGCCTAGAAAAGGCGGTTCCACAAAGATAGAGATAAAACTCCCAAAGATAAGATAAAGATAAGAATATCTTATCCAGGGAAGATCACGGCCAACTACTATAAATACACTGGAGCACCCAGGTATGGCATTCATTCACATTCTACACATATCTGCTTGGACCCATGCTAACGTAAGCATCGGAGTGTCATTGCAGGTACAACCACCATCCACTCTACATACCAAGCTCGGGCCACTGACCCCCCACCTCGGGTCTCTCCAGACGACCGAGCTACACGTTTCAGGTAACCCTCGGAACATTGGCGCCGTTGCCGGGGACCTGGAAGTCATCCCTCTACCATGGCGGACGACCCTCACAACAATGACCGCGCTGCATCTGAACAAGAGGACGAAATTGACACCGGAGAACGACCGGACAGCCCTCTATCACCACGCACTCCAGGAGGAAACAAACAGAATCGCCCAAAGACATCACTCCCAAACAAAGATCCACAAAATTCCGAAAAAGAGAAGAGCTCGGAAATTCTAGAAGCAGTCCGGGCACAACAAAACCGACTGAAACAACTCGAAGAGGACATAAAGAAGCAGAAAGAAACTGAACAAAATCTGAGAAGGGAGACTCGAAAGCGCAGAGAATTAGAAGAAAAACTGCGGAAAATAGAGGCCAACCTGAAAGACCGGACAGAACGCGGCACCACCCCCGAAGGCAACCATGATCCCTTCACGCAAGAGATCATGAAGGAGAAGGTACCGCAAAACTTCAAACCACCCGATATGGATCTCTACGACGGCACCACCGATCCAAGTCACCACCTCAGCAACTTCAGAAGCAGAATGTACCTAGTCGACGCCTCCGACGCGATTCGGTGCAAAGCCTTCCCCACCACTCTCACCAAGTCGGCCATGAAGTGGTTCGACAACCTGCCACCAAGATCAATCACCAGCTTCGAAGACCTAACCAAAAAATTCCTAACAAGGTTCTCTATTCAAAAGGACAAGACAAAACACGCCCCCAGTCTACTCGGGATCAAACAAGGTAACCAAGAAACTCTCCGAGAATACATGGAGCGATTCAACAAAGCCTGCCTGGACATACAACACTTGCCCACTGAAGCAGCCATCATGGGACTAGCAAACGGCCTAAAAGAGGGACCGTTTAGCCAATCCCTATCCAAACGATACCCGACCTCCCTATACGAGGTGCAGGAGCGGGCAGAAAAATATATCAACATGGAGGAAACCTCCCAGCTAAGAGACTCTTCTAGGAAGGAATCAACCTACCCACTCCGAGATCGAGATCGGGAACAGAAGAAGAAAGAAGAACCCAACTCGGACAAGCCACGGAAGTACCACAACTACACCCCCCTCCGAGTCTCCCTGGTAGACATCTACAGAGAAGTATGCCATACCGAAAAGATCCCACCGCCCCGACCGCTAAAACACAAGAGGGCGGGGAGAGATCGGTCCGAATACTGTGAATATCACAAGCTCTACGGTCATTCTACTAACGACTGCTACGACCTAAAAAATGTTATAGAAAAGCTAGCCAGAGAAGGAAAACTCGACAGATACATAGCAGAGAAAGGAGAAGAGACCAGGAAGAGAAGGCGGGGAGATAAAGAAGATCGGGCCGAACAAACCCCGCGAACCCCTGAAAGACACGTTCACATGATAAATGGAGGTTTTGCAGGCGGAGGAACATCCAGATCCTCGCGAAAAAGACACCTCAAAGAAGTCTATCACGTCCGAGAAGACAGTCCCCTACCCGAATTACCTACCATCTCATTTACCCGAGAAGATGCTCAAGGGATAATACCCGGGCACGATGATCCAATGGTAATCACCATTATCCTAGCAAACGCCAACTTACATCGAACCCTGATTGACCAGGGAAGCTCAGCAGATATCCTGTTCAAAACGGCCTTCGACAAGCTCGGACTTGAGGAAAAAGAACTAAAGGCCTATCCCACCGACCTATTTGGGCTAGGGGATACCCCGATCCATCCCTTAGGATACATCTCGCTACACACTACCTTTGGAAGAGGTGAGCAATCTAAAACATTAAGCATCGACTACATTATAGTCGACGTCACTTCAGCATACAATGCCCTCATTGGGCGACCAACCCTAAACAGACTGGCTGCTATAGTCTCGACCCCACACCTCTGTATGAAGTTCCCTACCGCAAAGGGAATCGCTACCCTAAAAGGCGACCAAAAACTAGCGCGGCGATGTTACAACGAAAGCTTGAGCCTAAAAGGGAAAGAGGTCAACACAATAGAACTCGGACGAGTTCAATCCCGAGAAGATCTTCGGCCACAACCAGAGGGAGAAACCGAAAGAGTTCAGATTGGGAACACACCTGAAAAAATAACAAACATAGGAGCAAACCTCGAAGCAAGCCTAAAAGAGAAACTCATAACCCTCTTAAAGGAGAACTCCGACCTCTTCGCCTGGAAAGCCTCCGACATGCCAGGCATAAGCCCCGACCTGATGTGCCATAAGCTATCAGTTTACCCGGGATCCCGACCTGTCCAACAAAGACGCCGAAAGCTCGGACCCGAGCGCATGCAAGCAATAGAAGAACAAGTACAAGCACTGCTAGATGCAGGGCGCATTAGGGAAGTAAAATACCCCCTATGGCTCGCAAACGTGGTCCTGGTGAAAAAGCCCAATGGAAAATGGAGGATGTGCGTCGATTACACGGATCTCAACAAAGCCTGCCCCAAAGACCCATATCCACTACCAAACATCGACGCCTTAGTAGACGCAGCCTCAGGCTATAGATATCTCTCCTTCATGGACGCATACTCGGGATACAATCAAATCCCGATGTACGGACCCGACCAAGAAAAGACCTCGTTCATAACCCCAAGGGCAAACTACTGCTACGTAGTAATGCCCTTCGGGCTGAAGAACGCAGGGGCAACCTACCAGAGGCTAATGAACAAAGTGTTCTCAGAGCACATCGGATTACAGCTGGAGGTGTATGTCGACGACATGCTGGTAAAGACACAAGAAGACAAAAACTTGCTGACCGACCTCACCAGTATCTTCGGTACCCTCAGAAAACACAACATGAGACTTAACCCGACAAAGTGCACCTTCGCCGCAGAGGCCGGAAAGTTCTTAGGCTTCATGCTGACTCAAAGGGGCATCGAAGCAAACCCGGACAAATGCCAAGCGATACTCAATATGAAGAGCCCGACGTGTGTCAAAGAAGTACAACAACTGAATGGAAGGCTAGCCGCCCTATCACGATTCTTGGCAGGATCAGCAATAAAGTCACTACCCCTCTACTCACTCCTAAAGAAAGGGAAACCCTTCTCATGGACCCCGGAATGCGAAAAAGCCTTTCAAGAATTCAAGAAATTCCTTGGGCAGCCACCAATCCTAACCCGACCTTTAAAAAGAGAAGAGCTCGTACTATAACTCTCGGTTGGACATCGAGCAGTCGCTTCAGCATTAATACGAGAGAATGACCAAGGACAACACCCCATATACTTTGTAAGTAAGGCACTACAAGGGGCCGAATTAAACTATCAGAAGATAGAAAAATTCGCCTACGCCCTAGTGTTCACAGCTCGAAGGCTCCGTCCCTACTTTCAAGCCCACACCATCAAAGTCCGGACAAACCAACCCATGAGACACATCCTCCAAAAAACAGACCTGGCAGGACGAATACTGCAATGGGCGGTGGAACTGTCCGAGTTCGACCTCCACTATGAAACCCGGACTGCCATAAAATCTCAGCATCTAGCCGACTTCATCGCAGAATACACTGAGACCCCTGGAACCCCACTCTCATGGAGCCTGTATGTCGACGGGTCCTCAAACAAAAATGGAAGCGGAGCCGGGGTTATACTCGAAAGCGACCAAGGAACGCGGATAGAACTATCCCTTAAATTCGAGTTCCAGGCTTCGAACAACCAAGCTGAATACGAAGCCCTACTAGCAGGTCTAAAGCTAGCCGAAGAGGTCGGAGCCCAGAAAATCACGATCTTCAGCGACTCCCAGGTCGTCACATCACAAGTAAATGGAAGCTACCAGGCCAAAGACCCCACCATGAAAAAATACCTGGACCAAACACAGGCACAACTACGCCACTTTGCAGAGATACAGATTCAGCACATACCTCGGGAACAAAATGCCCGGGCAGACGCCCTCTCAAAGCTCGCCAGCACCAAACCCGGAGGCAACAACAGAAGTCTCCTCCAGGAAACCTTACAATCCCCCTCCGTGCTAAGAGAGGAAGAAACGCTAAACATATCCAACCAACAACAAGGATGGATGACCCCCATACTCAACTACTTGAAGTCGGGAACTCTTCCCGCCGAAAGAAAGGAAGCTAAAAGACTCACGAAAGACGCCCAGAATTATACACTAATTCACGACGTATTATACAGAAGAGGATTCTCAAACCCCCTCCTTAGGTGCATCCCGACCTCAGAAACAAAGAACGTCCTCGAAGAAGTCCACGGAGGCATGTGTGGGAACCATCTCGGAGCTCGGGCATTATCCAAAAAAGTAGTCCGAGCCGGGTTCTACTGGCCGACCTTGCAGAAAGACGAAACGGAATTTGTGAAAATATGCCCCCCCTGCCAAAAACACGCCAATTTCCACAAGGCACCACCCGAAGACCTTATCAGCATCACCGCACCATGGCCCTTCGCAAAATGGGGACTTGACCTACTCGGCCCGTTCCCCCAAGGACCGGGGCAAGTCAAATACCTCATAGTAGGGGTCGACTACTTCACAAAGTGGATCGAAGCTGAACCCTTAGCCACCATTACGGCTCAGAAAAGCCGCAAATTCCTATACAAAAATATTGTCACAAGGTTCGGAGTCCCCTACTCCATCACAACAGACAATGGAACACAGTTCACGGACACAAGTTTTCAGAACTTGGTGGCCGAACTAAAAATTAAACAGCAATTCACCTCAGTCGAGCACCCACAAGCCAATGGACAAGCAGAGGCCGCAAATAAAGTCATCTTGGCCGGGCTAAAACGAAGACTCCAAGAGGCCAAAGGGGCATGGGCCGAGGAGCTCCCCCAGGTACTATGGGCATATCGGACAACTCCACACTCTACGACGGGAGAATCGCCATTCCGACTAGCTTACGGGATGGAGGCAATGATTCCTATCGAAATAGATGAAGGTTCACCCAGAGTCATCTTCTACAACGAAGAAGGTAACCCGCAGGCACAAAAGGAAGAACTCGACCTCCTCCCCGAGGTCCGAGAAAGAGCCCGGATCCGAGAAGAAGCCTTAAAACGTCGAACGGCCCTCAGATACAATCAGAAAGTAATAAAGCGAAGCTTCTCCATTCACGACCTAATTCTAATCCGAAATGACATCGGAACACAAAAGTCGGGAGAAGGAAAGCTAGCTGCAAATTGGAAAGGACCCTACAAAGTAACAGAAGTCTTAGGAACAGGCTATTACAGAGTATCCGACCTAGAAGGCAATGAGCTGCCCAGGGCCTGGCACGCCTGTAATCTAAGACGATACTACAGCTAGAAAAAATATAACCCGAGGTGTACTCTTTTTCCTGCAAAGGTTTTTTAATGAGACACCCGGTCGAGAAAGGCACCCGACCTAGCCAAGGGTAAACATTCTGTAAATATTCTTTCTTTTTTAATACTAATAGAATTTTTCTCTTTTCTTTCTCCTTCCTCTTCCTCATGATGAAACAAATCCTGGAAAGTACCCCGCCAAGGCGCATTAATTTATGCTCGGCAAAACGCAAAAAATCATTGCCAAGAGACCACACAAGGTCGGCAAGATAAAGCGACGAGGTTCAAATTAATGTGAGAAGTTATAAAAGCAACTCTGAAAAGGCTCAAAAAGCCAAATAAAAAGAGATTACAAAAATAACTTAAAGGGCCGACCAACGACAAGGTCGGGCCCAACAAAGGGAAGTACTCGACCGCCCCACCCGAGGTCCGAGAAAAAGCCCAGATCCGAGGAAAAAGCCTCAAAACGGCGAAAACAAAGATTTCGAAAACGCTTACTAAAAAGTTGCTATACAACTAAAAAGTACGAGCGAAAAAACGAAATCAAAGGAAAGGAAAAAACAAAAGTTTCAGAGCGCTAGCTAAAAGGTTGTTATCCAAAAACAACTAAAAAGCATAAAAGCGGAACAAAAAGTCAAAACGCGAACAAAACACCGCATAATAAGCTAAAAAGTTACTACAAGTAGCTAAAAGCAAAAAGGTGTCCAAAGCGTCCACAGAAACCATCCAAAAACAAAAGAGCCCACAGGCCGGGCAAAAAACCAAAGATAAAAGGATTACAGAGAATCAAGATCCTTTCCGGACTCCACAGAAGGCTGCGGAGGAAACATAGAAATCGGGACAGCGTTGACGGCACCGTCATCTCGGTTCAAAACCTCCACACCAGATCCCTCCCCGGCCAAAGGTGAAGTCGGGTTCGCAACCGGAACTTTGGGGTCGGACACCGGAACCTCATCCTCGTTGGGAGCAGGAACAATCTTTCCCTCCACAACAATGTTATCCGTACTAAATAAACTCAGATCCAGGTCAGGAGCAAGAACCCGGACCTGAGCCTTCAAATTTTCAAACATAGCATCCATACCCTTAGCCACATGACCTTCTAGCTCGAAAAAATCATCCTGCGCAGATTGCAATCTCTCCTTTGTCTCCACAAGCTCGGCATATGTCCGAGTATAATTCTCCGTCGCCGCCTTCGCCATCTCCTCAGATGCTTTCGCTGCCGCCACAGCCGCGGTAGCTTTAGTTTTCTCCTTCTCCAGAGACGCCTCCAGCTCAGTAATCCTAGCAGCCTTCAGTTCACTAATCCTCTCAAACTCAGACTGAGCCTTCTCAAGTCGGGAGCTGGTCGCACCAATGGGGGATTTCTTGAACTCCCGGGCAATAGCGGCATGAAGACTAGCCATCCGGACACAACTCCGCGTCATATACTGAAAATGATGCTCCATAGACACATCATCAGTAGAAATAAAGGTCTGAGGGAGAATATGTTGTTCAATCCAACCAAGAGCATCAAAATCCTTGTCATTAAAACCCGCAAGCTCTTGAGAGGTCTTCTGTTTCTTGGGAGGAGGACCCGAGGACAAAGGCGGAGAAGAGGTAGCAGGCCCAGAGGTCGGAGGATCTTGACTTATAGGTCGGAACTGGGGAGTCGGAATAGTCTTCGACCGAGTAGTGACACCCACAGTAGTCTTCTTCGGAGAAGATCGGGCAGAAGCCTCCCCAGCCTCGATATTTCGAGCAGCCACAGACTTCTTCGTCCGACGAAGGAACTTTATGGAATCCGCCTGAGAAGACATCTCTGCAGAAATAAAAGAAAAGGATTACCACAACAGAAATTCCACCAAAACAAGCAAAGCCAAAATACTAAAAAAGATGAATCTCGGAGAGGTCGGGAACTACCTAACTCGGAACGGAGAAGGCTTGGATCCCCCAACATTTTCTTCGTGTCCAAGTGAGGCGCCCGACCCCATAAACTGCTCACCACACCCACAAAAGCCTGCTCCACTTCATCTAGACTCTCAAAGGTATACTTAGCAGACACTACATTCTCTTGCCAACAAAGAGGAAAAGAAGGCTCCCCACTCTCGTCTAGAAAGAAAGGTCGGACGTCTCCAGTAGCCCGGACCTTGAAATAAAAGTTCTTAAAATCATGAAAGGACTCATCATACAGGGTACAAAACTTCCTCCCCTGGTTAGCTCTAAAAGAGACCCAAGATACCTTCCCTCCACCCGACCCCGGCTTCATCAACACAAACAAATAGGAAAAAAGAGAAATAGAGGGAGAGACGCCCAAAAACTGACACAAAAGTTGAAACAGCTTTAAAAACGCCCAAGAATTTGGATGGAGCTGCGTAGGGGCAAGGTTACAAGACCATAACACCTCGGACTCCAGATCGGTAAAGGGACGTCGGACACCCAGCTTAGAGAAAAAACAATCATAAGCATAAAAGAAGAGCTTCTCGGAACTATCTAAGGGCGGGAAACACACTCTCTCCTCGGAATCCGGGGCTACTAGTTCATAATCCCTCTCAGACTCTCTATTTTCACATATGCTACAGTGCCTACGGAACCTAGCTAAATACTCAGAATCTACCACAGAACGGACTCTTAGAGGAAGAGGGTCTACCCAACCAAGACCACATGGAATCTTAGTCGACATCGCTTGAAGAACCTTTCGAGACATAAAATTCTTACCTACAAAGAAGAATACAACAGCAAGCAAAAAATCACATAAAGAAGACAACGAAAACCCATTCAGCAAAAAACAAAAACCCCACGAAGAAAATGCGGCAACCCGGAACAAAAAATACCAGAGAACAAAAAAGAGCCCCCCCCCCCCATATACAAACAACAAGCAATGGTGGCGCCTCTTTTCGGGGCAACCCAGGCATAAAGAAAAAGAAACAAGAGCCACACAAAGAACAGAAGCATATGTGCACAAGAAAAGAGAAACATGGGAACAAACCTGGAAGAAAGAAATGAAGACGACGAGCTCCGAAGCAAGGAGAACGAAACAAACGGCACAGAGGAAACCCCAGAAAGAAACACGGAGAGATTCGAGGAAGCAGAACAAAGAGAAAGAAGAAGCAGTGCTCGAAAAAGGATAACGAAAAACAAAACGCAGAAAGGAGGAAAGGGGCAAATAAATAAAAGCCTTCACAGGGCCCGAACGGAAATCGAGGAAAAACGGTAAAATGCAATAAATGCAGGAACGGCCATTTTTGAAATTTTGAAAAACTACTATGCCCGAGCTCGACCTCCCAAAAAGGACGAACTCGGGCAGGGGCACTGTTCATACCCTGACCGGGCTCCTCCAAACTCGGCAAATTCATAAAAGGTCCGACCTCGTCCTAAGGCCCACGCCTAAAGGTCGGACCTCAGACAATAAAGCAAAGGAAGGCCCATCAAAAGGAACGCAGCCCAAAACCTAAAGGCCGAAAAGGCCTAGAAAAGGCGGTTCCACAAAGATAGAGATAAAACTCCCAAAGATAAGATAAAGATAAGAATATCTTATCCAGGGAAGATCACGGCCAACTACTATAAATACACTGGAGCACCCAGGTATGGCATTCATTCACATTCTACACATATCTGCTTGGACCCATGCTAACTTAAGCATCGGAGTGTCATTGCAGGTATAACCACCATCCACTCTACATACCAAGCTCGGGCCACTGACCCCCCACCTCGGGTCTCTCCAGACAACCGAGCTACACGTTTCAGGTAACCCTCGGAACAACTCCCTTTGCTAACTTTTTCCAAACAATAGTGTCTAAAACCCTTAAACCATTTCCCATGTATGAGCACCCAAAAATATGCCCAAAAGTCTTAGAAAGGTGTTATGGAAGCTTACAACCTCATTGGGAAGGTGAAATAGTTGAAAACAAAGCAAAATTTGAGAAACAGTGCGTGTGCGTCCGCACAAAGGTGTGTGTGCGCACGCCCAGGAAATTTTTAAAAGTGTGCATACGCAAAGTGGTGTGCGGATGCACAGGTATCAAAATATAAAAGGATCTGTTCACTCACACAACCTATGCGAGTGCCCCCAACAGACTGGCTTCCCCAACGTCTGCGTGAGCACAGGTCTGTGCGTACGCACAAGTTGCAATTCTTTCTTTGGTGTGCGCGCGCACAAACTGTACCAGCGCTGCAAGCAGACTACCTGCTTCTGTGTGTGCGGACGCACAGGTTCAACCGATTCAACTGCCGGTTCGTGGTTTTTCACGGTTTTTCACAGAAAACACATTTTCTGACTCGGAAGGACCCACTGAGTCAAAAAATGATGTTTAAAACCTCAAATTCCCATTCTAAATTTTTGGAATCAAATTTGGGCAATATAACCACTTAATTAACTGGTTCGATTAATTACGGTTCTTACAGGGCGTGCCACTTGGTATCGAAGGCATCGCACGCCAAGCTCTCATCCTCACCTAGGCGTGCCACTTGAAGGATAAGGCGTATTGACCATCTGGGCATGCCACTTGGATGTTGTGCGTGGCACGCCAGCTCCTAAAAATGAAGAAGCACTATGTGCGTGGCACGGTAGTACAATTTTCAGAGAGGGAGATGGAAGGCCAACCATATGGGCGTGCCACTTGGTGTCGAAGGTGTGGCACGCCAGCTATCATTTCTCACTTGGGCGTGCCACTTGAGTCTCAGGCGTGGCACACCAGCATCAACCGTCAACAAGAAGAAGACATAGGTGTGCCACTTGGTTCTCGGCGTGGCTCGCCAATGAAGGAACCAACACATGCAAGGGGCGTGGCACGCCAGACCCTGGGCGTGCCATACTAGTACAACTTTCAAGAATGGAGAAGATGAAGACAAAGGCCTGGGCGTGCCACTTAGTCTCCAAGGCGTGGCACGCCAGGCTAACCAAGGCTTAAAAAGACCTGGGCGTGCCACTTGGGCTCGAAGGCGTGGCACGCCAGGCTAACCAAGGTTCAAGAAGACCCTGGGCGTGCCACTTGGGATCGAAGGCGTGGTATGCCAGGGACATCAACACAAAGGGGTGTGCCACTTGAGAGCTAAGCGTGGTGCGCCAAGCCTGAATTGGAGCTGGGTGGGACACACAAATGACGTGCCAGTCAGACGCCAACCACTGTAGGTCACGTTTATTGAGTTTTTCTTTTCCCTCCAATTGTATTTTTCTTTTCTTTTTGGTATAAATAACCCCTGGAAGTACTGAAAAGGGATTGTTGGGTGTTAGAGTTATTATTGGATAGCTTTTGTTGAAAGCATAGTTAGATCTACTTTTTATCTTCTTCCATCTCTTGTACTTTTCCATGAGCTATGAATAGCTAACTTATCTCTCATTGAGAGAGGGAGCTCTGTTGTACTTGATGGATTAATGATAGTGAATTTCTTCTTCTCTTCATCTTCTCTTTGATTTGCAAGAAGGAATTTCGTTTTAATGCTAGTGTTCAATAATATTGGGAAAGAAGTTGAATCCAAAATGGGTTTCATGGGAACCATGGAAAAGGAAACATGAAACCATGCTTGAAATCCCTTCTCACACTTGAGTAGAATCTGGGTTTTGGTGATTGGATATGGTGACATATAATCCACCTTCTACCTGGACCTATGATGATGTGTGGTATAATTAGGGACCAAGCATATCTCTCTTCATGAGCAATTAGACCAAGGAATTGGCTGATTATCAAGATTTGAGAGATTGAGTCACCAAGGGATTGGGGCTCAATCAATCATGATTGCCAAGAGGTCAATGAGTTACATGATTGAAGATGAGATAAGCTAGATTTAATCCAAAAAGGAACAATATCTCCCAATCTCAATGAATTCCCCTATTCTTATCTTCCACATTCTTTATAGCTTTGTTTACAATTCTGTTAACCCCCATTCCCAATTATAATTCAATCATTTATGTTCCTGCACTTTACATTCTTGCCATTTTCTTTTATGCAATTTATTCAATCTCTTTACCTTGAGCCATTTACTTCCCTACTCATTTACCATTCTACAATCATACTCTATTATGCTTAGCTTGACTGATTATACGATTGATTAACATTTCTCAATTCTACCAATCTCTATGGATACGATCCCACTCCACTGTGGTTATTACTTGACGATAATTTTGGTGCGCTTGACAAAGACTGGATTCACAATCAAAAATTTTGTGGGGTGTGAATTCTGGTCATCAGTATTCAGCAAGCACAAGCACAGGACTCAAAAATGATGATATTGTTAAGACGTATAGAAGCAAAATAATAAGAAGCTGTGAGATAGCATCACAGTGGTTTATGGAGGTACGAGAACAAAATTTGTGTGCCTAACTCTGAAGACTTACGACAGAAGATTCTTGCAAAAGCTCATTAGAGTAAATTCTTTATGCATCCTGGAGTAACAAAGATGTATCAAGATTTGTAGCGAATATTCTGGTGGCTGGGTTTAAAGAAAGATATAGCTGATTGTGTCTCGAAATGTTTAACCTGTCAGAAGGTGAAAGTGGAAAATTAGAAGCCGTCAAGAACCCTACAACCTTTGGAGATACCACAGTGGAAACGGATATATATCACTATAGATTTTGTCGTGAGTTGCCAAGGACTTCAACAAGACATAATGCCGTTTGGGTAATTGTGGACAGATTAACAAAGTCGGCGCATTTTCTTCCGATTCGTGTTGATTGTACTATAGAAAGGCAAGCACGGGTATATATTCAGGAGATCATATGACTGCACGGGATACCCTCATCTATTGTTTCAGATCAATATCCGAGGTTTACTTCCAGATGCTGGAGAGCTTTTCAGAAAGCATTTGGGACAGAATTGCACATGAGTACAGCATACCATCCTCAAATAGACAGACAATCAGAGTGGATAATATAAACACTGGAAGACATGTTAAGATCCTGCGTGATGGATAATCAAGGTAGTTGGGATAAGTACTTAACGTTGGTCGAGTTTGTTTACAACAATAGTTACCGGCAAAGCATTCGTATGGCACTATATGAGCCTCTCTATGGTAGAAGATGTCAAACACCATTGTGTTAGAATGACGATGGAGAAGCTAGTATCTTGGGTCTAGACGTAGTGCAAGAAACTACTAAGAAGATAAAGTGGATTCGTCAGAAAATCCAAAAAGCACAAAGCCATCAAAAGAGCTATGCCGATAATACACATAGACGTTTAGAGTTTAGCAAAAGAGATCATGTTTTTCTAAAAGTAACCCTCGACTACTGGAGTAGGTAGAACCCTTAAGACTAAAAAATAATGATTTCAATTAGCCCTTCCTCCTTATCTATCAATTTTATATGATGTTTTCCATGTCTCAAAACTTAAGAAATATATTCCTGACGAGAGTTACATTTTACAACCAGAGACAGTACAATTGTGAAATGATTTGACATATCAAACATCACCAGTCCAGATCATAAAAAGAAGTGATAAACAACTGAGGGGCAAAACTATTGGCCTGGTCAAAGTAGCTTGGGGATGAAGAAGAGAAGAAAAGCACACTTGGGAACTGGAAGACAAGATGAAAGCCGATTACCTGCATCTATTCTCAAATAACTGAAATTTTGATTGCAAAATTTTTCTTTTATGAGGGTAGAATGTAACAACCTAGTTTTTGAGTATGCGAAATCTTTTATGAAGACACAGAGTAATCTGGAAGACTAGTGAAGGGAACATCTCTGCTGTATCATCAAGCATCTCAATTCTCATTGTTATTATATATCATATTTAAGCCAGAACCTCTTTTGAGGCAAGCTAGGCAACGCAGTCGCGAAGAACCTAGTTTTTGAACCGCATTGGTTAGGAGCTTTTGATTATAGTTTTCATAAATAGTCTCAGTTTGATGAACCATACTCAATTCAGGTGAGAAGAAATATAATAATTTAATATTATCATTATATTAGTATTATAGCTTCATGAATAATATTATAATATTACCTTACTTGATTTAGTTAAAAATAGGAGATCGGTTTGACCGAGTTTGCAGTCTACTGGTGCAGATGAACACCATCACTCTCGGATGACTTTAGCAATGCTAATGCCTCATCATACATATTCTATTCTAATATTAAATATGTTAATAGTGTCATTTATACTAGTAGCTTAGAAAAGAATTTTTAGATGTGTTTTTACGTATGTTCTGGTAGATATAGTTTTAGTTGTTATACACCGGAGATATTTTAATATTATTTTAAACAACCTCCAAACCAAACAATCACAGCCATCCTCTACCACCCCAAGACCCCCAAGGCTGGATCATTTACTCCTTTTGTCCAAAAATCACAAGAGAGGAAAAGAGAGGAAAGTTCTTAGTTCTAAATCTTTTCGAAGCTTGATTTCTTCTGAACTAAAACTCAAATCAAAATTCCAATTTTACCAAAATTACTCTCTCTTCTTTCTCTTCACAATCATATGACTAATCAAGGCTGGAATCAAGGTGAGTTGGCTGTTCCTTCCCCCCTTTGCTTCGGTTTCAAGGAAAACATACATTAACATGTGTTTTCTTGATGTTCTTCCTTAGAAATTATACTTAGCTTGACTTGAGGGCCAAAAAACTTCAATGTCCAGTAAGGATAAGGTGAGGAGTCTCATCCTAACATTCGTACGAAGGTTCGGTTAGTTGAGGGTTTTTGTATTTAAACTTATTCTTGATGTGATTTAGGATGAAAAATTGCTTAAAGAACACCTAGAAGCATCACCGAATTTGAGGAAGCAAATCAAGTTAGGGTTTGGTGAAAATAATCGCGCTGTGAATGTTGTATGATTTGGCTGTGCTGAAAATTGGTTGCATATATGATTGATTCTTGGTAAAAATTTGGTGAAATTTTCATGAATTGTGGTCAAATTCAAGCTGTGAATGCATTAAGCATGATGAAGAATATTGAAAATCACCGTTTCGATCTTAAAAAGGGCAAGGATGTCATTATTTTGGTGTTTAAGTATTAAAATTTTAAGGGGTTAAAGTAAAAATATTAACATTTACGGGGGGCAAAAAATAAAATTATAAAATTAAAAGGTAAAAGTAAGGTAATTTTCGAAAGTTTAATAATAAAATAATAAATAATAATAAAATATTAAATAATATTATTTAATTAAAAATAATATTTTATTAAAAATAACAAAATAATGCAGACAAGGCAATTTCTCGTAAAAGCTTTAGGAAGACAACTTTAAGTGCAAAATCTCATAATTACCTTTATAAAATTAAATGGTGATTAGTGAGCAAACTAGGAGCAAACTTTGAGTTGTGCCTAAGGTTAGGAATAGGATGAAAAGTTAAACTGCTTCAGTATAAACTTAATGAACCTATAATTGGGGTAGGCTAACTATTCATACTGAAATTTACATAAGCTATAAATACATACGTTAAACAAAGAAAGCAAAGCAGAGTAAAGAGATAAAGAGAAAAGATTAATATGATAAAGAGATTAGAGAATAAACAGAGGGCCTGTTGAAAGGTCAATTATTGCTTTAAGGCAACTTCAAAGGTATTTGTATATGTGTTTCTTGCTTAAGGCAACCCAGAGCTTCTGTAGGGAGTCTAATATGCCTATAGTAATTTTCCGTTCCCCAGAGCAGAGAATATATTTTTTCCTGCGTGTGGAAAGTAGAGACCGTCTCAATAGAGTTGCTATTATTATATACACATTTATTTGGAACGGAGAATCGTATTAGTGAAATTGTGGACTTATGACCAGATAAATGTTGCGAATGCGGGCAGCCTATCGACACATGAGCTCATGGCCTGTACTAGGGCTAGACATGCATCATTCTTGCTTGCGCATCATTTTTTGTTGCACTTTGTGTGTGTGTATGTGTGCCTTATTTCTTATATTCATATGCTTGTATTCTATTTTTATGTTTTTTCTATTTTCTCTATCTTCTATTTTCTCTGCTTTTCTATTATCTGCATTCTTGCTTTCCTCTATTTTCTATAAAGTACCTTGCTACCTGAAAAGCATGACGGAGTCGATTAACATGACTAATTAACCCGACTCTACTAAGAACTTCCCAGTTTTTACCCCTTCTTTCCCTTTTCCTCTCCAATTGGAAACGGGCGTGATATTCTATGAATTCGAGGACCCTTATATCTACGAGGATCCAATGAACCAAAGTTACAACATTATGGGGGTGGAGCCTCGTATTAGACGTTATGTGTTACAAAATCGTCCCTTCCAACATCCTCTAAATAGCATGCTTTTTGATCCTGATGCTCTTTACAATTTTCCTCTATCCTGGCTGCATCCAAACGCATCTGGACATCTCTTCCCTGATGATCATGAACACCCTATTAATGCCAAGGCATCTTAGGCTAGTTTCACTAGCCTTTTTCTTTTGTTTTTATTAGTTTTTATTAGTTTTATGCACTATCTTGAGCAATAAATAAGTATTTGGATGGGAGTTTCATACATACCTTGGTTCATTCAAGCATGATTACTTTGAAGCATTTTCGTGAGTTTTTGCTATAATTACTTGTGTGTTAAGGTTAATGCAAACTCTTGTGAATCTAGCAAAGCTTTGATGCATATATTTGTTAATGATAGGTGAAGAGAAGCATGGAAAATCAAGGAAAATGGGCATGGAATAAAAAAAGAAAACAACGTTGGTGGCCAAGTTGGCTCACCAATGTTACCTCAAACGTGGGGTAAAGGGATGCCAACGTTGGTGGGAGCGTTGGATCACCAATATTACCTCCAACATCTTTAAGGGGACTCTATTATGGACTTTTGAAAATTACTTTTTGTGCGTACGCACAGCATAGTGTGCGTACGCACAAGAAGAAAAACGCAAAGTATGCGCACGCACAGCAAGGTGTGCGCATGCACAAAAAGCAACGTTCGAGGCAACGTTTCCAGCTCAACACTGGGTCAAATGTCCGCGACAGAGGATCAAAAACTGGAGTTGGGAGGTTTGCCATGTGTGCGTATGCACAGCAGGGTGTGTGCATGCAGAAGGAGAAAAAGAAAAAGTGTGAGCACGCACAAGTTCCAGCGTTTGAAGAAACGTTTTCACCCCAACGCTTGGTCCAACATCTTCGATAAGTCTTCAAAATTCACTGCCCAAAAAGCCTAGTGTGCATACGGACAACATGGTGTGCGTACACACAGGAAAAAAACCTCAATGGTCTGTGCACGCACAAGGCAGCGTGCGTACGCACAAGACAACAGCATTTACAGTAACATTGGATCCCCAATGTTGAGGCAAATGTTACTACCAGTAGCATTCATTTTTGGGCATAATGCAAAGCAGAGACGTTAATTGACCAACGTCCATCCTCAACACCATGGAGACCCATTTGAATATGCTTCAACAAAAGGCCAAGGCCCACATTCAAGGCTTGAAGACCAATTGAAGAAAGTGTATAAATAGCTTAGAGTTTAAGTCAAGAGGGGGTTGGACATTAAGAAACCCGTTTGGGAAAATTTCCATCTTCTCTGTACTTTCCTCTGCTTTTCATTTCTGCACTTTTTCTTTCTTTGTAATTTGAATTGAGCTATGATGAACTAAACCCTCCTTCATTGGGTTAGGGAGCTCTGTGTAATTCAATGGATCAATATTAGTTTTCATTCTTCTTCTTCTTTCTTTTCTCTTGATTTTGCTAGAAAGCTTTTGGTCTTCATCTAATTGGATAGTTATCTTGGAAAATAAGTTATTTATAATTGGATCTCCTCTGAATCTTGGATGAGGAATGAGGAGATCATGCTAGAAATGCTTTCTCACATTGGATTAGATTAGGGTTTGGATGGATATCGTGACATGTAATCCTACCAACACTTTGATCTATGAATATGTGTGGTATAATCAGTGACCATACTTCATCTCTTCCCATGAGCACTTAAATCAACGAATTGGGCAATTGTTCATGCTTAGAGAGATTAGATTGCCAAGGAATTGGGATCTAATCACTTAAGATTGCCAAGGAGATCAATGAATGCATTGATTGAGGAAGAGATGAAAATGAATTTGATCCGGAGGATTATCACATCTCCTGACCCCCAATGAGCTCTCCCATTTCTGATCTTACCCATTCTTCAACTTTTGCAATTCACATTTATGCTTACCGATCCCCATTCCCTTTTAATTTCTTGCAATTTAGGTTTCTGCACTTTAATTTCCTGCAATTTACTTTCTGCCATTTAAGTTCATTTATTTACATTTCTTGCATTTAAGTTTCCCGCCAATTTACATTCTGCAATCTCAATTCAATTTTGATTCAGTTCAACTAGAACAATTCTCCAATTAACGCTGATCAAATAACCAATCCCTGTGGGATTCAACCTCACTCTATAGTGATTTCTACTTTATGACAATCCGGTGCACTTGTCAGTAGGAAATTTGTTGAGAGACAAGTTTTTGCATATCAAGTTTATGGCGCCGTTGCTGGGTATTGGTTTTGTATTGACAATTACTAAATTGGAGGATAACTAGATTGAGCAATTTTCTTTTCTTTTCTTTTGATTGATTAAGTTTTAAATTCAGCTGTTTACTTTTATCTTATGCACTTTTAGTTGTTTTCTTCCATTTCTTTACTTTCCAGCAAAACTAATCCACTGACTCACTAACTGTTTGATTAATTGCCTTAATTACACTCATCAAACTTTTTCATTAACTGTGAAATATTTCACTTGCTATTTGCTGTTTGTTTTCTCAAATTGTATAACAGGTAAAAGAGGGGCTTCAACCTCTTTTGACAGTGAATCAGAGAAAACCTTCCTTAGATTAAGAAGCGTGATGACAGGGCATTTTGGCCAGTTTCACTGACCTTTTCTTTACTATTTTTAGGTAATTTCATGCATTTTCTTAGGAAATAAGTTAGTTTTGGGCAGATATTCACTCAGACCTTGATTCAAGCATTCATTGTGCATTTTACATTATTTCATGAGGATTTTGCATGATTTTAATGACAAAATTGTATACTGCATTACCCATGACTTGGACTAGAACTTTGATGCACTCTATTGCTTGATTTCAGGACCAAAGGAAGCAAGGAATGGGAGGTAACTTGCAAAGATAAGGAGAAAAGTGATTGCCAAAAACACTCTCAAAAGCCATCAATGCCCACGTTAAAGAGTCATGTTAACTAAGTTAACGTGAACTCTAACGTGGAGAAAAGAAGTTGAGCCAACGTTAGTGACACTCAACATTGTCACTAACGTTGGCAATTGCTCACAAATGGCCACGTTAGAAGCCACGTTAACCTAGTTAACGTGGCCTCTAACGTTAAAGGGGGAAGAGAAGCCAACGTTAGTGACACTCAACATTGTCACTAACGTTGGCCTAAGGTGCAAAGAGCCACGTTAACTCCCACGTTAACGTGTTTAACGTGGGAGCTAACGTGAAAGAGGGAGAGTTGTCGACAACGTTAGTGACACTCAACATTGTCACTAACGTTGGAGCAACCACACAACCCCCAAGAGCCACGTTAACCTCCACGTTAACTTGGTTAACGTGGAAGCTAACGATGAGGAATGAAGAATGAGCCAACGTTAGTGACACTCAACATTGTCACTAACATTGGGATGGCTAGAAATGGCCACGTTAGAAGCCACGTTAACCTAGTTAACATGGACTCTAACGTGAGACCTAGGGGCACACTTGAACGTTAGTGACAATGTTGAATGTCACTAACGTTCTCGAAGGTTGGCAAAAGCCACGTTAGAAGCCACGTTAACCTAGTTAACGTGAGCTTTAACATGAAGCAAGAAGGGGCACACTTGAACGTTAGTGACAATGTTGAGTGTCACTAACGTTCTCGAAGGCTAACAAGGCAACGTTAAAAGCCACGTTAACCCAGTTAACGTGGGCTTTAACGTGAGGCAAAGGGGTGCATGGCAACGTTAGTGACAATGTTAAGTGTCACTAACGTCCTCGAACTTGTATTTTCACTAAATGGTAAATACCCCTAACGTCTTGAGCTAAAGTCTATGCCCACTTCACACTATCTCTCTGCAAGTAAGCCAAGCCCAATTAAAGAAAGGAACTGCTTCAAGATCAAAGATCCAGAAGCCCAAGACTTGAAGAGCTAACTAGAAGCTGAGAAGAGTAGTATATATAGGAGTAGTTTTGAAAGAGAGAGGAGCTTTTCGGGGGAGTAGCGAACAAAAGAGAACTACTCTTTATATTTACTTTCTTTGCACTTCTAGTTTTAGGATGTATTCTCCATCTTTGATTTTGATTTCTAGAGCTATGAACAACTAAACCCCTTTCATTGGGTTAGGGAGCTCTGTTGTAATTTGATGGATCAATACTAATTTTCTTGTTCTTCTTCTATCTTTCCTTTTGATTTTACTTGAAAGCTTTCGATCTTCATCCAATTGGATATTGATCTTGGAAAAGAAGATATTCAAACATGGATCTCTTCGGATCCTTGAAAGAGGAATGAAGAGATTAGCTAGAAATGTTTTCTCATGCTGGACCAAATTGAGAGTGGATGGGTATGTAGCTATAACCCTCTAAGCACTTGATTTGGGAAGTGCATGTGGTATAATCAGTGACCACACTTCATCTCTTCTCATGAGCAATTGACCAAGGAATTGGCTATTAATCAAGATTTGAGAGATTGAATTACAAGAAGTTGTGATTCAATCACTTAAGATTGCCAAGGAGATCAATGAGTGCATTGATTGAGGAAGAGATGAAAATGAAATTGATCCGGAGAATGCAACATCTCCTAAGCCCAATGAACTCCCCATTTCTGATCTTACCCATTCTCTTTATTTTCTGCAATTTACTTTTATGAGCAACTCCCCCATTCCCATTTACAATTCTGCAATTTACTTTCAGTCATTTACTTTCATGCTATTTTAATTTCTGCAATTATCAACTCTATTCATGGATTCGCTCAACTAGAACACTCCTGTAATTAAAGTTGCTTGATCAATCAATCCCTGTGGGATTCGACCTCACTCTATTGTGCGTTTTTACTTGACGACAAATTCGGTACACTTGCCGAATGGGAATTTGTTGAGAGACAAGTTTTACCCCGATCAAGTTTATGGCGCCGTTGTCGGGGATTGATTGTGCATCGACAATGATTACATTAGAGGATCACTAGATTGAGCATTTATATTTTGTTTGATTTAATTTTCTGTTTGGTTAATTTGATTTCCGTCTTAGTTTAATTCTTCCCCTCCCCTGTTTCTGAGTTTTTCTTTGCTATTTACAATTCAGTTCACTAACCCACTAACTGTTTGATATATTGCATCACTGACACTATCAAGTTATTCTAACAAGATACTTTCTGCATTGCTTTTCTTGCTTGTACTCTGTTGGTTGTATGACAGGGAGAAGAAGCAGAGCTTCAACTTCCTTTGATTCTGAACCTGAGAGAACCTTCTTAAGATTAAGAAGGGAGGCAAAAGAAAAATGTGTAGTGGGTGTTGAAGAAGAAGAGGAACACTTTGAAGAAGAGGAACACTTTGAAGAATACTTTGAAACAACCATGGAAGACCATCGTGAGGAAGAGGTGCACAACCATGGTGGAGAAGGTAGAGCAAATCCTGGTGGGGAAGATAGAAGAGTCTTGGGCTCTTACATCAACCCAAACCCAAGGAACTGCAGAAGTAGCATCCAAAAACCAACAATCCATGCCAACAACTTTGAACTAAAGCCATAGCTCATCACCCTTGTTCAGAACAATTGCTCGTTCGGAGGAGGTGTCCAAGAAGACCCCAACCAACACTTAAGCACCTTCCTGAGAATATGTGACACAGTGAAGTCCAATGGCGTTCAACCTGATGCCTATAGACTGTTGTTGTTCCCATTTTCTCTCAGAGACAAGGCAACTAAGTGGTTGGAGTCTTTTCCAAAGGAGAGCTTGACAACTTGGGATGATGTTATGAACAAGTTCTTAGCAAGATTTTACCCTCCTCAACGGGTCAATCGGCTGAGAGCTGAGGTCCAAACTTTTAGGCAACAAGATGGTGAGACTCTATATGAAGCATGGGAGAGGTTTAAAGACCTAACAAGGAGATGTCCATCTGATATGTTCAATGAATGGGTGCAGCTGCACATCTTTTATGAAGGACTCTCACATGAATCAAAGAAGGCCGTAGACCATTCATCCGGAGGTTCTTTGAACAAGAAGAAGACTATAGAGGAAGCCATTGATGTCATTGAAACTGTAGCTGAGAATGACTACTTCTATGCTTCCGAAAGAGGGAACACTAGAGGGGTAATGGAGCTGAACAATGTAGATGCTCTGCTGGCTCAAAATAAGTTCATCACCAAGCAGCTAGCTGACCTCACCAAGAAGATGGAGAGAAGTCAAGTGGCAGCAATCACCACTTCAACTCAAGAGGAAGCAAGTGAAGAGGAAGAAGGCACTCAGGAGCAAGCCAACTACATTGGGAATTCACCTAGACACAACCATGATCCATACTCCAAGACCTACAACCCTGGATGGAGGAATCACCCAAACTTTGGGTGGGGTAATCAACAAGACCAAGGCCAAGATCAGAGACGTCACAACTCTAACAACAACACAGCTCCCCAACAATTCACACAGAGGACATACCCACAAAACCACATTAATACATCTCATCCTTCTACTTCTACCCTCAACATACCATCATTTGATGACAGAATCTCTAAGATTGAAACCTTACTTGAAAGCATATGCAAAGACATTCAAGACAATAAGGTGTTCAAAGAGGATGTGAGAGCCAGTATGAAGAATCGGGGGGGAAGCAATCAAGAAGCTGGAATTCCAAGTGGGATATTTGTCTGAGAAGATTCCCAGACCCACTGATAGCTTCCCAAGTGATACGGAGAAGAATCCGAGAGGTGAAACGAAGAAAGTAAGATGGGAGGATTGCAATATGGTCACTACAAATGACAAGGAGACTGAAGACAAGCAAAGCAAGCTGTTAGAACAACCTGAAAATATCTTAGTAGAGAAGGAGAAGAAAGACCAACAAGAACCAGAAATCTCACAACAAGAGCTGCTGAGACTATATGCACCATTTCCTCAACTGCTAAAGGGTGCTGTGGGGAAGAGAATGTACTCAAGGTTCTTAGACCCGTTTGCATCTTTGAATGTGAACATACCATTCATCAGGGTCATTCAGCAAATGCCAGCATTCATCAAGTATATGAAGGAACTACTTCCCAGGAAGAGCTCACTCAAGGGGGGGCAGACTATAGTGATGAACAAGGATTGCAGCACCCTCATTCAAACACAATTGCCTGCGAAAAGAAAAGACCCAGGGAGTTTTCATGTCCCTTGTGCTATAGGGGAAACAAATTTTGATAGAGCACTATGCGATTTGGGAGCAAGCATCAACTTAATACCCTTATCCCTGGTAAAAAGGCTGCAAATCAATGAGATACTACCTACAGATGTAGTCATAAGACTGGCTGACAAGACTCAACAGCAAGCAGTAGGAGTGGTGGAAAACGTGTTGCTCAAAGTTGGAAAATACTTTCTCCCAACAGACTTTGTCATCCTGGACATGGAAGAGAGTCATCTGCACCCAATCATATTGGGGAGACCATTTCTAGCTACTGCTAGAGCACTCATAGATGTGGAGAAAGGGGAGCTAATATTAAGGATCCATGATGAACAACTGAGCTTCAATGTTTTCGAACTCTCACTAGAAAAAGATAAAGAGGACAAAGAACGGAGCAAAGATCATCATGAGATACTAAAGGAAGAAGCAAGCATTGGAGCACAGCCAGCCCATTCTGAGATTCACTGGGTTGATGGACAAGGCGAGCAGCAAGTGCCACAGGTCAAGGAAAAATTGAAGGAACCTAAGCCACCAGAAGCTTGTGAGGACATTAACAAAAGCTCATCAAAGAAGGAGGCCACCAGGAGTAAGAAAACAACACCAGGAGCAAAGAAGAAGGTACCAAGGGGGTGGCGGAACAAGAAGATTCCTACGGAAGATTTCTCTCCAGGAGATAAAGTAGTCTCAGCCTATTTCACAGATATCCCCCCTAATCTCCCTACTGTATCATCTCAGTTACCTAAGGTCTTCACCATCAACAGAGTTCTCTCTTTGGAGCATATAGAGATCATTGATACAACCAATGGATACAAGTCAACTGCCAGAGGAGAAGACTTCAAGCATTACCAACCACCATAATAAGGGGGTAACGTCAAGCTAGTGACGCTAAAGAAGCGCTTCATGGGAGGCAACCCATGTACATGCTTTCAGAAGTAGTGAATAAATAAATATTCATGAATTCCAACCAAAAATTGACAAACACGTGTGAAATTTTTATATGCAGAATATAGAGAAGAACAAGTTTGGTGTTCAAAGCATTATTCTTAAAGCTTTGAACACGATTTTTCATCACAATGCTCCAACTAAGTTTGGTGTCACCCTATGGTGCCACAATTTTGCATATGAAGATACACAGTTAGTCAGTTAGTGGAATTCAGGAATAAGCAAATTCTTTTATTATTCAAGCTGTAGATGTTAAAGCATTTTTGTTCTTTTATAAAAGTAGTTCTTACTCTTCTTATTTCATCTTTATAGGAAAAAGAAAGGAACATTGAGGAGATTGATAGGACAAGTGAAAAGAAATGGTTCAGCACTTTATGAAGAGATACACACATGTGACTCAAGAAAGAATGCATTGGAAAATATTGCCATGCAACATGGAAGAAAGAGGAACCTTGATGACCGAACCAATAACCACAATAAAGTGGTGATCCTTGTCCTTTAGCTTGCATAACCCCAACCGTCCATCGAGCAACAAGTTCATCAATCCACACCATCCATTCACTTACAACATCTCTGTATAAGTAGCCATTGATCCGTGCCCATTCTTAACTTTCATCACACACTCTTCATAGTTATCCATTTAGAAACTCAGCACTTCTTATCTCATTACAAACGTTCCCCCCCCACTCTCCTCATTGCCATAAAACCCTAAACAACCAGAAGTCTCCACAACCTTACCACCTTCACATAAGAACTATTATTCATGGCATCCTCAAGTGCCAAGAGAAGGAAGGGAAAGGAACCCATGGAGGAACACCCGTTTGATGAGAAGAGGTTTAGAAGCTTGCATCATGCATTGGAATACGGGTGGATGGTTGGTAAGGAAATCATCTATGAGTTGGGATTTCAAGTTAGGAAGAGTGAGTGCCCGAAAATCTCAGAGAAGGTAGAAAGGAGAAGATGGGAGCTCCTCACTGACCCGGTCACTAAGGTGAATGCAAACCTCATAAGAGAATTTTATGCAAATGCAGTCCGGTATGATAAGAAAGATGAGTCGTATATAAGCTTTGTGAGAGGAAAAATGGTGGATTTTGGTCCCATGAGTGTAATGAGGGCATTGAAGCTACGGTCTATACCATTTGAAGAAGAAAGGTATCACTCAATGATGGACAACAAACCCAATTATGACCAGATCCTGCAAGACCTTTGTGTACCCAGAGCTGACTGGGAAAGGGGCGCTGGAAATAAGCCAAAATTCATCAAGAGAACAGATCTCACTCCTGAAGCCAAAGGGTGGTTTGAGCTAGTGAGGAGGTCTATCCTCCCAGCTGCAAATAATTCGGAGGTGAATCTGGAAAGGGCAACAATGGTGCATTGCATACTCAAGGGAGGAGAAATCAAGGTTCATGAAATCATAGCTCAAGGCATTAGAAAGATGGCAGAGAAAAGTGACGCAAGAGGGACGTTAGGTTACCCCAGCACTATTTACCAACTATGCAAGAAAGCTGGGGTGGAGTTTGAGGATGAGGATCCTGTATGGATAAAGGAAGGCATTCCAATAACAGTTCGAAGGATGAATGCTGCAGCATCCCCTATACCTCAAAAGAAGCAAAGAAAGAGTACAGGGCCACAAGGAGTGGAAGGACAAGCATCAGAGGGGCAAGCACCACAGACCTTGGACATGCATCAACTACAGGAAGCCCTTGATGGCTTGTCTAGACAGTACTTGGAAGGCCAAGGAGCACAGAAAGAGCTACAACTATAGATGATGAGGCAGCAAGAGGAAGCACTATCAAGATGGATAACTCAACAAGGAGAGTGGCAAAGGCAGATGATAGAACAGCAACAAAGTCAAGGGCAACAATGGGGAGAAACATTCAACAGGAGGAGCAAAGGCAAAATGAGCAACAAGAGTCTATCCAGAGGCTAATCAACATCCAAGCACATCAAGAGGCACACATACATGAGATGCATCGAAGGCAGATAGAACACACAGAACTACTGGATGAGCAAAGGGCATTTGCAGAAAGTGTTTACATGAGCGAGACAGGACATCACATAAACACTCAAGCCAGGCTCGGGTACCTAGTAGGACAGCTGCCTATATTACACCCAGGAATCGCAAGGTATGAAGAAGTGAGGGATGAATTAGCACGAGAAGAGAGACAAAGGGTGGAAGAGAGCCATGAATCAGTGAGGAAGGCACTTGCGGATTGGAAGCAAGCAAGATTAGCACGGCTGCGAGAAAGTGCAAAAGGACACAAGGAGGACCAGCAAGGAAAAGAGCAAGGACAGCCACAAAAGTAAAAGGTGGTGGAGTTCCTTCGTTACTCTATTTCTTTTTCTATGCTTTAAATAAGGAAGATCTTGTATGGAATAGAACTTGCTTCCATGTTAGTTTGAACATTTTCAATTCTGCATCTTAATGCTCTTAGTGCTTAGGTCCATGAACTCTGGTTTAAGTGTCACTGCTTCTTTCCCTATTTTACTTGTAAGCTTGTCTATTTGTATGAAGAAGAGAATGTCTATGTTTACAAAAAACCAGAAATGAGTTCATAATGTGGAAGTGCATTCATGAATCTTTGGGGGTAGTCATAAGTTAGCTAAGTTGGTTCAACCACAAGGTTAGGATGATAACTATCTATCCTAAATGCTTCACTTTTGCTATACCCATGAGACTAAGATAACAACAAGATCCTAATAAGAGAAAAGGGAAAGAACAAGGGAAGTGAAAAACAAAAGAAAAAGAGTAAGCAATAAGGCTAGGCACCAATGGTTGACCCTAGGACATGTGTCTGTGGTGCTCCTGTGTGAGGGATCTACTTGGATGAATAAGCTTTTTGGGGTGCTTCATCACCTGGTAACTTGGGTTAACTAACCCGGGATTATCAGCTGAAAATCCACTATCAAGAGTAACCCTCACCACAGAGCATTTAGTAACCCAAAGAGGTGCTGGGCACCAAGGTCTGAAGGAAAGAAAATAAATAAACTATATGCCTGTGGTGTGTATGTATGGGGGAGAGACTTGAGTAAGTAAGTCCTTAGGGGTGCTTCAACACCCAGCACCTTGAACCAACTGGTTCGGGAGTGTTGGCTGAAAGCTTATCCTAAAGAGTTGCCCCCTTACAAAACACTTAGCCTAAATAACACAAACAGCCCTTGAAATAACAATAAAAGGATCAATAAATATAGGTCTCATGGGACATAACAAAGTGAGTAATTTAGGAGATGATAAAGGTCTGAAAGCCAGTAGTGGAATAAACCTAAGTTGCTATGCATGAAACCACCATGAAACCTTAGATTAAGAAGTGTGATGCCAGGGCATTTTGGCCATTTTCACTGACCTTTTCTTTACTGTTTTTAGGTAATTTCATGCATTTTCTTAGGAAATAAGTTAGTTTTGGGCAGATATTCACTCAGACCTTGATTCAAGCATACATTGTGCATTTTACATTATTTCATGAGGATTTTGCATGATTTTAATGATAAAATTGTATATTGCATTACCCATGACTTGGACTAGAACTTTAATGCACTCTATTGCTTGATTTCAGGACCAAAGGAAGCAAGGAATGGGAGGTAACTTGCAAAGTTAAGGAGAAAAGTGATTGCCAAAAACACTCTCAAAAGCCATCAATGCCCACGTTAAAGAGTCACGTTAACTAAGTTAACGTGAACTCTAACGTGGAGAAGAGAAGTTGAGCCAACGTTAGTGACACTCAACATTGTCACTAACATTGGCAATTGCTCACAAATGGCCACGTTAGAGGCCACGTTAACCTAGTTAACGTGGCCTCTAACGTTAAAGGGGGAAAAGAAGCCAACGTTAGTGACACTCAACATTGTCACTAACGTTGGCCTAAGGTGCAAAGAGCCACGTTAACTCCCACGTTAACTTGGTTAACGTGGGAGCTAACGTGAAAGAGGGAGAGTTGTCGACAACGTTAGTGACACTCAACATTGTCACTAACGTTGGAGCAACCACACAACCCCCAAGAGCCACGTTAACCTCCACGTTAACTTGGTTAACGTGGAAGCTAACGATGAGGAATGAAGAATGAGCCAACGTTAGTGACACTCAACATTGTCACTAACATTGGGATGGCTAGAAATGGCCACGTTAGAAGCCACGTTAACCTAGTTAACATGGACTCTAACGTGAGACCTAGGGGCACACTTGAACGTTAGTGACAATGTTGAATGTCACTAACGTTCTCGAAGGTTGGCAAAAGCCACGTTAGAAGCCACGTTAACCTAGTTAACGTGAGCTTTAACGTGAAGCAAGAAGGGGCACACTTGAACGTTAGTGACAATGTTGAGTGTCACTAACGTTCTCGAAGGCTAACAAGGCAACGTTAAAAGCCACATTAACCCAGTTAACGTGGGCTTTAACGTGAGGCAAATGGGTGCATGACAAAGTTAGTTACAATGTTAAGTGTCACTAACGTCCTCGAACTTGTATTTTCACTAAATGGTAAATACCCCTAACGTCTTGAGCTAAAGTCTATGCCCACTTCACACTATCTCTCTGCAAGTAAGCCAAGCCCAATTGAAGAAAGGAACTGCTTCAAGATCAAAGATCTAGAAGCCCAAGACTTGAAGAGCTAACTAGAAGCTCAGAAGAGTAGTATATACAGGAGTAGTTTTGAAAGAGAGAGGAGCTTTTCAGGGGAGTAGCGAACAAAAGAGAACTTCTCTTTATATTTACTTTCTTTGCACTTCTAGTTTTAGGATGTATTCTCCATCTTTGATTTTGATTTCTAGAGCTATGAACAACTAAACCCCTTTCATTGGGTTAGGGAGCTCTGTTGTAATTTGATGGATCAATACTAATTTTCTTGTTCTTCTTCTATCTTTCCTTTTGATTTTACTTGAAAGCTTTCGATCTTCATCCAATTGGATAGTGATCTTGGAAAAGAAGCTATCCAAACATGGATCTCTTCGGATCCTTGAAAGAGGAATGAAGAGATTAGCTAGAAATCTTTTCTCATGCTGGACCAAATTGAGTGTGGATGGGTATGTGGCTATAACCCTCTAAGCACTTGATTTGGGAAGTGCATATGGTATAATCAGTGACCACACTTCATCTCTTCTCATGAGCAATTGACCAAGGAATTGGCTATTGATCAAGATTTGAGAGACTGAATTGCAAGAAGTTGTGATTCAATCACTTAAGATTGCCAAGGAGATCAATGAGTGCATTGATTGAGGAAGAGATGAAAATGAAATTGATCCGGAGAATGCAACATCTCCTAAGCCCAATGAACTCCCCATTTCTAATCTTACCCATTCTCTTTATTTTCTGCAATTTACTTTTATGAGCAACTCCCCCATTCCCATTTACAATTCTGCAATTTACTTTCAGTCATTTACTTTCATGCTATTTTAATTTCTGCAATTATCAACTCTATTCATGGATTCGCTCAACTAGAACACTCCTCTAATTAAAGTTGCTTGATCAATCAATCCCTGTGGGATTCGACCTCACTCTATTGTGAGTTTTTACTTGACGACAAATTCGGTACACTTGCCGAATGGGAATTTGTTGAGAGACAAGTTTTACCCCGATCAAAGGGAAGCAAGAGGCAAGAGAGTAGTTTGAGAAGAAGTTTTGGAGGAGGATCTAGACGTTACTATGGAGGAAGAGGTCCATAACCACACTGGAGAAGGTGTAGCTAATCACGCACCACAAGAGAGGAGAATGTTAGGCTCCTACATTAATCCCAAACTTGGGAATTGTGGGAGCAGTATTCTAAAGCCAACCATCCAAGCCAACAATTTTGAATTAAAGCCTCAACTCATTACTCTGGTTTAAAACAATTGTTATTTCGGAGGAAGTGCCCAGGAAGACCCGAATCAGAATCTCACTATTTCCCTAAGGATCTGTGATACAGTGAAGTCAAATGGAGTTAATCCTGATCCCTACAGGTTGATTTTATTCCCTTTTTCTCCAAGGGATAAAGCATCCAAGTGGCTAGAATCATTTCCAATGGAGAGCCTTGGTGGACGAAATTGTGATTCATATGTTATTGCATTTTGTAAAATACATTGCTTTTTCTTTCCCTGGCAATGGCGCCAAAAACATGATGCCAATACCATGTTTTACAACTATGTATGGTCACAACTCCGTTCAACTTAACCAGCAAGTGTACTGGGTCATCCAAGTAATACCTTACGTGAGTAAGGGTCGATCCCACAGAGATTGTTGGTATGAAGCAAGCTATGGTTACCTTGTAAATCTCAATTAGGCAGATTAAATGGTTTATGATAAGTTCAAAAATAAATAATAAACAGAAAATAAAATAGGATCAAAATACTTATGTAAATCAATAGTGAGAATTTCAGATAGGCGTATGGAGATGCTGTGCTTCTCTTGAATCTCTACTTTCTTATTACATTCATCCAATCCTTCTTACTCCTTTCCATGGCAAGCTGTATGTAGGGCATCACCGTTGTCAATGGCTACATCCCATCCTCTCAGTGAAAATGGTCCTATGCTCTGTCACAGCACAGCTAATCATCTGTCGGTTCTCAATCAGGTTGGAATAGAATCCCTTGATTCTATTGCGTCTGTCACTAACGCCCAGCCTTCAGGAGTTTGAAGCTCGTCACAGTCATTCAATACCGGAATCCTACTCGGAATACCACAGACAAGGTTAGACTTTCCAGATTCCCGGAATCCTACTCGGAATACCACAGACAAGGTTATACTTTCCGGATTCCCATGAATGCCGCCATCTATCTAGCTTATGCCACAAAGATTCTGTTGGGGAATCTAAGAGATATGCGCCCGGCCTAAGGTAGAACGGAAGTGGTTGTCAGTCACACACGTTCATAGGTGAGAATGATGATGAGTGTCACGGATCATCACATTCATGAAGTTGAAGTGCAACGAATATCTTAGAATAGGAATAAAGAGAATTGAATAGAAAGTAACAGTAATTGTATTGAAACTTGAGGTATAGCAGAGCTCCACACCTTTAATCTAAGGTGTGTAGAAACTCCACCGTTGAAAATACATAAGTGAGAGGTCCAGGCATGGCCGAATACCACCATGATCTGAGAACTAATCGTCCCAAGATGTCTAATACACTAGTAAAAAGTTCTATTTATAATAAACTAGCTACTAGGGTTTACAGGAGTAAGTAATTGTTGCATAAATCCACTTCCGGGGCTCACTTGGTGTGTGTTTGGGCTGAGCTTGATCTATCCACGAGCTGAGGCTTCTTTTGGAGTTGAACGCCGAGTTATAGCATGTTTCTGGCGTTCAACTTCGGGTCGTGACGTGTTTCTGGCGTTTGACTCCAGACAGCAGCATGTACTTGGCGTTGAGCGCCACTTTACGTCGTTAATTCCCGAATAAGGTATGCACTATTATATATTGCTGGAAAGCTCTGGATGTCTACTTTCCAACGCCGTTGAGGGCGCGCCATTTGAAGTTCTGTAGGGAGGTCAGATTCCAACAGCATCAGCAGTCTTTTTGTCAGCCTTTTTCAGAGTTTTGCTCAAGTCCCTCAATTTCAGCCAGAAATTACCTGAAAATACAGAAAAACACACAAACTCATAGTAAAGTCCAGAAATGTGAATTTAACATAAAAACTAATGAAAACATCCCTAAAAGTAGCTTGAACTTACTAAAAACTACCTAAAAACAATGCCAAAAAGCGTATAAATTATCTGCTCATCACAACATCAAACTTAAATTGTTGCTTGTCCCCAAGCAACTGAAAATCAAATAGGTTAAAAAGAAGAGAATATACTATAAATTCCAAAATATCAATGAATATTAATTCTAATTAGATGAGCGGGACGTGTAGCTTTTTGCTTCTGAACAGTTTTGGCATCTCACTTTTTCCTTTGAAGTTTAGAATGATTGGCATCTCTAGGAACTTAGAATTTCAGATAGTGTTATTGATTCTCCTAGTTAAGTATGTTGATTCTTGAACACAGCTACCTTTATGAGTCTTGGCCGTGGCCCTAAGCACTTTGTTTTCCAGTATTACCACCGGATACATAATTGCCACAGACACATGACTGGGTGAACCTTTTCAGATTCTGACTCAGCTTTGCTAGAGTCCCCAGTTAGAGGTGTCCAGAGCTCTTAAGCACACTCTTTTGCTTTGGATCACGACTTTAACCACTCAGTCTCAAGCTTTTCACTTGGACCTGCATGACACAAGCACATGGTTAGGGACAGCTTGATTTAGCCGCTTAGGCCTAAATTTTATTTCCTTGGGCCCTCCTATCCATTGATGCTCAAAGCCTTGGATCCTTTTTACCCTTGCCTTTTGGTTTTAAGGGCTATTGGCTTTTTCTGCTTGCTTTTTCTTTTTCTTTCTATTTTTTTTGCCATTTTTTTTCGCAAGCTTTTTACTTTTCACTGCTTTTTCTTGCTTCAAGAATCAATTTTCATAATTTTTCAGATTGTCAATAACATTTCTCTTTGTTCATCATTCTTTCAAGAGCCAACAGTTTTAACAACAAGATCAAAAATATGCACTGTTCAAGCATTCATTTAGAAAACAAAAAGTATTGTCACCACATCAATATAATTGAACTAAATTCAAGGATAAATTCGAAATTCATGTACTTCTTGTTCTTTTGATTAAAACATTTTTCATTTAAGAGAGGTGAAAGATTAATGGAATTATTCATAACTTTAAGACATAGTTACTAAACACTAATGATCATGAAGTAGAAACACAAAATATAGATAAACATGAAGCATAAAAATTGAAAAACAGAGAAATAAGAACAAGGAATGAGTCCACCTTAGTGAGGGTGGCGCCTTCTTGAAGAACCAATGGTGTTCTTTGAGCTCCTTTATGTCTCTTCCTTGCTTCTGTTGGATGATCCCTAGTAATTTTGGTGCTCCTATCCTTAGTTGCTCCCAATAATTGTGTGGAGGACAATTTATCCCCTGAGGTATCTTAGGGATCTCTTGATTTGCAGTCAAATGTTCTACCACTGAGCTATAAACCCTTTAGATGAGTCTTTCCATCTCCCATGACTCAGAGGTGGAAGTTTTTGTCTTCCCTTTTCTCTCTCTTTTTTTTGAGGTTTCTCTGGCCTTAGGTGCCATCAATGGTTATGGAAAAACAAAAGCTATGCTTTTACCACACCAAACTTAGCAAAATACTCGCCCTCGAGCAAGAGAAGAAAGAAAAGATGAAGAATAAGAAGAAGATATGGAGGAGATGGAGGGATGTGTGTATTCGGCTATATGGGTGGGATTGGGTGGGAAAGAGATTTTGAATTTTGAAGGTAGGTGGGTGTATGGGGACGAGTGGATGGATGTGAGTGGTGAATGGAAAACAAAAGGGATGACCATGAATGGAGAGAGAGAGGGCGAGGTAGGTGGGGATCTTGTGAGGTCCACAGATCCTGAGGTGATCCTGTGGGGTCTACAGATCCTGAGGTGTCAAGGATTTACATCCCTGCACCAATTAGGCATGTAAAATGCCTTTGCATACCATTCTGGCGTTTAAACGCCGAGGTGATGCACGTTCTGGGCGTTCAACGCCCATGTGTAGCATGTTTCTGGCGTTGAACGCCAGTTCCATGCTTGTTACTGGCGTTCAGCGCCAGCTTTCCTCAAGGCACATTCCTGGCGTTCAAACGCCAGACTGTTGCTTGTTTCTGGCATTCAGCGCCAGATTCATGCTCTGCTCTGGCGTTGAACGCCAGCCAGATGCTCCTTACTGGCGTTGAACGCCAGTATGTCCTCCCTCCAGGGTGTGATTTTTCTTCTGCTATTTTTGATTCTGTTTTTAATTTTTATATTTTTTTCGTGACTCCACATGATCATGCACCTAATAAAACACAAAATAAAAATAAAATAAAGATTAGATAAATAAAAATTGGGTTGCCTCCCAACAAGCGCTTCTTTAATGTCAATAGCTTGACAGTGGGCTCCCATGGAGCCAAAAAGGTGATCGGGTCAATGTTGTATAGTCCCAACACCAAACTTAGAGTATGGATATGGGGTCTTAACACCAAACTTAGTGTTTGGTTGTGGCCTCCCAACACCAAACTTAGAGTTTGACTGTGGGGGTGGTGGACGAAATTGTGATCACTTGTTATTTCTACTTGTAGGATGTTTACTCTGAGGGCATTGTTTATTTTCACAACTCCGTTCAACTAACCAGCAAGTGTACTGGGTCGTCCAAGTAATAAACCTTACGTGAGTAAGGGTCGAATCCACAGAGATTGTTGGTATGAAGCAAGCTATGGTCACCTTGCAAATCTCAGTTAGGCAGATTAAAAATGGTTTATGGGTTTTCGAATAATTAATAATAAAAAGAAGAAATAATAAAAAGGATAGAACACTTATGCAGATTCATTGGTAGGAATTTCAGATAAGCGGATGGAGATGCTGTAGAGCTCTCGGACGCCTGCTCTTCTACTCCTTCTACTCAATCCTTCTTACTCCTTTCCATGGGAAGCTTTGTATAGGGGTTCACCATCAACTGTGGCTACCTTCATTCCTCACGGGGAAATATCCTGTGCGGCAGTCAATCGCACAGCTAACCAGTCTGGAGGCATCACCCATGGCTGATGGCTACATCCCATCCTCGCAGTGAAAACTATGCTAACGCACTCTGTCACAGTACGGCTAATCACCGGTTGGTTCCCGCTCCTACTGGAATAGAATCCCTCTTTTGCGTTTGTCACTAACGCCCAGCAGGTTAAAGTTTGAAGCACGTCACAGTCATTCATTACCGGAATCCTACTCGGAATACCACAGACAAGGTGAGACTTTCCAGATTCCCAGGATCCTACTCGGAATACCACAGACAAGGTGAGACTTTCCGAATCCTCATAAATGCCGCCATCTATCTAGCTTATACCACGAAGATTCTGTTGGGGAATCTAAGAGATACACATTCAAGCTCTGTTGCATGTAGAACGGACATGGTTGTCAATCACGCGCATTCATAAGTGAGAATGATAATGAGGGTAATCTGACTCATCACATTCATCATGTTCTTGGGTACGAATGAATATCTTGGAATAAGAATAAGAGAGATTTGAATAAAAGATAATAGAATTTCATTAATACTTGAGGTACAGCAGAGCTCCACACCCTTAATCTATGGTGTGCAGAAACTCCACTGTTGAAAACACAATAGCAAAAGGTTCAGGCATGGCCGAATGGCCAGCCCTCTCCATGATCAAGTGACCAAATCAAAAAGACTAAGAATGGTCAAAAGATGTCTAATACAATAGATAAATGTCCTATATATACTAGACTAGCTTCTAGGGTTTGCATGAGTAAGTAATTGATGCATAAATCCACTTCCGGGGCCCACTTGGTGTATGCTTGGGCTGAGCTTGATCATTCCACGAGCTAAGGCATTTCTTGGCGTTAAACTTTGAGTTATGACGTGTTTTGGGCGTTTAACTCCGGATCATGACGTTTTTCTAGCGTTTAACTCCAGACAGCAGCATGAACTTGGCGTTTAACGCCAAGTTACGTCGTCATTCTTCGAATAAAGTATGGACTATTATATATTGCTAGAAAGCCCTCGATGTCTACTTTCCAACACCGTTGAGAGTGCGCCAATTGGCGTTCTGTAGCTCCAGAAAATCCATTTCGAGTGCAGGGAGGTCAGATTCCAACAGCATCAGCAGTCCTTTTGTCAGCCTTCTTCAGAGTTTTGCTCAAATCCCTCAATTTCAGTCAGAATTTACCTGAAATCACAGAAAAACACACAAACTCATAGTAAAGTCCAGAAATGTGAATTTAGCATAAAAACTAATGAAAACATCCCTAAAAGTAGCTCAAACTTACTAAAAACTATATGAAAACAATGCCAAAAAGCGTATAAATTATCCGCTCATCACAACACCAAACTTAAATTGTTGCTTGTCCCCAAGCAACTGAAAATCAAATAGGATAAAAAGAAGAGAATATACTATAAAGTCCAAAATATCAATGAATATTAATTTAATTAGATGAGCGGGACTTGTAGCTTTTTGCTTCTGAACAGTTTTGGCATCTCACTTTTTCCCTTGAAGTTTAGAGTGATTGGCTTCTCTAGGAATTTAGAATTTCAGATAGTGTTATTGACTTTCCTAGTTAGGCATGTTGATTCTTGAACACAGCTACTTTTTTGAGTCTTGGCTGTGGCCCTAAGCACTTTGTCTTCCAGTATTACCACCGGATACACAAATGCCACAGACACATAACTGGGTGAACCTTTTCAGATTGTGACTCAGCTTTGCTAAAGTCCCCAGTTAGTGATGTCCAGAGCTCTTAAGCACACTCTTTAGCTTTGGATCACGACTTTAACCATTCAGTCTCAAGCTTTTCACTTGGACCTTCATGACACAAGCATATGGTTAGGGACAGCTTGATTTAGCCGCTTAGGCCTGGATTTTTAATTTCCTTGGGCCCTCCTATCCATTGATGCTCAAAGCCTTGGATCCTTTTTACCCTTGCCTTTTGGTTTTAAGGGCTATTGGCTTTTTCTGCTTGCTTTTTCTTTTTATTTTTTTTTCGCCACTTTTTTTTTTTTCACTGCTTTTTCTTGCTTCAAGAATCAATTCATGAATTTTTCAGTTCATCAATAACATTTCTCTTTGTTCATCATTCTTTCAAGAACCAACAATTTTAACACTCATAAACAACAAGATCAAAAATATGCACTGTTCAAGCATTCATTCAGAAAACAAAAAGTATTGCCACCACATCAATATAATTAAATTAAATTCACTAATAATTTCGAAAATTATGTACTTCTTATTCTTTTGAATTAAAACATTTTTCTTTTAAGAGAGGTGAAGGACTAATGGATTTTATTCATAGCTTTAAGGCATGGTTACATACTAATGATCATGAAGTAAAGACACAAAACATAGATAAACACAATATTAAAAACGAAAACAGAAAAAAATAAAGAGCAAGGAATGAATCCACCTGAGTGAGGGTGGCACCTTCTTGAAGGTCCAATGGTGCTTTTTGAGCTTCTTTATGTCTTTTCCTTGCTTCTGTTGCATGATCCCTAGTGATTTTGGTGTTTTTAACATTATTTGCTCCCAATGGTTGTGTGGAGGACAACTTATCCCCTGAGGTATCTCAGGGATCTCTTGATTTGCAGCCACATGTTATACCACTGAGCTATGACGGCTTATATTTTCCATCTCCCAAGACTCAGAGGTGGAAGCTTTTGTCTTCCCTTTGAGGTCTCTCTGGCCTTAGGTGCCATTAATGGTAATGGAAAAGCAAAGAAAAGCTATGCTTTTACCACACCAAACTTAAAATATTGCTCGCCCTCGAGCAAGAAAAGAAAGAAGAGAAGAAGAAGAAGAAGATAATGGAGGTGAGTGAGGGGGATGGATTCGGCTATATGGGTGGGATTGGGTGGGGAAGAGAAGTTAAATTGTAAAGGTAGGTGGGGTGTATGGAGTAGAATGGGTAGATGTAGGTGGTGAATGAAAATTAGAAGGGATGACCATGAATGGAAAGAGAGAGGGCGAGGTAGGTGGGGATCCTGTGAGGTCCACAGATCCTGAGGTGAAAAGAAATACCATTCCTTCACCATATAGGCATGTAAATTGCCTCCATGCATCATTCTGGCGTTCAAACGCCCATTGGTGCATGTTCTGGGCGTTAAACGCCCATGTGATGCATGTTTCTGGCGTTGAACGCCAGTTTCATGCTTGTTTCTGGCGTTCAGCGCCAGATTGTCCTCTGTGTGCACATCCTGGCATTAAACGCCAGGTTGTTGCTTGTTTCTGGCGTTCAGCGCCAGAATGGTGCTCTGTTCTGGCGTTGAACGCCGGCCAGATGCACCTTCTGGGCGTTGAACGCCAGCCCGTGCGTCCTCCAGGGTGAAAAATTTTTTTCTTCTGTTTTTGACTCTGTTTTTAATTTTTTTTTATTTTTTCGTGACTCCTCATGATCATGTACCTAATTAAACACAAAAATAACAAAGAAACAAATAAAATAAAATTAGATAAATAAAATTGGGTTGCCTCCCAACAAGCGCTTCTTTAATGTCAATAGCTTGACAGTGGCTCTCATGGAGCCACAAGATGATCAGGTCAATTTAGTGTGTTGTCTCCACACCAAACTTAGAGTTTGGATATGGAATTTGAACACCAAACTTAGAGTTTGGTTGTGGCCTCACAACACCAAACTTAGAGTTTGACTGTGTGGGCTCTTTTTGACTCTGAACTGAGAGAAGTTCTTCATGCTTAGTCTCTTTTGTCACAGAGGGATGGCCATGTGCCTTAAACACAAGGTAGTCCCCATTCAATTGAAGGACTAACTCTCCTCTGTTGACATCTATCACAGCTTCTGCTGTGGCTAGGAAAGGTCTTCCTAGGATGATGGATTCATCATCTTCCTTCCTAGTGTCTAGGATTATGAAATCAGCAGGGATGTAAAGGCCTTCAACCTTTACTAACACGTCCTCTACTGTCCCATAAGCTTGTCTTATTGACTTATCTGCCAATTGTAATGAGAACAAGGTAGGTTGTACCTCAATGATCCCTATCTTCTCCATTACAGATAGTGGCATCAGATTTATCCCTGACCCAAGATCACATAGAGCTTTTTCAAAGCTCATGGTGCCTATGGTGCATGGTATTAGAAACTTGCCAGGATCTTGTTTCTTTTGAGGTAAAGTTCTCTGAATCCAAGTATCCAGTTCACTAATGAGCAAGGGAGGTTCACGTTCCCAAGTCTCATTACCAAATAACTTGGCATTCAGCTTCATGATAGCTCCTAAGTATTGAGCAACTTGCTCTCCAGTGACATCTTCATCCTCTTCAGAGGAAGAATAGTCTTCAGAGCCCATGAATAGCAGAAGGAGGTTTAATGGAATCTCTATGGTCTCTGTATGAGCCTCAGATTCCTCTGGATCCTTAATAGGAAACTTCTTCTTGCTTGAAGGACATCCCAGGAGGTCTTCCTCACTAGGATTTTCGTCCTCCTCCTCCTCTATGCATTCGGCCACTTGGATCAAATCAATGGCCTTGCACTCTCCTTTTGGATTCTCTTCTGTATTGCTTGGGAGAATACTGGGAGGAGTTTCAATGACTTTCTTACTCAGCTGGCCCACTTGTGCCTCCAGATTTCTAATGGAGGATCTTGTTTCATTCATGAAACTGAAAGTGGCCTTTGACAGATCAGAGACTATATTGGCTAAATTAGAAGTGTTTTGTTCAGAGTTCTCTGTCTGTTGCTGAGAAGATGATGGATATGGCTTACTATTGTTCAGCCTATTGCGTCCACCATTGTTAAAGCCTTGTTGAGGCTTTTGTTGATCCTTCCAGGAGAAATTTGGGTGATTCCTCCATGATGGGTTATAGGTGTTTCCATAAGGTTCACCCATGTAATTAACCTCTGCCATGGTAGGGTTCTCAGGATCATAAGCTTCTTCAGAAGCTACCTCTCTAGTACTGTTGGATGCATGTTGCAATCCATTCAGATTTTGAGAGATTATGTTGACCTGTTGAGTCAACATTTTGTTCTGAGCCAATATGGCATTCAGAGCATCTATTTCAAGAACTCCTTTCTTCTGAGAGACCCCATTATTCACGGAATTTCTCTCAGAGGTATACATGAATTGGTTGTTTGCAACCATGTCAATGAGTTCTTGAGCCTCTTCAGGCGTTTTCTTCAGGTGAATAGATCCACCTGCAGAATGGTCCAGTGACATTTTCGAAAATTCAGAGAGACCATAATAGAATATATCTAACATGGTCCATTCTGAGAACATGTCAGATGGACATCTTTTGGTCAGCTGCTTGTATCTTTCCCAAGCTTCATAGAGGGATTCACCATCTTTTTGTTTGAAGGTTTGAACATCCACTCTCAGCTTGCTCAGCTTTTGAGGAGGGAAGAACTTAACTAAGAAAGCAGTGACCAGCTTATCCCAGGAGTCCAGGCTATCCTTAGGTTGTGAATCCAACCATATTCTAGCTCTGTCTCTTATAGCAAAAGGGAAAAGCATGAGTCTGTAGACTTCAGGATCCACTCCATTCGTCTTTACAGTCTCACAGATCTGCAAGAACTCAGTTAAAAACTGATAAGGATCTTCAGATGGAAGTCCATAAAACTTGCAGTTTTGTTGCATTAAAGCAACTAGTTGAGGCTTAAGCTCAAAGTTATTGGCTCCAATGGCAGGAATGGAGATGCTTCTTCCATCAAACTTGGATGTTGGCTTTGTGAAGTCACCAAGCATTCTCCTTGCATTATTATTATTATTATTTTCGGCTGCCATCTCCTTCTCCTGTTCGAAAATTACTGAAAGGTTATTTCTGGATTGTTGTAATTTAGCTTCTCTTAATTTTCTCTTCAGAGTCCTTTCAGGTTCTGGATCAACTTCAACAAGAGTGCCTTTTTCCCTGTTCCTGCTCATATGAAAGAGAAGAAAACAAGAAAAGAAAAAGGAATCCTCTATGTCACAGTATAGAGATTCCCTTATGTTAGTAAAAAAAGAAAAGGGGGAAGAATGAAGAAAAAATGAATAGTCTGTTTAAAGAGTAAGGATAGGAGAGGTGAAGAGAAGTGTTAGTAATTAAATAATTAAAATAGAAGAAGAAAAGAGAAAGAGAATTTCGAAAATAATTTTGAAAAAGGGGTTAGTATTTTCGAAAATTAAAGTTAATAGATAATTAAAACTAAAATTTAAAACAATTAAAAAGAATTTTTGAAAAAGAGAGGGAGAATTTTCGAAAATTAGAGAGGGAAAAGTAGTTAGGTGGTTTTGAAAAAGATAAGAAACAAACAAAAAGTTAGTTAGTTGATTGAAAAAGATTTGAAATCAAATTTTGAAAAAGATGAGAAGATAAGGGGTTAGATAAGATGTTTTGAAATCAAATTTGAAAAAGATAAAATTTTGAAAAAGATAAGATAAAAAGATAAAAAGATTTTTAAGAAAAAGATATTTTGAAAAAGATTTAATTTTAAAAATTACTTAACTAACAAGAAACTACAAGATAAGATTCTAGAATTTAAAGATTGAACCTTTCTTAACAAGAAAGTAACAAACTTCAAATTTTGAACCAATCACATTAATTGTTAGCTAAATTTTCGAAAATTTGATAAAAAGATAAGAAAAAGATTTTGAAAATATTTTGAAAAATAATTTTTGAAATTTCCGAAAATTATAAAAAAAATGAAAAAGATATGATTTTTGAAAAAGATTTTGAAAAGATAAGATTTTAAAAATTGAAATTTTGACTTGACTTGTAAGAAAAGACTAATTTTAAAAATTTTTGACCAAGTCAAACCAAAATTTCGAAATTTTGGAGGGAAATAAGGAAAAGATATTTTTTGATTTTTGAATTTTTAATTAAGAGAGAGAAAAACAACAAAAATACTCAATGCATGAAATTTTTAGATCAAAATAATGAATGCATGCAAGAATGCTATGAATGTCAAGATGAACACCAAGAACACTTTGAAGATCATGATGAACATCAAGAACATAATTTTGAAAGATTTTTGATGCAAAGAAAACATGCAAGACACCAAACTTAGAAATCTTTAATGCATGGAAAATATGAATGCAAAAGTGCACATGAAAAACAACAAACAACACAAAACAAGAAATCATCAAGATCAAACAAGAAGACTTGTCAAGAACAACTTGAAGATCATGAAGAACACTATGAATGCATGAAATTTTCCGAAAAATGCAAGAAAAATTTTTAAAGCATGCAATTGACACCAAACTTAAAATTTGACTCAAGACTCAAACAAGAAACGCAAAATATTTTTGATTTTTATGATTTTCTAATTTTTTTTTGTATTTTTATTTTATTTTTTTCGAAAATATAGTTTGGAAAAACGAAAAATAAAAAGAAAAATTTTTGAAAAAGATTTTGAAAAGAAAATTACCTAATCTGAGCAACAAGATGAACCGTCAGTTGTCCATACTCGAACAATCCCCGGCAACGGCGCCAAAAACTTGGTGGACGAAATTGTGATCACTTGTTATTTCTACTTTTAGGATGTTTACTCTGAGGGCATTGTTTATTTTCACAACTCCGTTCAACTAACCAGCAAGTGTACTGGGTCGTCCAAGTAATAAACCTTACGTGAGTAAGGGTCGAATCCACAGAGATTGTTGGTATGAAGCAAGCTATGGTCACCTTGCAAATCTCAGTTAGGCAGATTAAAAATGGTTTATGGGTTTTCGAATAATTAATAATAAAAAGAAGAAATAATAAAAAGGATAGAACACTTATGCAGATTCATTGGTAGGAATTTCAGATAAGCGGATGGAGATGCTGTAGAGCTCTCGGACGCCTGCTCTTCTACTCCTTCTACTCAATCCTTCTTACTCCTTTCCATGGCAAGCTTTGTATAGGGGTTCACCATCAACTGTCTTTAGGTTGTGAATCCAACCATATTCTAGCTTTGTCTCTTACAGCAAAAAGGAAAAGCATGAGTATGTAGACTTCAGGATCAACTCCATTCGTCTTAACAGTCTCACAAATCTGCAAGAACTCAGTTAAAAACTAGTAAGGATCTTCAGATGGAAGTCCATAAAACTTGCAGTTCTGTTGCATTAAAGCAACTAGTTGAGGCTTAAGCTCAAAATTATTGGCTCCAATGGCAGGAATGGAGATGTTTCTTCCATCAAATTTGGACTTTGGCTTTGTGAGGTCACCAACCATTCTCCTTGCATTATTGTTGTTGGGTTCGGCTGCCATCTCCTTCTCTTGTTCTAATGTTTCTGAAAGGTTACCTTTAGATTGTTATAATTTAGCTTCTCTTAGTTTCCTCTTCAGAGTCCTTTTAGGTTCAGGATCAATTGCAACAAGAGTGCCTTTTTCCTTGTTTCTTCTCATATGAAAGAGAAGAAAACAAGAAAACAAAAGGAATCCTCTATGTCACAGTATAGAGATTCCTTTATGTTAGTAGAAGAAGAAAGGGGGGAAGAGTGAAGAAGAATGGGTTCGGATTTTAAGATGAAGAGAGGTGAAGAGAAGTGTTAGTAATTAAATAATTAAATAGAAGAAGAAAAGAGAAGGAGAATTTCGAAAATAATTTTGAAAATGGGTTAGTAATTTCGAAAATTAAAGATAAGATATGATTAAAATTAAAATTTAAACAATTAATGAGAATTTTTGAAAAAGAGAGAGGTATTTTCGAAAATTAGAGAGGGAAAAGTAGTTAGGTGGTTTTGAAAAAGATAAGAAACAAACACAAAGTCAAAGAGTTAGTTGAAAAAGATATTAAAATCAAATTTGAAAAGATAAGAAGATAAGTTAGATAAGATATTTTGAAATCAAATTTTGAAAAAGATAAGATAAAAAGATAAGAAGATAAGATAAAAAGATAAGATTTTTAAGAAAAAGATATTTTGAAAAAGATTTAATTTTTAAAATTAAAATTAATTACTTAACTAACAAGAAACTAAAAGATAAGATTCTAGAATTTAAAGATTGAACCATTCTTAACAAGAAAGTAACAAACTTCAAATTTTTGAATCAATCACATTAATTGTTAGCATAATTTCGAAAATATGATATAAAGATAAGAAAAAGATTTTGAAAACAAATTGAAAAGGAATTTTTTGAATTTTTCGAAAAAGAGGAAAAATTGGAAAAGATATGATTTTTGAAAAAGATTTTGAAAAGATAAGATTTTTAAATTTTTGAAAATTTGACTTGACTTGTAAGAAACAACTAATTTTGAAAATTTTTGACTAAGTCAACTCAAATTTTCAAAAATTATGAGAAAAACAAGGAAAAGATATTTTTTTGATTTTTGAAATTTTAATTATGAGAGAAAAATAATTAAAATTAAAACGTCATAATTGTGTTTTTCTCTTTTCTTTTTGGATCAAAACATGGAATGCATGCAAGAACACTATGAATGTCAAGATGAACACCAAGAACACTTTGAAGATCATGATGAACATCAAGAACATATTTTTGAAAAATTTTTGATGCAAAGAAGATATGCAAGACACCAAACTTAGAAATCTTTAATGCATGGACTCTAACAAACGAAAAATGCATATGAAAAATAACAAACAACACAAAACAAGAAAACATCAAGATCAAACAAGAAGACTTGTCAAGAATAACTTGAAGATCATGAAGAGCACTATGAATGCATGGAATTTTCGAAAATAATGCATAAATTTTAAAAACATGCAATTGACACCAAACTTAAAAATTGACTCAAGACTCAAACAAGAAACACAAAATATTTTTGATTTTTATGATTTTATGATTTTTTTGTATTTTTATTATATTTTTCGAAAATAAAGTTTGGAAAAACAAAAAAGAAAAGAAAAATTTTGAAAAAGATTTTTGAAAAATTTTTGAAAAGAAAATTACCTAATCTGAGCAACAAGATGAACCGTCAGTTGTCCATACTCGAGCAATCCCCGGCAACGGCGCCAAAAACTTGGTGGACGAAATTGTGATTCATATGTTATTGCATTTTGTAAAATTCATTGCTTTTTCTTTCCCTGGCAATGGCGCCAAAAACATGATGCCAATACCATGGTTTACAACTATGTGTGGTCACAACTCCGTTCAACTTAACCAGCAAGTGTACTGGGTCATCCAAGTAATACCTTTCGTGAGTAAGGGTCGATCCCATAGAGATTGTTGGTATGAAGCAAGCTATGGTTACCTTGTAAATCTCAGTTAGGCAGATTAAATGGTTTATGATAAGTTCGAAAATAAATAATAAATAGAAAATAAAATAGGATCGAAATACTTATGTAAATCAATAGTGGGAATTTCAGATAGGCGTATGGAGATGTTGTGCTCCTCTTGAATCTCTACTTTCTTATTACATTCATCCAATCCTTCTTACTCCTTTCCATGGCAAGATGTATGTAGGGCATCACCGTTGTCAATGGCTACATCACATCCTCTCAGTGAAAATGGTCTTATGCTCTGTCACAGCACGGCTAATCATCTATCAGTTCTCAATCAGGTTGGAATAGAATCCCTCGATTCTTTTGCGTCTGTCACTAACGCCCAGCCTTCAGGAGTTTGAAGCTCGTCACAGCCATTCAATACCGGAATCCTACTCGGAATACCACAGACAAGGTTAGACTTTCCAGATTCCCGGAATCCTACTCGGAATACCACAGACAAGGTTAGACTTTCGGATTCCCATGAATGCCGCCATCTATCTAGCTTATACCATGAAGATTCTGTTGGGGAATCTACGAGATATGCGTCCGGCCTAAGGTAGAACGGAAGTGGTTGTCAGTCACACGCGTTCATAGGTGAGAATGATGATGAGTGTCACGGATCATCACATTCATCAAGTTGAAGTGCAACGAATATCTTAGAATAGGAATAAAGAGAATTGAATAGAAAGTAGTAGTAATTGTATTGAAACTTGAGGTACAGCAGAGCTCCACACCCTTAATCTAAGGTGTGTAGAAACTCCACCGTTGAAAATATATAAGTGAGAGGTCCAGGCATGGCCGAATGGCCAGACCCCATGATCTGAGAACTAATCGTCCCAAGATGCCTAATACACTAGTAAAACGTTCTATTTATAATAAACTAGCTACTAGGGTTTACATGAGTAAGTAATTGATGCATAAATCCACTTCCGGGGCCCACTTGGTGTGTGTTTGGGCTGAGCTTGATCTATCCATGAGCTGAGGCTTCTTTTGGAGTTGAACGCCGAGTTATAGCGTGTTTCTGGCGTTCAACTCCAGGTCGTGACATGTTTCTGGCGTTTGACTCCAGACAACAGCATGTACTTGGCGTTGAGCGCCACTTTACGTCGTCAATTACCGAATAAAGTGTGGACTATTATATTTTGCTGGAAAGCTCTGGATGTCTACTTTTCAACTCCATTGAGAGCGCGCCATTTGAAGTTCTTTAGCTCTAGAAAAATCCATTTTGAGTGCAGGGAGGTCAGATTCCAACAACATCAGCAGTCCTTTTGTCAACCTTTTTCAGCGTTTTGCTCAAGTCCCTCAATTTCTGCCAGAAATTATCTGAAATTATAGAAAAACACACAAAATCATAGTAAAGTCCATAAATATGAATTTAACGTAAAAACTAATGAAAACATCCCTAAAAGTAGCTTGAACGTACTAAAAACTACCTAAAAATAATGCCAAAAAGCGTATAAATTATCCGCTCATCAAGCCTCACAACTTGGGAAGATGTAGTGAATAAATTCTTGGCAAGGTTTTATCCTCCACAAAGAGTCAATAGGCTGAGAACAGAGGTTCAAACATTCAGGCAATAGAATGGTGAAACCTTGTATGAAGCATGGGAAAGGTATAAAGACTTGACAAGGAAATACCCCCGTGATATGTTCAATGAGTGGGTGCAACTGCATATCTTCTATGAGGGGCTATCATATGAGTCAAAAAAGGCTCTAGATCATTCTTTTGGAGGCTCTCTCAATACGAAGAAGACCATAGAGGAAGCCGTTGAAGTCATTGAAATAGTGGCTAACAATGAATATGTTTATGCCTCTGAGAGAAGTAACCATAGAGGAGTGATGGAGTTAAACCACATGGATGCAATTATTGCACAAAACAAGATAATTGCTAAAAAATTAGCATATCTCACCAAGAAGATGGAAGAGCACCAAGTTGCATCAATCCACCCCCAATCATCAGTACAAGCAGAGTTGAATATAGAGGAATGAGTTGACTGGGAATAAGCTAATTACATTGGAAATTCTTTAAGACAAGCCTATAATCCATATTCCAAAACATACAATCCTGGCTAGAAGAACCACCCAAACTTTGGGTGGGAAAACCAACAAAACTAGAACCAAGATCATAAACCCCGCAACTCTAACCAATTCAACAATTCCACTCACCAACACCCCAACCAAAGACCATATCAAGACACACAAAATAGTTCTTCCAAGCCACCATACCAAACCCAAAACAACCAGTCTCAACATCCTACTTCCCATTCACCATCTGAAGATAGGCTATCTAGAATTGAAGCTTTGCTGGAAAATCATTGCAAAGAAGTCCAAGATAACAGAACCTTCAAGGAGGAAATGAGGAGTAGTATAAAAAGTCAGGTAGAAACCATTAAGAAGCTTGAGTCCCAAGTGGGATATCTATCTCAACAATTTCCAAACTCCACTGACAGCTTTCGAAGTGATATTGAAAAGAACCCAAGAGGAGAGACCAAGAAGGTAAGGTAGGAAGAATGCAAGGCAATCAATCTAAGCAGTGAAGAGGTCCTGAAGGAGGAATGCTACAAGCACTCAGAGCATGATATAGGAGAGTCAAGGAAAAATGTAAAGGAGGCAAAACAAATGACTAGCTCGAAACAGATGAAGGAACCAAAAAAGAAAGAAGTCCTTAAACCCTATGTGCCACAAGCACTATTCCCCTAGAGACTCAGGGGCGTGAGAAAGAGAGAACTTACACGAGGTTCCTAGATGTATTTAAGTCGCTTCATGTCAACATTCCCTTCCTTGAGACACTGCAACAAATGCCCACATACTTTAAATGCATAAAGGAGCTGCTTACCAAGAAGAGCACCCTGAAAGGAGGACAAACAGTGGTGATGAACAAAGAATGTAGTGCCATCATACAGAAGGACTTGCCTACAAAGAAGAAGAATCCAGGGAGCTTTCACATCCCTTGTTCCATTGGAGACACCGTGATTGACAGAGGATTTTGTGACCTGGGAGCAAGCATCAATGTAATGCCTCTATCTCTCATGAGGAAGCTGAAAATTAATGAGTTGAAACCCACAGATGTGATCTTTCAGTTGGCTGACAAAACCCAGAAAAGAGCACTAGGAGTGGTTGAAAACATACAGGTGAAGGTTGGGAAGTACTTCCTACCTGCAGAATTTGTTATTCTTAAAATGGAAGAAAGCTGCCTTCGTCCGATCATCCTGGGAAGACCATTCCTAGCCACTGCCAGGGCACTTATAGATGTGGAGCAAGGTGAGTTAATATTGAGAATACATGATGAGCAACTCACCTTCCATGTTTACAAACCATCACATGATCTAGATCAAGAAAAGAACTGCATGAAAATTGATTCTGGTGACACTAATATGAGAGAAGCACCCAATGAATCATACCCAGAGAGTCTAAAGTCATCCGTGAAAGAGAAGGAAGAAGTAAAGATGAAGTTACAGATTGAGGAAACCAAGGAGAAGTTAAGGTCGCAACCTTCACTGGAGACAAGAAAACAAGACCCTCCTGACATAGGTTTAGCTGAAACATTACTGAGAAGAGAGAAAAGAATGGAAAAGAAGATCCCAAAGAGGTGGAAAAATAAAAAGGTTCCCACAGAGGATTTTTCCCCAGGGGACAAGGTGATATAAACCCATTTTCTACTACTCCCACCTCATCTTCCTGCCATTCCATCTCAGCTACCTCTGGTATACACAATCAGAAAAATTCTCTCGTTAGAACATGTAGAAATCATCAAGGAATCAAGTGGAGATAGCTTCACTGTGAGAGGGGAAGACCTGAAGCACTACAATCCCCCTTAACAACAAACCAATATAAAGCTAGTGACAACAAAAGAGTGCTCCATGGGAGGCAGCCCATCTTTTAGAATTCCTATTTTTACTGCCTTAATTTCAATAACTAATGGTTGCTTAGCATGAAATTAAGCTTTAATGAATAAAATTGACACTTGTAGCAAACAGTTAGCATATGCTTGATCTCTAAGTTTGGTGTGACCAAGGGCACTCTAAAATGGCTTTCTGAGCTTAATGATCATGTAGCCATCTTAGAACATATACTCATTAATTTTCCTGAAGTATACAACTGGTGGACGAAATTGTGATCACTATTCTTTGAGTTGCACTCATTGTAAAATTATGGAATTTAGAAATTGGCACGAGTGGACACAACTCCGTTCAACTAACCAGCAAGTGTACTGGGTCGTCCAAGTAATAAACCTTACGTGAGTAAGGGTCGATCCCACAGAGATTGTTGGTATGAAGCAAGCTATGGTCATCTTGTAGATCTCAGTTAGTGAGTGGAATCATAGGGTCAAATGGAATTAAATTGGATAAATAAAATAAGTAAAAGGGATAGAAACACTTATGCAGATTCATTGGTGGGAATTTCAGATAAGCATATGGAGATACTGCATGGCTCACGGACGCCTGCTTTCCTACTACTTCAACCCAATCCTTCTTACTCCTTTCCATGGCAAGCTGTGTATAGGGGTTCACCATCAGCGGTGGCTACTTTCAATCCTCTCGGGAAAATGATCCTCTGCGGCTGTCACTCGCATGGCTAATCGTCTGGAGGCATCACCCATGGTTGATGGCTACATCCCATCCTCGCAGTGAAAACTACGCTCACGCGCTCTGTCACAGCACGACTAATCACTGGTTGGTTCCCGCTCCTACTGGAATAGAATCCCTTGATTCTTTTGCATCTGTCACTAACGCCCAGCACTTGCAAGTTTGAAGCACGTCACAGTCATTCATTACCGGAATCCTACTCGGAATACCACAAACAAGGTGAGACTTTCCGGATTCCCAGGATCCTACTCGGAATACCACAGACAAGGTGAAACTTTTCGGATCCTCATAAATCCCGCCATCTATCTAGCTTATACCACGAAGATTCTGTTGGGGAATCTAAGAGATACACATTCAAGCTCGGTTGCATGTAGAACGGAAGTGGTTGTCAATCACGTGCGTTCATAAGTGAGAATGATAATGAGGGTTACTTATCATCACATTCATCATGTTCTTGGGTACGAATGAATATATTGGAATAAGAATAAGAGAGAATTGAATAAAAGAGAATAGAATTGCATTAATACTTGAGGTACAGCAGAGCTCCACACCCTTAATCTATGGTGTGCAGAAACTCCACCGTTGAAAATACATAAGTAAAAGGTTCAGGCATGGCCGAATGGCCAGCCCCCATGATCTGAGAACTAATCGTCCCAAGATGTCTAATACACTGATAAAAAGTCCTATTTATAATAAACTAGCTACTAGGGTTTACATGAATAAGTAATTGATGCATAAATCCACTTCCGGGGCCCACTTGGTGTATGCTTGGGCTGAGCTTGATCTATCCATGAGCTGAGGCTTCTCTTGGAGTTGAACTCCAAGTTATGACGTGTTTTGGGCGTTCAACTCCGGATCATGACGTTTTTCTGGCGTTTAACTCCAGACAGCAGCATGTACTTGGCGTTCAATGCCAAGTTACGTCGTCAATTTCCGAATAAAGTATGAGCTATTATATATTTCTGGAAAGCCCTGGATGTCTACTTTCCAACGCCGTTGAGAGCGCGCCAATTGGAGTTCTGTAGCTCCAGAAAATCCATTTCGAGTGCAGGGCGGTCAGATTCCAACAGCATCAGCAGTCCTTTTGTCAGCCTTTTTCAGAGTTTTGCTCAAGTCCCTCAATTTCAGCCAGAATTTACCTGAAATCACAGAAAAACACACAAACTCATAGTAAAGTCCAGAAATGTGAATTTAACATAAAAACTAATGAAAACATCCCTAAAAGTAGCTTAAACTTACTAAAAACTACCTAAAAACAATGCCAAAAAGCGTATAAAATATCCGCTCATCACAACACCAAACTTAAATTGTTGCTTGTCCCCAAGCAACTGAAAATCAAATAGGATAAAAAGAAGAAAATATACTATAAATTTTAAAATATCAATGAATATTAATTTAATTAGATGAGCGGGACTTGTAGCTTTTTGCTTCTGAACAGTTTTGGCATCTCGCTTTTTCCTTTGAAGTTCAGAGTGATTGGCGTCTCTGGGAACTTAGAATTTAGGATAGTGTTATTGACTCTCCTAGTTAAGCATGTTGATTCTTGAACACAGCTACTTATGAGTCTTGGCCGTGGCCCTAAGCACTTTGTTTTCCAGTATTACCACCGGATACAAAAGTGCCACAGACACATAACTGGGTGAACCTTTTCAGATTGTGACTTAGCTTTGCTATAGTCCCCAGTTAGTGGTGTCCAGAGCTCTTAAGCACACTCTTTTGCTTTGGATCACGACTTTAACCACTCAGTCTCAAGTTTTTCACTTGGACCTTCATGACACAAGCACATGGTTAGGGACAGCTTGATTTAGACGCTTAGGCCTGGAATTAATTTCCTTGGGCCCTCCTATCCATTGATGCTCAAAGCCTTGGATCCTTTTTACCCTTGCCTTTTGGTTTTAAGGGCTATTGGCTTTTTCTACTGCTCCTTCTTTTTCTTTCTAATTTTTTTTCGCCACTTTTTTTTTTCGAATGCTTCTTCTTTTTCACTGCTTTTTCTTGCTTCAAGAATCAATTCATGATTTTTCAGATCACCAATAACATTTCTCTTTGTTCATCATTCTTTCAAGAGCCAACAATTTTAACACTCATAAACAACAAGATCAAAAATATGCACTGTTCAAGCATTCATTCAGAAAACAAAAAGTATTGTCACCACATCAATATAATTAAATTAAATTCAATGATAAATTCGAAATTTATGTACTTCTTGTTCTTTTGAATTAAAACATTTTTCATTTAAGAGAGGTGAAGGATTAATGGATTTTATTCATAGCTTTAAGGCATGGTTACATACTAATGATCATGAAGTAGAGACACAAAACATAGATAAACACAACATTAAAAACCGAAAATAGAAAGAAATAAAGAACAAGGAATGAATCCACCTGAGTGAGGGTGGCGCCTTCTTGAAGGTCCAATGGTGCTTTTTGAGCTCCTCTATGTCTCTTCCTTACTTCTGTTGAATGATTCCTAGTAATTTTGGTGTTTCTTCCCTTAGTTGCTTCCAATATTTGTGTGGAGGATAACTTATTCCCTGAGGTATCTCAGGGATCTCTTGATTTGCAGCCATATGTTCTACCACTGAGCTATGACGGCTTATATTTTTTTCCATCTCCCAAGACTCAGAGGTGGAAGCTTTTGTCTTCCCTTTGAGGTTTCTCTGGCCTTAGGTGCCATTAATGGTAATGGAAAAGCAAAAAAAAGCTATGCTTTTACCACACCAAACTTAAAATATTGCTCGCCCTCGAGCAAGAAAGAAAAGAAGAGAAGAAGACGAAGAAGAAGAGAATGGAGGTGAGTGAGGGGAGATGGATTCGGCTATATGGGTGGGATTGGGTGGGAAAGAGAAGTTGAATTGTAAAGGTAGGTGGGGTGTATGGGGAAGAGTGGATAGATGTAGGTGGTGAATGAAAAATAGAAGGGATGACCATGAATGGAAAGAGAGAGGGCGAGGTAGGTGGGGATCCTGTGGGGTCCACAGATCCTGAGGTGAAAAGAAATACCATTCCTTCACCATATAGGCATGTAAAATGCCTTCGTGCATCATTCTGGCGTTTAAACGCCCATTGGTGCACGTTCTGGGCGTTCAACACCCATGTAATGCATGTTTCTGGCGTTGAACGCCAGTTTCATGCTTGTTACTGGCGTTCAGCGCCAGTTTGTCCTCTCTGGGCACATTCCTGGCGTTCAGCGCCAGGATGTTGCTTGTTTTTGGCGTTCAGCGCCAGAATGGTGCTTTGTTCTGGCGTTGAACTCCAGCCCGTGCGTCCTCCAGGGTGAAAAATTTTTTTCTTCTGTTTTTGACACTGTTTTTAATTTTTTTGATTTTTTTCGTGACTCCTCATGATCATGTACCTAATAAAACACAAAATAACAATAAAATAAAAATTAGATAAATAAAATTGGGTTGCCTCCCAATAAGCGCTTCTTTAATGTCAATAGCTTGACAGTGGCTCTCATGGAGCCACAAGGTGATCAGGTCAATGTTAGTGTAGTCCCAACACCAAACTTAGAGTTTGGATATGGGGTCTTAACACCAAACTTAGAGTTTGGTTGTGGCCTCACAACACCAAACTTAGAGTTTGACTGTGTGGGCTCTTCTTGACTCTGAACTGAGAGAAGCTCTTCATGCTTACTCTCTTCTATCACAGAGGGATGGCCATGTGCTTTAAACACAAGGTAGTCCCCATTCAATTAAAGGACTAACTCACCTCTGTTGACATCTATCACAGCTTCTGCTGTGGCTAGGAAAGGTCTTCCAAGGATGATGCAATCATCCTCTTCCTTCCTAGTGTCTAAGATTATGAAATCAGTAGGGATGTAAAGGCCTTCAACCTTTACCAGCACGTCCTCTACTATTCCATAAGCTTGTCTCAATGACTTATCTGCCAATTGCAATGAGAACAAGGCAGGTTGTACCTCAACGATTCCCAGCTTCTCCATTACAAAGAGTGGCATAAGATTTATCCCTGACCCCAGATCACATAGAGCTTTTTCAAAGCTCATGGTGCCAATGGTACAAGGTATTAAGAACTTGCCAGGATCTTGTTTCTTTTGAGGTAGAGTTTTCTGAATCCAAGCATCTAGTTCACTAATGAGCAAGGGAAGTTCACTTTCCCAAGTCTCATTACCAAATAACTTGGCATTCAGCTTTATGATAGCTCCTAAGTATTGAGCAACTTGCTCTCCAGTCACATCTTCATCCTCTTCAGAGGAAGAATAGTCTTCAGAGCTCGTGAATGGCAGAAGGAGATTTAATGGAATCTCTATGGTCTCTAGATGAGCCTCAGAGTCCTCTGGATCCTTAATAGGAAACTCCTTCTTGCTTGAAGGACGTCCCAGGGGGTCTTCCTCACTAGGATTTTCGTCCTCCTCCTCCCTTGTGCATTCGGCCACATTGATCACATCAATGGCCTTGCACTCTCCTTTTGGATTTTCTTCTGTATTGCTTGGGAGAATACTGGGAGGAGTTTCAATGACTTTCTTACTCAGCTGGCCCACTTGTGCCTCCAAATTTCTGATGGAGGATCTTGTTTCATTCATGAAACTGAAAGTGGCCTTTGACAGATCAGAGACAATATTGGCTAAATTAGAAGTGTTTTGTTCAGAATTCTCTGTCTGTTGCTGAGAAGATGATGGATATGGCTTGCTATTGCTTAGCCTATTGTGTCCACCATTGTTAAAGCCTTGTTGAGGCTTTTGTTGATCCTTCCAGGAGAAATTTGGATGATTTCTCCATAATGGATTATAGGTGTTTCCATAAGGTTCACCCATGTAATTAACCTCTGCCATGGCAGGGTTTTCAGGATCATAAGCTTCTTCAGAAGCTACCTCTCTAGCACTATTGGATGCATGTTGCAATCCATTCAGATTTTGATAGATTATGTTGACCTGTTGAGTCAACATTTTGTTCTGAGCCAATATGGCATTCAGAGCATCAATTTCAAGAACTCCTTTCTTCTGAGGCATCCCATTATTCACAGAATTCCTCTCAGAAGTGTACATGAACTGGTTGTTTGCAACCATGTCAATGAGTTCTTGAGCCTCTTCAGGCGTTTTCTTCAGGTGAATAGATCCACCTGCAGAATGGTCCAATGACATTTTCGAAAATTCAGAGAGACCATAATAGAATATATCTAATAGGGTCCATTCTGAAAACATGTCAGATGGACATCTTTTGGTCAACTGCTTATATCTTTCCCAAGCTTCATAGAGGGATTCACCATCTTTTTGTTTGAAGGTTTGAACATCCACTCTCAGCTTGCTCAGCTTTTGAGGAGGAAAGAATTTATCCAAGAAGGCAGTGACCAGCTTATCCCAGGAGTCCAGGCTATCCTTAGGTTGTGAATCCAACCATATTCTAGCTCTGTCTCTTACAGCAAAAGGGAAAAGCATGAGTCTGTAGACTTCAGGATCAACTCCATTCGTCTTTACAGTCTCACAGATCTGCAAGAACTCAGTTAAAAACTGATAAGGATCTTCAGATGGAAGTCCATAAAACTTGCAGTTTTGTTGCATTAATGCAACTAGTTGAGGCTTAAGCTCAAAGTTATTGGCTCCAATTGCAGGAATGGAGATGCTTCTTCCATCAAACTTGGACGTTGGCTTTGTGAAGTCACCAAGCATTCTCCTTGCATTATTATTATTATTTTCGGCTGCCATGTCCTTCTCTTGTTCGAAAATTTCTGAAAGGTTGTTTCTGGATTGTTTGTAATTTAGCTTCTCTTAATTTTCTCTTCAGAGTCCTTTCAGGTTCTGGATCAATTTCAACAAGAGTGCCTTTTTCCCTGTTCCTGCTCATATGAAAGAGAAGAAAACAAGAAAAGAAAGAGGAATCCTCTATGTCACAGTATAGAGATTCCCTTATGTTAGTAGAAGAAGAAAGGGGTTAGAAGAATGGAGATGGGGATTCGGATTTTTGGATGAAGAGAGGTGAAGAGAGGTGTTAGTAATTAAATAATTAAATAGAAGAAGAAAAGAGAAGGAAGATTTCGAAAATAATTTTTGAAAAAGAGGTTAGTAATTTTCGAAAATCAAAGACAAAATATAATTAAAATTAAAATTTAAAACAAAAAGAATTTTTGAAAAAGAGAGGGAGAATTTTTGAAAATTAGAGAGGGAAAAGTAGTTAGGTGGTTTTGAAAAAGATAAGAAACAAACAAAAAGTTAGTTAGTTGATTGAAAAAGATTTGAAATCAAATTTTGAAAAAGATAAGAGGATAAGAAGTTAGATAAGATATTTTGAAATCAAATTTTGAAAAAGATAAAATTTTTGAAAAAGATAAGATAAAAGATAAAAGGATAAGATAAAAATTTTAATAAAAAGATATTTTGAAAAAGATTTAATTTTTAAAAAGACTCAACTAACAAGAAACTACAAGATAAGATTCTAGAACTTAAAGATTGAACCTTTCTTAACAAGAAAGTAACAAACTTCAAATTTTTGAACCAATCACATTAATTGTTAGCTAATTTTCGAAAATTTGATATAAAGATGAGAAAAAGATTTTGAAAATATTTTGAAAAAGATTTTTGAAATTTTCGAAATTTATAAAAAAAAATGAAAAAGATATGATTTTTGAAAAAGATTTTGAAAAGATAAGATTTTTAAAATTGAAATTTTGACTTGATTTGTAAGAAACAACTAATTTTAAAAAATTTTGACCAAGTCAACCCAAAATTTCGAAAATTTGGAGGAAAATAAGGAAAAGATATTTTTTTGATTTTTTTGAATTTTTAATTATGAAAGAGAAAAACAACAAAAATTTTCAATGCATGAAATTTTTAGATCAAAACAATGAATGCATGCAAGAATGCTATGAATGTCAAGATGAACACCAAGAACACTTTGAAGATCATGATGAACATCAAGAACATAATTTTGAAAAATTTTTAATGCAAAGAAAACATGCAAGACACCAAACTTAGAAATCTTTAATGCATGGAAAATATGAATGCAAAAGTGCACATGAAAAACAACAAACAACACAAAACAAGAAATCATCAAGATCAAACAAGAAGACTTATCAAGAACAACTTGAAGATCATGAAGAACACTATGAATGCATGAGATTTTCGAAAAGAATGCAAGAAAAATTTTAAAAGCATGCAATTGACACCAAACTTAAAGATTAACACAAGACTCAAACAAGAAACACAAAATATTTTTTGGTTTTTATGATTTTCTAATTTTTTTTGTATTTTTATAAAATTTTTTTTTTCGAAAAACATTTTTGGAAAAACGAAAAAGAAAAGAAAAATTTTTGAAAAAGTTTTTTTGAAAAGAAAATTACCTAATCTGAGCAACAAGATGAACCGTCAGTTGTCCATACTCGAACAATCCCCGGCAACGACGCCAAAAACATGGTGGACGAAATTGTGATCACTATTCTTTGAGTTGCACTCATTGTAAAATTATGGAATTTAGAAATTGGCACGAGTGGACACAACTCCGTTCAACTAACTAGCAAGTGTACTGGGTCGTCCAAGTAATAAACCTTACGTGAGTAAGGGTCGATCCCACAGAGATTGTTGGTATGAAGCAAGCTATGGTCATCTTGTAGATCTCAGTTAGTGAGTGGAATCATAGGGTCAAATGGAATTAAATTGGATAAATAAAATAAGTAAAAGGGATAGAAACACTTATGCAGATTCATTGGTGGGAATTTCAGATAAGCATATGGAGATACTGCATGGCTCACGGACGCCTGCTTTCCTACTGCTTCAACCCAATCCTTCTTACTCCTTTCCATGGCAAGCTGTGTATAGGGGTTCACCATCAGCGGTGGCTACTTTCAATCCTCTCGGGAAAATGATCCTCTGCGGCTGTCACTCGCATGGCTAATCGTCTGGAGGCATCACCCATGGTTGATGGCTACATCCTATCCTCGCAGTGAAAACTACGCTCATGCGCTCTGTCACAGCACGGCTAATCACTGGTTGGTTCCCGCTCCTACTAGAATAGAATCCCTTGATTCTTTTGCGTCTGTCACTAACGCCCAGCACTTGCAAGTTTGAAGCACGTCACAGTCATTCATTACCGGAATCCTACTCGGAATACCACAGACAAGGTGAGACTTTCCGGATTCCCAGGATCCTACTCGGAATACCACAGACAAGGTGAAATTTTCCGGATCCTCATAAATGCCGCCATCTATCTAGCTTATACCACGAAGATTCTGTTGGGGAATCTAAGAGATACACATTCAAGCTCGGTTGCATGTAGAACGGAAGTGGTTGTCAATCACGTGCGTTCATAAGTGAGAATGATAATGAGGGTTACTTATCATCACATTCATCATGTTCTTGGGTACGAATGAATATCTTGGAATAAGAATAAGAGAGAATTGAATAAAAGAGAATAGAATTGCATTAATACTTGAGGTACAGCAGAGCTCCACACCCTTAATCTATGGTGTGCAGAAACTCCACCGTTGAAAATACATAAGTAAAAGGTTCAGGCATGGCCGAATGGCCAGCCCCCATGATCTGAGAACTAATCGTCCCAAGATGTCTAATACATTGATAAAAAGTCCTATTTATAATAAACTAGCTACTAAGGTTTACATGAATAAGTAATTGATGCATAAATCCACTTCCGGGGCCCACTTGGTGTATGCTTGGGCTGAGCTTGATCTATCCACGAGCTGAGGCTTCTCTTGGAGTTGAACTCCAAGTTATGACGTGTTTTGGGCGTTCAACTCCGGATCATGACGTTTTTCTGGCGTTTAACTCCAGACAGCAGCATGTACTTGGCGTTCAACGCCAAGTTACGTCATCAATTTCCGAATAAAGTATGGACTATTATATATTGCTGGAAAGCCCTGGATATCTACTTTCCAACGCCGTTGAGAGAGCGCCAATTGGAGTTCTGTAGCTCCAGAAAATCCATTTCGAGTGCAGGGAGGTCAGATTCCAACAGCATCAGCAGTCCTTTTGTCAGCCTTTTTCAGAGTTTTGCTCAAGTCCCTCAATTTCAGCCAGAATTTACCTGAAATCACAGAAAAACACACAAACTCATAGTAAAGTCCAGAAATGTGAATTTAACATAAAAACTAATGAAAACATCCCTAAAAGTAGCTTAAACTTACTAAAAACTACCTAAAAACAATGCCAAAAAGCGTATAAATTATCCGCTCATCAACAACCAAACATTAAGTTTGGTGCTGTGACATGTGCTATAAGTCAAGGAATGTCAATTTGTTCTAAGGCAGGAAGTTCATGAAAAGTGAACTATATCATGCATTGTTTTTAATTACTTTTTATTCTCTTAGCATAAAAAGGGCATCCCCATGATGCATAAATCAACAATGACAAGAGTTTCATTGATTTTCACATGAACAACTTGGTTGATTGAATTTATTGAGCCACACGGCCAAACATTAAGTTTGGTGTCCACCAAGGCTATATACGTGCTTAAAGGAGTCAGGGTTGATTGATGTGCCATGAGGAACACTTAGAATTAATTTTTGTCATAGCTTTTCAATTATTTACCGCCACTTTTTTTAATTCAATTTTGTCTTGTTTAGGCATAGGAAAGGGAAGATGAATGGAATGGACAAAAAGAGACAGGGTACGGTTAGCATGAAGAAGACAAATGGGTGACATGACTTTGGAAGCTATTCCTTTGGGAAGTGCAAATCTACACATTGTTGGAAGATGCCCTTAGGAGACCTAACCCACATGGCCAATGAAGAGGCAATCTTTGTCCTCATTCAACTTTGCATGCATACCGTTCATTCTCACCCTTTCAAGAAGCATCTTCACCATCCATCCTTCATCAATGTTGCTACATATAGCTTCACTTGGACCGTGCCTCATACCTCAAACCCCTACTTTCTTGCACTCACAAAATCATGCTTTGAGTTCCTTTTAAAAGTTCACTTCATAAACCGTACCCTCTGTTGCTCTAAACCACACTAGTTCTTTTGAGTTTCACAACCTTACTTTACCCTCAAGATATATTCTCATCCTATATCTCATAACACCAGCCATCCCTCTTCACCAACTCTCCACCTTTATTTGGTCAACACTTTAGGAAGATATGGCATCTTCCTCAAGCTTCAAAAGAAGGAGAGGGAAAGAACCTATTTTTGAGAGTGAATACGAATAAGACAGATGGAAGTTAAAATCATTGTTCCACCAAATTCAACTTGAGTGGGTGATACCTAAGGGGACACTTGCAGAGATCCCTTTCCAGCTGCACGAAGATAAATGCCTAGATATAAGAGAGAAGATCAGAAAGAGGAAGTGGTAAGCTCTTACCACACCAATCACCAGAATCAATGCTAGCATCATAAGGGAGTTTTATGCCAACACGGTGAGACTGGATACAACTATTGCCCCAACTTACATGAGTAATGTAAGGGGTGTGGAGGTAGTCTTTATTCTGAAGACCATTGATGAATCCATATTTGATGATGATTTTTTGTTAGAATTGAATGGATTTCATCACATAAACTTGCACTCATTCCCTTGAATAGCATGCTTTTGAACATTCCTCCCAAATTGTGCTTGATTAAAAAAATACGCTCTTTTGTGCTTAACTTGATCTATTTTATTCCATTTGGCTTCCATTTGATACCTTGATGTGTTTGTGAGTGATTCCAGGTGTATAAGGTAGGAATGGGTTGGAGAAAATGGAAGAAGAGCATGCAAAGTAGAGAAAACATGAAGAATTAAAGAAGATGAGTTCGGAGACCTGTGCGTGCGCACAACCTCTTGTGCGTACGCACAGGAGCCCAAGCAGAGCACGTGGATCATTTCAAGCGTGTCGTGCGCCCAGCCAAGCATCGCCTAGTGTGTGTGTGCACAGATACTCATAGGTTGAGATTTTCGCAAAGTGTGCGGACGCACAGACCTGTGCGTCCGCACAGGTGTCCGCGCATGACTTCATTAAAAAAGCACGTGACTCGCGATTTTAGGGCTTTGGAGGCCCATTTCTGAAGTCTTTTAGCTCATATTGGAAGGGGAATGAAGGACATAACATAGCATATCATTACTATAGTTTAGGAGGAGTAGTATGAGGTTTTTAGTTTTAGTTTTCTCTAAGTTTTTCATCTTCTCTATTAGGGTTTATCTTAGGGTTTTGCTTCCAAGTGTCATTTCCATTTTTGATCTTGGATTTTGCTAATTTCATTGTAAGTATTCTCTTGTTATTACTCTTTATAGTTACATTGTCATTATTCTTTCTTCTAATTCAAGCTATAGTTCAATTTTACTTCTCTTTGCAATTTCAATTTCTTGTTGATGAATTTGGTGTTTAATGTTTGTTCTATGCTTCCTTATGTTATTCTTGTTGATTGAGATCAATTGTAGCTGTTAATTTTAAGTCCTTTCTTTTTTTTCTCATGTTTAAGCTTTTTGTCCACCAAGTGTTTGACAAAATGTCAAACATCATTTTAGGCTGAATTTTTGTCTCTTGGCTTGGATAAAGTGAGCAATTGGGTTCCTAGAGTGGGAATGTCCAACATTTAGTGTCAATTCTCGAATTGTTAATTGTTCTTGTTACCACTATGCTTTCAACCTTCCATACATTTCTATGTTAATCTCTTCTATACTTTACTTGTTTATATTACATAGTCGGTTCTTTAATATCTTTATTAGTTCAATCATTACAATTTTACATGTTCTTTTATTGCTTTATATGTTCATTTCTTTATTGACACACCCCTTGATCACTACAATCGGAACTTGCACACTCATTGCCCTCAAGTGATTCCTTGGGAGACGACCCGGGAGTCAAATACTCTCGGTTTTAAATTGGTTTTGAGTTGTGACACATCTTGTGAATTTCCAATTTGATCGGTTGCCGATTGTTGGGTTTGGTCTATGCTTGCAACGTTAATCCTCTTTTAGTGTGTAAAAATCCAAACTCAAGCAATTGGCAATCACCTAGCTATCAAATTTTAGCACCGTTGCCGGGGACTTCACCTTAAGTGCAATAAGTGCTATGATTTTGGTTGTGTAAATATGTGAATAGTGTGAATAGTTGATTTTTAGTTTGCCATTTGGCACTAATTGGTAGGAGGCGCCTCTATCTTAATATTGATAGCAACTAACACTTTTTGTTTGTCTACTCCTAAGTAAATAGATATAGTTAGAATATATATATATACCTATTGGTTTATTGCTTTTATTCATATCATTGCGTTTTATTCGTCCTATTCATCATGAATTATCACCCTTTTGGCTTGGGGTCTAGTTGTTATCATGTTGTAGGGGCTAGCAATTCCAACGTTGAGAAACCTTGCCATCTTCCGGTTGAGATCTAAGATAGAACCTATTGGGCGGTGAAGAATTGCAATCCAGACTTAAAGGAGGGCGGGAATGGAACGTAAGCTCCAATTGGATGAATTAGAATGCTCAGTTCTACAAGGAAAAAGCTAAGGCATTCCATGACCAAAATATTAGCAGCAAGAACTTCAAGATAGGCGACGAAGTACTTGTGTACAATTCAAGGTTGCGATTGATGCTCGGTAAACTAAGATCTAGGTGGGATGGGCCATTTAGAGTGGTGGATGTCAAACCTTATGGGGTGGTGGAAGTGATTCACCCTACCAATGGAGTTAAGTTCAAACCTTTATCATACTCAACCCAAGCAAGCCAAGGAGTTGGAGATTTTCCTCCTTGGGGAAGTTTCTAAGTGACCAATGAAGCCATGCAAGTCCAACTTAGGACTCTAAACCAAAGTTCTTGGTGTGAGACACCCCACCATGGTGACATTTTTCTAATTCTATCTCTTGTTTATAGCTTTTTGAACTATTTATTTTCTTGTGATATAATGATTAGTTTAGATTTGATTGGATAATTTTGAGTTGCATAAGTTAAATTACTTGTGGACTATGATTTTGTGCTTGTTTGAATGATTTGGGGTTGGTATGTTGTTATGCTAAGGTTAGGAACCTTAGTTTTGAAGAGAAAATAAATTTCTAAAGCCGGGCATCTGTGCATACGCACCAAGCTTTGCGTGCGCACGAAACTATGTTTTTCGCCATCTGTGCGTCCGCACACGCATTAACATGCCCGCAGGTCGCAACGCCAGCACAGCCTGTGCGTGCGCGCTACCCCCTTTTCTCTTATCTGTGCATGCGCACAGCTTCGTGCATACGCACACGTTCCCTTTCGTGCTTCACCTGTGCGGCCGCACAGACGTGTGCGTCCGCACACCAATTGCAAGCCTCTCTGGTGGGAGCAATGGAACAGCTTGTGCGTGTGAACAGAAAAAAAATAATAAGAGTCCTTTTGTGTGCACGCACTCTGTTGTGCGCCTGCACATCTATATGTAACATCTCTGCTTGCAGCATTCACACGCTGTTTGCGTTCGCATTTTGCTTAAGTTTTTATCTCTGTGCGTCCGCACAGCCCCCTGTGCATCCCCACAGCTCGCGTTCTGTGCAATGACAGGGCAACCTGCCCTATTGAGAGGCAGTCCTCTCTTTTCACCTCTTCTTCATAACTACCCCCTCCCTCTCTTCTCTACCCAGTTTGCCTGTCAGCCTGCCGTCGGCCACCGCCGTCGTCAGCCCACTGTCGGCAACCACCACCTCTCTCTCTCTTTCTCTTACTTCTCTTCTCTTTTATTTCTTTCTTTCTTTCTCTTCTCTTTTCTCTATTCACCACTGGCGAGTTCTCTCCTCCAGTGCTTTTTTCGGCGGACCCAACCGTTGTGATTTCACAGTGGCTATAAGAAGTGCCACTATTCCTCCCTCGTTCTTGTTCTCTTCAACTCCTATACCTAAGGTTTTTTTATTTTTCGTTCTTTTTATGTTAATATTTTTGCATTTATTTTCATTTTAATTATGTGGCTTAGATTAAATTTGTTGCATTCTTAGTTATTCCTTTGTATTGCAAAGTGTTGTTGCTTGATTATTGGGTTGGTTAGGATCAATTTTGAGCTTAATTGTGATGAACTTGTACATTTCATACCACATGTTCGATAAAATGACTCAATGAACATCTTGTTTGATTCATATAACTTGGACATCATATGCTTTCAATTTATCTTTTGTTAGGTATATTGTGTGAATTGTGCAACTTCATTTGTGAATTTTGATGTTGATCAAATTGTTTTATCAATGCAATTCCTTGTTGGTATAGATTGAGTTCAACCGCCCATATTTTCAAAGTTTTGTGTACTTTGTTAATGGGTGACTTTAGTTGTAAATGCATTGTGTTGGTAGAATATAAGTTCCATTGTTCATCTTGGAATTTAAATTGAGTATTCACTTTACAAATGTTCAACCTTTGGTGATGTCTTGACCAAACATCTTTTGGCTTCTAATTAAAAGCATTGCAAATGTGATTAACACTTGTTGAGGATGAACAATTGACAATTCCTTTTTGGTGCTTGCTTGAAGTTGCTTGCATTTCTATGTTTTATATTTGCAATTTGAGCACTTACTTGTGAAGCCTTAAACTTTGAATTGCTTTAAGAGTGTGATTGCCGTTGTGTGTTTTCCAACCGCACGCACTATCGGAATATTCACACCGCCATTCTTGTGAATCACCCTATCTTCAACCTTCCAACTATGGATTCAGTTTTCTTGACTTTATTAAGTGCTTCCTCATTGTTCAAAGTTGTTGTTGTCCTATGACCTTGATATTTTCTGTTTTCTTTTTAGGATGTGAAAGAAGGGTAAGAAACCGGTCGCTTTACCGGTTGTACAACCTACAACCCACGCATCAAGACCACATTTCATGGATCGCCCGAGCGACAACCCGGACATCTTGATCAACCAAAGAGCCGAGTTCCAATATGGAAAATTCGAGACAAGGCCCATCCATTGGGAACAGACGCTTAAGGTTCCGATCAAGTACAAAATGGTCATCCCTGCACGGATCGCCTCACTTCATTGGGAGTTTCTTGAGCAAGACCTAATTGAAGTCAATGAAACCATGGTGCGGGAATTCTATGCCAACTACCAAAACTGGGAAGTGGAGTCAATATTCCTTTGGGGAAAAAGGTTGGGCTCTTCCAACCGAGCTATTGAAGCTATTCAGAAGATTCCCCACATTCCGCCTGAGAATGATGACTATTCAAGGATCAAGGTAAGTGTGTCCAAGGGCTGGATGTCTTTGACTCCCATACTTAAGAAAATTGGCTGCCCCGGTTATTGAAGGAAAAATGATTCCACACAAACTCACCGGCAAGTGTACCAGGTCGCATCAAGTAGTGGTAACTCACAAGAGTGAGGTCGATCCCACAGGGATTGATGGATTGAGCAACTTTAGTATGGTGATGAATTTTGTTAAGCGAATATTTGATGATTTGAGTGAAACTTGATTAATAAAAGTAAAATTGCAAGAAAATAAAAGGGAGAATGAAAATTGACAAAATCTTAAAGTGCAGAAAAAGTAAATTGCAGAAACTTAAAGTGCAAGAAAGTAAACAAGCTGGAACTTAAATTGCAAGAAATGTAAATGACTGAAACATAAAGTACAAGAAATGTTAATTGCTGAATCTAAATTGCTTTGAAATTTAAATTGCATGAAAAATAAAGGGATTTTAGGTACTGGGATTCAAAACAAAGCTGGAATTGTAAATTGAAGTAAATCAGAAAACTATGAGATGAAGAGAAATTGCAGAAGAACCATAACAGAATTGAAAAATTGCAGAAGAATAAAAACAGCAAGAAAGCTTAACTCAATTATGAAATCCTAAAAAGAAATTGACAAGTGCAGAAGAGTAATAAGAACAGAAAGCAAATATAGACCTCAATTACTCTCTTAACCAAAAAGTAAAGAAGAAATTGCAGAAGAAATAAAATGAAATCAGAAAAGAAGATTCCGATCCAATTTCCAATTCTTAGAACTATAAAAAGGAAAAGTAAAAGATGATTCTCAGATGAAGAATTTCAGTGGAGTTCTTCAATCTGAGTTCAAAACCCAGAAAAAGAAAATAGAAGTTGCAGAAGAAAGAAAATGAACAAGGAAAAGCTAGATCTGATCCTAATTCTCCAATTCTAAAATTCTAAAAAGGAAAAATAAAAAAAAGCTCCAAAAAAGTCCTTCTCAAATCAAACTTGCTCTTATTTATACACTTTCTATTTCCCTCATTTAACACTTGAAGTGGGCTTTTTGGTTTGGCCTTGAAAAAGTGGGTCAGGATGCATTTGTTGGTGCTCCCAGTAGAGCGTTTAGTTGACAAAGTGAACGTGGTGTTCACTCCCTCAGCGTGCATCCTTTGGTGCGCGCCTTCCTTACTTGGCGCTTTCTTTGTGAGCGTTGTGCTCCTTTATTGAGCACTTACTTTTTGGTTGAGCGCTGCACCATTTGGTGTGCAATTTCCTTCCTTGGCGCTCTCCTAGTGAGCGCTGCACCATAAGTGCTCCTCACGTGCGCACTTTTTCTTCATTGGCGCTCCTTTAATGAGCACTGCGTTAAGAGTTTGAGCACTGGCTATGTGTACGGGTGGCACAAGGCTTTGCTCTAAAGCTTGAAATCCACGAAAAAGGTAACTAAGTGAGCATGGTGCTCACTTTAGAAGTGAACGCTAGCCATGTTTACTAGTGAGCGTGGCGTTCTCTTTGTGAACGTAACACTTCCCTGATTTCTTCCCTTTTTTCTTCATTTCTTCACCTACAAGCAATCAATCAATAAATCAAAGTCTAACCAAAATCACAAGATCCTTGCACCATTCATAATATCAATTAATTCTTGCCTAAACCTAATGATTTTATTTAAAATAAATGATGTTTGGTTGATTCAAAATAATCATGAAATTCCACTCCAATCACTTACTTATTGTGCAAGAAAGTGCATAAAACCTAATGAAACAAGTGAAAAATGCTTGTAAAACTAGCAGGAGATGACTTGTCATCACAATACCAAACTTAAACCTTGCTTGTCCCCAAGCAAGCACTAAACATGAGAAGAAATGAACTGAAATAGAGAAGCATGTATGTCCTTATTTAGTAGGTAATAAAATTTGGTTCATGGGGTTTTATGCAGACAAAATGCAGCTCAATTATTCTTAGCTGTCAGATATGAAATGTCTCTTTAAGGATTCACTAGAGTTGCTGCTATAATTCCTTGTTCTTTGATTGATCCCTGTTATACTTTTCCTTATTTCTTTTGCTTTAGAAACTTATTTCTTAATGGTGGCTCAGTGTCAAGTGTTGCAGCATCCTTTTGGCTCAATTTTTCTTAACACTTCTTCACTACAGACACTTGGCTCACAATTCTTCTTGGGAACATTGATGCCCAGCATCTCTTTGGATCACTAAATGCTTTGTAGCTAGGTTGCTCTTGATAATGGGCATTCGGTTGGTAATCCCGGATTAGTTAATCCAGGTTACCAAGTTTTAAAAGACTCCTCAAAACCTAATTGTCCAAGCAGATCCTAGTACAAGAAGCACCACAGACATATGTCCTAAGGTCCAAGCTATTGGTGTCTAGCCTTATTATTTGTTTCTTTCATTTTTGTTGCCAATCCTTGGCTTTTCTTTTCTTTTTCTTTCTTACTTTTCTTTATTTTCTAGGGATGTTCATTAATTGAAGGTTTTATCACAGCAACTAAGTTCACACTACAAAGGACATTCTATTCTGCAGCTTTTATTATTGAGCTTATCATCTAATCAAGCAATTACCACCACTGAATTTCATTCTAATTCCTGCCACATTAGACAATCACTTTCTATTTCACACATTTTCTCTTATTGATGCAAAAAGAAACAAGACAGAATTTAATGCAGATGAGTGATAACAAGCATACAAACTAGAACACTTAGCAGACATCTACATCTATACTTGATTGAACACTTCAGCAAGGTTCATAGGAACCGTCAATTTAAAATGCTTCACAGAAAAAGGGATTAAGTGTCAATACAACCTCTTAGGAATGTCTCCTAGCTTTCCTTCTGTAACAACCCTGGTTTTCGAGTACGCGAGATCTTTTCTGAAAGTACGGAGAACTCCGGAGGATCAGTAAGGGGAGAAGCTCTGATATATTATCAAGTATCTCAATCCTAATTGTCATTATGTCATCTTTAAGCTAGAACCTTTTATGAGGCAAGCTCGATAATGCAGTTACGAAGAACATAGTTTTTGAACCGTATCGGTTTGGAGTTTTGATCCGGTTTTTCGTAAATAGTCTCAGTTTGACGAACCGGACTCGATCCATGAGAGAAGAGAGATAATAGGGTAATATCATCATTATATGAGTATTAGAAGCTTCTTGAATGATATTATAAGGTTACCTGGTCAGTTTTAGTTAAAAATAGAAAATCGGTTTAACCGGGTTCACAGTTTACTGGTGCAGCTTAGCACCAGCACTCTCTGATGACTTTAGCAATGCTAAGGCCTCATTATTCATGTTTTATTCCCATAATAAATATGTTACTAGTGTCATTTATGCTAGTAGCTCAGAAAATAATTTTTAGAGATGTTTTTGCAAGTGTTCCGATACACCTAGTTTTAGTTGTTATACACCTGAGATATTTTAATATTATTTTAATCCACCTCCAAGCCAACCAATCACAACTCACCCTACACCCCCAAAACCCCCAAGGCTGGCTCATTTTCACTTTGTGGCTGAAAATAGGTAGAGAGAAAAAGAGAGAAAAGTTCTTAGTTCCAAATCTTCAAAGCTTGATTTCTGCTGAACTAAAACTCAAATCAAAATTCCAATCCGACCAAAATGATCCTCTCTTCTTTCTCTACATGATCATATGACTTATCAAGGCTGGGATCAAGATGAGTTGGCTGCACCATCTCTCTTTTGATTCAGTTTCAAGGAAACATGGTTAAATATGTGTTTTCTTGATGTGATTTAGGAGGAAAAAGTGCTTAAGGACCACCTGAAAGTTTGATTGAATTAGGAGCAGCAAAACCAGGTAGGGTGTCACGAAATTAATCTTTATTATTTGTGTTTGAGATGTGTGAAGGTTGTATTATTTGGCTGTGCTAAAAGATGGTTGCATATGTGATTGATTCTTGGTGAAAATTTGGTGAAATTTTGATGAAATTTGATGAAATTCAAGCTTTAAAGTTCATGTTCTTGGGCAGCTGGAAAAACGAAACCCTAAGCTTAAATTGAGGTTCAATTTGTGTTGAAATCATGTAGAAAAGATGGGGTTTTAGTTGCTGCTAATTCATTATGAATTATAGTAAAATTCGGTTGCTGAAAAGACTGGAAAACGGGTAAAAACAGAGAAAGAATTTGAAGAATTTATGAAGAACATGAAGAACACTTTGAGTGTGATGAAGAACAATGAAGAACAGGCCTTAGATCTTAAAAAGGGCAAGGAAGTAAAATTTTTGGTGTTTAAGGGGTTGTTTAGTAATTTCTGAAAGTTATGGTGGTTAAAGTAGAAATATTAAAAGTTACGGGTGGTAAAAAGTGAATTTTAAAGGTTAAAGGTAAAAGGAAGTTAATTTTCGAAAATTAATAATAAAATAATAAATAATAATAAAATATTAAATAATAATATTTAATTAAAAATAATATTTAAAAAAAATAAAATAAACTACTCGTAAAAATTGGCATCGCTCTAACAAGGAACAGGCTCAAATATTAAATAATAGATAACAATTAGGAAGGATAAGTTAGTAACACTTAGCTTCTTGTATGACCATGGCATACTGGGAGTTGGGTCGTTACAAGTTGGTATCAGAGCAGTTCGTTCCCAATAGAGCCTGGGGAGTGGACTGACTATGCTTCATTGCATACTTTGTTGTGTGTCACATGCTTATAGGATATCAATGTGATATGTGTTGCATGATTGTCTCTGTGTTTTCATTCTGGGATTGTTCACACTTGACTTGAAGTGTTAAGACTGATCACCTTAATAATGATTGTTTGGTGTAAACAGGACCATGATGGGTTCACGGAGACGAGGCGTACGGGAAGGAATTCCTAATGTTAACTATGAGAGGGAACAGGAGACGTTCATGACTACCATGAACGCTGTGGCTGAGGCAGTGCGTGAGGCTGCAGTAGCAGCGGCTAGGGCTGTTGATCGTCTTGGAGTGAGAAACGGGAATGAGAATGAGCATGGGAAGATAGTGGAAATAATGAGAATAACTTAGGGCATCTCGAAAGACCTATGACCCTTGCGACTTTTCTGAAGGTAAAATTGCCTAAGTTTAAAGGTACACTCGTTGCAACTGATGCTGACAATTGGTTTCGAGCTATCGAACGATCACTGCGAGCACAGCATGTTCCGGAAGGCCAACACGTGGAGTTCGCTACTTATATGCTGGAAGGAGAAGCTGAGCATTGGTGGTAGGGGATACAGCGACTGTTGCAACAAGATGAAGGCGATATTCCTTGGAATACTTTTAAGGACGAATTTTATAAGAAGTATTTTCCGAGGGCAGCTCGTGATGCTAAGGAGATGGAACTTATGCAGCTGAAACAGGGTAATACAACTATTGCAAAATATGCCCGTAAATTTGATGCCTTGTGCCGTTTCTCTAAGATCTGCCAAGGGAATCCTGCTGACTTTGAAGAATGGAAGTGTTTGACGTTTGAAGGGGGTCTTCGTGAGGATCTGATGAGTTCAGTAGTCCAATTGGAGATATGAAATTTTGCTGAGCTGGTTAATAAGTGCAAGTTAGTGGAAGAATGTGCTAAGAAGGTAACTGCCTCTAAAGCAAGTCGTCAAGGATTTCCACCAAGGAACTATAATAGTTACAATTGGCAACCACGAAGGACAAACTTCAAGACCCCTGGTGTGCCACAGCGAAGGAACCCACAAGCTGGTAACGCTCCTGCTCGCCCTACGGGTGGAAACGGAGGTAGACCAAGGCAGGATAATGGTAAACGACCTCAACAGGCACAAGTGAATATCGCATGTAGGCAGTGTGGAAAGGATCATGGTACCAGGCCTTGCCAAATCAGAACATTTACTTGTTACAATTGTGGGGAACCGGGACACTTGGCGATGAGTTGCCCAAAAGGACTTTCTCGAAATCCAATACGAACCCAGCAACAAGGTCGAGTGTTTGCCATGACTGCTGATGATGCTATGCAATCAGACGCCCTGATCCAAGGTCAGTGTATTGTCAAAGATCGATTTCTAACTGTACTGTATGACTCGGGTGCATCGCATTCCTTTGTTTCTTTAACTGTTGCTCGTGAGTTGGGATTAGATTTCTCTGAGTTGAACTTTGATCTAATTGTCCATACACCTGCGTCCCAAAATGCTTTGACTAGTTTAGTGTGCCTGCAAGTACCATTCACTATTAGGAGCAGAACTTTTATACATGATCTAATCTGTTTGCCTCTATGTGGTTTAGACGTTATTCTAGGGTTAGATTGGTTATCTAAGTATCATGTTTTCCTTGATTGCTATGAAAGAACTGCTATTATTTCGTCTGATAGTTTAGATATTAAACCATTTCTGTCTCATACTTTATATCTGAATTCTGTAAGAGTTGCATTAGACGGGAGTGATTGTGAGGGGTACGTTCTGTTAGCGGCTAGCTTGAATGATAGTGAACTAAGCCTAGAATGAATCCAAGTAGTAAAGGAATTTCCTGATGTTTTCCCGGACGACATACCTGAGTTTCCTCCTCAGCGAGAAATAGAATTTAGCATTGAACTTGTACCTGGAACCGGACCGATTTCCATAGCACCGTACCGGATGTCACTGTTGGAACTTGAGAGTTGAAGAAGCAGTTGGATGAGCTACTTGGGAAGAAATTTATTCGTCCCAGCGCATCACCTTGGGGAGCTCCGGTATTGCTAGTAAAGAAGAAGGATGGTGGAATGAGACTTTGTGTAGATTACCGACAGTTAAATAATGTCACTATCAAGAACAAGTATCCACTTCCACGAATAGATGATTTGATGGACCAGTTAAAAGGTGCAATTGTGTTTTCGAAGATTGATTTGCGATCGGGCTATCACCAGATTCTAGTGAAAGAATCAGATATACCGAAGACTGCATTTAGAACTCGATATGGTCACTATGAGTATACGGTTATGTCGTTTGGACTAACTAATGCTCCTGCGATTTTCATGGATTACATGAATCGTATTTTCCATCCGTACCTTGATCAGTTCATAGTAGTCTTCATAGACGACATTCTCATCTATTCGAAGATAGAAAGAGAGCATGAAGAGCATCTAAGGACGGTATTGCAGATACTAAGGACTCGAAAGTTATATGCTAAACTATTAAAGTGCGAGTTCTGGACAGAGAAGGTGGCATTTTTGGGACATGTTATATCGCAGGGAGGAATTGCGGTGGATCCTTCAAAAATTGAAGCAGTAGTGGCGTGGGAACCACCTACGACCGTTACAGAAGTTCGGAGTTTTCTCAGACTTCCTGGATATTACCGAAGGTTTATTAAAGGATTTTCACAGATAGCCTTACCTCTGACTTACCTTACACGAAAGGAAGTTCCGTTCGTTTAGACGGCTGAGTGTGATAGAAGTTTCAAGATGCTTAAGGAAAAGTTAACAACTGCACCTGTATTAGTACTACCCGACCCACAGAAACCTTTTGAAGTATACTGTGATGCCTCTCATAAAGGAGTTGGATGTGTGCTGATGCAAGACAAAAATGTGGTAGCTTATGCTTCCCGGCAGCTGAGACCTCATGAACGAAATTATCCGACGCATGTTTTGGTGTTGGCTGCAGTAGTGTTTGCTCTGAAGATCTGGAGACACTATTTGTATGGCGCTCAACTAGAAGTTTTCTCTGACCACAAAAGTTTAAAGTATATCTTTGACCAGAAGGATCTTAATATGCGACAGCGAAGGTGGATGGAGTTCCTGAAGGATTATGATTTTAAGTTAAGTTATCACCCAGGAAAAGCGAACGTGGTGGCAGACGCCTTGAGCAGGAAGAATTTGAGTATCTCTTGGATGATGATAAAGGAAGAGAAGCTACTCGTGGAATTTGAGGACCTTAAGTTGGCTATGACTGAGACGTCAAATGGAGTCCATTTGGCCCAATTGCATATAACACCAAATTTTAAGATTAGGATTCAGCAAGCACAAGCACAGGACTTAGAAATGATGACGATGCTGAGATGGATGAAAGTAGAAGAACCAGAAGCTGTAAGACTAGATCGTAGCAGTCTTTGGAGATACAAGAACAGAATTTGTGTGCCTAGCTCTGGAGATTTATGGCAAAGGATTCTTGCAGAAGCTCATCAAAGTAGATTTTCTATACATCCTGGAGTAACAAAGATGTATCAGGATTTGAAACAAATGTTCTGGTGGCCGGGTTTGAAGAAAGAGGTAGCTGATTATGTCTCAAAATGTTTAACCTGCCAGAAGGTAAAGGTGGAACACCAGAGACCATCAGGAACCCTGCAACCCTTAGAAATACCACAATGGAAATGGGAGCAGATCACTATGGATTTTGTTATGGGATTGCCAAGGACTTCAACGGGACACGATGCCATTTGGGTAATTGTGGACAGGTTGAAAAAATCAGCGCACTTCCTTCCGATTCGAGTTGACTATACATTAGAAAGGCTGGCACGGATATACATTCAAGAAATCGTACGATTGCACGGAATACCTTCGTCAATTGTTTCAGATTGAGATCCGAGGTTTACTTCCAGATTATGGGGAGCTTTCCAAAAAGCATTGGGAACAGAATTGCATATGAGTACAGCATACCATCCTCAGACAGACGGACAATCAGAGCGGACAATCCAGACATTGGAAGACATGTTAAGATCTTGTGTGATGGACAACCAGGGCAGTTGGGATAGGTATTTGCCATTGGTCGAGTTCGTCTATAACAACAGTTACCAACAAAGTATCGGGATGGCACCATTTGAAGCTCTCTATGGAAGGAGATGTCAGACACCATTGTGTTGGAATGATGATGGAGAAGCTAGTGTCTTGGGTCCAGACTTAGTGCAAGAAACTACTGAGAAGATAAAAGGGATTCGACCAGAAGATCCAGACAGCACAGAGTCGTCAAAAGAGCTATGCCGATAATAGACGTAAACCCTTAGAGTTTAGTGAGGGAGACCATGTCTTTCTTAAAGTAACCCCGACTACTGGAATAGGTAGAGCCCTTAAGACTAAAAAGCGTAACCCACAATACATAGGACCTTTCCAAATACTTAAAAGAGTCAGTCTAGTAGCTTATCAAGTAGCCCTTCCTCCATATCTATCAAACCTTCATGATGTTTTTCATGTCTCGCAACTTAAGAAATATATTCCCGACGAGAGTCACATTTTAAAACCAGATACAGTACAGTTACGAAACGATTTGACATATCAAGCATCACCAGTTCAGATCGTAGAAAGAAGTGATAAGCAGCTGAGAGGCAAGACTGTTCGCTTAGTCAAAGTAGCTTGGGGACAAAGAGGAGAAGAAGAACACACTTGGGAACTGGAGGATAAGATGAAAGCTAATTACCCGCATCTATTCTCAGGTAACTGAAATTTTGAGGGCAAAATTTTCTTTTAGGAGGGTAGAATGTAACAACCCCGGTTTTCGAGTACGCGAGATCTTTTCTGAAAGTACGGAGAACTCCGGAGGATCAGTAAGGGGAGAAGCTCTGATATATTATCAAGTATCTCAATCCTAATTGTCATTATGTCATCTTTAAGCTAGAACCTTTTATGAGGCAAGCTCGATAATGCAGTTACGAAGAACATAGTTTTTGAACCGTATCGGTTTGGAGTTTTGATCCGGTTTTTCGTAAATAGTCTCAGTTTGACGAACCGGACTCGATTCATGAGAGAAGAGAGATAATAGGGTAATATCATCATTATATGAGTATTAGAAGCTTCTTGAATGATATTATAAGGTTACCTGGTCAGTTTTAGTTAAAAATAGAAAATCGGTTTAACCGGGTTCACAGTTTACTGGTGCAGCTTAGCACCAGCACTCTCTGATGACTTCAGCAATGCTAAGGCCTCATTATTCATGTTTTATTCTCATAATAAATATGTTACTAGTGTCATTTATGCTAGTAGCTCAGAAAATAATTTTTAGAGATGTTTTTGCAAGTGTTCCGATACACCTAGTTTTAGTAGTTATACACCTGAGATATTTTAATATTATTTTAATCCACCTCCAAGCCAACCAATCACAACTCACCCTACACCCCCAAAACCCCCAAGGCTGGCTCATTTTCACTTTGTGGCCGAAAATAGGTAGAGAGAAAAAGAGAGAAAAGTTCTTAGTTCCAAATCTTCAAAGCTTGATTTCTGCTGAACTAAAACTCAAATCAAAATTCCAATCCGACCAAAATGATCCTCTCTTCTTTCTCTACATGATCATATGACTTATCAAGGCTGGGATCAAGGTGAGTTGGCTGCACCATCTCTCTTTTGACTCGGTTTCAAGGAAACATGGTTAAATATGTGTTTTCTTGATGTGATTTAGGAGGAAAAAGTGCTTAAGGACCACCTGAAAGTTTGATTGAATTAGGAGCAGAAAAACCAGGTAGGGTGTCACGAAATTAATCTTTATTATTTGTGTTTGAGATGTGTGAAGGTTGTATTATTTGGATGTGCTAAAAATTGGTTGCATATGTGATTGATTCTTGGTGAAAATTTGGTGAAATTTTGATGAAATTTGATGAAATTCAAGCTTTAAAGTTCATGTTCTTGGGCAGCTGGAAAAACGGAACCCTAAGCTTAAATTGAGGTTCAATTTGTGTTGAAATCATGTAGAAAAGATGGGGTTTTAGTTGCTGCTAATTTATTATGAATTATAGTAAAAATCGGTTGCTGAAAAGACTGAAAAACGGGTAAAAACAGAGAAAGAATTTGAAGAATTTATGAAGAACATGAAGAACACTTTGAGTGTGATGAAGAACAATGAAGAACAAGCCTTAGATCTTAAAAAGGGCAAGGAAGTAAATTTTTTGGTGTTTAAGGGGTTGTTTAGTAATTTCTGAAAGTTAGGGTGGTTAAAGTAGAAATATTAAAAGTTACGGGTGGTAAAAAGTGAATTTTAAAGGTTAAAGGTAAGAGGTAAGTTAATTTTCGAAAATTAATAATAAAATAATAAATAATAATAAAATATTAAATAATAATATTTAATTAAAAATAATATTTTAATAAAAATAGTAAAATAATGCGGAACAGGCAGTTTTCTGTAAAAGCTTTAGAAAGACAACTTTAAGTGCAAAATCTTATAATTACCCTCATAAAACACTTAGGGTGTGGTAAGAACACATTAGTGAGGCAAAGATAAAGAAAAGATAAAAAGTTGAAGAAAAGATAAAAATCGAAGAAAAAGTCTGTAAAATTTTAACAATTGAGAAACAGACAGAGACTAGTGAACAAACTAGGGCAACATAGTTAGTTCTTGATTTGCGAATAGGGTTAGGTATTATATGAAAAGTTAAACTGTTTTAGTATAGACTTAATGAACCTATACTTGGGGCAGGCTAACTAATCATATCGAAATTTACATAAGCCTTAAATACATACGTTAAATAGATCAAGCAGAATAAAGTGAGGAAGCGCAGAGAAAGGAACAAACAGAGCAGAATAAAGAGACAAAGCGAAGAGAGTAATATGATAAAGAGTAGAGAACCTATTGAGAGGTCATCTGTTGCATGAAGGAAACCTCAGAGATATCCATATGTTCTTCTACTACATTGTAGCAGTCAGATAGATAATGGTGCAACCACTGAGAAACGCTTTCCTGCGGTACAGATCCATATTTTATTTCTGTAAGACAGAAGGGTTATTTCCTGCTACAGAAGTACCGTGACCACCTGTTCCATTTCTGTAGTGGCAGAGGGGTTACTTCCTGTATACAGAAGGTGTGTCGGCATACATCCCTGCAGTGGCAGATGTGTTATTTCCTGTATGCAGTGGACCCTATGGTGGCAGAGGGGTTATTTCCTGTACACAGGGGTATAGCCAATAGGAAAGCCTTATCCAGACAGAGGTTGCTGGATAACGTCGGGAGCGGGTTAGTAACCGACAGATGAGCTCATTACCTGCACTAGGACTAGACATGCATCATTCTTGTCTGCGCATTACTCTCTGTTGCATTCCTACTTGTGTTTGATATATTTCTTTATGTTTGTTTGCTTGAGTGCTATGTCTATGCTTTATTTTCTTGCACTCTTCTGTTTGTGTTCTGTTTTCTATTTTCCCTATCTATTTTAACTACTGTTTACTACTTTACTGTATTCTAATATCCATCTGCTAATCGAAAATGAATAAATGAATGTAACTAACAACCCCGATCCTACTAAGAACTCCCCAGTTCTTACCCCTTCTCTCCCTTCCTCCCCCTCAGATTGAGACTGGCGTGATCTTCTATGAGTTCGAGGACCCTTACGTCTACGAGGATCCGGTAAATCACAGTTACTTCATCATGGGATTGGAGCCTCGTATTAGACGATATGCGTTACCTAATCGAGCCTTTCAACATCCTCTGTCTAGCCCGCATTTTGACCCTGATGCTCCTTACGACTTTCCCTTATCCTGGTTACATCCTGACACACCTGTACATCCTTTTCCTGATGATCCTGAGCACCCTATACCAGCTCAACCTTTGAATGAGGTGGAACCTGAGCCTATCATTCCTGATGAGCCCGAGTTAGCTGGTGACTACGTACCCGTGATACCACCAGAGTGGGACTTTCCTCCTGAGCCAATCCCTGACTTTCCACAGCCTGATGAGCCGGCACTACCGGACGGTGGGGTAGCTCCTATATACGCGAACGGACCTGTGCTCACGAATGGTTTTGTACATAGTGACAGCAGTGTTTCTGGTGGATCTGAGGGTATAGTTGTAGCTGCGGATGATGAGGAGGAGGAGGATCCTGAGATAGAGATAGAGCAGGTTGAGGAGATGGACGAGCCTCACGGCGATTCTCCGAACGGCCACGAGTAGATATAGTTTGACTGCGGAAGGGGCATTCTTTTGATGACACTCTAGTCTAACATTATCAGATAGATAGTCTCTCACTTGTGTTAGTACACCCGAGAGCTAGGAGCTATATAGTGGCTAGGCTAGCCTGGGTGCCAGTTTAGCGGCTTTTTGTATGGGCCAGGCCCTGGGAGTGTCGTGTAAATATTAGCTACGTAGGATGACGAGGATGTAAACTGACTTGATCTTGTGTAAACGCTACATGTTTTGTTATTGTGTACATGATGTATATTATCTGCTGTGTTTCTATGTTTCTTTATGCCACTTTTCTATTATCCTCATTATATGCTTGTTTATTTTACCTGAACGTCCGCAACAAAAAAAAATAATAAAATAAACTACTCGTAAAAATTGGCATCGCTCTAACAAGGAACAGGCTCAAATATTAAATAATAGATAACAATTAAGAAGGATAAGTTAGTAACACTTAGCTTCTTGTATGACCATGGGATACTGGGAGTTGGGTCATTACACCTTCTGTCATCCTTATTTATCTCTGTTGTATCTCTTTTGGATGATGATGCAGATTCCTTCTAGAGGTTGAATGTTTTCCTACACCATCCTTAGGGGTTGCTTGTTTCCCAAGCCCTTAAGTAATTGGTTAGCATGCATGAATTGTTTGTACACTTTTGAAATTTCTTTGGTGTGTGAACACCAAACTTAGTACCTTGCCAACACCTCTTATGCAACAAATCATCCATCTACATGAAACCTTGTGCCTTTGCTTGAAGTTAGTAAAACTAAAAACTAGAAAACAGACAATGGTTGAGTAGTTTCCCTGATTGTTTAGAACTAGTAACCATTTATGCAGAGGGTTGAAATTTGCTTTTAAATGAGATTTTTGGTGGAAGACCAAACTTAGCACCCTTCATTCACCCTTAAATTGTTTTGGTGTGCAACAACAAACTTAGCTCCTTGCAATACAGATAAATCTGCTTAACCTTTTTATTGAAATAATTAGGAAAAGAAAACTACCTCTGGTTGGGTTGCCTCCCAACAAGCGCTCTTTTAATGTCACTAGCTTGACATCCTTCATTCTTGGTCAACTTAATTCCTGAACCTCCTTCTCTTTGTCCTAATGGCCTCCCAAGTAATGCTTTGCCCTGTGACCGTTTGCAGTGAAGATGTCCTTTGTTACTTCATCCATAAGGTCAAGGCTTCCATAAGGAAGAACCTTTGTCACCAAGTAGGGACCAGTCCATTTGGACTTGAGTTTGCCAGGGAAAACTTTGAGCCTGGAGTTATACAAGAGTACTTGCTGTCCTAGTTCGAACTCCTTCTTTGAGATCCTTTTGTCATGCCATCTCTTAGCCTTTTTCCTTGTAAATCTTAGCATTTTCATAGGCTTCCAGTCTAAACTCATCCAACTTATTTAGTTATAGTAGCCTCTTCTCTCCTGCTGCTTGAGAATCAAGGTTGAGAAGTTTAGTGGCCCAGTAAGTTTTATGTTCTAACTCCATAGGAAGATGACAAGATTTGATATAGATTAACTAAAATGGTGACTTCCCGATTCGAGTTTTGAATGCTGTTCTGTATGCCCACAGAGAGTCATCTAATTTTCTTACCCAGTCTTTCCTTGTGATCCCTACAATTTTCTCTAAAATTTTCTTCAGCTCCTTGTTTGCCAATTCAGCTTGGCCATTAGTCTGAGGGTGATATGGTGTGGCTACTTTATGGATTACTCCATATTTGAGAAGCAGCTTTTTAGTACACGAAATCGTAATACACAACTTCGTGCAGCTGACCAGCAAGTGCATTGGGTCATCCAAGTAATACCTTACATGAGTAAGGGTCGATCCCACGGAGATTGTCGGCTTGAAGCAAGCTATGGTTATCTTGTAACTCTTAGTCAGGAGATTAATGATAAAAATGATTTTTGTTTATGAAGAATATATAACATGAAGTGAAAAGTACTTGTGATTCAGTAATGAGGAACAGGTTGAGGTTTTGGAGATGCTCTGTCTTCTGAATCTCTGCTTTTCTACTGTTGTCTTCTTCACTCACACAAGGTTCCTTCCATGGCAAGCTGTATGTTGGTGGATCACCATTGTCAATGGCTACCATCCGTCCTCTCGGTGAAAATGGTCCAACTATGGGTTTTGTAGGGCTAATCATCTGTCGGTTCTCACTCGTGTTGGAATAGGATCCATTGATCCTTTTACACACTGTCAATGCGCCCAACATTTGTGAGTTTGAAGCTCGTCACAGTCACCCCTTCCCAGATCCTACTCGGAATACCACAGACAAGGTTTAGACTTTCCGGATCTTAAGAGTGCTGCCAATTGATTCTATCTTATACCACGAAGACTCTGGTTTCACGGATTTGAACACTCTGTTGTCAGGAGAGGCAATCAAACTTGTGAACCAAGAACCCAAGAGATACACACTCAATCTAAGGTAGAACGGAAGTGGTTGTCAGGCATGCGTTCATAAGTTGAGAATGGTGATGAGTGTCACGAATCATCACATTCATCATGTTGAAGTGCGAATGAATATCTTTGAATAGAAACAAGCGTGATTGAATAGAAAACATAAATAATTGCATTAATCCATCGAGACACAGCAGAGCTCCTCACCCCAACCATGAGGTTTAGGGACACATGCCATAGAAGATACAAATTCAGATGTAAAATGTCATGAGATACAAAATGAATCTCTAAAAGTAGTTTTTATACTAGACTACTAACCTAGGTTTATAGAAAATAAGTAAGCTAAGATAGATAGTGCAAAAATCCACTTCCAGGGCCCACTTGGTGTGTGTTTGGGCTGAGCATTGAAGCTTTCACATGCATAGGCTATTCCTGGCGTTAAACTCCAGCTTTTATGCTAGTTCTGGCGTTTAACGCCAGAAAAAGGTAGAAAGTTGGCGTTAAAACGCCAGTTTGCGTTATCAAAACTCGGGCAAAGTATGGACTATTATATATTGCTCAAAAGCCCAAGATGTCTACTTTCCAACGCAATTAAGAGCGCCCCTATTGGGCTTCTGTAGCTCCAGAAAATTCATTTCGAGTGCAGGGATGTCAGAATCCAACAGCATCTACAGTCCTTTTTCAGCCTCTGAATAAGATTTTTGCTCAGGTCCCTGAATTTCAGCCAGAAAATACCTAAAATCACAGAAAAACACACAAACTCATAGTAAAGTCCAGAATTGTTATTTTTGCATAAAAACTAATAATTATATACTAAAAACTAACTAAATCATACTAAAAACTACCTAAAAACAATGCCAAAAAGCATATAAATTATCCGCCCATCACAACACCCAACATAAATTGTTGCTTGTTCCCAAGCAACTGGAAACAAATTAGGATAAAAAGAAGAGAATATACTATAAATCCTAAAGTATCAATGAAGCTTAGTTCAAATTAGATGAGCGGGGCTAGTAGCTTTTTATTTCTAAAAGTTTTGGCATCTCACTTTATCCTTTGAAGTTCAGAATGATTGGCATCCATTAAAAACTCATAATTTAGATAGTGTTATTGATTCTCCTAGTTTAGTACGTTGATTCTTGAATGTAGCTACTTTATGAGTCTTGGCCGTGGCCCTAAGTACTTTGTTTTCTAGTATTACCACCGGATACATAAATGCCACAGACACATAATTGGGTGAACCTTTTCAGATTGTGACCTAGCTTTGCTAGAGTCCCCAGTTAGAGGTGTCCAGAGTTCTTAAGCACATGACTTTAACCACTTAGTCTCAAGTTTTTCACTTGGACCTTCATGCCACAAGCACATGGTTAGGGACGGCTTGATTTAGCCGCTTAGGCCATGATTTTATTCCTTTGGGCCCTCCTATCCATTAATGCTCAAAGCCTTGGATCCTTTTTACCCATGCCTTTTGATTTTAAGGGCTATTGGCTTTTCCTGGTTGCTTTTTCTTTTTCTTTTTTTTCTTTTTCACCATTTTTTTCGCAAGCCTTGTTATTCACTGCTTTTTCTTGCTTCAAGAATCAATTTCACGATTTTTCAAATTATCAATAACATTTCTCTTTGTTCATCATTCTTTCTAGAGCCAACAAATTTAACATTCATAAACTTCACTATAAAAAATATGCACTGTTCAAGCATTCATTCAGAAAAAAAAAAGTATTGCAACCACATCAAAATAATTAAACTAATTTCAAGATAAAATTTGAAATTCATGTACTTCTTGTTCTTTTGTAATTAGGAATATTTTTCATTTAAGAAAGGTGAAGGATTCATGGAATTATTCATAACTTTAAGACATAGACACTAGACATTAATGATCATGTAATGAAGCTAAAACATAGTCAAATATAAAGCATAAAAATTGAAAAACAGAAAAAATAAGAACAAGGAAATTAAATAATGGGTCCACCTTAGTGATGGCGGCTAGTTCTTCCTCTTGAAGATCTTATAGAGTGCTTGAGCTCCTCAATGTCTCTTCCTTGCCTTTGTTGCTCCTCCCTTAGTGCTTTTGGTGCTCCTATCCTTAGTTGCTCCCAATAGTTGTGTGGAGAAAAATGTATCCCTTGAGGCATCTCAAGGATTTCTTAATGAGAGAATTCCTCATGCTCTTGTTAAGGTCCATGAGTGGTCTCTCTTGGTTGCTCCATCCACTTTCTAGTGATGGACTTTTTGAGATGAATTTCTCCATCTCTCATGACTCAGAGGTGGAAGCCACTGCCTTTTCTTTCCTCTTTCTAGAGGTTTCTCCGGCCTTAGGTGCCATTAATGGTTATGGAAAACAAAAAGCAATGCTTTTTTCACACCAAACTTAAAAGGTTTGCTCGTCCTTGAGTAAAAGAGGAAAGAAAGAAGGAGAAGAAGAAAAGAAGTGGGAGATGGAGGCTTGAGAGGGTTATTTATAGGGTAAGGGAGAGAGGGTAACCGTGTGGAGAATGGGTGGGTTTGGGAGGGAAATGGTTTGAATGTGAATGGTGAGGTAGGTGGGTGTTGGGGGAATAGTGTTATAGAAATGTGTGGAGAAGAGGGAGAGTGAGGTGGGGTAGGTGGGAATCCTGTGGGGTCCACAGATCCTGAGGTGTTAAGGAATTCTCATCCTTGCACCTTCCTGGCATTTAAACGCCCATTGTGTGCCAAATCTGGCGTTAGACGTCAGTTCTGCTACCTTTCCTGATGTTAAACGCCAGGCTGGTGCCCCTTTCTGGCATTTAACACCAGCCAGACACCAGACAGCCTTTTCTGGTGTTAAATGCCACTCTGGCTTCCGATTCTGGTGTTTAACACCCAGAATGCTGCCAGACTGGGCGTTAAACGCCCATTCTACTATCCTTACTAGCGTTTAAACGCTAGTAAGCCTGTCCGTTAGGGTGTGTTGTTTTTGATGTTGTTTTGATTCCGCTTTATTTCTACAGCCATTTTTATGATGCCACATGATCATCAACCTAAGGAAAACATAAAATAACAATGGAAAATGAAATGAAAAAGTAATTAACATAGAAAAATAAGATTGGGTTATCTCCCAATAAGCGCTTCTTTACTATCTTTAGTTGGACTTTTACTGAGCTTTAGTCTAGTCTCAGTTTTAAGCATTCTTGCTCAACATTGCTGTCAAGATAATGTTTGACTCTCTGTCTATTAACAATGAACTTTTTGTCAGAGTCAATATCCTGAAGCTCTACATATCCATATGGTGACTGATCACATATGGTCCCCTCCACCGAGATTTTAATTTCCCAGGGAACAATCTGAGCCTAGAGTTAAATAGTAGAATCTTCTATCTTGGCTCAGAGACTCTGGATGACAGTTTCTTGTCATGCGACCTTTTTGCTTTTTCTTTGTAAACTTTTGCATTTTCGAAAGCATTGAGTCTGAATTCCTCTAGCTCATTCAACTAGAGCAATCTTTTCTCTTTAGCTAACTTGGCATCAAGGTTTAGGAATCTGAATGCCTAGTAGGTCTTGTGTTCCAGTTCCACTGGTAGGTGACAGGCTTTTCCATACACAAGCTGGTATGGAGAGGTCCCTATAGGAGTTTTGAATGCAATTCTATATGACCATAGAGCATCATCCAGACTCCTTACCTAATCCTTTCTACGGGTATTTACAGTCTATTCCAAGATTTGTTTTACTTCTCTATTGAGATTTCAGCTTGCCCATTTGTTTGTGAATGATATGGAGTTGCCACTTTGTGGTTAATTCCGTATCGGATCAGAGTAGAGTCAAGCTGTTTATTACAGAAATGAGTTCCTCCATCACTGATTAGTATTATGGGGACACCAAATCTGCTGAAGATATGCTTCTGGAGGAACTTCAACATTGTCTTAGTATCATTAGTGGGTGTTGCAATTGCCTCTACCCATTTAGACATAATCTACTACCACGAGAATATAAGTGTTTGAGTATGATGGTGGGAAAGGCCCCATGAAGTCTATACCCCATACATCAAACAACTCAATCTCTAAGATCCTTTGCTGAGGCATGGCATAACCGTGAGGCAGATTACCAGCTCTTTGGCAACTGTCACAGCTACGTACAAACTCTCAAGAGTCTCTATAGAGAGTAGGCCAGTAGAAACCACATTGGAGGACTCTTGTGGCTGTCCGCTCACTTTCGAAATGTCCTCCATATTGTGATCCATGGCAATGCCATAGAATCTTCTGTGCCTCTTCTCTGGGCACACACTTGCGGATCATTCCATTTGCACATCTCTTAAAGAGATATGGTTCATCCCACAAGTAGTACTTTGTATCAGTAATTATTTTTTTTGTTTGCTGCCTGTTGTACTCTTTGGGTATGAATCTTAACGTTTTATAGTTTGCAATGTCTGTAAACCACGGTACATCCTGAATGGCAAAGAGTTTCTCATCCGGGAAGGTTTCAGAGATCTCAGTAGAGGGGTGGGACACCCCTTCTACTGGTTCTATTCGGGACAGGTGATCTGCTACTTGGTTCTCTGTCCTTTTTCTGTCTCTTATTTCTATATCAAACTCTTGCAGAAGCAACACCCATCTTATGAGCCTGGGTTTTGAATCCTTCTTTGTGAGTAGATATTTAAGAGTAGCATGGTCAGTATACACAATCACTTTTGATCCTATTAAATAGGATATAAACTTGTCAATGGCATAAACCACTACAAGCAGCTTTTTTTCTGTGGTTGCATAATACTTCTGTGCGTCATTCAGAACACGGTTGACATAGTAAATGACATGCAGAAGCTTGTTATGTTGTTGTCCTAATACTGCACCAATAGCATGGTCACTGGCATCACACATTAATTCGAATGGTAATGTCCAGTCTGGTGCAGAAATGACAGGTGCTGTGACTAACTTAAACTTCAGAGTCTCAAAGGCCTGCAAACACTCTAAGTCAAAGACAAAGGGTGTATCAAAAGCTAGCAGATTGCTTAGAGGTTTTGCAATTTTTGAAAAATCCTTTATAAACCTCCTATAGAATCCTACATGCCCCATAAAGTTTCTGATTGCCTTAACATTGGCAGGTGGTGGTAATTTTTCAATTACCTCCACCTTAGCTTGATCCATCTCTATTCCCTTGTTCAAAATTTTATGCCTAAGGACAATTTTTTCAGTCACCATAAAGTTACATTTTTCCCAGGTTAAAACCAGGTTAGTATCTTGGCACCTTTTTAGAACAAGTGCTAGATGATCAAGACAGGAGTTGAATGAGTCTCAAAATACTGAGAAGTCATCCATGAAGACTTCCAAAAATTTTTCCACCATATTAGAGAAAATAGAGAGCATGCATATCTGAAAAGTTGCAGGTGATTGCACAGACCAAATGGCATGCTTCTGTAGGCAAATACTCCAGATGGACATGTGAATGCTATTTTCTCTTGATCCTGAGGATCTACTGTAATTTGGTTATAGCCTGAATAGCCATCCAAAAAGCAGTAATAGTCATGACCTGCTAGTCTTTCTAGCATCTGGTCTATGAATGGTAAAGGAAAGTGATCCTTCCTAGTGGCTGTATTGAGCCTTCTGTAGTCAATACACATGCGCCACCCTATGACTATTCTTGTAGGAACCATTTCATTCTTTTCATTATGAACCACTATCATGCCTCCCTTCTTGGGAACAACTTGGACAGGGCTCACCCAAGGGCTATCAGAAATAGGATAAATGATCCCGGCCTCTAGTAATTTAGCGACCTCTTTCTGCACCACCTCCTTCATGGCTGGATTCAGCCGCCGCTGTGGTTGAACTACTGGCTTGGCATCATCCTCCAATAGGATCTTGTGTATGCATTTAGTTGGGCTAATGCCCTTAAGATCACCTATGGACCACCCAAGAGCTGTCTTGTGTGTCCTTAGCACCTGAATCAGTGCTTCCTCTTCCTATGGATCTAAAGCAGAGCTTATGATCACTGGAAAAGTGTGATCTTCTCTCAAAAATGCATATTTCAGGGATGGTGGTAGTGGTTTGAGCTCGGGTTTAGGAGGCTTCTCCTCCTTATGAGGAGTTATCAAAGGTTCTTCTGTTTTCTCTTATTCCTCCAGATTGAGCTGAACATCTTTAAAGATGTCCTCTAGCTCCTTTTCGAGACTCTCAGTCATATTGACTTCTTCCACCAGGTAGTCAATAATATCAACTCTCATGCAGTCTTTTGATGTGTCTGGGTCCTGCATAGCTCTGACAGCATTCAACTTAAACTCATCCTCATTGACTCTCAGGGTCACCTCCCCTTTTTGGACATCAATGAGGGTTTGTCCAGTTGCTAGAAAAGGTCTTCCTAGAATGAGAGTTGCACTTTTGTGCTCCTCCATTTCCAGCACTAAAAAGTCAGTGGGAAAGGCGAATGGCCCAACCTTGACAATCATGTCCTCAATCACGCCTGATGGCATTTTAATAGAGCCATCAACAAGTTGGAGACATATCCGGGTTGGTTTGACTTCTTCAGTCAAACCAAGCTTTCTGATAGTAGATGCAGGTATCAGGTTGATACTTGCCCCTACATGACATAGAGCCGTCTTGGTACAAGTACCCTCTAATGTGCATGGTATCATAAAGCTTCTTGGATCTTTAAGTTTTTCTCGTAAGCTTTTCAGAATGACTGCACTGCATTCTTCAGTGAGGAGAACTTTTTTAGTTACTTTCCAATCCTTCTTATGACGTAAGATCTCTTTCATGAACTTAGCATAAGAGGGTATTTGCTCAAGTGCCTCTGCAAATAGGATCTTTATTTAAGGAGTCCTGAGATAGTCTGTAAAGTGGGCAATTGTTTATCCTGTTCTGCATGGCGGAGTTTTTGAAGATAAGGCATCTTGGCTTTATATTCCTCAACCTTAGTTGCTGCAGGTTTATTTCCTATAGAGGTGGTTGGAGAAGCCTTTTTAGGAAAGTTACTATCAGCACTTGCAGGTGTTTGATCCCTCATTGGCATTTGAATGCCATGATTAGGGGTTGGATGGGCGTTTAACGCCAATTTTCTACCCTTTTCTGCCATTTGAACGCCAGAACTGGTCATGGATTGGGCATTCAATGCCATTCTTTCACCCTTTTCTGGTGTTTGAATGCCAGGAATGGGCATCCACTGGGCGTTCAATGCCAATTTTTCACCCTTTTCTGGCGTTTGAACGCCAGAATTATTCCTCTTAGTGCTCTTACTGTCCTTAGAGGGATTTTGGGCAGTGGTTTTCTCATCCTCTGTTGGTTGTTCATTCCTTGACTTTCTATTGCCTTGAATTGAGACATATAATGTCTTTCCACTCCTTAATTGAACAGCTTGGCATTCTTCTGTTGTTTGTCTGGATAAATGCTGTTTTGTTTGATTCAATTGTTTCTCCAAACCTTGGTTAGCATCCTTGGTTTCTCGTAGCATTGCCTTAAATTTTGCTAGCTGTTCTGTTAGATAACATAATTGCTGATTGAATTCAGCAACTTGTTCTGGAGGACTAAGTTCAATGGCTACTTCCTTAGCTTCTTCTTTCACGGAGGACTCACTACTTAAGTACAAATGCTAATTTCTTGTAATTGTATCTATAAGCTCTTGAGCTTCTTCAATTATTTTTCTCATGTGTATAGATCCACCAACTGAGTGGTCTAGAGATATTTGGGCTTTTTCTGTAAGCCCATAGTAGAAGGTGTCTAACTGCACCTACTCTGAAAATATTTCAGAGGGGCATTTTCTTAGCATCTCTCTGTACCTCTTCCAGGCATCATAAAGAGATTCATGATCCTCTTGGTTAAAGCCTTGGAAGTCCACCCTTAGCTGTGTCATCTTTTTAGGAGGGAAATATTGATTCAGGAATTTGTTTAATAGCTGTTTCCATGTTCTTATACTGGCTTTGGGTTGGTTATTTAACCACCTCTTAGCCTGATCCACTTCCTTATCACGTACTGTGTCAGCAATTTGTAAGAATTGTGCCAAAAACTCGGTAGGCTCTTCCTGTGAAAGACTGGAATATTGGTAGTTTTGCTGCACCATGATAATAAGCTGAGGATTTAGCTCAAAAGTGTTAGCTCTTATGGGGGGTATACAGATACTACTCCCATATGAAGCAGTAGTAGGGTTAGCATATGACCCCAGAGTCCTTCTAGACTGTTCATTTTTACTTAGGTCCATGATGGAGAAAGGGAGATGATGTGGATTGTAGAAAAAATTATTCTTTTATTTATTTATTATTTTTTTTAAAATACCAAAATTAAAAAAAAAAAAATAAAAGGAGATCGAAAACTAAAATAATTAATTAATTAAAAAGATTTTGAAAAAATTTGTAGAATATTTTCGAAAAATAGAGAGAGAAAAAGTAGTTAGGAAGTTTTGAAAAATATATGATTTTAAAAATTTTGACCAAGTCAACCCAAGGGATTCGAAATTTTATGAGGAATTAAAGGAAAAGATATTTTTTTTATTTTTGAGTTTAAAGTGGAGAGAGAAAAACAACAAAGTGACACTAAACTTGGAATTTTTAGATTAAAACAATGGAAACAAACAAGAAAACATTGAATGTCAAGATGAACAGCAAGAATAATTTTAAAAATTTTTAAGAAAATAAGAACACAAAGGACACCAAACTTAAAAATCTTTATATTTGGAACCTAATAATTCGAAAATGTATAAGATAATAAGCAATAAAAGACATCAAACTTAGAATTTTTAGAAAACCAAACAGTGACTCTAAACCAACAAAAATAAATTATTCCTAATCTAAGCAACAAGATGAACCGTCAGTTGTCCAAACTCGAACAATCCCCGGCAATGGCGCCAAAAACTTGGTACACAAAATCGTGATACAAAACTTCGTGCAGCTGACCAGCAAGTGCACTGGGTCTTCCAAGTAATACCTTATGTGAGTAAGGGTCGATCCCACGGAGATTGCCTGATTGAAGCAAGCTATCGTTATCTTGTAACTCTTAGTCAGGAGATTAGTGATAAAAATGATTTTTGTTTATGAAGAATAAAGAACATGAAGTGAAAAGTACATGTGATTCAGTAATGAGGAATAGGTTGAGGTTTTGGAGATGCTCTGTCTTCTGAATCTCTGCTTTCATACTGTTGTCTTTTTCACTCATGCAAGGTTCCTTCCATGGCAAGCTGTATGTTGGTGGATCACCGTTGTCAATGGCTACCATCCGTCCTCTCAGTGAAAATGGTCCAACTATGGGTTTCGTAGGGCTAATCATTTGTCGGTTCTCACTCGTGCTGGAATAGGATCCATTGATCCTTTTGTACACTGTCACTGCGCCCAACATTTGTGAGTTTGAAGCTCGTCACAGTCACTTCTTCCCAGATCCTACTCGGAATACCACAAACAAGGTTTAGACTTTTCGGATCTCAAGAGTGCTGCCAATTAATTCTAGCTTATACCACGAAGACTCTGGTTTCACGGATTTGATCACTCTGTTGTCAGGAGAGGCAATCAAACTCGTGAACTAGGAACCCAAGAGATACACACTCAATCTAAGGTAGAACGAAAGTGGTTGTCAGGCACGCGTTCATAAGTTGAGAATGGTGATGAGTATCACGGATCATCACATTCATCATGTTGAAGTGCGAATGAATATCTTAGAATAGAAACAAGCGTGATTGAATAGAAAATAGAAATAATTGCATTAATTCATCGAGACACAGCAGAGCTCCTCACCCCCAACCATAAGGTTTAGAGACTCATTCCGTAGAAGATACAAATTCAGATGTAAAATATCATGAGGTACAAAATGAATCTCTAAAAGTAGTTTTTATACTAGACTAGTAACATAGGTTTACAGAAAATGAGTAAGCTAAGATAGATAGTGCAGAAATCCACTTTCAGGACCCACCTGGTGTGTGTTTTGGCTGAGCATTAAAGCTTTCATGTGCATAGGCTATTCCTGGCATTAAACTCCAGCTTTTATGCCAGTTCTGGCGTTTAACGTCAGAAAAGGGTTGAAAGTTGGCGTTAAAATGCTAGTTTGCATTATCAAAACTCGGACAAAGTATAGACTATTAAATATTGCTAGAAAGCTCAAGATGTCTACTTTCCAACGCAATTAAGAGCGCGCTAATTGGGCTTCGGTAGCTCCAAAAAATCCATTTTGAGTGCAGGGAGGTTAGAATCCAACAACATCTGCAATTCTTTTTCAGCCTCTGAATCAGATTTTTGCTTAGGTCCCTCAATTTCAGCCAGAAAATACTTGAAATCACAGAAAAACACACAAACTCATAGTAAAGTCCAGAATTGAGATTCTTGCATAAAAACTAATAATTATATACTAAAAACTAACTAAATTATACTAAAAACTACCTAAAAATAATGCCAAAAAGCGTATAAATTATCCGCTCATCACTTTTCCATTTGTTTGTTACAAAAATGGCTACCACCATCACTGACAAGACCCTTAGGCACTCCATATCTAGTAAAAATGTGCTTCTTAAGGAATTACTGGACAATTTGTGCATTATATGTGGTTATGGCTATGGCTTTCACCCACTTTGAGACATACTCTACTACCACAAGTATGTATTCGAAAGAGTATGAAGGTGGAAAAGGGCCCATAAGGTCTATACCCCAAAGATCAAAGAGTTCTATCTCCAGGATGTAGTTCTGAGGCATCTCATTCCTTATTGTCAATCCTCCAGCTCTCTGGCACTCATTGCATAGATGAACAAACTCCCTGGCATCCTTGAAGATGGTTGCCCAATAAAATCCACTTTGGAGTACATTGGCAGCCGTTCTTTCTGGTCCAAAGTGACCACCATAGGCTGAATTATGGCAGTGCCATAGTATATCTTTCATTTCATTCTCAGGAACACATTTCCTAATCATCCCATCTGGACACCTCCTGAATAAGAATGGTTCATCCCACAAGAACTTCTTGGCTTCATTGAGCAGCTTCTTCACTTGTTGCTCGGTGAATTCTTGAGGGATCTTCCTTCCAACCTTATAGTTTGCAATATCTACAAACTAAGGGGCTTGTTGGATTTGCAAAAGGTGTTCATCAGGAAAGCTTTCATTTACTGGATGTGAAGCTTCTTGATTTGTTTCTTGTGGCAGCCTTGATAAATGATCAACAACGTGATTTTCACTCCATTTTCTATCTTTTATCTCAATGTCAAACTCTTGTAGGAGCAATATCCATCTGATGAGTCTTGGTTTGGCATTCTGTTTTGACATCAAATACTTAAGGGCAGCATGGTCAGTGTAAACTACAATCTTAAATCCAATCAAGTATGATCTAAACTAATCAAATGCATAAACCATAGCCAATAATTCCTTCTCTGTTGTGGTGTAATTTTTCTGAGCTTCATTCAATACTTTGCTTGCCTAATAAATGACATGGTTTAAATTGCCCTTCCTTTGTCCCAACACAGCACCGATTGCAAGGTCACTTGCATCACACATGAGTTCAAAAGGTAATTCCCAATCTGGTGGTGTGATTGATGCCAGGGCATCTTGGCCAATTTTACTGGCCTTTTATTTTCTTTTTTTAGATAGTTTCATGCATTTTCTTAGGTAATAAGCAAGTTTTGGATGAATATACACTTACATCTTGATTCAAGCAAACATTGTGGACTTTACACGATTTCATGAGAATAATGCATGAAATGAATGCTGTTTCGAGGGTTACCTGAAACTGTAAGTCAATCTCAGACGAGATCTTCTGAGCTGGTCGGAGCTGTCGTGTCTGACTTATTAGATTTGGTGATGGTGCTGATCCTTTGTCCCCGGAGGGTGGGGGGTACCTACAAGGGACTCTGATGCTTAAGTTAGCAAGGTATTAAGCAGGTATTTTCGTAGAATCAAAGTCTGAGTTTATACCTGGGTGCTCTAGTGTATTTATAATGGTGTGGAGTGACCTTTCTGGAGATAAGATAGTTATCTTATCTTATCTTATCTTATCTTCAAGTGAGGTCATCTTATCTTCAAGGGAACCGCCCTTATCTTCTATAGGCTTGGGCTGCCTTAGGATTTAGGTCGGGTTCCTCTATTGGGGCCCTTCTTTGGGCTTTCCTGGTGACTTGGTCGAACTCTCTGAGAAGAGGTCGGGTCGTTCTGACCTGAAGAGGTCAGTCACTTTGTCTGTAGAACATCCCGGGTCGGATAACTCGACCTAGAGTATGAACAGTGCCCCTGCTCGAGCTCGGTCTTTACTTTGGAGGTCGAGCCTTAGTTTTTAGGTCTTCGAACCTTCTCGGGTGAAGCCGAACTCGAGCATTTAGTTGACTTTCTCCTTGTAGGGTTCCTTTTTGAATGTGGAACGTTTCGTTTCCTCTGAGAGTGTGCGCTTTTGTATTAGCGTCCTAGCCTTGGGAATGCACGAGGGTTTTAATGCCCTCATTAATGTATTTTCAATGCCCCGTTTCTTTTCTTTTATTTTGAACTTTACCCACAGAAACAGTTTTTCCTCTTCTCTGTAACTTCCCTTTTTCTTTATCGCTTTTCTGTTTTAGCCTGTTGTTCCGCCCTTTTGCGTCTTCTCTTCGCGACTTCGCTTGGTGATCGTAGGTGCCCTCTTTGCTTTCGACGACAGCTTCGTCTTCAATCTTCCCTCCATACGCTTATCCTTTCTTCAGGTTGGTTCATCTTCTTTTTCGCTTGTATTGTTTTATTTTCCTGGTACAGTAGGGTTTTAACTTGAGTAATTTTTTGGAAAGTTTGAACCTTTGTGCATTTCTACGCTTTTTTGTCACTATGATTTCTGGTTTCTTCCTTTCCGGCGTTTCCTGAATGGTTGAAGCTTCTAGGGTTTTGCATGTTGTTGCCTATTTCTGTATAAGTAGCTTGTTTGATTTTGAAGAAAAGATTGTGCCTTTGTCTATTTTTTTGCTTGGCATGTTCTTGCTGTTAGGTAGACTGAAGTCGTAATTTTGAGAGGCGGCTTATTTTGATGATTTTATTTGGTTTCTGGCCTTTCTGAGTGTCATTCTTGTTGAAATAGAGGTTTTATCTTCTTGTTGGGGCGTGTAGAGATGTAGGCTTGTAGGCTTCCCTGAGTCCTTATTCTGCCTCCAAAGGATGCCCTTGGAACTTTTTGGACTGGCTCCTGGGGTTTCCTTTTGTTGCTTTGTCTGGCTTCTTGACACCTATATGCTTTAGGTTTTCGAGTTGTCTCCGTTTATGCCCGAGTTGTTTGATTGGTGTTCCGAGATGTTTTTGAGTAATCCAATCTTCTTTTCTTCTTGTAGGACTAGTTAACCATGTCCTCTCGCAAAAATATTGTTGAGACATTTTCCCAGGTCCCTGAGGGCATGGCCGATTGGGTGGATTCTATAGTCTTCTTATGCGTCTCGTTGGTTGACTTAGAGTTTTGTCAGCAACTTAGGCAGTTTTATAGGATTTGTGGCAACAGTAGTGATGAGAAGAATTATGAGCTCGTATCTCCAACTTCTGACGAAATGGTTTGCTTTTCTACCTGGATTGCTGGAGAGCGCCCCTTTTTCTATGCCTATGACTTCTTTTTTAGTCAAATGAATATTACTCTTCCTTTTACCCCCTTTGAGACCAGCCTGTTATGGTCCTAATAATGTAGCTCCATCCCAACTTCACCCCAATTCCTGGGGTTTTATAAAAATATTTCAGCTACTGTGTCATGAGTTTGGTATCCCTGTTTTGCAATCTCTCTTCTTTTATCTTTTTGTTTTGACAAAGCCTGGTGTTGTGAAGAAGAAAGCCGCTTGGGTTTCTTTCCGAGCTTCCCAGGGGAAAAAGGTTTTCTCTATGCTTGATGAGTTTTTTTGCGATTTCAAAAATTACTTTTTTAGGGTCCGAGCTGTTGAAGGAGCTCGGCCCTTTTTTCTGGATGAGAATGATGAGCCCACCTTTCCTTTAGAATGGCAAAAGAATGTAGTGGTATCGAGATACTCGTGGGAGATGTTAGATGAGGATGAACAAGCTTTTGTGACTGTGCTGGAAGAAAACTGGGGGGAGCCTCCTCATCTCGACACAAAGAAATTTTTAGCTAACCCCTCTCTCCTCCGAGCTGAGCTGGGTAGTGGTCAATTTTTCTATTGGTTTTGCTTATCGATTTGTCGCGTTTGTCTCTTTGTGAGATCTTTTTCTGAGTCGTAGTTTGGTTTCATACAATGATGTTTGTTTGCATAGATGATTAAGAACAATGAATCCATGAATGCTTTTAAGAGGGCGAGAAAGGCTATTGCAGCTTAGAATGCCTCGGCCAAGGCGGCCGGGGAGGGATCTTGTAACGACCCAACTCCCAGTATGCCATGGTCATACAAGAAGCTAAGTGTTACTAACTTATCCTTCCTAATTATTAAATAATATTTAATATATGAGCCTGTTCCTTGTTAGAACGATGCCAATTTTACGAGTAACTTTTTTTTATTCGTTGCGGAGAAGAGATAAAATAATGAAGCATACATTGAGAGTAAAAGGAAAGTAGCATAAAGAAACATAGAAATATAACTGATAATATACATCATATACACTATAACAAAACATGTAGCGTTTACACAAGATCAAGTCAGTTTACATCCTCGTCATCCTACGTAGCTAATATATACATGACACTCCTAGGGCCTGGCCTCATACAAAAAGCCGCTAAACTGGCGCCCAGGCTAGCCTAACCACTATATAGCTCCTAGCTCTCGGGTGTACTAACACAGGTGAGAGACTAACTAACAGATAATGTCAGACTAGAGTGTCATCAAAAGAATGCCCTTTCTGTTGTCAGACTATATCTACACGTGGCCATTCGGAGAATCGCCGTGAGGCTCGTCCATCTCCTCATCCTGCTCTATCTCTATCTCAGGATCCTCCTCCTCGTTATCGTCCGCAGCAACAGCTAAACCCTCAGATCCACCAGAAACACTGCTGTCACTATGTACAAAACCATTCGCGAGCACAGGTCCGTTCGCGTATATAGGGGCTACCCCACCGTCTGGTAGTGCCAGCTCATCTGGTTGTGGAAAAGCAGGGATTGGCTCAGGGGGAAAGTCCCACTCTGGTGGTATCACTGGTACGTAGTCACCAGCTAACTCGGGCTCATCAGGAATGATAGGCTCAAGTTCCACCTCATTCAAAGGTTGAGCTGGTATAGGGTGCTCAGGATCATCAGGAAAAGGTTGTACAGGTGCATCAGGATGTAACCAGGATAAGGGAAAGTCGTAAGGAGCATCGGGGTCAAAATGCGGGCTAGACAGAGGATGTTGAAAAGCTCGATTAGGAAACGCTATCGTCTAATACGAGGCTCCAATCCCATGATGAAGTAACTGTGATGTATCGGATCCTCGTAGACATAGGGGTTCTGGTGCAAGAAATTGTGATCATCAACAATGGCTCCAAAGACTTGGTGCTCTCAAACATAAATCACATTCTGTCACAACTCCGCACAACTAACCAGCAAGTGTACTGGGTCATCCATGTAACAAACCTTATGTGAGTAAGGGTCAATCCCACAGAGATTGTTGGTATGAAGCAAGCTATGGTCACCTTGTAAATCTCAGTCAAGCGGATAATAATTGATTGTTGGGTTTTCGAATAATAATAAAGAATAAACGGAAAATGAAGATAGAGTTACTCATGTAATTCAATGGTGGGAATTTCAGATAAGTGCATGGAGGTGCTGTGTTCCTTCTGAATCTTTGCTTTCCTACTGCTTTCACCCAATCCTTCTTACTCCTTTCCATGGCAAACTGTATGTAGGGCATCACCATTATCAATGGCTGCATCCCATCCTCTCAGTGAAAAAGGTCCAAATGCTCTGTCACAGCACGGCTAATCATCTGTCGGTTCTCGATCATGTCGAAATAGAATCCCTTGATTATTTTGCGTTTGTCATCACGCCCAACAATCGCGAGTTTGAAGTTCATCACAGTCATTCAATCCCTGAATCCTACTCGGAATAACACAGACAAGGTTTAGACTTTCCGGATTCTCATGAATATCGCCATCAATCTAGCTTATACCACGAAGATTCTGATTAAGGAATCCAAGAGATATGCGTCCAGTCTAAGGTAAAACGGAAGTGGTTGTCAGTCACGCGTTCATAGGTGAGAATGATGATGAGTGTCACGGATCATCACATTCATCATGTTGAAGTGCAACGAATATCTTAGAATAAGAACAAGTGGAATTGAATAGAAAATAGTAGTAATTGCATTAAAACTTGAGGTACAGCAGAGTTCCACACCCTTAATCTATGGTGTGTAGAAACTCCACCGTTGAAAATACATAAATGATGAAGGTTCAGGCTTGGCTGAATGGCCAGCCCCCAAACGTGATCAATAGTCTCCTAAGATGAATAATGGAATAAAACTGAGACCAAAGATGAAAATACAATAGTAAAAAGTTCTTTTTGTACTAAACTAGTTACTAGGGTTTATTGAAATAAGTCTAAGTACAGAAATCCAGTTCCGGGGCCCACTTTGGTGTGTGCTGGGCTGAGCTTGAACTTTACACGAGCTGAGGCTTCTTTTGGAGTTGAACACCAAGTTGTAACGTATTTTTGGCGTTCAACTCTGGTTCGTAACGTGTTTCTGGCGTTTAACTCTAGAATGCAGCATGGAACTGGTGTTGAGCACCAGTTTACGTCATCTAATCACGAATAAAGTATGGACTATTATATATTGCTGGAAAGATCTGAATATCTACTTTCCAGCGTCGTTAAGAGCGCGCCATTTGGAGTTCTGTAGCTCCAGAAAATCTATCTTGAGTGCAGGGAGGTCAGAATCCAACAGCTTCAGCAGTCCTTTGTTAACTTTCTTATCAGAGTTTTGCTCAAGTCCCTCAATTTCAGCCAGAAAATACCTGAAATCATAGAAAAACATACAAACTCATAGTAAAGTCTAGAAATGTGAATTTAGCATAAAAACTAATGAAACCATCCCTAAAAGTAGCTAGCTCATACTAAAAACTATCTAAAAACAATGCAAAAAAGCGTATAAATTATCCGTTCATCACAACACCAAACTTAAATGGTTGCTTGTCCCCATGAAACTAAAAATCAATTAGGATAAAAAGAAGAGAATATACTATAAATCCCAAAATATCAATGAATATTAATTCTAATTAGATGAGTGGGACTTGTAGCTTTTTGCTTCTGAACAGTTTTGGCATCTCACTTTATCCTTTGAAGTTTAGAATGATTGGCATCTATAGGAACTTAGAATTTCAGATAGTGTTATTGATTCTCCTAGTTAAGTTTGTTGATTCTTGAACACAGCTACTTTGATGAGTCTTGGCCGTGGCCCCAAGCACTTTGTTTTCCAGTATTACCACCGGATACATAAATGCCACAGACACATGACTGGGTGAACCTTTTCAGATTGTGACTCAGCTTTGCTAGAGTCCCCAGTTAGAGGTGTCCAGGGTTCTTAAGCACACTCTTTTTGCTTTGGATCATGACTTTAACCACTCAGTCTCAAGCTTTTCACTTGGACCTGCATGCCACAAGCACATGGTTAGGGGCAGCTTGATTTAGCCGCTTAGGCCTGGATTTTAGTTCCTTGGGCCCTCCTATCCATTGATACTCAAAGCCTTGGATCCTTTTTACCCTTGCCTTTTGGTTTTAAGGGTTATTGGCTTTTTCTGCTTGCTTTTTATTTTTCTTACTATTTATTTTTTTTCGCCAAATTTTTTTTCACAAGCTTTTGCTTTTTCACTGCTTTTTCTTGCTTCAAGAATCAATTTCATGATTTTTCATATTATCAATAGCATTTCTCTTTGTTCATCATTCTTTCAAGAGCCAAAAATTTTAGCATTCATACACAACAAGATAAAAAATATGTACTGTTTAAGCATTCATTCAGAAAACAAAAAGTATTGTCACCACATCAATATAATTAAACTAAATTCAAGGATAATTTCGAAATTCATGTACTTCTTGTTCTTTTGTTTCAAAAACATTTTTTTTAAGAAATGTGAAGGATTCATGGAATTATTCATAGCTTTAAGACATAGTTACTAAATACTAATGATCATGTAGGAAAGACACAAACATAAATAAACATTAAGCATAAAAATCGAAAACAGCAAATAAATAGACAAGGAGATTAAGGAATGAGTCCACCTTAGTGTGGGTGGCTGGTATGCGAAATTGTGATCAATACTTTTCACAAATCAAATAATCCCCGGTAATGAATCCAAAAACTTGGTGTTCAATACCATGGCATAAACACAACTTCGCACAACTAACCAGCAAGTGTACTGGGTCGTCCAAGTAATAAACCTTACGCGAGTAAGGGTCGATCCCACAGAGATTGTTGGTATGAAGCAAGCTATGGTCACCTTGTAAATCTTAGTCAGGCAGACTCAAATGGGTATAGTGATAAACGCATAAAACATAAAGATAAAGATAGAGATACTTATGTAATTCATTGGTAGGAATTTCAGATAAGAGTATGAAGATGCTGGTCCCTTCCGTCTCTCTGCTTTCCTACTGTCTTCATCCAATCCTTCTTAATCCTTTCCATGGCAAGCTTAAGCAAGGGTTTCACTGTTGTCAGTGGCTACCTCCCATCCTCTCCGTGGAAATGTTCAACGCACCCTGTCACGGCACGGCTATCCATCTGTCGGTTCTCGATCAGGCCGGAATAGAATCCAGTTATTCTTTTGCGTCTGTCACTAACGCCCCGCCCTCAGGAGTTTGAAGCACGTCACAGTCATTCAGTCATTGAATCCTACTCAGAATACCACAGACAAGGTTAGACCTTCCGGATTCTCTTGAATGCCGCCATCAGTTCTAGCCTATACCACGAAGACTCTGATCTCACGGAATGGCTGGCTCGTTTGTCAGGCGATCAACCATGCATCGTGTATCAGGAATCCAAGAGATATTCACCCAATCTAAGGTAGAACGGAGGTGGTTGTCAGTCACACGTTCATAGGTGAGAATGATGATGAGTGTCACGGATCATCACATTCATCAAGTTGAAGAACAAGTGATATCTTAGAACAAGAGCAAGCGGAATTGAATAGAAGAACAATAGTAATTGCATTAATACTCGAGGAACAGCAGAACTCCACACCTTAATCTATGGTGTGTAGAAACTCCACCGTTGAAAATACATAAGAACAAGACTGATCATTGGCTTCGCCCCCAGAGAGGGAGCCAGAAGAACCAAGATGAAAATACAATAGTAAAAGGTCCTACTTATAGAGAACTAGTAGCCTAGGGTTTACAGAGATGAGTAAATGACATAAAATTCCACTTCCGGGCCCACTTGGTGTGTGCTTGGGCTGAGAAATGAAGCATTTTCGTGTAGAGACTCTTCTTGGAGTTAAACGCCAGCTTTTATGCCAGTTTGGGCGTTTAACTCCCATTCTTGTGCCAGTTCCGGCGTTTAACGCTGGAATTCCTGAGGGTGACTTTGAACGCCAGTTTGGGCCATCAAATCTTGGGCAAAGTATGGACTATCATATATTGCTGGAAATCCCAGGATGTCTACTTTCCAACGCCGTTGAGAGCACGCCAATTGGGCTTCTGTAGCTCCAGAAAATCCACTTCGAGTGCAAGGAGGTCAGAATCCAACAGCATCTGCAGTCCTTTTCAGTCTCTGAATCAGATTTTTGCTCAGGTCCCTCAATTTCAGCCAGAAAATACCTGAAATCACAGAAAAACACACAAACTCATAGTAAAGTCCAGAAAAGTGAATTTTAACTAAAAACTAATAAAAATATACTAAAAACTAACTAGATCATACTAAAAACATACTAAAAACAATGCCAAAAAGCGTACAAATTATCCGCTCATCACAACACCAAACTTAAATTGTTGCTTGTCCTCAAGCAACTGAAAATCAAATAAGATAAAAAGAAGAGAATATACTATAGACTCCAAATTATCAATGAAACTTAGCTCCAATTAGATGAGCGGGACTAGTAGCTTTTTGCCTCCGAACAGTTTTGGCATCTCACTTTATCCTTTGAAATTCAGAATGATTGGCTTCTTTAGGAACTCAGAATCCAGATAGTGTCATTGATTCTCTTAGTTAAGTATGATGATTCTTGAACACAGCTACTTATTGAGTCTTGGCCGTGGCCCAAAGCACTCTGTCTTCCAGCTCTCCTCAGGGTGTATTCCTGGCGTTTAAACGCCAGAATGTTGCTTGTTTCTAGCGTTCAACGGCAGATGCTCCTTATTGGCGTTTAAACGCCAGTAAGCTCTTCCTCCAGGGTGTACTTTTTCTTCTGCTGTTTTTGATTCTGTTTTTAATTTTAATATTTTTTTGTGACTCCACATGATAATGAACGTAATTAAAAAATAAAAGAACAATAAAAATAAAAATAGGATTAGATAAATAAAAATTGGGTTGTTGATAAACCCCATTTTTAGGGTTTATCTTGTATTGAATTTAGAGTATTTTGATGACCTTTTCTCGCATTTAACCTATGAATTAGCATGGTTTTGTAATCTCTCCCGTATTTGTGCTTAAGTGTAAAAACATGCTTTTTAAGCCTTATTTTGATGAATTCTAATTCCTTTTTGATTCCATAAGATGCCTTGATGTGTTTGCTAGTAATTCCAGGATTGAAATAGGCTAGGCATGGATCAAAGGGAGCAAGGAAGGAAGCATACAAGTGGAGAGAAGCATGAAAAGTCAAAGAAGTGAAATCAGCCAAGCACGCGCACGCGCACAAGGCGCTCGCGCGCACATTGCAGAATCGGCCAGTGGCGCGCACGCGTACCGTGCGCGCACGCGTCGCAGTCCACACATGACCTCATTAAAGCAACACGTGCCTGGCGATTTGGAAGGGTTTATGAACCCATTTTGGCGCCAATTGCTGATAGAAAGGAATAAAAGGATCAAGTATCTTGGAATCATTATAGTTCATTACCATTAGTCATAGTTTTAGTTTTAGAAGTAGTTTCTAGAGAGAGAAGCTCTCACTTCTCTCTAGAATTTGGATTAGGTTTAGGTTAATCTCTCTTCTTAGATCTAGGTTTAATTCATGCTTTGATTCACTTTTCCTTTATCAATTCTTAATCTTCTCCTCTTCCTCTCTCTAGCTATGTACTTTACTTCTTATAATTCTTCATCTTGTTATGGATAGATTGTTGTTCTTTTATTTCCTCTTTCAATAATGCAATCTGAGGTAATTCATGATAATTGTGGTTCCCTTGAATTGTTGTTGTTAATTCTCTTCAATAATTGTTGTTATATTTCATTCTTGTTGTCAATTTACTATGCTTTCCTTTTATGCCTTTCAAGTGTTTGATGAAATGCTTGGTTGGATTTTAGTGTAGGTTTTGTTCCTCTTGGCCTAGGTAGAGTAATTAGTGACTCTTGAGTTATCTAATTCCTTTGTTGATTGATAATTACAAGTTGCTAATTGATTTGAATGCCTCTAAAGCTAGTCTTTCCTTTAGGAGTTGATTAGGACTTGAGGAATCAAATTGATTCATCCACTTGACTTTCCTCCATGGTTAGAGGTTAACTAAGTGCGAGCAATGGACAATTTGTCATCACAATTGAGGAGGATAACTAAGACAGGACTTCTAGTTCTCATATCTTGCCAAGAGCTTTGCTAGTTGTTAGTTTATTTTCTTTGCCATTTATATTTCTTGTCTAAAATCTTAAAAACCCCAAATATAACTCGCAACCAATAACAAGACACTTCATTACAATTCCTAGGGAGAACGACCCGAGGTCCAATACTTCAGTTTATAAATTTTAGGGGTTTGTACTAGTGACAAACAACTTTTTGTATGAAAAGATTATTGTTTGGTTTAGAAACTATACATTACAACGAGATTTCATTAGTGAAATTCTAAACCATCAAAAATCAAATCATCAAAATGGCGCCGTTGCCGGGGAATTGCAATGGTGTTATGTTATTGGTTATTGTATATATGTGAATAGTGTGAATATCTTGCTTTTTTCTTTATTTTCTAGTTTTTGTTAGTTTTATTTTGCTTTTCCATTATGAATTCTCACTTTGGCTATGAGTTTGGTTCTGATTATGTTGTAGGTGATGAGAACTTCAATGAGGATGTGTATCAAGGATGGAACAATCAAAGGTGGGAGGAGCCATATGCATATGATCAATCCTCATGGCAACAACCTCCATAAATGCACTATGAAGAAGAGTCATTCTATGATGCATATCAATCCAATGGCTATGGTGAATCGCCTTGTGACTTTCAAGAACCACCACCATATGCCTATGAACCATATCCTCAACATAACTCTCAACCATACTCACAAGCCCCTTCTTACCAACCACCTTCATATGACCCTAATCCATATCCATCTTACCAACAACCATATGAGCCATATGAACCACATATAGACCCACCAACATTCCAACATCAATATTTTCAAGAGCCACCTCCTCCATATTATTACCAAGATGAACCACCTCCAATAAATGAAAATTTTCAACCACAAGATGAATACTACTTTCCACCACAAACTCCCATGGAAGAATACTCAGATCCATTGATCCAAGAGCCACATGATCCTAATCATATTATCCAAGAGGAACAAAAGTCAAGGGATCATCTCAAGGAAGCATTGGATCAATTTCAAGCAACCATGAAGTGTGTTGTGCAACAAGTGGAAAGAGTGGAAAACATAGAACCACCACAACTCTACCAAGAAGAACCACCTACCTACTATGAACCCTCCCCCCAATTTGATGAATCCTTTCATCCACCCCAACCCCCAATGGATGACATCCTTGGTGTTCTTGTTCAAGGGCAAGAAGAGATGAAAAGGGATGTGCAAAATTTCATGGCCGCCTTGGATGCGGTAACAAATCAATTAGCATCCCAATGCTTGAACACTTAAGGAACTCCCATGGCTACATGTGGAGAATCGAATGAAGAACATAGCATGAAGGAGAGATTGGAAACCCTAGTGGGAAATGAGGGAAGTTGCTTTGTATTGGAACAATTGGAGGAAGCTTTAATTGTTGAAGACACGAAAGAAGTGGTATAAGACTTAGGAGATGCGGAACCTCTATGAGAACATAGAGTTGCAGAAAACTCCTCCAAGATGATTGAAATTGATGCTAAGAAGGAAAGTGCACACCTTCCAAGGCATATTCCATATGAAGACTTGGATGGGATTGAGAAAGAATTGAGTTCCCTTGGTGATGAAGAGCAAGCATCAAGTCTTAGTAGTGAAGAATCCTTTGAGCATGAAAAACCTTCTCCGGTTGGATTCGAAAGCGTTGAGGAGGTAAATTTTTCTCACCCTCCCTATTATGATTTGAGTAAAGGAAAAGGTTTAGATAAAATTGTTGAACAAAGGATTGAGATTAAGAGATCTTGTGAAGAGGTGAAAGTCCTTAGAAATAGAAGGATGGGAGTGGAATACGCTTTGTCAAGATCGTTGGAAGCATCTTTGCCTAGGTTACCATCAACACCTCCATTTAGGTGGGTAAAATTCGTTTCTATTAGCTTTATTGTCCCACTTGAGTATGGCTTGCTTGAAACGGATGGTCAACTTAGGATGCTTTGTGGGATGAAGCATAAGCGAAAGATGTTTCGTGGTTGGCGTTGCAAATCAAGGCTCATTTTGGTTGATACTTCAAGAGTTGAATACAAAGGTGGGAATAGTGCTCAAATAAATAGGTCTAGGAGGTTTGTTGAGCACTTCATAGAGAATTCACCTTGTTCGCCACCCGGATGGACCAATAATGATGATCAACTTCAAGACGGGTGTGAAGATAAAGTGTGGGATCCCGGATCACAAGAAAAGGACCAACTTAGGGAGCCCCAAGCTTGTGAAGAACTCCATCAACACTTGGCTCAATCCATGAGAAATCTTGGGGCACAATGGAAAACCAAGCATTGGTGGGAATTCCAAGACGAGTACAAGCACAAGCCACCATGACAATGAGTCTCTCAACATGTCCAACTTAAGGACTTAAAATAAAAGTGCTAGGTGGGAGACACCCCACCATGGTAAACTCTTTCCATACTCTTTTAATTTTGCTTAATAAGTGATTTGAGTTACCATTGTTGGTAGATGTTTCATATAAATTTGTTTGTATAACTTAATTGTTAGCATAGTCACATGTATGTTGTGTTTAGTAGTAGATGAATAATATCAAATTGCATTTTTGTGAATTGTATGATGGTTGATTGAATAAAGAGTTGTGAGAAGTATATGGAGCACCTGAGCACAATTTTTCTGCTTAAAAGGCAATATAAAAAAAAGGAGTTAGACGCGCGCGCACGATGTACGCGCACGCGTCCTTGAGTAGCTGCATCATCACCCAAATTCCAGAGAGCTAGGCCTCTCTTGGGCAAACACTATGCCCTAAGCCCAACACAACCCACGCTGACGCGCACTACGTGTGTGCGCGTCCATACAGCTACAAGGAAGTGCACGCGGACGCACACCTGCCGCGTCTGAGTCGTTCTGCTGCTGCAACTTCTGAGCCAATATCTAGAGAGTTGCGCTGGATCTGGGCCACCTTTAAGCCCCCAGCCCAACTCATCTCGCGCAGACGCGCACTCGCCGCGTGCACGTCCCCTAGTTGATGCTACCATTCCAGGCCTTTGTCCAGAGAGTTGGGCGTGCACTGAGCCCATTCTACGCCTCCAGCCCAACCCCATGTACGCGTGCACGCACTATACGCGCACACGTCTCTATATGGTTTCCCCATCCATGCTTGAGCACGCTGTACGCGCACGCGTAGGTCCCTAATTTCACCAATGTACGCGGACGCGCACTGTGCGCGCCCGCTTTAAATCAAAAAAAGGGGATAACCCTAATGCGCGAAGAGCACTGCGCAGTCGCGCACCTCTCATCTCCCTTCCTCCTCGCTTCTTTCTCTTCGCAACCCCCCTCTTCTTTCCACATCACCGCCGGCCACCACCGCGAGGCCGACCTCTCTCTCCTCTATCAACACTTTCCTCTCACTCTCTCCATCTCTCAGCTCCCCTGCTCCACCGTCACTCTGCCCTCTACTCCACCGAGCACCACCACTGCTCCGCCGTGACCGCCATCCTCCGCGGTGGTGTTCCTTCCAGCTCATTTCTCTGCCGCCCCTACCTCCCATTTCCATTTCTTTTTACTCTGCTCCCAGGTTTCGTGCTCCAACTCTGCTTTCTGTTTATTTTTCATTTCTGTTAGCTACTGTTAGTTTTTCGTTAATTAGTTAGCATTGAAATTTGACATGTTAGGTTAGATAGAAATAATTGCTGTTAGGTAGCTAGGCCTGGAGAGAGGATTCTAGGCCTGATAAGTGCTTCGTTTATGCAATTTGTGTTGCCTGAATGCTATCCCATTGCTGTTATGCTTGCTTGATGTTGCTTTCTTGCTGTTTGTGCTACTTTGCTATTTGGGAACATCCAATTTTAAGCCGGAATGCTGCCCAATTTTTAAGAAATTTGTTTTCATCTTAATCTCTATTGTAATTTGGGCTAATTTTCGCTTCCTTTCAACTTCCCGGATTTGCACCAATCATTGTGAACATGATCTCTATGTCTAGCCACAACTCCTCTGTTATTAAGCCTAAATATCATCACACCACTAATCCACTTTTCTAACTCACTAATTTCTTTAACCATTTAACTTCTACTCACACTTAACCCTTTTTTTTAACCATTCTTTCAAAAGTATGATGATTTTATTGCTTGATGAGCAAGATTTGTTGACTGTAGTGAACATTGCATTCTTGGTTTACTTGTTCACTTATCTTTACTTGTTTACCAATTCTTTTCAAGCTCAGTTCACATCATGATTGTTTATTAGCCAATTGATATCCTGAACATGCTTTCTTTGCTTCGTGCTAAGTGCTTCACTGCTTATATTCTATCATACTTTTCAGGATGTCGGATAAAGGAAAAGCTATAGCCACTACCTCCAAGAAAAGAAAACATTCTACACCCTCTATTCCCTCCATTTACAAGAATTATGCTAAGAATCCATTGAATGACGAGGAAAAGGAAAATCAGTTGCTACCTTCTACCGATCCCGCCAAGTTTCCCAATCTTTACTATGAGCTTCGCCTTTCCAAGTATCGGACGACGAAACTGAATACTGAGAAGAAGCTTGTCCTTCCTATTGATGTGAGACGAGCAATTACTAATTGCATCCTAGAGTTGGGTATGGACTTTGTCGATAGAGATTTGGGAGATATCAACATTTCTTGGGTTAAGGAATTCTATTGCAACTTCTTCCGTCCTACTTTAGATTCAGTTCAGTTGATGCGTAGAGAGGTTATGATCACTGAGTCAGCCATAGAGGAGGCATTGCAGTGCCGACATCTTACTGATGGCACCTGCGTTCATCAGCAGGCTGAGATAGCTATTCACAGCATGACCTTTGACTATGGCGCTTAGGCGTGTGATTGGTTTACCAGATGCCACTTGGGTCATGGATGCGAACAACACTAAGCCTAAAGGGATGCTCTTTGCTCATCTGACTAGAGAGGCCAAAACTTGGCAGATGATATTTGCCCACTATGTCTTACCCACCACTCACTTTTCTGAGATCCCTATGGAGATGCTACTTTTGATTGGTTGTGTTATGGAGGGAAAGGAGGTTTATTTTCCTCGACTTATTCGGCAGTGTATGTGGCGAGCATATATATGTGGCCTACTCCCGTTTCCTACCTTGATTACCAGTATGGCCGCCTTGGCTGAGGTCCCCTGGTTGGATGATGATATGACACCACCACCCCCATATGACGATGACAAGGTGCTTACTATTCCTTGGGGTGGTTGGGTGCACGAGAAGCCCCCGGCTAGACGCCGATCTAGAGCTAGAGTAGTGGTAGGGACAGCTGGATCTTCAGCAGCCCCGTCCTCTTCTACAGCAGCAGCCCCATCTTCTTCGACAGCCCCTTCTTCAGCACCTGAGCCGACTTACCTACTGGTTCAGCATCTGTTTCAGTTTTTGGAGCGCGAAATGCGCCAGATCATGCGCCGACTGGATCAGATGGATCAGGCACTCATCTCCCTGGGCGCTGAGTTACCTCCGCTCCCAGACTCTCCGGCCTCCGATGAACAGGATCATCAAGAGGAGGATGTTGATGAGCCGACTCAGTAGGATGCACCTCCAGCTGCACCTGATGCCACAGAGACTCCACAGCCACATGGGGGGCCGGTCCCACAGCCTCATACAGAGTCAGCACCTACAGTTGTACCTTCCCCTGATCCTCCGATTTAGCATCGAGGACGATGCTCGATCTTAAGTGTGGGGAGGTCACCGGTAGCATCATTAGAGGACCGGTGAACATTTTGGCCACTTTCCTAGTTATCTTACTTTGCATACCTTTGTATATATTTGATGCATTTTGAGTTTATTTTGGATACTCTTACTATTTTGGTTCGTTTTGGATACCTTTACTGCTTATTTTGGATCTTTAGATGTTTTGGATGATAGATTCCATACTTTTAGTTGGATTTTTCTTTATACATTTGTGCATATCTTCTTTTGTATATCTTTCTTAGAAACCATGTTTGGAATTGTTAAAACTTAGTCACCCTTTTCGCATAAGAAATTGGTTTTAAGTGAAAAAGGAAAGGGTAAACTAAGGAAAATTTTTGAATTTTTCAATCACAACAATGCTTAGTCAAATATTGAGATTTTCCAAGAAACTTAATTATAGGGCACCAACCCAATTGATTGAAAAAAAAAATATTTTAAGGTAACTTGCTTGAATTTCATATTTTGTGAAGCATGTATTGAGCTTAGAACACAAGCTTGTGAGACTTGAGCCTATTGATGTGGTTACATTTTATAACCACTTATTTTCCATTCTTGTATGCAATTGTTCTCTTTTTAAGATTGTGATCCTTGATTTGCATGATTTTTTATGGCCATTTATTTCTTGTATTCATGCATTTGTATGATTGAGGCCATTATTTCATTAGCCCACTTACCCAATTAGCCTATCTTTTACTCTCCATTGTTAGCCAATTTTGAGCCTATGCTTAACCAACTTATTCCCATTTTAGCTCATTACAAGCCCAAGGCGAAAAATCAATGAAAGTCCCTTGTTTGGAACTTTGATTAGCCTAGTGGTGCACGAAATTGCAATCACACTTTTGCGATCCCGCACAACTAACCAGCAAGTGTACTGGGTCGTCCAAGTAATACCTTGCGTGAGCAAGGGTCGATCCCACAGAGATTGTCGGCTTGACGCAAGCTATGGTTATCTTGTAAATCTTAGTCAGGATATCAGAAATTATCAGGATTGATTGTGAAAAGCAAAAGAACATGAAATGATTACTTGTTTTGCAGTAATGGAGAATAGGTTGAGGTTTGGAGATGCTCCATCTTCTGAATCTCTGCTTTCCTACTGTCTTCTTCTTCGAACACGCAAGTCTCCTTCCATGGCAAGCTGTATGTAGGGTTTCACCGTTGTCAATGGCTACCTCCCATCCTCTCAGTGAAAACGATTGCATATGCTCTGTCACAGCACGCGAAATTCATCTGTCGGTTCTCAATCAGGCCGGAATAGAATCCAGTGATTCTTTTGCGTCTGTCACTAACGCCCCGCCTTCAGGAGTTTGAAGCTCGTCACAGTCATTCAATCATTGAATCCTACTCAGAATACCACAGACAAGGTTTAGACCTTCCGGATTCTCTTGAATGCCGCCATCAATCCTAGCTTATGCCACGAAGATTCCGATTAAAGAATCCAAGAGATAACTACTTAATCTAAGGTAGAACGGAGGTGGTTGTCAGGCACACGTTCATAGTTGAGAATGATGATGATTGTCACGGATCATCACATTCATCCGGATTAAGAACAAGTATTATCTTAGAATGGAAGCAAGCATGATTGAATAAGAAACAGTAGTAATTGCATTAATCCATCAAGACACAGCAGAGCTCCTCACCCCCAACCATGGGGTTTAGAGACTCATGCCGTGGAAGGTACACAAAGAAAACGTGTAAAGTGTCATGAGGTCATAAGGTACTGATACAATGTCAAAAGATCCTATTAATAGTAAACTAGTAACCTAGGGTGTACAAAAATGAGTAAATGACATAAAAATCCACTTCTGGGTCCACTTGGTGTGTGCTTGGGCTGAGCAATGAAGCATTTTCGTGTAGAGACCTTTTCTGGAGTTAAACGCCAGTTCTCATGCCAGTTTGGGCGTTTAACTCCAAGTTTTATGCCAGTTCCGGCGTTTAACGCTGGAATTTCTGAGGATGACATTGAGCGCCGGTTTAGGCCGTCAAATCTTGGGCAAAGTATGGACTATCATATATTGCTGGAAAGTCCAGGAAGTCTACTTTCCAATGCCGTTGAGAGCGCGCCAATTGGGCTTCTGTAGCTCCAGAAAATCCACTTCGAGTGCAGGGAGGTCAGAATCCAACAGCATCTGCAGTCCTTTTTGGTCTCGGAATCAGATTTTTGCTCAGGACCCTCAATTTCAGCCAGAAAATACCTGAAATCACAGAAAAACACACAAACTCATAGTAAAGTCCAGAAAAGTGAATTTTAACTAGAAACTAATAAAAATATACTAAAAACTAACTAGATTATACTAAAAACATACTAAAAACAATGCCAAAAAGCATACAAATTATCCGCTCATCACCTAGGCTAGTGAGAGTGTTTATTATTCAAAGTTGGTGAGGCTTGGGAACATTGGAGGGGATAAAAAAAAGGGAGTAGTACACTTCCATATTTAGGAATTGGGAACATGTTCATGTATTGATTGAATGTATAAGACCTTATGCAATTGACGTCCTTGTGCAAAGTATAAAAAGAAAAGAAAAAAAAGGAATAAAATGAAAATGAAAAAAAAAAGAAAAAAAGAGAGAAGATGATGCAAGTGGAAACTATCTCTCAACAAATTTCCTTCGGCAAGTGTACCGAAATTGTCGTCAAGTAAAAACTCACAATAGAGTGAGGTCAAATCCCACAGGGATTGATTGATCAAGCAACTTTAATTAGAAGAATGTTCTAGTTAAGTGAATTTAGAATTTGGGTTGAGATTTGCAGAAAATAAAATGGCGGGAATGTAAATAACAGAAAAAGTAAATGCTAGAATTAAAGGGCTGAAAGTAAATGACTGAAAGTAAATTGCAGAATTGTAAATGGGAATTGGGTATTCGCTCATGAAAGTAAACGCAGAGATTAAAGAGAATGGGTGAGATCAAAATTGGGGAATTCATTGGGCGCAGGAGATGTTGCAATTCTCTGGATCAAGTTCATTTTCATCTCTTCCTCAATCAATGCACTCATTGATCTCCTTGGCAATCTTAATTGATTGAATTACAATTTCTTGCAATTCAATCTCTCAAATCTTGATCAATAGCCAATTCCTTGGTCAATTGCTCATGAGAAGAGATGAAGTGTGGTCACTGATTATACCACATGCATTTCCCAAATCAAGTATTGAGAGGATTATAGTCACATATCCATCCAAACCCAATTTGGTACAACATGAGAAAGCATTCCTAGCTTGATCTCTTCATTCCTCTTTCAAGGCTCAGAAGAGATCCAAGTTTGAATAGCTTCTTTTCCAAGATAACTACCCAATGGGATGAAGATCAAAAGCTTTCAAGTGAAATCAATAGAAAAGATAGAAGAAGAATAATGAAAACTAGTATTGATCCATCAAATTACAACAGAGCTCCCTAACCCAATGAAAGGGGTTTAGTTGTTCATAGCTCTAGAAAATGAAAACAAAGATGGAGAATACATCATGGAGCTAGAAGAGCAGAGTAAAATACAGAGAGTAGTGCCCTTTTCCCTTTTTTCGAACTCCTTAAATAATTCAAAGCTACTCCTATATATACTACTCTTCTCAGCTTCTAGTTGGCTCTTCAAGTCTTGGGCCTTTGGATCTTAAGATTGAAGCAGTTCTCTTCTTCATTTGGGCTTGGTTTTACTTGGAGAGAGAACGTGTGAAGTGGGCAGAGACTTTAGCTCATGACGTTAGGGGTGTTAACGTTTTAGTGAAAGAACGAGTTCGAGAACGTTAGTGACACTCAACATTGTCACTAACGTTCCAATGTACCCCTTTGCCGCACGTTAGAGCCCACGTTAACTAGGTTAACGTGGCTTCTAACGTGGCCTTACCAACCTTCGAGAACGTTAGTGACACTTAACATTGTCACTAACGTTCCAATGTGCCCCTATGTCTCACGTTAGAGTCCATGTTAACTAGGTTAATGATGAGCGGATATTTTATACGCTTTTTGGGGGTAATTTCATGTAGATTTTAGTATGTTTTAATTAGTTTTTAGTAAAATATTATTAGTTCTTAGGAAAAAATCATATTTCTGGACTTTATTATGAGTTTGTGTGTTTTTCTGTGATTTCAGGTATTTTCTGGCTGAAATTGAGGGAGCTGAGCAAAAATATGAGTTAGGCTGAAAAAGGACTGCTGATGCTGTTGGATCCTGACCTCCCTGCACTCGAAATGGATTTTCTAGAGCTACAGGAGTCCAATTGGCATGCTCTCAACGGAGTTGGAAAGTAGACATCCAGCAGGTTACAAGTAGGAGTTCAACGCCAGAAACAGGTTACAACCTGGCGTTGAACGCCCAATACAGCCCCAGGCACGTGAGAAGCTTAAGTCTCAGCCCCATCACACACCAAGTGGGCCCCAGAAGTGGATTTCTGCACCATCTATCATAGTTTACTCATTTTTTGTAAACCTAGGTTACTAGTTTACTATTTAAACAACTTTTAGAGATTAACTCTGTACCTCATGACATTTTCATATCTGAATTTTATACACTTTGACGGCATGAGTCTCTAAACTCCATTGTTGGGGGTGAGGAGCTCTGCAGCGTCTCAATGAATTAATGCAATTATTTCTATTTCATTCAAGTGTGTGTGTGTTCCTATCTAAGATGTTCATTCGCGCTTAATTGTGAAGGAGGTGATGATCTGTGACACTCATCACCTTCCTTAATCCATGAACGTGTGCCTGACAACCACCTCCGTTCTACATCAGATTGAATGAGCATCTCTTAGCTTCCTTAATCAGAATCTTCGTGGTATAAGCTAGAACTGATGGTGGCCACTCTTGAGGATCAGGAAAGTCTAAACCTTGTCTGTGACGAGCTTCAAACTCGTGATTGCTGGGCGTGATGACAAACGCAAAAGGATCAATGGATCCTATTCCAACATGATCGAGAACTAACAGCTGATTAGCCGTGCTGTGACAGAGCATCTGGACCGTTTTCACTGAGAGGATGGGAAGTAGCCACTGACAATGGTGACACCCTACATACAGCTTGCCATGGATGGAACTTTACAAATAATTGAGTTGAATATTACATTGCAGAAATTCAGAGGACAAAGCATCTCCAAAACTCCAACATATTCGCCATTAATAAAGTAACAATTCCTTATTCCAAATACTTTTACTTCTTACAATTAAATCCAAATAACCTTATTGGCATCCTGACTAAGATTAATAAAATAAACATAGCTTGCTTCAAACCAATAATCTCCGTGGGATCGACCCTTACTCGCGTAAGGTATTACTTGGACGACCCAGTGCACTTGCTGGTTAGTTGTATGGATTGCAAATTCGTGCACCAAGTTTTTGGCGCCGTTGCCGGGGATTATTCAAGTTTGAACAACTAAAGGTTTATTTTGTTGCTTAGATTAGGAAGAATTTATCCTTTTTTTACTAGAATTGCATCTTTTATTATTCCTTTTCGAAAATTTTTCAAAAATATATTATTTTTCTTTATCAATTTCTAATTTTCGTGAGTTTAGTGTCCTGTTCTAAGTTTGGTGTCAATTGCATGTTTTTCCTTGTCTTTTAATTTTTCGAATTGCATGTTCTTGTTCTTCCTTGATCTTCAATTTATTCTTGTCAATTTTTCTTGTTTGATCTTTGGTTTGTCTTGTTCTGTGTCTTTTCTTGTTTTTCTTGTGCTTTTTCAAGACATTAGTTTTCAAAAAAAAAAATTTATTCTTATCTATAAAAATAATACATCTTTAAAATACATTACATTTTTAGCTCAGTTGGTTATAGCATTGGCTTATGTTCTTGGTAATTGGGCATCTTCTTTTTAAAATCTTTTCTTCAAAAATAATTTTTCTTGATTTAATCTTGTGCCAAACTTTAAGTTTGGTGTTTTCTTGTTGATCTTTCTTTAATTTTCGAAAATTTATCTTGGTTTTCTAAAAATTTTAAGTTTGGTGTTCTTTCTTTTGTTCTTGGTGTTCTTGTGAATCTTCAAGGTGTTCTTGAGTCTTTCTTGTGTTTTGATCTTAAAATTTTTAAGTTTGGTGTTCCTTGGAGTTTTTCCCTCCAAAATTTTCGAAAATAAGGAGCATTAGATCTAAAAATTTTAAATCTTGTGTCTTTTGTGTGTTTTTCTCTTTCATCATAAAATTCAAAATTCAAAAAAAAATTAATATTTTTCAATTTTTTTATTTTATTTCGTTTTTACTTGTTCTATTTTTATTTTATTTTATAAAATAAATAATATCAACATCCATATCATCTCCTTTATTCCATCATGGAACTAAGTGGAAATGAACAGTCCAGGAAGACTCTGGGGTCATATGCTAACCCCACTACTGCTTCATATGGGAGTAGTATCTGTATACCCTCCATTGGAGTTAGTAGCTTTGAGTTGAATCCTCAGCTCATTATCATGGTACAGCAAAGCTGCCAGTATTTCGGTCTTCCACAGGAAGAACCTACAGAGTTTCTGGCACAATTTTTGCAAATTGCTGACACAGTACATGATAAGGAAGTAGATCAGGATGTCTACAGATTATTACTGTTTCCATTTGCTGTAAAAGATCAAGCTAAGAGGTGGTTAAATAACCAACCTAAGAACAGCATAAAGACATGGAAACAGCTGTCAGAAAAATTCCTGAATCACTATTTTCCTCCAAAATGGATGACACAGCTAAGGCTAAGCATCCAAGGCTTCAAACAAGGAGATAATGAATCCCTTTATGATGCCTGGGAGAGATACAGAGAGATGCTAAGAAAATGCCCCTCTGAGATGTTTTCAGAGTGGGTGCAATTAAACATCTTCTACTATGGGCTTACAGAAAAAGCTCAGATTTCTCTAGATCACTCAGCCGGTGGATCTATATATATGAGAAAAACAATTGAAGAAGCTTAAGAGCTTATTGATACAGTTGCCAGAAATCATCATATGTACCTAAGCAGTGAATCCTCCATGAAAGAAGAAGCTAAAACAATAACTGCTTAACTCAGTCTTGTGGATCAGGCTAATGAATTCAATCAGCAATTAGACTTTCTAACCTAGCAGCTAGCCGAATTAAAGGAAATACTACAGGAAACAAGAATGGCTAACAGAAATATGGAAGTACAGTTAAAGCAAACAGAAAGGCAACTGTCAAAACAAATAGCAGAAGAATGCCAAGCAGTTCAATTAAGAAGTGGGAAAACATTAAATACCTCACTTCAAAGCAGCAGGAAGCCAAGAAATGAACAAATGGCTACTCAAAATCTCTCTGAGGACAATCAGAGCCCAGAGAGGAATAAGGCTGGCGCTGAACGCCCAGCCCATGCTCATTTCTGGCGTTCAACGCCAGAAACAAGCATGAATCTGGCGTTGAACGCCCAAGGGAAGCATAGTTCTGGCGTTCAGACGCCAGTAACAGATAAGGAGTTGGCGTCTGGTGCACGAAATTGTGATCACTACAACTCAAATAATCCATAAACTTGGTGTTCAACACCGTGGCATAAACACAACATCGCACAACTAACCAGCAAGTGTACTGGGTCGTCCAAGTAATAAACCTTACGCGAGTAAGGGTCGATCCCACAGAGATTGTTGGTATGAAGTAAGCTATGGTCATCTTGTAAATCTTAGTCAGGCAAACTCAAATGGGTATGGTGATAAACGAAATAAACATAAAGATAAAGATAGAGATACTTATGTAATTCATTGGTAGGAACTTCAGATAAGCGTATGAAGATGCCTTCCCTTCCGTCTCTCTGCTTTCCTACTGTCTTCATCCAATCCTTCTTCTTCCTTTCCATGGCAAGCTTAAGCAAGGGTTTCACCGTTGTCAGTGGCTACCTCCCATCCTCTCAGTGGAAATGTTAAACGCACCCTGTCACGGCACGGCTATCCATCTGTCGGTTCTTGATCAGGCAGGAATAGAATCCAGTGATTCTTTTGCGTCTATCACTAACGCCCCGCCCTCAGGAGTTTGAAGCACGTCACAGTCATTCAATCATTGAATCCTACTCAGAATACCACAGACAAGGTTAGACCTTCCGGATTCTCTTGAATGCCGCCATCAGTTCTAGCCTATACCACGAAGACTCTGATCTCACGGAATGGCTGGCTCGTTTGTCAAGCGAGCACTCGGTTGTCAGGCGATCAACCATGCATCGTGTATCAGGAATCCAAGAGATATTCACCCAATCGAAGGTAGAATGGAGGTGGTTGTCAGTCACACGTTCATAGGTGAGAATGATGATGAGTGTCACGGATCATCACATTCATCAAGTTGAAGAACAAGTGATATCTTAGAACAAGAACAAGCGGAATTGAATAGAAGAACAATAGTAATTGCATTAATACTCGAGGTACAGCAGAGCTCCACACCTTAATCTATGGTGTGTAGAAACTCCACCGTTGAAAATACATAAGAACAAGAGTGATCATTGGTTTCGGTCCCAGAGAGGGAACCAGAAGAACCAAGATGAGAATACAATAGTAAAAGGTCCTACTTATAGAAAACTAGTAGCCTAAGGTGTACAGAGATGAGTAAATGACATAAAAATCCACTTCCGGGTCCACTTGGTGTGTGCTTGGGCTGAGCAATGAAGCATTTTCGTGTAGAGACTCCTCTTGGAGTTAAACGCCAGCTTTAGTGCCAGTTTGGGCGTTTAACTCCCATTTTGGTGCCAGTTCCGGCGTTTAACGCTGGGATTTCTGAGGGTGAGTTTGTATGCCGGTTTGGGCCATCAAATCTTGGGCAAAGTATGGACTATCATATATTGCTGGAAAGCCCAGGATGTCTACTTTCCAACGCCGTTGCAAGCGCGCCAATTGGGCTTCTGTAGCTCCAGAAAATCCACTTCGAGTGCAGGGAGGTCAGAGTCCAACAGCATCTGCAGTACTTTTCAGTCTCTGAATCAGATTTTTGCTCAGGTCCCTCAATTTCAGCCAGAAAATACCTGAAATCACAGAAAAACACGCAAACTCATAGTAAAGTCCAGAAAAGTGAATTTTAACTAAAAACTAATAAAAATATACTAAAAACTAACTAGATCATACTAAAAACATACTAAAAACAATGCCAAAAAGCGTACAAATTATACGCTCATCAGCGTCTAACGCCACTCCAGCTTCCACCCCTGGCATTCAAACGCCAGTGGGAGATCAGTCACATACAAGTGCTGATAACAACCCTTCTAAAAAGGCTTCCCAACCCACTTCTACAGGTAATAAACCTGCAGCAACTAAGGTTGAGGAATACAAAGCCAAAATGCCTTATCCTCAAAAACTCCGCCAAGCGGAATAGGATAAGCAATTTGCCCGCTTTGCAGACTATATCAGGACTCTCGAAATAAAGATTCCGTTTGCAGAAGCACTTGAGCAAATACCCTCTTATGCTAAGTTCATGAAAGAGATCTTAAGTCATAAGAAGGATTGGAGGGAGACTGAAAAAGTTTACCTCACTGAAGAATGCAGTGCAGCCATTCTAAAAAGCTTACCTGAGAAGCTTAAAGATCCTGGGAGCTTCATGATACCATGCACATTAGAGGGTAATTGCACCAAGCAAGCTTTGTGTGACCTTGGGGCAAGTATCAACCTAATACCTACATCTATTATCACAAAGCTTGGTTTGACTAAAGAAGTCAAACTAACTCGGATATGTCTTCAACTTGCTGATGGCTCCATTAAATACCCATCAGGCGTGATTGAAGACATGATTGTCAAGGTTGGGCCATTTGCCTTTCCTACTGACTTTGTGGTGCTGGAAATGGAGGAGCACAAGAGTGCAACTCTCATTCTAGGAAGACCTTTCCTAGCAACTGGCCGAACCCTCATTGACGTCCAAAAAGGGGAAGTAACCCTGAGAGTCAATGAGGAGAAGTTCAAGTTGAATGTTATCAAAGCTATGCAACATCCAGACACCCCAAATGACTGTATGAGTGTTGATATCATTGACTCTCTGGTGAGAGATGTCAATATGGCTGAGAGTCTCGAATCAGAGTTAGAGGACATCTTTAAAGATGTTCAGCCTGATTTGGAGGAATCAGAGAGAATAATAGAACCTTTGAAAATCCCTCAGGAAGAGGAGAAACCTCCCAAACCCGAGCTCAAACCATTACCACCATCTCTGAAATATGCATTTCTGGGAGAAGGTGATACCTTTCCTGTAATCATAAGCTCCACCCTAGAGCCACAGGAAGAGGAAGCACTAATTCAAGTGCTAAGGACACACAAGACAGCTCTTGGGTGGTCCATCAGTGATCTTAAGGGCATTAGCCCAGCCAGATGCATGCACAAGATCCTATTGGAGGGTGACGCCAAGCCAGTGGTTCAACCACAAAGGCGGCTGAATCCAGCCATGAAGGAAGTGGTGCAGAAGGAGGTCACTAAATTACTAGAGGCTGGGATTATTTATCCTATTTCTGACAGCCCCTGGGTGAGCCCTGTCCAAGTTGTTCCTAAGAAAGGTGGCATGACAGTGGTTCACAATGAAAAAAATGAACTGGTTCCTACAAGAACAGTTATAGGGTGGCGTATGTGTATTGATTATAGAAGGCTCAATACAGCCACCAGAAAGGATCATTTTCCTTTACCATTCGTAGACCAGATGCTAGAAAGACTAGCAGGTCATGAATACTACTGCTTCCTGGATGGATATTCAGGTTATAATCAAATTGCAGTAGATCCCCAGGATCAAGAGAAAATGGCATTCACATGTCCATCTGGAGTATTTGCATACAGAATGATGCCATTAGGCTTGTGCAATGCACCTGCAACCTTTCAAAGGTTCATGCTCTCTATCTTTTCTGATATAGTAGAGAAGTTTCTAGAAGTCTTCATGGATGACTTTTCAGTATTTGGAGACTCATTCAGCTCCTGCCTTAACCATTTAGCACTTGTTCTGAAAAGATGCCAAGAGACTAACCTGGTCTTAAACTGGGAAAAATGTCACTTTATGGTGACTGAAGGAATTGTCCTTGGGCACAAAATTTTGAACAAGGGAATATAGGTGGATCAAGCTAAGGTCGAGGTAATTGAAAAATTACCACCACCTGCCAATGTTAAGGCAATCAGAAGCTTTCTGGGGCATGCAGGATTCTATAGAAGGTTTATAAAGGATTTTTCAAAAATCGCCAAACCTCTGAGCAACCTGCTAGCTGCTGACACGCCATTCGTCTTTGATAAGGAGTGTCTGCAGGCATTTGAGACTTTGAAAGCTAAATTGGTCACAACACCAATCATTTCTGTACCAAACTGGACATTACCATTTGAACTAATATGTGATGCCAGTGACCATGCCATTGGTGCAGTGTTGGGACAAAGGCATGACAAGCTTCTGCACATCATTTACTATGCCAGCCGTGTTCTAAATGACGCACAGAAGAATTACACAACCACAGAAAAAAAGCTACTTGCAGTGGTTTACGCCATTGACAAATTCAGATCCTATTTAGTAGGATCAAAAGTGATTGTGTACACTGATCATGCTTCTCTTAAATATCTACTCACAAAGCAGGATTCAAAACCCAGACTTATAAGATGGGTGTTGCTTCTGCAAGAGTTTGATATAGAAATAAGAGACAGAAAAGGGATAGAGAATCAAGTAGCAGATCACCTATCCCGAATAGAACCAGTAGAAGGGGCGTCCCTCCCTCTTACTGAGATCTCTGAAACCTTTCCGGATGAGCAACTCTTTGCCATCCAGGAAGTGCCATGGTTTGCAGATATTGCAAACTACAAGGCAGTGAGATTCATACCCAAAGAGTACAGTAGGCAGCAATCAAAGAAATTGATCACAGATGCAAAGTACTATCTTTGGGATGAACCATATCTCTTCAAGAGATGTGCAGACGGAGTAATCTGTAGATGTGTGCCTAAGGAAGAAGCGCAGAAGATCCTATGGCACTGCCATGGATCACAGTATGGAGGACATTTTGGATGTGAGCGAACAGCCACAAGAGTCCTCCAATGTGGCTTCTACTGGCCTACTCTCTATAAAGATTCCCGAGTGTTTGTGCTTAATTGTGACAGTTGCCAAAGATCTGGCAATCTGCCTCATAGTTATGCCATGCCTCAACAAGGGATATTGGAGATTGAGTTGTTTGATGTATGGGGTATTGACTTTATGGGACCTTTCCCACCATCATACTCAAACACTTATATTCTGCTTATTGCACTCATTTCTGCAATAAGCAGCTTTACTATGCTTTGGTTCGTTATGGAGTTAGCCACAGGGTAGCTACTCCATATCACCCACAGACTAATGGGCAAGCTGAAGTCTCAAATAAAGAACTTAAAAGAATCCTGGAACGGACTGTAATTAACCGCAGAAGGGATTGGACAAGAAGCTTGGATGATGCTCTGTAGGCATACAGAACAGCATTCAAGACACATATAGGGACCTCTCCATACCAGCTTGTGTATGGAAAGGCATGTCACTTGCCAGTGGAACTGGAACACAAGGCCTACTGGGCAACCAGATTCCTAAACCTTGATGCCAAGTTAGCTGGAGAAAAACGATTGCTCCAGTAAAATGAGCTAGAGGAATTTAGACTCAATGCTTTCGAACATGCAAAAATTTACAAAGAGAAAGTGAAAAGATGGCATGATAAGAAATTGTCATCTAGAGTCTTTGAGCCGGGGCAGAAAGTTTTGCTATTTAATTCTAGGCTCAAATTATTTCCCGGGAAATTAAAATCCCGGTGGAGAGGTCCATATGTGATTATAAGTGTATCACCATATAGATACGTAGAGCTTCAGGATAATGAATCTAACAAAAAGTTCATTGTTAATGGACAGAGAGTTAAACATTATCTTGAAAGCAATTTTGAGCAAGAATGCTCAAAACTGAGACTTAATTAAAAGCTCAGTAATAGTCCAGCTAACAACATTAAAGAAGCGCTTGCTGGGAGGCAACCCAGCCATCACAAAATTTAATTTTATTCTTTTTTCTAATTAATTATTTTTACAGGTATATGTCAGAGTATCTTCAAAAGGTAAAATAGCAATTGATTGAATTCACAGAGTTACAGGGAAATTTGGAAGCTCACTGGCATGAAAAAGCCAGTAAAAAACGTTTTGGGCGTTGAACGCCAAAAAGAAGCACCTTCTGCGCGTTTAACGCCAGATTGATAGCGTCCTGGGCGTTCAGAAAAACGCCCAGTGACAAAGGACTTCCTGGCGTTCAACGCCAGAAAGAAGCAACAGTTGGGCGTTGAACGCCCAGGAGAAGCAACAATTGGGCGTTAAACGCCCAAAACAAGCAGCATTTGGGCGTTTAATGCCAGGGTGGTGGGGAGGAGGTAAAATTCGTTTTTCTTCAAAAAAAAAAATTTCTAATTTTTATGTTTCAATTCATGATCTCTTGCATAAACATGTTTCCAAATATCATCCTTCAATTCCAAAAATTTTAATCCTAATTTCTAAAATCCTTAATTTCTGAAATCCTTTTTTTTTTCAAAAATTTTACATGCATCTTCATCCATAAAGACAGATGATTTCCAATTCAATCCAACTATTTTTCCAATCTCTTTTCAAACTTAATTATCTTTTAAAATCTTTTTCAAATTATAAATTTCAAATTTATTTTAAATATCATTCATATCTTTTTAAATTATATCCTTTTCTTGTCATAATTATCTTTTATAAATCATATCTTTTATCTTATATCTCTTTCTTATTTTCGAAAACCCACCCCCTCCCTTTATATCCACTTTCGGCACTGATGAGCGGATAATTTGTACGCTTTTTGGCATTGTTTTTAGTATGTTTTTAGTATGATCTAGTTAGTTTTTAGTATATTTTTATTAGTTTTTAGTTAAAATTCACTTTTCTGGACTTTACTATGAGTTTGTGTGTTTTTCTGTGATTTCAGGTATTTTCTGGCTGAAATTGAGGGACCTGAGCAAAAATCTGATTCAGAGACTAAAAAGGACTGCAGATGCTGTTGGATTCTGACCTCCCTGCACTCGAAGTGAATTTTCTGGAGCTACAAAAGCCCAATTGGCGCGCTCTTAACGGCGTTGGAAAGTAGACATCCTGGGCTTTCCGGCAATATATGATAGTCCATACTTTGCCCAAGATTTGATGGCCCAAACCGGCGTTCAATGTCACCTTCGGAATTCCCAGCGTTAAACGCCGGAACTGGCACAAGGATGGGAGTTAAACGCCCAAACTGGCACCAAAGCTGGCGTTTAACTCCAAGAAGAGTCTCTACACGAAAATGCTTCAATGCTCAGCCCAAGCACACACCAAGTGGGCCCGGAAGTGGATTTTTATGTCATTTACTCATCTCTGTAAACCCTAGGCTACTAGTTCTCTATATATAGGACCTTTTACTATTGTATTTTCATCTTTGGATCTTAGATCATCTTTGGATCTTTGGAATCCTTTGATCACGTTTTGGGGGCTGGCCTCACGGCCATGCCTAGACCTTGTTCTTATGTATTTTCAACGGTGGAGTTTCTACACACCATAGATTAAGGTGTGGAGCTCTGTTGTACCTCGAGTATTAATGCAATTACTATTGTTCTTCTATTCAATTCCGCTTGTTCTTGTTCTAAGATATCACTTGTTCTTCAACTTGATGAATGTGATGATCCGTGACACTCATCATCATTCTCACCTATGAACGTGTGCCTGACAACCACATCCGTTCTACCTTAGATTGGATGGATATCTCTTGGATTCTTTAACCGGAATCTTCGTGGTATAAGCTAGAACTGATGGCGGCATTCAAGAGAATCCGAAAGTTCTAAACCTTGTCTGTGGTATTCTGAGTAGGATTTGATGATTGAATGACTGTGACAAGCTTCAAACTCCTGAGGGTTGGGCGTTAGTGACAGACGCAAAAGAATCACTGGATTCTATTCCGGCCTGATTGAGAACCGACAGATGGATAGCCGTGCCGTGACAGGGTGCGTTGAACATTTCCACTGAGAGGATGGGAGGTAGCCACTGACAACGGTGAAACCCTTGCATACAGCTTGCCATGGAAAGGTGCAAGAAGGATTGGATGAAGACAGTAGGAAAGCAGAGAGACGGAAGGAACACAGCATCTCCATACGCTTATCTGAAATTCCCACCAATGAATTGCATAAGTATCTCTATCTTTATCTTTATGTTTTATTCATCATTCATAACCATTTGAGTTTGCCTGACTAAGATTTACAAGGTGACCATAGCTTGCTTCATACCAACAATCTCTGTGGGATCGACCCTTACTCGCGTAAGGTTTTTACTTGGACAACCCAGTACACTTGCTGGTTAGTTGTGCGAAGTTGTAGTGATCACAATTTCGTCCACCAGGCACCCCTCTCATCACCCACCATTCCCCACTTGCTCTCCTCCTATTCCTCTTCTCTCTTTTTTCTTTTGCTTGAGGACAAGAAAACCTCTAAGTTTGGTGTGCTTATCCGTGATCACAAAAACATACTCATTTTGATCATGGCCCCTAAAGGAAAACAACCCAACCCAAGAGGCAAGAAAGAGAATATTCCAAAGCCACTTTGGAATCAAGGGAAGTTCTTAACTAAAGAACATTCAGACCATTACTACAAAATAATGAGTCTAAGATCAGTGATCCCGGAAGTCAAGTTCGATCTGAAAGAAGATGAATATCCGGAGATCCAAGTACAAATTCGAAACAGGAACTGGGAAATCCTAGCTAATCCTGAAACGAAAGTGGGAAGGAACATGGTTCAGGAGTTCTATGCTAATCTATGGCAGACAGATAGGCAAAGAATAATTGGAGCTGCCCTCTATGACCATCGGACCTTAGTCAGAGGAAAGATTGTTCATACCCATCCTGACAAAATCAGGGAGATCTTTAAGCTTCCTCAACTGAAAGATGACCCAGACTCCTTTAATAGGAGAATGATGAGGGTAAATAAAGGCTTGGACAAGATTCTAGAGGATATATGCATCCCTGAAGCCAGGTGGACCACCAGCACGACTGGCATCCCAAATCAACTCAAAAGAGAAGATCTCAAACCAGTAGCCAGAGGCTGGCTGGATTTCATTGGGCGTTCTATATTGCCCACTAGCAACCGTTCTGAAGTTACTATTAAAAGAGCAGTGATGATTCACTGCATCATGTTGGGAAAAGAAGTAGAAGTCCATCAACTGATCTCGTGTGAACTATACAAAATAGCAAACAGGAATTCCAAGGATGCCAGATTGGCCTATCCAAGCTTAATTTCTATGCTCTGTAGAGATGCTGGAGTGAAGGTGGGAATAACAAGAGTATATCTCAGTTGAGAGGCCAATCACTAGAATATCAATGGACAGACAACAGTTGCAAGATGATCCAATCAAGAGGAGAGCACAGGAAGTCCTCCCAGAACTTCCTCAATTCAAATATTGGGAACATCTTGAGGCATCTATTTCCAAATTGCAAGAAGCTATGAACCAAATAAAGGAAGAATAGAACAATCAAAGTAGCATGCTTTGCAATCTGCTTAAGGAACAAGAAGAGCAAGGGCGTGATTTAAGTGAGCTGAAGCGCCAGAAATTAATCCTTGAAGGACCAAGCACCCCACAGATCAGAGGAACATCTACTTCTCAAAACACAGGTTGTTGAGTTCTAATTTTAGCGTTAACTCTGTGATAGTGTTATTATAGAAATTTACCTTAGGAGATATATAGAGTGGTAGTAGTAGTAGTCAACATATCTATTCTGGTTTTATTCCAATTAAAGTTATAATTTATTTTTCTCATCATCATCAGACATGAATAAAATAGTAGCTTTTTAGAATAAAGAAGTAATTTATATTTTTCGAGTTCTTAATAATAAAAATTATAATTAATTATATGTGGTGGCAATACTTTTTGTTCTCTAAATGAATGCTTGAATAGTGCATATTTTATCCTAAATTTGACGAATATTGGCTCCTGAAAGAATGCGGAACACGAAAAATATTATTGATGATCTGACAAATCATGAATTTGATTCTTGAAGCAAGAAAAAGCAGTGAAAAAAAATTTACAAGGAATCATTGGTTTAAGAAAAGGATCCAAGGCTTTGAGCATCAGTGGATAGGAGGGCCCAAGGAAATAGTTCCAGGCCTAAGCGGCTAAACCAAGCTGTCCCTAACCATGTGCTTGTGTCATGAAGGTCCAAGTGAAAAGCTTGAGACTGAGTGGTTAAAGTCGTGATCCAAAGCAAAAAGAGTGTGCTTAAGAGCTCTGGACACCTCTAACTGGGGACTCTAGCAAAGCTGAGTCACAATCTGAAAAGGTTCACCCAGCCATGTGTCTGTGGCATTTGTGTATCCGGTGGTAATACTGGAAAACAAAGTGCTTAGGGCCACGGCCAAGACTCATAAAAGTAGCTGTGTTCAAGAATCAACATACTTAACTAAGAAAATCAATAATACTATCTGAATTCTAAGTTCCTATGGATGCCAATCATTCTGAATTTCAAAGGATAAAGTGAGATGCCAAAACTATTCAGAAACAAAAAGCTACTAGCCCCACTCATCTAAATTAGAATCTGAGCTTCACTTAAAACTCGGAGATTTTATTACTTAATAAATTCTTTTTATCCTATTTTGTTCATCTAGTTGCTTGGGGACAAGCAACAGTTTAAGTTTGGTGTTGTGATGAGCGGATATTTTATACGCTTTTTGGGGGTAATTTCATGTAGATTTTAGTATGTTTTAATTAGTTTTTAGTAAAATATTATTAGTTCTTAGGCAAAAATCATATTTCTGGACTTTACTATGCGTTTGTGTATTTTTCTGTGATTTCCGGTATTTTCTGGCTGAAATTGAGGGAGCTGAGCAAAAATCTGAGTTAGGCTGAAAAAGGACTGCTGATGCTGTTGGATCCAGGCCTCCCTGCACTCGAAATGGATTTTCTGGAGCTACAGAAGTCCAATTGGCGCGCTTTCAATGGCGTTGGAAAGTAGAATCCAGGGCTTTCCAACAATATATAATAGTCCATACTTTGCACGAAGATAGACGACGTAAACTAGCATTCAACGCCAGTATCATGCTACTGTCTGGCGTCCAGCTCCAGAAACAGGTTACAAGTTGGAGTTCAACGCCAAAAATAGGTTACAACCTGGCGTTGAACGCCCAAAACAGCCCCAGACACGTGAGAAGCTTAAGTCTCAGCCCCAGCACACACCAAGTGGGCCCCAGAAATGGATTTCTGCACCATCTATCATAGTTTACTCATTTTTTGTAAACCTAGGTTACTAGTTTACTATTTAAACAACTTTTAGAGATTAACTCTGTACCTCATGACATTTTCAGATCTGAATTTTATACACTTTGACGGCATGAGTCTCTAAACTCCATTGTTGGGGGTGAGGAGCTCTGCAGCGTCTCAATGAATTAATGCAATTGTTTCTATTTTATTCAAACGTGTGTGTGTTCCTATCTAAGATGTTCATTCGCGCTTAATTGTGAAAGAGGTGATGATCCGTGACACTCATCACCTTCCTCAATCCATGAACGTGTGCCTGACAACCACCTCCGTTCTACATCAGATTGAATGAGCATCTCTTAGCTTCCTTAATCAGAATCTTCGTGGTATAAGCTAGAACTGATGGCGGCCACTCTTGAGGATCAGGAAATTCTAAACCTTGTCTGTGGTATTCCGAGTAGGATTCAAGGATTGAATGGCTGTGACGAGCTTCAAACTCACGATTGCTGGGCGTGATGACAAACGCAAAAGGATCAATGGATCCTATTCTAACATGATCTAGAACCAACAGCTGATTAGCCGTGTTGTGACAGAGCATCTGGACCGTTTTCACTGAGAGGATGGGAAGTAGCCACTGACAATGGTGACACCCTACATACAGCTTGCCATGGATGGAACTTTACAAACAATTGAGTTGAATATTACATTGCAGAAATTCAGAGGACAAAGCATCTCCAAAACTCCAACATATTCTCCATTAATAAAGTAACAATTCCTTATTCCAAATACTTTTACTTCTTACAATTAAATCCAAATAACCTTATTGGCATCCTGACTAAGATTAATAAAATAAACATAGCTTGCTTCAAACCAATAATCTCCGTGGGATCGACCCTTTCTCGCGTAAGGTATTACTTGGATGACCCAGTGCACTTGCTGGTTAGTTGTACGGATTGCAAATTCATGCACCAGTTAACGTGGCTTCTAACGTGGCCATTCTTAGCCATCCCCAACGTTAGTGACAATGTTGAGTGTCACTAACGTTGGCTCATCTTTCACTCATCATCGTTAGCCTTCCACGTTAACTAAGTTAACATGGAAGTTAACGTGGCTCCTTGGGGTTTTGTGGTTGCTTCCAACGTTAGTGACAATGTTGGGTGTCACTAACGTTGTCGACCACCCTTGCCTCTTACGTTAGCTCCCACGTTAACTAAGTTAACGTGGTACATTGCACCTTAGGCCAACGTTAGTGACAATGTTGAGTGTCACTAACGTTGGCTTCCTTCCCCCTTTTAACGTTAGAGGCCACGTTAACTAAGTTAACGTGGACTCTAACATAGCCACTTATGATAATTGGCCAACGTTAGTGATAATGTTAAGTGTCACTAATGTTGGCTCAAAGTCCCTTCTTCACGTTAGAGTTTACATTAACTTAGTTAACGTGACTCTTAACGTGGGCAATGATGGCTTCGAGAGCGTTATTGGCAATCACTTTTCTCATTAACTTTGCAAGTTACCTCGCATTCCACGTTAGTGGTAACGTTAATTAGATTAACGTGACTGCTAAGTGGTTCTTCCTTGCTTCCTATGGTCCTGAAATCAAGCAATAGAGTGCATCAAAGTTCTAGTCCAAGTCATGGGTAATGCAACATACAATTTGTTGTTAAACTCATGCAAAATCCTCATGAAATCATTTAAATTTCACAATGTATGCTTGAATCAAGGTGTAAGTGAATATCTACCCAAAACTAGCTTATTTCCTAAGGAAATGCATGAAACTACCTTAAAAACAGTAAAGAAAAGGTCAGTGAAACTGGCCAAGATGCCCTGGCATCACAACACCAAACTTAAAGCTTGCTTGTCCCTAAGCAAGTACTGGAACAAGAGAATGATGAATGGAATGCCAAGAGAAATGAGTCATTCTTCTGGAAGTCATGTCACTGATTTTATGGTGGTTTCATGCATAGCAACTTAGGTTCATTCCATTACTGGCTTTCAGACCTTTATCATGTCCTAAAACACTGATTTTGCTTATATCCCATGAGACTTTTATTGATCCTTTTATTCTCATTCCAGGGCTTATTTGTGTTCTTCAGGCTAAGTGCTCTGTAAGGGGGCAACTCTTTAAGATAAGCTTTCAGCCAACACTCTCGAACCAATTGGTTCAAGGTGATAGGTGTTGAGACACCCCTAAGGACTTACTCCCTCAAGTCTCTCCCCCAGACATACACACCACAGGCATCTGGTTCATTTATTTTCCTTCTTGAGACCTTGGTGTCTAGCACCTCTTTGGGTTACTAAATGCTCTGTAGTGAGGGTTACTCTTGATAGTGGACTTTCAGCTGATAATCCTGAGTTAGTTAACCCAAGTTACCAAGTGATAAGGCACCCCTAAGAGCTTATTCATCCAAGTAAATCCCTCACACAGGAACACCACAGACACATGCCTCAAGATTAAAACCATTAGTGCCTAGCCTTATTGCTTACTCTTTTTCTTTTGTTTTTCACTTTAAGTGTTATTTCCCTTGCTCTTATTAGGATCTTGTTGTTTACTTAGTCTCATAGGTATATTCAAAGTATAGTATTCAGGCCAGATAGTTGTCATCCCCACCATATGGTTGAACCAACTTAGCTAACTTATGATCACACCAAAGACTCATGAATGTACTTCCATATTATGAACTCCACTCTGGTCTATTTAAAACACAATCATTCTCTTTTTCATTTGACTTAAAAAATAAGCATACAATAAGTAATGGTATGATGCAGTAACACTTAAACCAGAAATCATAGACCTAAGCAATTAAACCTAAAATGCATAATTGAAAAGGTTCAAACTAACACGGAAGCATGCTCTATTTCATACAAGATCTTCCTTATTTAAAGCATAGAAAAAGATGGAGTAAAGAAGGAACTCCACCACCTTTTACTCTTGTGGCCGTCCATGCTCTTATCCTTGCTTGTCCTCCTTGTGTCCTCTTGTATTTCCTCGCATCCGCGCCAATCTTGCTTGCTTCCAATCCTCAAGTGCCCTCCTCACTGATTCATGACTCTCTTCCACCCTTTGTCTCTCTTCTCGTGCTAATTCATCCTTCACTTCTTCATACCTTGTGATTCCTGGGTGCAATATAGGCAGCTGTCCTACTAGGTATCTGAGCCTGGCTTGAGTGTTTATGTGATGCCCTGTCTCGCTCATGTAAACTCCTTCTGCAAATGCCCTTTGCTCGTCCAGTAGTTTTGTGTGTTCTATTTGTCTCTGATGCATCTCATGTATGTGTGCCCCTTGATGTGCTTGGATGTTGATTAGCCTCTGGATGGACTCTTGTTGCTCATTTTGCCTTTATTCCATCCTGTTGAATGTTTCTCCCCATTGTTGCCCTTGACTTAGTTGTTGTTCCATCATTTGCCTTTGTCACTCACCTTGCTGAGTCATCTACCTTGAGAGTGTTTCCTCTTGCTGCCCCATTATCTGTAGTTGAAGCTCTTTCTGTGCTCCTTGGCTTTCCAAATACTGTCTAGACAAGCCATCAATGGCTTCCTGCAATTGGTGCATGTCTAAGAACTGTGGTGCTTGCCCCTCTGCGACTTGTCCTTCCACTACTTGAGGGGCTGTCCTCTTCCTTTGCTTCCGTTGAGGCAGGGGGGATGCGGCAGCATTCATCCTTCGCACAGTTATTGGAATGCCTTCCTTTATCCACACGGGATCCTCATCTTCAAAAACTACCCCAGCTTTCTTGCATATTCGGTAAATAGTACTGGGGTAACCTAACGTTCCTCTTGAGTCGCTTTTCTCTGCCATCTTTCTAATGCCTTCAGCTATGAGTTCATGAACCTTGATTTCTCCTCCCTTCAGTATACAGTGCACCATTATTGCTCTCTTGAGATTCACCTCCGAGTTGTTTGCAGTTGGGAGGATAGACCTCCTCACTAGCTCAAACCACCCCTTGGCTTCAGGAGTGAGATCTGTTCTCTTGATGAACTTTGGTTTCTTTCCCGTAGACCTTTCCCAGTCAGCTCCGGGTACACAAATGTCTCGCAAAATCTGGTCATAATTGGGGTTGTTGTCCAATCTTGAGTGATAACTTTCTTCTTCAAACGGTATAGACCGTAGCTTCAATGCCCTCATGACACTCATGGGACCAAAATCCACCATCTTTCCTCTCACAAAGCTTGTATATGACTCATCTTTCTTATCATATCGGACCGCATTCGCATAAAATTCGCTTATGAGGTTTGCATTTACCTTAATGACCGGATCAGTGAGGAGTTCCCATCTTCTCTTTTCTACTTTCTCTGTGATTTCTAGACACTCAGTTTTCTTCACTTGAAATTCCAGCTCATAAATGATTTCCTTGTCAGCCATCCACCCGTATTGCAATGCATGATACAAGCTTCTAAATCTCTTTTCATCATATGGGTGTTGCTCCATGGGTTCTTTTCCCTTCCTTCGTTTAGAACTTGAAGAAGCCATGAATGAAAGTTGTGTGAAGGTGGTAAGGGTGTGAGACTTTTGGTTGTTTAGGGTTTTATTGCAATGAAGAGAGTAATGGTGGTGTTTGTAATGGGGTAGACCGTGCTTAGTTCTGAAATGGAGAGGTGTGAAGAGTGGGTACGGAACATGGTCCATTTATATAGAGAAGTTGTGAGATAATGGAGGGTATAGATTGATGGAGTAGTTACTTGATGGACGGTTGGGGTTATGCATGGATAAAGGACAAGGATCATCACTTATTGATGGAGATTGCTCGGTCTTTTAGGGGTCCCATTTTCTTTTCAATGTTGCATGGCAACACTTTCCAATGCATTCCCTTTTAGGACCCGTGTGTAGTCCCTCCTTTTGTGGTGTCCGAACCTTCTTCGTTTAGTTGTCCAATCCATCACTTTTAATGCTCCTTTTCTTTTCCCTATAAAGACAAAATAAGAAAGGTGAGAATAATATCAATACCAAAGACAATTGACACTTTACGGCAAAGAAAAGAAAAGATTAGATTGTTTATTTATGAATTCCAACTAACTAACTAACTGTGTGTCCTTATATGCACATTGGTGGCACTTTGGGGTGACACCAAACTTTGTTTGGAGCACTGTGATGAAAAGTTCTGTTCAAAGCTCCAAGACTAGCATGCACCTTGGTTTGCTTTGAACACCAAACTTGTTCCTCACTATATACTGCACAATAAGGATTTCACCAAGTGTTTGTCAAGTTTGGGTTGGACTTCATAAACATTGACTTATTTACTTTTCTAAAAGCATATAAATCATGGGTTGCCTCCCATGAAGCGCTTCTTTAGTGTCACTAGCTTGACGTTTCTCCCTCATCAGGGTGGTTGGTAGTGCTTGAAGTCTTCCCCTCTTGCTGTGGACTTGTATCCATTGGTTGTATCAATGATCTCGACATGTTCCAGGGAGAGAACTCTGTTGATAGTGAAGACTTTAGGTAACTGAGATGGTACTGTGGGGAGATTAGGGGGAATATCTAGGAAGTAAGCTGAGATCACTCTATCCCCTGGAGAGAAGTCTTCCGTAGGGATCTTTTTGTTCCTCCACCTCCTTGGTACCATCTTCCTTGTGTCCTTTGACATTGCCTTGCTCTTGATGACTCTTTCCTCTAAGGTGGTTTTGTTGCTTCCTTCACATATCTCTGGTGGTTTAGGTTCCTCCAGTTTTTCCTTGAGCTGTGGCAACTGCCTGTTTCCTTGTTCCTCATGCATAAGTTTTTCTAGATGGGTTGGGTGTGCTTCAATGCTTGCTTCCTCCTTCAACATCTCACTGTGATCTTTGCTTGGTTCCTTGTGCTCTTGGTCTGCTTCTTGTGAGAGTTTGAAGACATTAAAGCTGAGTCGTTCATCATAGATCCTCAATATTAGCTCCCCTTGCTCCACATCTATGAGTGCTCTGGCTGTAGCTAGGAATGGTCTTCCCAATATGATTGGGTGAGTGTGACTCTCTTCCATGTCCAGAATGACAAAGTCTGTTGGGAGAAAGTATTCCCCAACTTTTAGCAACACATTCTCTACCACTTCTATTGCTTGCTTTTGAGTCTTGTTAGCCAGTCTGATGACCACATCTGTGGGCATTATCTCATTGATCTGCAGCTTCTTTACCAAGGATAATGGCAGTAAGTTGATGCTTGCTCCCAAATCACAGAGTGCTCTATCGAACATTGTTTCTCTTATGGCACAGGGGATGTGAAAACTCCCTGGGTCTTTTCTTTTTGCAGGCAACTCAGGTTGAATAAAGGCACTACATTCCTGGTTCATCACTATAGTTTTGCCTCCTTTGAGTGAGCTTTTCCTGGGAAGAAGTTCCTTCATATACTTGATGAATGCAGGCATTTGTTGGATGGCCCTGATGAATGGTATGTTCACATGCAGAGATGCAAACGAGTCTAGGAACCTTGAGTATATTCTCTTCCCCACAGCACCATTGAGCAGTTGGGGAAATGGTGCATAGAGCTTAAGCAACTCTTGTTGTGAGATTTCTGGTTCTTGGTGATCTCTATCTTCCTCCTCTGTTGAGTTGTCTTCAGGCTGTTTGGAGAGTTTGCCTTGCTTGTCTTCAGCCTCTTGATCACTTATAGTGACCATTTTGTAATCTTCCCATCTTACTTTCTTTGCTTCTCCTCTTGGGTTTTTCTCCGTGTCACTTGGGAAGCTATCAGTAGGTTTGGGAATCTTCTGAGCTAAGCATCCCACTTGGAATTCCAGCTTCTTGATGATCTCTCCCTGGTTCTTAATATTGGCTCGCACCACCTCTTTGAACACCTTTTTTTCTTGAATCTCTTGGCATATTCCTTCAAGTAAGGTTTCAAGCTTAGAGAGTCTATCATCAATTGATGGTAGATTGGGATTAGAGGTGGAAGGATGAGAGATGTTGTTGTGGTTTTGATATGGGTGTGGAGAAATGTTGTTGTGGGGGTGTTGATATGTCCTCTGTGTGAATTGTTGATGAGCTGCATTGTTGTTGGAGTTGTAACGTCTCTGGTCTTGGTTTTGATTTTGCTGATTCCCCCACCCAAAGTTTGGGTGGTTCCTCCATCCAGGGTTGTATGTTTTTTAGTATGGATCATGGTTCTGTCTAGGTGAATTCCCAATGTAGTTAGCTTGCTCAAGGTTACCCTCTGCTTCTTTTTCAACTCCTTCTTGGGTTGTTGAGGAGGTGGTGATTGCTGCCTCTTGGTTCCTCTCCATCTTCTTGGTGAGGTCAGCTAGCTGCTTGGTAATGAGCTTGTTCTGAGCCAGCAGAGCATCTACATTGTTTAGCTCTATCACTCCTCTTATGTTCCTTCTTTCGGAAGCATAGAAGTAGTCATTCTCAGCTACAGTCTCAATTACATCTATGGCTTCTTCAATGGTCTTCTTCTTGTTCAACGATCCTCCAGAGGAATGGTCTACTGCCTTCTTTGATTCATATGACAAGCCTTCATAGAAGATGTGCAACTACACCCATTCATTGAACATATTTGGTGGACACCTCCTTGTTAGGTCTTTGAACCTTTCCCAAGCTTCATAAAGTGTCTCCCCATCTTGCTGTCTGAACGTCTGCACTTCAGTTCTCAGCCTATTGATCCTTTGAAGGGGGTAAAACCTTACCAAAAACTTATTCACTACCTCCTCCCAATTTGTCAGGCTTTCTTTTGGGAAGGATTCAAGCCATTTGGATGCCTTGTCCCTGAGTGAAAAAAGGAACAAGAGCAGCCTATAGACATCCGGGTGGACTCCATTGGACTTCACTGTGTCACAGATCCTCAAGAAGGTGGTCAAGTGTTGATTCGGGTCTTCTTGAGCACCTCCTCCAAATGAGCAATTATTCTGCACAAGAGTGATGAGATGAAGTTTTAGCTCGAAATTGTTGGCATGTATGGTGGGCTTCTGAATGCTACTTCCACAGTTGCCTGGGTTTGGATTAATGTAAGCTCTTAACACTCTTCTATCCTCCCAGAATGATTTGCTCTACCTCCTCCGCCATGGTTATTAGCCTCTTCTTCATGTTGGTTTTCCATGTTGAAAAAGTAAATGCTAGAATTAAAGGGCTGAAAGTAAATAACTGAAAGTAAATTGCAGAATTGTAAATGGGAATTGGGTGTTTGCTCATGAAAGTAAACGCAGAAATTAAAGAGAATGGGTGAGATCAGAATTGGGGAATTCATTAGGCGCAGGAGATGTTGCAATTCTCTGGATCAAGTTCATTTTCATCTCTTCCTCAATCAATGAACTCATTGATCTCCTTGGCAATCTTAATTGATTGAATTACAATTTCTTGTAATTCAATCTCTCAAATCTTGATCAATAGCCAATTCCTTGGTCAATTGCTCATGAGAAGAGATGAAGTGTGGTCACTGATTATACCACATGCATTTCCCAAATCAAGTATTGAGAGGATTATAGTCACATATCCATCCAAACCCAATTTGGTCCAGCATGAGAAAACATTTCTAGCTTGATCTCTTCATTCTTCTTTCAAGGCTCAGAAGAGATCCAAGTTTGAATAGCTTCTTTTCCAAGATAACTACCCAATGGGATGAAGATCGAAAACTTTCAAGTGAAATCAAGAGAAAAGATAGAAGAAGAATAATGAAAACTAGTATTGATCCATCAAATTACAACAGAGCTCCCTAACCCAATGAAAGGGGTTTAATTGTTCATAGCTCTAGAAAATGAAAACAAAGATGGAGAATACATCATGGAGCTAGAAGAGCAGAGTAAAATACAGAGAGTAGTGCCATTTTCCCTTTTTCTGAACTCCTTAAATAATTCAAAGCTACTCCTATATATACTACTCTTCTCAGCTTCTAGTTGGCTCTTCAAGTCTTGGGCCTTTGGATCTTGAGATTGAAGCAGTTCTCTTCTTCATTTGGGCTTGGTTTTACTTGCAGAGAGAAAGTGTGAAGTGGGCAGAGACTTTAGCTCAGAACGTTAGGGGTGTTAACGTTTTAGTGAAAGAACGAGTTCGAGAACGTTAGTGACACTCGACATTGTCACTAACGTTCCAATGTACCCCTTTGCCTCATGTTAGTGCCCACGTTAACTAGGTTAACGTGGCTTCTAACGTGGCCTTGCCAACCTTCGAGAACGTTAGTGACACTTAACATTGTCACTAACGTTCCAATGTGCCCCTATGTCTCACGTTAGAGTCCACGTTAACTAGGTTAACGTGGCTTCTAACGTGGCCATTCTTAGCCATCCCCAACGTTAGTGACAATGTTGAGTGTCACTAACGTTGGCTCATCTTTCACTCATCATCGTTAGCCTTCCACGTTAACTAAGTTAACGTGGAAGTTAACGTGGCTCCTTGGGGTTTTGTGGTTGCTTCCAACGTTAGTGACAATGTTGGGTGTCACTAACGTTGTCGACCACCCTTGCCTCTTAAGTTAGCTCCCACGTTAACTAAGTTAACGTGGGAGTTAACGTGGTACATTGCACCTTAGGCCAAAGTTAGTGACAATGTTTAGTGTCACTAACGTTGGCTTCCTTCCCCCTTTTAACGTTAGAGGCCACGTTTTCTAAGTTAACGTGGACTCTAATGTATCCACATATGATCATTGGCCAACGTTAGTGATAATGTTAAGTGTCACTAACGTTGGCTCAAAGTCCCTTCTTCACGTTAGACTTCACGTTAACTTAGTTAACGTGACTCTTAACGTGGGCAATGATGGCTTCGAGAGCGTTATTGGCAAACACTTTTCTCATTAACTTTGGAAGTTACCTCCCATTCCACGTTAGTGGTGACGTTAATTAGATTAACGTGACTGCTAAGTGGTTCTTCCTTGCTTCCTTTGGTCCTGAAATCAAGCAATAGAGTGCATCAAAGTTCTAGTCCAAGTCATGGGTAATGCAACATACAATTTGTTGTTAAACTCATGCAAAATCTGCATGAAATCATGTAAAATTCACAATGTATGCTTGAATCAAGGTGTAAGTGAATATCTACCCAAAACTAGCTTCTTTCCTAAGGAAATGCATGAAACTACCTTAAAAATAGTAAAGAAAAGGTCAGTGAAACTGGCCAAGATGCCCTGGCATCTAAAGAGAAAAATAAAATGAAAAGAAAAAAAAAGAGAGAAGAAAAAGAAGAAAGAAAATGAAAAGAAAGCAACCAAAGGGGACAAAATGCCCCAAGGTGAAGTTCAATAAAAAGGAATCAATGTATAAGTGTCATGAATCAAGGAGTAGAATGCATGAATATGTAAGAAAAAGTGAAGAATGGGTAGTTAGAGTAGTTTGAATTTGTATAGATTATTATATAGGTTAGGTTGGAAAGTCTATACTAATCCAAGATCTAAACTCTAGTCCACTTAACCATAAATGATCCTACCTTGACCCTAACCCCATTACAACCTAAATGAAAGACCTCATGATGAATGTATGCATGCATTGAATAGGTGTTGATTGTTAGAAGAAAATCAATTTTTGGAAAGCATGATTAGAAGAGAATTGAGTGAATTAACCGTTAAACACTTAAGTGAATAGAGCGGATACACATCCGGTGAGGGTTCAAAAGTTCAATCACATGTGTTCACTCATATTATCTATATTCTTGCAAGCATGAATTTCTTTTGATAATTTAATACAATTGTGGTTTGGACTTGATCCCTATTGCCCTAGCTCTTGTGCCTACACATGTTCTCTTGGGAATTGATTTGTTTGAACTAAGCATTTGCATTCACTTTAGGTAGTTGCATTTAGATAGGTTCATATAGTTTAGTGCATTCAAATAAATGTCATACCCCTTAGTTCCTTCTTATTTTAGCATGAGGACATGCTAAGGTTTAAGTGTGGGGAGGTTGATAAACCCCATTTTTAGGGTTTATCTTGTATTGAATTTAGAATATTTTGATGACCTTTTCTCGCATTTAACCTATGAATTAGCATGCTTTTGTAATCTCTCCCGTATTTGTGCTTAAGTGTAAAAACATGCTTTTTAAGCCTTATTTTGATGAATTCTAATTCCTCTTTGATTTCATAAGATGCCTTAATGTGTTTGCTAGTAATTCCAGGATTGAAATTGGCTAGGCATGGATCAAAGGGAGCAAGGAAGGAAGCATAGAAGTGGAGAGAAGCATGAAAAGTCAAAGAAGTGAAATCAGCCAAGCACGCACACGCGCACAAGGCGCTCACGCGCACATTGCAGAATCAGCCAGGGGTGCGCATGCGTACCGTGCGCGCACGCGTCGCAGTCCGCACATGACTTCATTAAAGCAACACGTGCCTAGCGATTTGGAAGGGTTTATGAACCCATTTTGGCGCCAATTGCTGATAGAAAGGATCAAGGATCTTGGAATCATTATTAGTTCATTACCATTAGTCATAGTTTTAGTTTTAGAAGTAGTTTCTAGAGAGAGAAGCTCTCACTTCTCTCTAGAATTTGGATTAGGTTTAGGTTAATCTCTCTTCTTAGATCTAGGTTTAATTCATGCTTTGATTCACTTTTCCTTTATCAATTCTTAATCTTTTCCTCTTCCTCTCTCTAGCTATGTACTTTACTTCTTATAATTCTTCATCTTGTTATGGATAGATTGTTGTTCTTTTATTTCCTCTTTCAATAATGCAATCTGAGGTAATTCATAATAATTGTGGTTCCCTTGAATTGTTGTTGTTAATTCTCTTCAATAATTGTTGTTAGATTTCATTCTTGTTGTCAATTTACTCTGCTTTCCTTTTATGCCTTCCAAGTGTTTGATGAAATGCTTGGTTGGATTTTAGTGTAGGTTTTGTTCCTCTTGGCCTAGGTAGAGTAATTAGTGACTCTTGAGTTATCTAATTCCTTTGTTGATTGATAATTAGAAGTTGCTAATTGATTTGAATGCCTCTACAGCTAGTCTTTCCTTTAGGAGTTGATTAGGACTTGAGGAATCAAATTGATTCATCCACTTGACTTTCCTCCATTGTTAGAGGTTAACTAAGTGGGAGCAATGGACAATTTGTCATCACAATTGAGGAGGATAACTAGGATAGGACTTCTAGTTTTCATATCTTGCCAAGAGCTTTGCTAGTTGTTAGTTTATTTTCTTTGCCATTTATATTTCTTGTCTAAAATCTTAAAAACCCCAAATATAACTCGCAACCAATAACAAGACACTTCATTACAATTCCTAGGGAGAACGACCCGAGGTCCAATACTTCGGTTTATAAATTTTAGGGGTTTGTACTAGTGACAAACAACTTTTTGTATGAAAGGATTATTGTTTGGTTTAGAAACTATACTTTACAACGAGATTTAATTTGTGAAATTCTAAACTATCAAAAATCAAATCATTAAAATGGCACCGTTGCCAGGGAATTGCAATGGTGTTATGTTATTGGTTATTGTATATATCTGAATAGTGTGAATATCTTGCTTTTTGCTTTATTTTCTAGTTTTTGTTAGTTTTATTTTTCTTTTCCATTATGAATTCTCACTTTGGCTATGAGTTTGGTTCTAATTATGTTGTAGGTGATGAGAACTTCAATGAGGATGTGTATCAAGGATGGAACAATCAAAGGTGGGAGGAGCCATATGCATATGATCAATCCTCATGGCAACAACCTCCACCAATGCACTATGAAGAAGAGCCATTCTATGATGCATATCAATCCAATGGCTATGGTGAATCACCTTGTGACTTTCAAGAACCACCACCATATGCCTATGAACCATATCCTCAACATAACTCTCAACCATACTCACAAGCCCCTTCTTACCAACCACCTTCATATGACCCTAATCCATAGCCATCTTACCAACAACCATATGAGCCATATGAACCACATATAGAGCCACCAACATTCCAACATCAATATTTTCAAGAGCCACCTCCTCCATATTATTACCAAGATGAACCACCTCCAATAAATGAAAATTTTCAACCACAAGATGAATACTACTTTCCACCACAACCTCCCATGGAAGAATACTCAGATCCATTGATCCAAGAGCTACATGATCCTAATCATATTATCCAAGAGGAACAAGAGTCAAGGGATCATCTCAAGGAAGCATTCGATCAATTTCAAGCAACCATGGAGTGTGTTGTGCAACAAGTGGAAAGAGTGGAAAACATAGAACCACCACAACTCTACCAAGAAGAACCACCTTCCTACTATGAACCCTCCCCCCAATTTGATGAATCCTTCCATCCACCCCAACCCCCAATGGATGACATCCTTGGTGTTCTTGTTCAAGGGCAAGAAGAGATGAAAAGGGATGTGCAAAATTTCATGGCCGCCTTGGATGCGATAACAAATCAATTAGCATCCCAATTCTTGAACACTCAAGGAACTCCCATGGCTACATGTGGAGAATCGAATGAAGAACATAGCATGAAGGAGAGATTGAAAACCCTGGTGGGAAATGAGGGAAGTTGCTTTGTATTGGAACAATTGGAAGAAGCTTTAATTGTTGAAGACACGGAAGAAGTGGTAGAAGACTTAGGAGATGCGGAACCTCCATGGGAACATAGAGTTGCAGAAAACCCCTCCAAAATGATTGAAATTGATGCTAGGGAGGAAAATGCACACCTTCCAAGGCATATTCCATATGAAGACTTGGATGGGATAGAGAAAGAATTGAGTTCTGATGAGCGGATATTTTATACGCTTTTTGGGGGTAATTTCATGTAGATTTTAGTATGTTTTAATTAGTTTTTAGTAGAATATTATTAGTTTTTAGGCAAAAATCATATTTCTGGATTTTACTATGAGTTTGTGTGTTTTTCTGTGATTTCAGGTATTTTCTGGTTGAAATTGAGGGAGCTGAGCAAAAATCTGACTTAGGCTGAAAAAGGACTGCTGATGCTGTTGGATCCTGACCTCCCTGCACTCGAAATGGATTTTCTGGAGCTACAGGAGTCCAATTGGCGCGCTCTCAACGGCGTTGGAAAGTAGACATCCAGGGCTTTCCAGCAATATATAATAGTCCATACTTTGCTTAAGGATCGATGACGTAACTTGGCGTTAAACGCCGAGTACATGCTGCTGTCTGGAGTTAAACGCCAGAAAAACGTCATGATCCGGAGTTGAACGCCCAAAACACGTCATAACCTGGAGTTTGACGCCAAGAAAGGCCTCCACACGTGGAAAGCTTTAGTCTCAGCCCCAGCACACACCAAGTGGGCCCCAGAAGTGGATTTCTGCACCAATTATCTTAGTTTATTCATTTTCTGTAAACCTAGGTTACTAGTTTACTATTTAAACAACCTTTACAGACATTTCTTGGACCTCATGACATTTTCAGATCTGAATTATACACTTTGTGACGGCATGAGTCTCTAAACTCTATTGTTGGGGGTGAGGAGCTCTGCAGCGTCTCGATGATTTAATACAATTCCTTTGTTTTCCATTCAAACACGCTTGTTCTTATCTAAGATGTTTATTTGCGCTTAATTGTGAAGAAGGTGATGATCCGTGACACTCATCACCTTCCTCAATTCATGAACGTGTGCCTGACAACCACCTCCGTTCTACATCAGATTGAATGAATATCTCTTAGATTCCCCAAAAGAATCTTCGTGGTATAAGCCGGATTGATGGCGGCATTCATGAGAATCCGGAAAGTCTAAACCTTGTCTGTGGTATTCCGAGTAGGGTTCCGTGAATGAATGACTGTGACGTGCTTCAAACTCCTGAGGGCTGGGCGTTAGTGACAGACGCAAAAGAATCAATGGATTCTATTCCAACCTGATTGAGAACCGACAGATGATTAGCCGTGCTGTGACAGAGCATAGGAACGTTTTCACTGAGAGGATGGGAAGTAGCCACTGACAACGGTGACACCCTACATAGAGCTTGCCATGGAAGGAACCTGCGTGTGAGAAGAGGATTTCAAGGAAGAGTTGAAGTCAGAGGACAAAGCATCTCCAAAACTCCAACATATTCCCCAGTACTGCAAAACAAAGTAACATTGTTCCCTCTTTTATTTTTATAATCAAATCTAGTAATTTCACTTTTAATCCAAATAACCTTGTTGACATCCTAACTAAGACTAATAAAATAAATATTGATTGCTTCAAACCAATAATCTCCGTGGGATCGACCCTTACTCACGTAAGGTATTACTTGGACGACCCAGTGCACTTGCTGGTTAGTTGAACGAAGTTGTGAAAAGAAAGTAATCAGTTAGTTAAATTAGTTCTTTTGGCACTTGCCAAGGAGCCACTAATTAAGGATCACAATTTCGTCCACCAAGTTTTTGGCGCCGTTGCCGGGGATTGTTGAGTTTGAACAATTGAAGGCTTATTTTATTTCTTAGATTAGGAATATAGTATTGATGTTACAGAGTCATTAAATCTGAGTCCTTTATTCCCTTTTCAAAAATATTTTTCAAAAATATTATTTTTCTTTATTAATTGTTAATTCTTCGTGAGTCTAGTGTCTTGTTCTAAGTTTGGTGTCAATTGCATCCTTATATTTTTCTTTGAAATTTTCGTGTGAGTGTCCTTTGGTTTTCCTTAATCTTCAAGTTGTTCTTGTCTATTTTTCTTGTTTGATCTTTAATTTTTCTTGTTCTGAGTCTTTTCTTGTTTTTCTTGTGCTTTTTCAAAACAATTGTTATATTTGCTGCCCATTTGGCTAGAATAGAAGGGTCATATTCTTGATAAGGGAGCACCAATACTTTTGAAAATCTTTTTCAAAAATAATTTTTCTTGATTTAATCTTGTGCCAAACTCTAAGTTTGGTGTTTTATTGTTAATCTTTTTATAATTTTCGAAAATTTATTTTGATTTTCTAAAAATTTTAAGTTTGGTGTTCTTTCTTTTGTTCTTGGTGTTCTTGTAAATCTTCAAGGTGTTCTTAAAGTTTTTCTTGTGTCTTGATCTTAAAATTTTTAAGTTTGGTGTTCCTTGGTGTTTTCCCTCCAAAAATTTTCGAAAATAAGGAGCACTAGATCTAAAAATTTTAAGTCTTGTGTCTTTTGTGTGTTTTTCTCTTTCATCATAAAATTCAAAATTCAAAAATTCTATATTTTCTAACTACTTTTTCGAATTTTTTTTTAAAATTTTTAGATTTTAATTTCATTTTTTTTCGAAAAATTTTCTAAAAAAAAAAAAAAATTTAACTTCTTTTTATATATTTTGTTTTTACTTATTCCATTTTCTTTAAATCAACATATAAATTATCTCTTGTAATCCAATATACAACAATAAGTATGAATGGACAAGACAAGAGGACTCTGGGGTCATATGCTAACCCCACTACTGCTTCATATGGGAGTAGTATCTGTATACCCTCCATTGGAGTTAGTAGCTTTGAGCTGAATCCTCAGCTCATTATCATGGTGCAGCAAAACTGCCAGTATTCTGATCTTCCACATGAAGAACCTACAGAATTTCTGGCACAATTTCTGCAAATTGCTGATACAGTACATGATAAGGAAGTAGATCAGGATGTCTACAGATTATTACTGTTTCCATTTGCTGTAAAAGATCAAGCTAAGAGGTGGTTAAATAACCAGCCTAAGAACAGCATAAAAACATGGAAACAGAGGTCAAAAAAATTCCTGAATCACTATTTCCCTCCAAAACGGATGACACAGCTAAGGCTAAGCATCCAAGGCTTCAAACAAGGAGATAATGAATCCCTTTATGATGCCTGGGAGAGATACAGAGAGATGCTAAGAAAATGCCCCTCTGAAATGTTTTCAGAATGGGTGCAATTAGACATCTTCTATTATGGGCTTACAGAAAAAGCTCAGATTTCTCTAGACCACTCAGCTGGTGGATCTATACATATGAGAAAAACAATTGAAGAAGCTCAAGAGCTTATTGATACAGTTGCCAGAAATCAGCATCTGTATCTAAACAGTGAATCTTCCATGAAAGAAGAAGCTAAAACAGTAACTGCAGAACTCAGTCCGGTGGATCAGGCTAATGAATTTAATCAGCAATTAGATTTTCTAACTCAGCAGCTAGCCGAATTCAAGGAAATATTACAGGAAACAAGAATGGCTAACAGGAATATGGAAGTGCAATTAAAGCAGACAGAAAAGCAACTGTCAAAACAAATAGCAGAAGAATGCCAAGCAGTTCAATTAAGAAGTGGGAAAACATTAAATACCTCACTTCAAAGCAGCAGGAAGCCAAGAAATGAACAGATGTCTACTCAAAATCCTTCTGAGGACAATCAGAGCCCAGAAAGGAATGAAGCTGGCGCTGAACGCCCAGCCCATGCTCATTTCTGGCGTTCAACGCCAGAAACAAGCATGGATCTGGCGTTGAACGCCCAAAAGGAACATGGTTCTGGCGTTCAAACGCCAGTAACAAACAAGGAGGTGGCGTCTAACGCCACTCCAGCTTCCACACCTGGCATTCAAATGCCAGTGGGTGATCAGTCACATACAAGTGCTGATAACAACCCTTCTAAAAAGGCTTCCCAACCCACTTCTGTAGGTGATAAACCTGCAGCAACTAAGGTTGAGGAATACAAAGCCAAAATGCCTTATCCTCAAAAACTCCGCCAGGCGAAACAGGATAAGCAATTTGCCCGCTTTGCAGACTATCTCAGGACTCTTGAAATAAAGATTCCGTTTGCAGAAGCACTTGAGCAAATACCCTCTTATGCTAAGTTCATGAAAGAGATCTTAAGTCATAAGAAGGATTGGAGGGAGACTGAAAAGGTTTACCTCACTGAAGAATGCAGTGCAGTCATTCTGAAAAGCTTACCTGAGAAGCTTAAAGATCCTGGGAGCTTTATGATACCATGCACATTAGAAGGTGTTTGTACGAAGCAAGCTTTATGCGATCTTGGGGCAAGTATCAACCTAATACCTGCATCTACTATCAGAAAGCTTGGTTTGACTGAAGAAATCAAACCAACCAGGATATGTCTTCAACTTGCTGATGGCTCCATTAAATACCCATCAGGCGTGATTGAAGACATGATTGTCAAGGTTGGGCCATTTGCCTTTCCTACTGACTTTGTGGTGCTGGAAATGGAGGAGCACAAGAGTGCAACTCTCATTCTAGGAAGACCTTTCCTAGCAACTGGCCGAACCCTCATTGATGTCCAAAAAGGGGAAGTAACCTTGAGAGTCAATGAGGAGGAGTTCAAGTTGAATGTTGTTAAAGCCATGCAACATCCAGACACCCCAAATGACTGCATGAGTGTTGATATTATTGACTCTCTGGTAAGAGAGGTCAATATGGCTGAGAGTCTCGAATCAGAGCTGGAGGACATCTTTAAAGATGTTCAGCCTGATTTGGAGGAATCAGAGAAGATAATAGAACCTCTGAAAATCCCTCAAGAAGAGGAGAAACCTCCAAAACCCGAGCTCAAACCATTACCACCATCCCTGAAATATGCATTTCTGGGAGAAGGTGAAATCTTTCCTGTAATTATAAGCTCTACCTTAGAGCCACAGGAAGAGGAAGCACTAATTCAAGTGCTAAGGACGCACAAGACAGCTCTTGGGTGGTCCATTAGTGATCTTAAGGGCATTAGCCCAGCCAGATGCATGCACAAAATCTTGTTGGAGAATGACGCCAAGCCAGTGGTTCAACCACAAAGGCGGCTGAACCCAGCTATGAAAGAAGTGGTGCAAAAAGAGGTCACTAAATTACTAGAGGCTGGGATTATTTATCCTATTTCTGACAGCCCCTGGGTGAGCCCTGTCCAAGTTGTCCCTAAGAAGGGTGGCATGACAGTGGTTCATAATGAAAAAAATGAACTGGTTCCTACAAGGACAGTTACAGGGTGGCGTATGTGCATTGATTACAGAAGGCTCAATACAGCCACCAGAAAGGATCATTTTCCTTTACCATTCATAGACCAGATGCTAGAAAGACTAGCAGGTCATGAATACTACTCCTTCCTGGATGGATATTCAGGTTATAATCAAATTGCAGTAGATCCCCAAGATCAAGAGAAAACAGCATTCACATGCCCATCTGGAGTATTTGCATACAGAAGGATGCCATTTGGCCTGTGCAATGCACCTGCAACTTTTCAGAGGTGCATGCTCTCAATTTTCTCTGATATGGTGGAAAAATTTCTGGAAGTCTTCATGGATGACTTTTCAGTATTTGGAGACTCATTCAGCTCCTGCCTTAACCATTTAGCACTTGTTCTGAAAAGATGCCAAGAGACTAACCTAGTTTTAAACTGGGAAAAATGTCACTTTATGGTGACTGAAGGAATTGTCCTTGGGCACAAAATTTCGAACAAGGGGATAGAAGTGGACCAAGCTAAGGTAGAAGTAATTGAAAAATTACCACCACCTGCTAATGTTAAGGCAATCAGAAGCTTTCTGGGACATGCAGGGTTCTATAGGAGGTTTATAAAGGATTTTTCAAAAATCGCCAAACCTCTGAGCAACCTGCTAGCTGCAGACACGCCATTCATCTTTGATGAAGAGTGTCTGCAGGCATTTGAGACTCTGAAAGCTAAATTGGTTACAGCACCAATCATCTCTGCACCAGACTGGACATTACCATTTGAACTGATGTGTGATGCCAGTGACCATGCCATTGGTGCAGTGTTGGGACAAAGGCATGACAAGCTTCTGCATGTCATTTACTATGCCAGCCGTGTGCTAAATGATGCACAGAAGAATTACACAACCACAGAAAAAGAGCTACTTGCAGTGGTTTACGCCATTGACAAATTCAGATCCTACTTAGTACGATCAAAAGTGATTGTGTACACTGATCATGCTGCTCTTAAATATCTACTCACAAAGCAGGATTCAAAACCCAGACTCATCAGATGGGTGTTGCTTCTGCAAGAGTTTGATATAGAAATAAGAGACAGAAAAGGGACAGAGAATCAAGTAGCAGATCACCTGTCCCGAATAGAACCAGTGGAAGGGGCGTCCCTCCCTCTCACTGAGATCTCTGAAACTTTTCCGGATGAGCAACTCTTTGCCATCCAGGAAGTGCCATGGTTTGCAGACATTGCAAACTACAAGGCAGTGAGATTCATACCCAAAGAGTACAGTAGGGTGCAATCAAAGAAATTAATCACAGATGCAAAGTACTATCTTTGGGATGAACCATATCTCTTCAAGAGATGTGCAGACGGAGTAATCCGTAGATGTGTGCCTAAGGAAGAAGCGCAAAAGATTTTATGGCACTGCCATGGATCACAGTATGGAGGACATTTTGGAAGTGAGCGAACAGCCACAAGGGTCCTCCAAAGTGGCTTCTACTGGCCCACTCTCTATAAAGATTCCCGAGCATTTGTGTTTAATTGTGACAGTTGCCAAAGATCAGGCAACTTACCTCACAGTTATGCCATGCCTCAACAAGGAATCTTGGAGATTGAGTTGTTTGACGTATGGGGTATTGACTTCATGGGACCTTTCCCACCATCATACTCAAACACTTATATTCTGGTGGCAGTGGATTATGTATCCAAATGGGTGGAGGCTATTGCAACACCCACTAATGACACTAAAACAGTGTTAAAATTCCTCCAGAAACACATTTTCAGCAGATTTGGTATCCCTAGAGTATTAATCAGTGATGGGGGCACTCATTTCTGCAATAAACAGCTTTACTCTGCTCTGGTACGTTATGGAGTTAGCCACAGGGTAGCTACTCCATATCACCCACAGACTAATGGGCAAGCTGAAGTCTCAAATAGAGAACTCAAAAGAATCCTGGAACGGACTGTAATTAACCGTAGAAAGGATTGGGCAAGAAGCTTGGATGATGCTCTGTGGGCATACAGAACAGCGTTCAAGACCCCTATAGGGACCTCTCCATACCAGCTTGTGTATGGAAAGGCATGTCACTTGCCAGTGGAACTGGAACACAAGGCCTACTGGGCAACCAGATTCCTAAACCTTGATGCCAAATTAGTTGGAGAAAAACGTTTACTCCAGTTAAATGAGCTAGAGGAATTTAGGCTCAATGCTTTCGAGAATGCAAAAATATACAAGGAGAAAGCAAAAAGATGGCATGATAAGAAATTGTCATCCAGAGTCTTTGAGCCAGGGCAGAAAGTTCTGCTATTCAATTCTAGGCTCAAATTATTCCCTGGGAAATTAAAATCCCAGTGGAGAGGTCCATATGTAATTACAAGTGTATCACCATATGGATACGTAGAGCTTCAGGATAATGAATCTAACAAAAGGTTCATTGTTAATGGACAGAGAGTTAAACATTATCTTGAAGGCAACTTCGAGCAAGAATGCTCAAAACTGAGACTTGATTAGAGCTCAGTGGTAGTCCAGCTAATGACATAAAAGAAGCGCTTGCTGGGAGGCAACCCAGCCAAATCACAAAATTTAATTTTATTTGTTTATTTAATTGATCAAGTTTTACAGGTAGATGCTAGAGTATCTTCAAAAGGTGAAATAGCAATTGATTGAAGTCACAGAGTTACAGGGAAAATTGGAAGCTCACTGGCGTGAAAAAGCCAGTAAGAAACAATTTGGGCGTTGAACGCCCATGAGAAGCACCCACTGGGCGTTTAACGCCAGTAAGGGTAGCATCTGGGCGTTAAACGCCAGAAAGAAGCACCTTCTGGGCGTTTAACGCCAGATTGTTAGCATCCTGGGCGTTCAGAAAAACGCCCAGTGACAAAGGCCTTCCTGGCGTTCAACGCCAGAAAGATGCATCAGCTGGGCATTGAACGCCCAGGAGAAGCAGCATTTGGGCGTTAAACGCCCAAACCATGCACCAGTTGGGCGTTTAACGCCAGGATGGTGGGGAGGAGGTAAAATTCGTTTTTCTTTATAATTTTTCTAAATTTTTATGTTTCAATTCATGATTTCTTGCATAAACATGTTTCAAAATGTCATCCTTCAATTCCAAAATTTTTAATCCAAATTTCTAAAAACACTAATTTCTAAAATCCCTTTTTCAAAAATATCAAATATATCTTAATTCATAAACCCAAATCTTTTTCAAATCTTTTTTCAACTCATCATATCCTTTGGATTTCAAAATTGCCTCTCCCTCTATTCCTCTCCTGTCATTTCTTTTGCTTGAGGACAAGCAAACCTCTAAGTTTGGTGTGAGTTGCCATGATCACTGAGCTAAAACTCATCAAGATCATGGCACCTAAGGGAACAAGAAGAGCAAGGATGTGAACTTAAGGGAGCTGAAGCGTCAGAAATTAAGTCTTGAAGGCACCCTACAGACTAGAGGAACATCCACTTCCCAAAATACAGGTTGTTAAGTTCTAATTCTAGCTTTAACTCTGTGATAGTATTATTATAGGATTTTACCTTAGAAGTTATATAGGAGTAGTAAGTAGCATATCTATTTTGGTTTTATTTCCAATTAAGTTATAATTTATTCTTCCCATCATCATCAAACATGAATAAAATAGTAGATTTGTAGAATAAAGAGGCAATTTAATTTTTTCGAGTTCTTAATAAGGAAAATTCTAATTATTTATATGTGGTGGCAATACTTTTTGTCTTCTGAATGAATGATTGAACAGTGCATATTTTTGATCTTGTTGTTTATGAATGTTAAAATTGTTGGCTCTTGAAAGAATGATGAACAAAGAGAAATGTTATTGATGATCTGAAAAATCATGAAATTGATTCTTGAAGCAAGAAAAAGCAGTGAAAAAGCAAAAGCTTGTGAAAAAAAAAAGAAAGGTGGCAAAAAAAAATAGAAAGAAAAAGAAAAAGCAAGCAGAAAAAGCCAATAGCCCTTAAAACCAAAAGGCAAGGGTAAAAAGGATCCAAGGCTTTGAGCATCAATGGATAGGAGGGCCCAAGGAAATAAAATCCAAGCCTAAGCGGCTAAATCAAGCTGTCCCTAACCATGTGCTTGTGTCATGAAGGTCCAAGTGAAAAGCTTGAGACTAAGTGGTTAAAGTCGTGATCCAAAGCAAAAAGAGTGTGCTTAAGAGCTCTGGACACCTCTAACTGGGGACTCTAGCAAAGCTGAGTCACAATCTGAAAAAGGTTCACCCAGTTATGTGTCTGTGGCATTTGTGTATCCGGTGGTAATACTGGAAAACAAAGTGCTTAGGGCCACGGCCAAGACTCATAAAAGTAGCTGTGTTCAAGAATCAACATACTTAACTAGGAAAATCAATAATACTATCTGACTTCTGAGTTCCTATGGATGCCAATCATTCTGAATTTCAAGGGATAAAGTGAGATGCCAAAACTGTTTGGAAGCAAAAAGCTACTAGCCCCGCTCATCTAATTAGAATCTGAGCTTCACATAAAACTCTGAGATATTATTGCTTCTTAATTTCTTTTTATCCTCTTTTATTCATCTAGTTGCTTGAGGACAAGCAACAGTTTAAGTTTGGTGTTGTGATGAGCGGATATTTTATACGCTTTTTGGGGGTAATTTCATATAGATTTTAGTATGTTTTAATTAGTTTTTAGTAGAATATTATTAGTTTTTAGGCAAAAATCATATTTCTAGATTTTACTATGAGTTTGTGTGTTTTTCTGTGATTTCAGGTATTTTCTGGTTGAAATTGAGGGAGCTGAGCAAAAATCTGACTTAGGCTGAAAAAGGACTGCTGATGCTGTTGGATCCTGACCTCCCTGCACTCGAAATGGATTTTCTGGAGCTACAGGAGTCCAATTGGCGCGCTCTCAACGGCGTTGGAAAGTAGACATCCAGGGCTTTCCAGCAATATATAATAGTCCATACTTTGCGTAAGGATAGACGACGTAACATGGCGTTAAACGCCAAGTACATGCTGCTGTCTGGAGTTAAACGCCAGAAAAACGTCATGATCCGGAGTTGAACGCCCAAAACACGTCATAACCTGGAGTTTGACGCCAAGAAAGGCCTCCACACGTGGAAAGCTTTAGTCTCAGCCCCAGCACACACCAAGTGGGCCCCAGAAGTGGATTTCTGCACCAATTATCTTAGTTTATTCATTTTCTGTAAACCTAGGTTACTAGTTTACTATTTAAACAACTTTTACAGACATTTCTTGGACCTCATGACATTTTCAGATCTGAATTATACACTTTGTGACGGCATGAGTCTCTAAACTCTATTGTTGGGGGTGAGGAGCTCTGCAGCGTCTCGATGATTTAATACAATTCCTTTGTTTTCCATTCAAACACGCTTGTTCTTATCTAAGATGTTTATTTGCGCTTAATTGTGAAGAAGGTGATGATCCGTGACACTCATCACCTTCCTCAATTCATGAACGTGTGCCTGACAACCACCTCCGTTCTACATCAGATTGAATGAATATCTCTTAGATTCCCCAAAAGAATCTTCGTGGTATAAGCCGGATTGATGGCGGCATTCATGAGAATCCGGAAAGTCTAAACCTTGTCTGTGGTATTCCGAGTAGGGTTCCGTGAATGAATGACTGTGACGTGCTTCAAACTCCTGAGGGCTGGGCGTTAGTGACAGACGCAAAAGAATCAATGGATTCTATTCCAACCTGATTGAGAACCGACAGATGATTAGCCGTGCTGTGACAGAGCATAGGAACGTTTTCACTGAGAGGATGGGAAGTAGCCACTGACAACGGTGACACCCTACATAGAGCTTGCCATGGAAGGAACCTGCGTGTGAGAAGAGGATTTCAAGGAAGAGTTGAAGTCAGAGGACAAAGCATCTCCAAAACTCCAACATATTCCCCAGTACTGCAAAACAAAGTAACATTGTTCCCTCTTTTATTTTTATAATCAAATCTAGTAATTTCACTTTTAATCCAAATAACCTTGTTGACATCCTAACTAAGACTAATAAAATAAATATTGATTGCTTCAAACCAATAATCTCCGTGGGATCGACCCTTACTCACGTAAGGTATTACTTGGACGACCCAGTGCACTTGCTGGTTAGTTGAACGAAGTTGTGAAAAGAAAGTAATCAGTTAGTTAAATTAGTTCTTTTGGCACATGCCAAGGAGCCATTAATTAAGGATCACAATTTCGTCCACCAAGTTCCCTTGGTGATGAAGAGCAAGCATCAAGTCTTAGTAGTGAAGAATCCTTTGAGCATGAAAAACCTTCTCCGATTGGATTTGAAAGCATTGAGGAGGTAAATTTTTCTCACCCTCCCTATTATGATTTGAGTAAAAGAAAAGGTTTAGATAAAATTGTTGAACAAAGGATTGAGATTAAGAGATCTTGTGAAGAGGTAGAAGTCCTTAGAAATAGAAGGATGGGAGTGGAATATGCTTTGTCAAGATCGTTGGAAGCATCTTTGCCTAGGTTACCATCTACACCTCCATTTGGGTGGGTAAAATTCGTTTCTATTAGCTTTATTGTCCCACTTGAGTATGGCTTGCTTGAAACGGATGGTCAACTTAGGATGCTTTGTGGGATGAAGGGTAAGCGAAAGATGTTTCATGGTTGGCATTGCAAATCAAGCCTCATTTTGGTTGATACTTCAAGAGTTGAATACAAGGGTGGGAATAGTGCTCAAATAGATAGGTCTAGGAGGTTTGTTGGGCACTTCATAGAGAATTCACCTTGTTCGCCACCCAGATGGACCAATAATGATGATCAACTTCAAGATGGGTGTGAAGATGAAGTGTGGGATCCCGGATCACAAGAAGAGGATCAACTTAGGGAGCCCCAAGCTTGTGAAGAACTCCATCAACACTTGGCTCAATCCATGAGAAATCTTGGGGCACAATGGAGAACTAAGCATTGGTGGGAATTCCAAGACGAGTACAAGCACAAGCCACCATGACAATGAGTTTCTCAACATGTCCAACTTAAGGACTTAAAATAAAAGTGCTAGCTGGGAGACACCCCACCATGGTAAACTCTTTCCATACTCTTTTAATTTTGCTTAATAAGTGATTTGAGTTACCATTGTAGGTAGATGTTTCATATAAATTTGTTTTTACAACTTAATTGTTAGCATAGTCACATGTATGTTGTGTTTAGTAGTAGATGAATAATATCAAATTGCATTTTTGTGAATTGTATGATGGTTGATTGAATAAAGAGTTGTGAGCAGTATAGGGAGCACCTGAGCACAATTTTTCTGCTTAAAGGGCAATATAAAAAAAAGGGGGTTAGACGCACGCGCACGATGTATGCGCACGCGTCCTTGAGTAGCTGCATCATCATCTAAATTCCAGAGAGTTGGGCCTCTCTTGGGCAAACACTATGCCCTGAACCCAACACAACCCACGCTGACGCGCACTACGTGCGTGCGCGTCCATATCGCTACAAGGAAGTGCACGCGGACGCACACCTGCCGCGTCCGCGTCGATCTGTTGCTACAACTTCTGAGCCAATATCCAGAGAGTTGCGCTGGATCTGGGCACCCTTTAAGCCCGCAGCCCAACTCTTCTCGCGAGGACGCGCACTCGCCGCGTGCGCGTCTGGTGCACGAAATTGTGATCACTACAACTTCGCACAACTAACCAGCAAGTGTACTGGGTCGTCCAAGTAATAAACCTTACGCGAGTAAGGGTCGATCCCACAGAGATTGTTGGTATGAAGCAAGCTATGGTCACCTTGTAAATCTTAGTCAGGCAAACTCAAATGGGTATAGTGATAAACGCATAAAACATAAAGATAAAGATAGAGATACTTATGTAATTCATTGATAGGAATTTCAGATAAGCGTATGAAGATGCCTTCCCTTCCGTCTCTCTGCTTTCCTACTGTCTTCATCCAATCCTTCTTCCTCCTTTCCATGGCAAGCTCAAGCAAGGGTTTCACCGTTATCAGTGGCTACCTCCCATCCTCTCAGTGGAAATGTTCAACGCACCCTGTCACGGCACGGCTATCCATCTGTCGGTTCTCGATCAGGCCAGAATAGAATCTAGTGATTCTTTTGCGTCTGTCACTAACGCCCCGCCCTCAGGAGTTTGAAGCACGTCACAGTCATTCAATCATTGAATCCTACTCAGAATACCACAGACAAGGTTAGACCTTCTGGATTCTCTTGAATGCCGCCATCAGTTCTAGCCTATACCACGAAGACTCTGATCTCACGGAATGGCTGGCTCGTTTGTCAGGTGAGCACTCGGTTGTCGGGCGATCAACCATGCATCGTGTATCAGGAATCCAAGAGATATTCACCCAATCGAAGGTAGAACGGAGGTGGTTGTCAGTCACACGTTCATAGGTGAGAATGATGATGAGTGTCACAGATCATCACATTCATCAAGTTGAAGAACAAGTGATATCTTAGAACAAGAACAAGCGGAATTGAATAGAAGAACAATAGTAATTGCATTAATACTCGAGGTACAGCAAAGCTCCACACCTTAATCTATGGTGTGTAGAAACTCCACCATTGAAAATACATAAGAACAAGGTCTAGGCATGGCCGAATGGCCAGCCTCCCAATGATCTAAGATAGCATCAGAACAAAGATAACTACCCAGATCTCTCAATACAATAGTAAAAGGTCCTACTTATAGGAAACTAGTAGCCTAGGGTGTACAGAGATGAGTAAAAGACATAAAAATCCACTTCCGGGCCCACTTGGTGTGTGCTTGGGCTGAGCAATGAAGCATTTTCGTGTAGAGACTCTTCTTGGAGTTAAACGCCAGCTTTTATGCCAGTTTGGGCGTTTAACTCCCATTTTGGTGCCAGTTCCGGCGTTTAACGCTGGGATTTCTGAGGGTGACTTTGAACGCCGGTTTGGGCCATAAAATCTTGGGCAAAGAATGAACTATCATATATTGCTGGAAAGCCCAGGATGTCGACTTTCCAATGCCGTTGAGAGCGCGCCAATTGGGCTTCTGTAGCTCCAGAAAATCCACTTCGAGTGCAGGGAGGTCAGAATCCAACAGCATCTGCAGTCCTTTTTAGTCTCTGAATCAGATTTTTGCTCAGGTCCCTCAATTTCAGCCAGAAAATACCTGAAATCACAGAAAAACACACAAACACATAGTAAAGTCCAGAAAAGTGAATTTTAACTAAAAACTAATAAAAATATACTAAAAACTAACTAGATCATACTAAAAATAAACTAAAAACAATGCCAAAAAGCGTATAAATTATCCGCTCATCAGCGTCCCCTAGCTAATGCCACCATTCTAGGCCTTTGTCCAGAGAGTTGGGCGTGCGCTGAGCCCATTCTACTCCTCCAGCCCAACCCCATGTACGCGTGCGCGCACTATACGCGCACGCGTCTCTATATAGTTTTCCCATCCACGCTTGAGCACGCTGTACGCGCACGCGTAGGTCCCTAATTTCACCAATGTACGCGGACGCGCAATGTGCGCGCCCGCTTTAAATCAAAAAAAGGGGATAACCCTAATGGCACCTCTCATCTCCCTTCCTCCTCGCTTTTTTCTCTTCCCAACCCCCCTCTTCTTTCCACATCACCGCCGGCCACCACCGCGAGGCCGACCTCTCTCTCTCTCTCCATCAAAACTTTCTTCTCACTCTGTCCATCTCTCAGCTCCCCTGCTCCACCGTCACTCTGCCCTCTACTCCACCGAGCACCACCACTGCTCTGCCGTGACCGCCATCCTCCGCGGCGGTGCTTTGCCCAGCTCGTTTCTCTGCCGCCCCTACTTCCCATTTCCATTTCTTTTTACTCTGCTCCCAGGTTCCGTGCTCCAACTCTGCTTTCTGTTAATTTTTCGTTTCTGTTAGCTACTGTTAGTTTTTTGTTAATTAGTTAGCATTGAAATTTGGCATGTTAGGTTAGATAGAAATAATTGCTGTTAGGTAGCTAGGTCTGGATAGAGGATTCTAGGCCTGATAAGTGCTCCGTTTATGCAATTTGTGTTGCCTGAATGCTATCCCATTGCTGTTATGCTTGCTTGATGTTGCTTTCTTGCTGTTTGTGCTACTTTGCTATCCGGAAACGTCCAATTTTAAGCCGGAATGCTGCCCAATTTTCAAGAAATTTGTTTTCATCTTAATCTCTATTGTAATTTGGGCTAATTTTCGCTTCCTTTCAACTTTCCGGATTTGCACCAATCATTGTGAACATGATCTCTATGTCTAGCCACAACTCCTCTGTTATTAAGCCTAAATATCATCACACCACTAATCCACTTTTCTAACTCACTAATTTCTTTAACCATTTAACTTATACTCACACGTAACCCTTTTTTTTAACCATTCTTTCAAAAGTATGATGATTTTATTGCTTGATGAGCAAGAGTTGTTGACTGTAGTGAACATTGCATTCTTGGTTTACTTGTTCACTTATCTTTACTTGTTTACCAATTCTTTTCAAGTTCAGTTCACATCATGATTGTTTATTAGCCAATTGATATCCTGAACATGCTTTCTTTGCTTCGTGCTAAGTGCTTCACTGCTTATATTCTATCATACTTTTTAGGATGTCGGATAAAGGAAAAGCTATAGCCACTACCTCCAAGAAAAGAAAACATTCTACACCCTCTATTCCCTCCATTTACAAGAATTATGCTAAGAATCCATTGAATGACGAGGAAAAGGAAAATCAGTTGCTACCTTCTACCGATCCAACCAAGTTTCCCAATCTTTACTGTGAGCTTCGCCTTTCTAAGTATCGGATGACGAAACTGAATACTGAGAAGAAGCTTGTCCTTCCCATTGATGTGAGATGAGCAATTACTAGTCGCATCCTAGAGTTGGGTATGGACTTTGTCGATAGAGATTTGGGAGATATCAACATTTCTTGGGTTAAGGAATTCTATTGCAACTTCTTCCGTCCTACTTTAGATTCAGTTCAGTTGAGGGGTAGAGAGGTTATGATCACTGAGTCAGCCATAGAGGAGGCATTGCAGTGCCGTCATCTTACTGATGGCACCTGCGCTCATCAGCAGGATGAGATAGCTATTCACAGCATGACCTTTGACTATGAGGCGCTTAGGCGCGTGATTGGTTTACCAGGTGCCACTTAGGTCATGGATGCGAACAACACTAAGCCTAAAGGGATGCTCTTTGCTCATCTGACTAGAGAGGCCAAAACTTGGCAGATGATATTTGCCCACTATGTCTTACCCACCACTCACTTTTCTGAGATCCCTATGGAGATGCTACTTTTGATTGGTTGTGTTATGGAGGGAAAGGAGGTTTATTTTCCTCGACTTATTCGGCAGTGTATGTGGCGAGCACATATACGTGGCCTACTCCCGTTTCCCACCTTGATTACCAGTATGGCCGCCTTGGCTGAGGTCCCCTAGTTGGATGATGATATGACACCACCACCCCCAGATGACGATGACAAGGAGGTTACTATTCCTTGGGGTGGTTGGGTGCACGAGAAGCCCCCGGCTAGACGCCGATCTAGAGCTAGAGCAGTGGTAGGGACAGCTGGATCTTCAACAGCCCCGTCCTCTTCTACAGCAGCAGCCCCATCTTCTTCGACAGCCCCTTCTTCAGCACCTGAGCCGACTTACCTACTGGTTCAGTGTCTGTTTCGGTTTTTGGAGCGCGAAAAGCACCAGATCATGCGCCGACTGGATCGGATGGATCAGGCACTCATCTCCTTGGGCGCTGAGTTACCTCCGCTCCTAGACTCTCCGGCCTCCGATGAGCAGGATCATCAGGAGGAGGATGTTGATGAGCCGACTGATAAACCACTATTTTATGGTTTATCTTGTGCTCAATTGAGTGGATTTAATCAACTCTTTACCCACTTATTCACAATATTTGCATAGTTTTATATTTCCTTCCTGATTTTGTACTATGATTGAAAACGTGCTTCTTTGATCTTATATTTGCTTATTATTAATCCTCTCTTATTACCATTAGATGCCTTTATATGTGTGTTAAGTGATCTCAGAGATTACAGGACAGGAATGGCTCAGAGGATGGAAAGGAAGCATGCAAAAGTGGAAGGAATACAAGAGGTTGGAGAAATTGCTAAGCTGTCCAGCCTGACCTCTTTGCACTCAAACGGCTATAACTTTAGCTACAGAGGTCCAAACGACGCGGTTTCAGTTGCGTTGGAAAGCTAACGTCTGGGGCATAGATTTGATATATAATTTGCCATAGCTGCCCTGACGCCAGGCAACGCGAATGCGTGGGTCACGCGAACGCGTGACCTGGCAAGAACACAACCCGCGCGGCCGCGTGAGCCATGCGGCCGCGTCACTTTACTGTGACCTGTACGTACCAGAATACACTGGGGGCGATTTCTGGGCTGTTTTTAACCCAGTTTGCGGCCCAGAAAACACAGATTAGAGGCTATAAAGTGGGGGAATCCATTTATTCAGGAGGAGGCTCTTATAATTTACTTTTCATGTTTTAGATGTAGTTTTTAGAGAGAGAGGTTCTCTCCTCTCTCTTAGTATTAGGATTTAGGATTTCTCTTAGTTTTAGGAGTGGCTCTCAATCCCAGGTTCTTTATTTATTCTATTATTTTATTTCAGTTTGTTAATTTTGGTTTACTAACTTCATGTTAGAATTGATTTCTTTTATTAATGCATTTTGAGGTATTTCAAATTATGATTGTTTTATTCTATTTAAGATTGCTTTCAATTCAATTTAGATTTATTTTTCCCTTTCGACTTTGGTTAAATAATTGGTGACCCTTGAGTTATCAAACTCATTGTTGATTGAAAATTGGAATTCTTCAAGAATTAATTCAAGTTCCAATAACTCTAGTATTTCCCAAGGAAAGACTAGGACCTGAGGAATCAGAATTAATTCATCCACATAACTTACCTTCATAGTTAGAGGTTAACAAAGTGGGAGAAGAATCCAATTCTCTTTACAATTGATAAGGATAACCAGGATAGGACTTCCTGTTTTCGTACCTTGCCAAGAGTTTATTTTATAGTTATTTATTTATTTTATTTCTTCTTATGCGACATACTGCTCCCTAATTTCTAAAACACCTAATTTACAAACTCATAACCAATAATAAGAACATACCTCCCTGCAATTCCTTGAGAAGACGACCCGAGGTTTGAATACTCGGTTATCAATTTCAATGGGGTTTGTTACTTGTGACAACCAAAACGTTTGTACGAAGGGATTTCTGTCGGTTTAGAGACTATATCTAGATCGCGATTGTTTTTATGAAATTCTTTACTGGCAAAAATCTTAACGTCAAAATGGCGCCGTTGCCGGGGAATTGCAAACGTGTGCCTTATTATTGGTTATTGTAAATATTTGCTTTTTGATTTGTTTTTATTTTTTATTTTTATTTGCTTTTTCGTAAATTAAGAGGTTATTGATTTTTATTTTAAAAGTTTTATCTTATCTTATCTTATTTCAAAAATCAAATTTAAAAATTTTCAATTTTCAAATTTCAAAAAAAAAATCAAATTTCAAAAATTAAAAATTCAAATTTCAAAATTTAAAATTCAAATTTCAAAATTCAATTTTCAAATTCAAAATTTAAATAACCTTTTAATTTTAATTTGTTTTTATTTTTGTTTTTAATTTTTTGCTATCATGAACTCTCACCCCTTTGGCTATGAGTCTGGTTACAATAATGTTGCAGGAAGAAGAAATTACAGTGAGAACAGGCATCAAGGTTGGAACAATCAAAGATGGGAGGAGTCACAAGGACTTGATCAATCCTCATTGCAACAACCACCTCCAATGGACTATCAACAACCACCACCATATGCCTATGAACCCTTTCCTCAACATAACTTTGGACCACCAAACTCACAAGCCCCTTTCCGCCATTCACCTCCATATGACCCTAACCCTCAACCACCATACCAACCACCTTATGAGCCATATGAACCATATATAGAACCACTCCAATTCCAACCCAATTACTCCCAAGAACCACCACTTCAATATTCATCATCTCCGTATCCATCAATCCAAGAGCACTATGATCCTACTTATGAAAGCCGAGTACATCAAGAGACAAAGGATCGTTTCAAGGAAACAGTGGATCGATTTCAGGCAACCATTAAACAACTGGAGCAAGTAGTAATTCAATGGGTTTCTAGGTGCTCAAATATACAAGGATCAGCCACAGCTCCATGTGGACAGCCTACTGAAGAGCGTAGCATGACGGAGATACCAGAAACCCCAGTGGACAAGACAGAAAATGAATTCGTACTAGAACAAGTAGAAGACGCTGTCATTGTTCAAGAAGAAGAAGAAGTGGTTGAAGACTTAGGAGATGCAGAACCTCTATGGGAAAGTCAAGACATAGAGCCTCTTTCCAAGACGGTTGAAATTGATGCTGAGGAGGGTGTACAACCTCCAAAGCATATCATAGTTGAAGACTTGGAAGAGGTTGATCAAGAGATGGAGATTCAAGAAGAAGGAGCACAACCTACCATGCCCTTGGAAAGCAATGAAGAGGAGATTGAATTGAAAGAGAGCTACCAAGAGGAAGAGGTTGAAATTGAAGAAGCTTGCAAAGAGGTGGTAATTATCAGAGAGGAGCACAAGGGAGTGGAGCTTGCAATTTCATTAAAAATACCTCCCCCTAAGTTGCCATCACCCTTCACAACATTCAAGTGGGTAAAATTCATATCCCTTAGCTTTCTATTCCCACTTGAATATGGGCTACTGGAGACGGATGGTCAACTTAGAGCTCTTTGTGGCATCAAGAGTAAGAGGAAGATGGTTAGTGGTAAGAATTGTCCTGCAAGGTTCATCATGGTTGGAAGCTTTAAGTTTAAACGCAAAGGTTGGTATAAAGCTCAACTGAATGGGTCTAGGAAGCTGTTTGGTCGCTGCAGTGAGAATTCAGATCACCTTTCACCCGGCTGGGAAAATGCAGATCGAGACAAAAACGGGTGTAAAAGTAAAGTTTGGGATCCTGGAATCTGTTCTGGCATTTGTCACCCCGGGAGCCTAAGAATCTGTTTGAAGCTTCTTAAGGGCTTTACATGCTTAGTTTGGGATCCCGGAGGACACTGGAATCACAAACATTGGTGGAGATTCCTGGATAAGTTCAAGCACAAGCCACCATAACAGGAAGCTCACCAAATGTCCAACTTAAGGACTTTAACTAAAAGTGCTAGGTGGGAGACAACCACCATGGATGGTCACCAAGAAAGGAAAGGAGAAAGCTACTCCCAAACCACCGGCAAGGAAAGGAACGAAAGGAGCCCTAGCTGAGGAACCACAACCCCTATCCACTTGCACGTCTTAGCATACACCGAGGACGGTGCAATCTTTAAGTGTGGGGAGGTCGATACCGATCTCCATGGGTTAGTTATTTCCTATTTTCAACACCAATGTTAATTTATTAGTTGTTGCATTTGCATGTTTGATTGCATGTTTATTTAATTTTTATGCATTTATTTACTACTTGGTTAAAGTAATAAATTTCTTTTTAGGACTCTATTTTTGAAAAATTTCACTAATTTAAATTGAAAATTTTTTTTTTATGTTAAAACTTGTTTGAAGTTATATTTGAAACATGGTTTTTGAGCCAAAGAACACACAACCTGTGAGAATTGGGCTTATTTATATGGTTACATTATTTAACCATAAATATTTTATTCTTGTGTGTTTACTTCTCTATAATTGTGATCTTTACTTTGTTTCAGTCTATATGTCCAATATTTAGTATATTTACATGCTTGCATATGATTGAGGCCATTGTTTGTTTTTGCTCACTTATCCCAAATAAGCCTACCCTTTAAATCACCTTTGTCAGCCACTTTGAGCCTTTTAATCCCCATTTGTTCTGTATTTTACCACATCACTAGCCTTAAGCAGAAAAACAATTAAATATCCAGAGAGTTGCGCTGGATCTGGGCACCCTTTAAGCCCGCAGCCCAACTCATCTCGCGAGGACGCGCACTCGCCGCGTGCGCGTCTGGTGCACGAAATTGTGATCACTACAACTTCGCACAACTAACCAGCAAGTGTACTGGGTCGTCCAAGTAATAAACCTTACGCGAGTAAGGGTCGATCCCACAGAGATTGTTGGTATGAAGCAAGCTATGGTCACCTTGTAAATCTTAGTCAGGCAAACTCAAATGGGTATAGTGATAAACGCATAAAACATAAAGATAAAGATAGAGATACTTATGTAATTCATTGATAGGAATTTCAGATAAGCGTATGAAGATGCCTTCCCTTCCGTCTCTCTGCTTTCCTACTATCTTCATCCAATCCTTCTTCCTCCTTTCCATGGCAAGCTCAAGCAAGGGTTTCACCGTTATCAGTGGCTACCTCCCATCCTCTCAGTGGAAATGTTCAACGCACCCTGTCACGGCACGGCTATCCATCTGTCGGTTCTCGATCAGGCCAGAATAGAATCTAGTGATTCTTTTGCGTCTGTCACTAACGCCCCGCCCTCAGGAGTTTGAAGCACGTCACAGTCATTCAATCATTGAATCCTACTCAGAATACCACAGACAAGGTTAGACCTTCTGGATTCTCTTGAATGCCGCCATCAGTTCTAGCCTATACCACGAAGACTCTGATCTCACGGAATGGCTGGCTCGTTTGTCAGGTGAGCACTCGGTTGTCGGGCGATCAACCATGCATCGTGTATCAGGAATCCAAGAGATATTCACCCAATCGAAGGTAGAACGGAGGTGGTTGTCAGTCACACGTTCATAGGTGAGAATGATGATGAGTGTCACAGATCATTGGTGGACGAAATTGTGATCCTCAAAGTTGGTCTCTTTGTATTTGTATGAAATGAAAAATACCCCAAAGAGATCATGGTGTGATAAATTGGGATCTTAATAATCCTTGGTGTGATCATAACTCCGTTCAACTTAACCAGCAAGTGTACTGGGTCATCCAAGTAATACCTTACGTGAGTAAGGGTCGATCCCACAGAGATTGTTGGTATGAAGCAAGCTATGGTCACCTTGTAAATCTCAGTTAGGCAGATTAAATTGGTTTATGGGTTTTTGAAAATAGAAATAAGAAAATAAATAATAAAAGGGATAGAGTACTCATGCAGATTCATTGGTGGGAATTTCAGATAAGCGAATGGAGATACTGTATGGCTCAAGGACGCCTGCTCTCCTACTGCTTCAACTCAATCCTTCTTACTCCTTTCCATGGCAAGCTGTATGTAGGGCATCACCGTTGTCAATGGCTACATCCCATCCTCTCAGTGAAAACGTTCCTATGCTCTGTCACAGCACGGCTAATCATCTGTCGGTTCTCAATCAGGTTGGAATAGAATCCCTTGATTCTTTTGCGCTTGTCATCACGCCCAGCCTTCAGGAGTTTGAAGCTCGTCACAGTCATTCAATCCCAGGATCCTACTCGGAATACCATAGACAAGGTTTAGACTTTCCGGACCCTCATGAATGCCGCCATCTATCTAACTTATACCACGAAGATTCTGTTGGGGAATCTCAGAGATACGCATTCAAGCTCTGTTGCATGTAGAACGGAAGTGGTTGTCAATCACGCGCGTTCATAAGTGAGAATGATAATGAGGGTTACTTATCATCACATTCATCATGTTCTTGGGTACGAATGAATATCTTGGAATAAGAATAAGAGAGATTTGAATAAAAGACAATAGAATTGCATTAATACTTGAGGTACAGCAGAGCTCCACACCCTTTATCTATGGTGTGCAGAAACTCCACCGTTGAAAATACATAAGTAAAAGAGGTTCAGGCATGGCCGAATGGCCAGCCCCCCTCAAACGTTATCAATAGTCTCTTAGGATGAAGAATAAAACAAAACTGAGACCAAAGATGTCTAATACAATAGATACATGTCCTATATATACTAGACTAGCTACTAGGGTTTACATGAGTAAGTATTTGATGCATAAATCCACTTCCGGGGCCCACTTGGTGTATGTTTGGGCTGAGCTTGATCAATCCACGAGCTGAGGCTTCTCTTAGAGTTGAACTCCGAGTTATGACGTGTTTTGGGCGTTCAACTCCGGATCATGACGTTTTTCTGGCGTTTAACTCCAGACAGCAGCTTGTACTTGGCGTTCAACGCCAAGTTACGTCGTCATTCTTCGAATAAAGTATGGACTATTATATATTGCTGGAAAGCCCTGAATGTCTACTTTCCAACACCGTTGAGAGCGCGCCAATTGGAGTTCTGTAGCTCCAGAAAATCTATTTCAAGTATAGGGAGGTCAGATTCCAACAACATCAGCAGTCCTTTTGTCAGCCTTCTTCAGAGTTTTGCTCAAATCCCTCAATTTCAGTCAGAATTTACCTGAAATCACAGAAAAACACACAAACTCATAGTAAAGTCCAGAAATGTGAATTTAACATAAAAACTAATGAAAACATCCCTAAAAGTAGCTCAAACTTACTAAAAACTATATAAAAACAATGCCAAAAAGCGTATAAATTATCCGCTCATCAATCATCACATTCATCAAGTTGAAGAACAAGTGATATCTTAGAACAAGAACAAGCGGAATTGAATAGAAGAACAATAGTAATTGCATTAATACTCGAGGTACAGCAAAGCTCCACACCTTAATCTATGGTGTGTAGAAACTCCACCATTGAAAATACATAAGAACAAGGTCTAGGCATGGCCGAATGGCCAGCCTCCCAATGATCTAAGATAGCATCAGAACAAAGATAACTACCCAGATCTCTCAATACAATAGTAAAAGGTCCTACTTATAGGAAACTAGTAGCCTAGGGTGTACAGAGATGAGTAAAAGACATAAAAATCCACTTCCGGGCCCACTTGGTGTGTGCTTGGGCTGAGCAATGAAGCATTTTCGTGTAGAGACTCTTCTTGGAGTTAAACGCCAGCTTTTATGCCAGTTTGGGCGTTTAACTCCCATTTTGGTGCCAGTTCCGGCGTTTAACGCTGGGATTTCTGAGGGTGACTTTGAACGCCGGTTTGGGCCATAAAATCTTGGGCAAAGAATGAACTATCATATATTGCTGGAATGCCCAGGATGTCTACTTTCCAATGCCGTTGAGAGCGCGCCAATTGGGCTTCTGTAGCTCCAGAAAATCCACTTCGAGTGCAGGGAGGTCAGAATCCAACAGCATCTGCAGTCCTTTTTAGTCTCTGAATCAGATTTTTGCTCAGGTCCCTCAATTTCAGCCAGAAAATACCTGAAATCACAGAAAAACACACAAACACATAGTAAAGTCCAGAAAAGTGAATTTTAACTAAAAACTAATAAAAATATACTAAAAACTAACTAGATCATACTAAAAATAAACTAAAAACAATGCCAAAAAGCGTATAAATTATCCGCTCATCAGCGTCCCCTAGCTAATGCCACCATTCTAGGCCTTTGTCCAGAGCGTTGGGCGTGCGCTGAGCCCATTCTACTCCTCCAGCCCAACCCCATGTACGCGTGCGCGCACTATACGCGCACGCGTCTCTATATAGTTTTCCCATCCACGCTTGAGCACGCTGTACGCGCACGCGTAGGTCCCTAATTTCACCAATGTACGCGGACGCGCAATGTGCGCGCCCGCTTTAAATCAAAAAAAGGGGATAACCCTAATGGCACCTCTCATCTCCCTTCCTCCTCGCTTTTTTCTCTTCCCAACCCCCCTCTTCTTTCCACATCACCGCCGGCCACCACCGCGAGGCCGACCTCTCTCTCTCTCTCCATCAAAACTTTCTTCTCACTCTGTCCATCTCTCAGCTCCCCTGCTCCACCGTCACTCTGCCCTCTACTCCACCGAGCACCACCACTGCTCTGCCGTGACCGCCATCCTCCGCGGCGGTGCTTTGCCCAGCTCGTTTCTCTGCCGCCCCTACTTCCCATTTCCATTTCTTTTTACTCTGCTCCCAGGTTCCGTGCTCCAACTCTGCTTTCTGTTAATTTTTCGTTTCTGTTAGCTACTGTTAGTTTTTTGTTAATTAGTTAGCATTGAAATTTGGCATGTTAGGTTAGATAGAAATAATTGCTGTTAGGTAGCTAGGTCTGGATAGAGGATTCTAGGCCTGATAAGTGCTCCGTTTATGCAATTTGTGTTGCCTGAATGCTATCCCATTGCTGTTATGCTTGCTTGATGTTGCTTTCTTGCTGTTTGTGCTACTTTGCTATCCGGAAACGTCCAATTTTAAGCCGGAATGCTGCCCAATTTTCAAGAAATTTGTTTTCATCTTAATCTCTATTGTAATTTGGGCTAATTTTCGCTTCCTTTCAACTTTCCGGATTTGCACCAATCATTGTGAACATGATCTCTATGTCTAGCCACAACTCCTCTGTTATTAAGCCTAAATATCATCACACCACTAATCCACTTTTCTAACTCACTAATTTCTTTAACCATTTAACTTATACTCACACTTAACCCTTTTTTTTAACCATTCTTTCAAAAGTATGATGATTTTATTGCTTGATGAGCAAGAGTTGTTGACTGTAGTGAACATTGCATTCTTGGTTTACTTGTTCACTTATCTTTACTTGTTTACCAATTCTTTTCAAGTTCAGTTCACATCATGATTGTTTATTAGCCAATTGATATCCTGAACATGCTTTCTTTGCTTCGTGCTAAGTGCTTCACTGCTTATATTCTATCATACTTTTTAGGATGTCGGATAAAGGAAAAGCTATAGCCACTACCTCCAAGAAAAGAAAACATTCTACACCCTCTATTCCCTCCATTTACAAGAATTATGCTAAGAATCCATTGAATGACGAGGAAAAGGAAAATCAGTTGCTACCTTCTACCGATCCAACCAAGTTTCCCAATCTTTACTGTGAGCTTCGCCTTTCTAAGTATCGGATGACGAAACTGAATACTGAGAAGAAGCTTGTCCTTCCCATTGATGTGAGATGAGCAATTACTAGTCGCATCCTAGAGTTGGGTATGGACTTTGTCGATAGAGATTTGGGAGATATCAACATTTCTTGGGTTAAGGAATTCTATTGCAACTTCTTCCGTCCTACTTTAGATTCAGTTCAGTTGAGGGGTAGAGAGGTTATGATCACTGAGTCAGCCATAGAGGAGGCATTGCAGTGCCGTCATCTTACTGATGGCACCTGCGCTCATCAGCAGGATGAGATAGCTATTCACAGCATGACCTTTGACTATGAGGCGCTTAGGCGCGTGATTGGTTTACCAGGTGCCACTTAGGTCATGGATGCGAACAACACTAAGCCTAAAGGGATGCTCTTTGCTCATCTGACTAGAGAGGCCAAAACTTGGCAGATGATATTTGCCCACTATGTCTTACCCACCACTCACTTTTCTGAGATCCCTATGGAGATGCTACTTTTGATTGGTTGTGTTATGGAGGGAAAGGAGGTTTATTTTCCTCGACTTATTCGGCAGTGTATGTGGCGAGCACATATACGTGGCCTACTCCCGTTTCCCACCTTGATTACCAGTATGGCCGCCTTGGCTGAGGTCCCCTAGTTGGATGATGATATGACACCACCACCCCCAGATGACGATGACAAGGAGGTTACTATTCCTTGGGGTGGTTGGGTGCACGAGAAGCCCCCGGCTAGACGCCGATCTAGAGCTAGAGCAGTGGTAGGGACAGCTGGATCTTCAACAGCCCCGTCCTCTTCTACAGCAGCAGCCCCATCTTCTTCGACAGCCCCTTCTTCAGCACCTGAGCCGACTTACCTACTGGTTCAGTGTCTGTTTCGGTTTTTGGAGCGCGAAAAGCACCAGATCATGCGCCGACTGGATCGGATGGATCAGGCACTCATCTCCTTGGGCGCTGAGTTACCTCCGCTCCTAGACTCTCCGGCCTCCGATGAGCAGGATCATCAGGAGGAGGATGTTGATGAGCCGACTGATAAACCACTATTTTATGGTTTATCTTGTGCTCAATTGAGTGGATTTAATCAACTCTTTACCCACTTATTCACAATATTTGCATAGTTTTATATTTCCTTCCTGATTTTGTACTATGATTGAAAACGTGCTTCTTTGATCTTATATTTGCTTATTATTAATCCTCTCTTATTACCATTAGATGCCTTTATATGTGTGTTAAGTGATCTCAGAGATTACAGGACAGGAATGGCTCAGAGGATGGAAAGGAAGCATGCAAAAGTGGAAGGAATACAAGAAGTTGGAGAAATTGCTAAGCTGTCCAGCCTGACCTCTTTGCACTCAAACGGCTATAACTTTAGCTACAGAGGTCCAAACGACGCGGTTTCAGTTGCGTTGGAAAGCTAACGTCTGGGGCATAGATTTGATATATAATTTGCCATAGCTGCCCTGACGCCAGGCAACGCGAATGCGTGGGTCACGCGAACGCGTGACCTGGCAAGAACACAACCCGCGCGGCCGCGTGAGCCATGCGGCCGCGTCACTTTACTGTGACCTGTACGTACCAGAATACACTGGGGGCGATTTCTGGGCTGTTTTTAACCCAGTTTGCGGCCCAGAAAACACAGATTAGAGGCTATAAAGTGGGGGAATCCATTTATTCAGGAGGAGGCTCTTATAATTTACTTTTCATGTTTTAGATGTAGTTTTTAGAGAGAGAGGTTCTCTCCTCTCTCTTAGTATTAGGATTTAGGATTTCTCTTAGTTTTAGGAGTGGCTCTCAATCCCAGGTTCTTTATTTATTCTATTATTTTATTTCAGTTTGTTAATTTTGGTTTACTAACTTCATGTTAGAATTGATTTCTTTTATTAATGCATTTTGAGGTATTTCAAATTATGATTGTTTTATTCTATTTAAGATTGCTTTCAATTCAATTTAGATTTATTTTTCCCTTTCGACTTTGGTTAAATAATTGGTGACCCTTGAGTTATCAAACTCATTGTTGATTGAAAATTGGAATTCTTCAAGAATTAATTCAAGTTCCAATAACTCTAGTATTTCCCAAGGAAAGACTAGGACCTGAGGAATCAGAATTAATTCATCCACATAACTTACCTTCATAGTTAGAGGTTAACAAAGTGGGAGAAGAATCCAATTCTCTTTACAATTGATAAGGATAACCAGGATAGGACTTCCTGTTTTCGTACCTTGCAAAGAGTTTATTTTATAGTTATTTATTTATTTTATTTCTTCTTATGCGACATACTGCTCCCTAATTTCTAAAACACCTAATTTACAAACTCATAACCAATAATAAGAACATACCTCCCTGCAATTCCTTGAGAAGACGACCCGAGGTTTGAATACTCGGTTATCAATTTCAATGGGGTTTGTTACTTGTGACAACCAAAACGTTTGTACGAAGGGATTTCTGTCGGTTTAGAGACTATATCTAGATCGCGATTGTTTTTATGAAATTCTTTACTGGCAAAAATCTTAACGTCAAAATGGCGCCGTTGCCGGGGAATTGCAAACGTGTGCCTTATTATTGGTTATTGTAAATATTTGCTTTTTGATTTGTTTTTATTTTTTATTTTTATTTGCTTTTTCGTAAATTAAGAGGTTATTGATTTTTATTTTAAAAGTTTTATCTTATCTTATCTTATTTCAAAAATCAAATTTAAAAATTTTCAATTTTCAAATTTCAAAAAAAAAATCAAATTTCAAAAATTAAAAATTCAAATTTCAAAATTTAAAATTCAAATTTCAAAATTCAATTTTCAAATTCAAAATTTAAATAACCTTTTAATTTTAATTTGTTTTTATTTTTGTTTTTAATTTTTTGCTATCATGAACTCTCACCCCTTTGGCTATGAGTCTGGTTACAATAATGTTGCAGGAAGAAGAAATTACAGTGAGAACAGGCATCAAGGTTGGAACAATCAAAGATGGGAGGAGTCACAAGGACTTGATCAATCCTCATTGCAACAACCACCTCCAATGGACTATCAACAACCACCACCATATGCCTATGAACCCTTTCCTCAACATAACTTTGGACCACCAAACTCACAAGCCCCTTTCCGCCATTCACCTCCATATGACCCTAACCCTCAACCACCATACCAACCACCTTATGAGCCATATGAACCATATATAGAACCACTCCAATTCCAACCCAATTACTCCCAAGAACCACCACTTCAATATTCATCATCTCCGTATCCATCAATCCAAGAGCACTATGATCCTACTTATGAAAGCCGAGTACATCAAGAGACAAAGGATCGTTTCAAGGAAACAGTGGATCGATTTCAGGCAACCATTAAACAACTGGAGCAAGTAGTAATTCAATGGGTTTCTAGGTGCTCAAATATACAAGGATCAGCCACAGCTCCATGTGGACAGCCTACTGAAGAGCGTAGCATGACGGAGATACCAGAAACCCCAGTGGACAAGACAGAAAATGAATTCGTACTAGAACAAGTAGAAGACGCTGTCATTGTTCAAGAAGAAGAAGAAGTGGTTGAAGACTTAGGAGATGCAGAACCTCTATGGGAAAGTCAAGACATAGAGCCTCTTTCCAAGACGGTTGAAATTGATGCTGAGGAGGGTGTACAACCTCCAAAGCATATCATAGTTGAAGACTTGGAAGAGGTTGATCAAGAGATGGAGATTCAAGAAGAAGGAGCACAACCTACCATGCCCTTGGAAAGCAATGAAGAGGAGATTGAATTGAAAGAGAGCTACCAAGAGGAAGAGGTTGAAATTGAAGAAGCTTGCAAAGAGGTGGTAATTATCAGAGAGGAGCACAAGGGAGTGGAGCTTGCAATTTCATTAAAAATACCTCCCCCTAAGTTGCCATCACCCTTCACAACATTCAAGTGGGTAAAATTCATATCCCTTAGCTTTCTATTCCCACTTGAATATGGGCTACTGGAGACGGATGGTCAACTTAGAGCTCTTTGTGGCATCAAGAGTAAGAGGAAGATGGTTAGTGGTAAGAATTGTCCTGCAAGGTTCATCATGGTTGGAAGCTTTAAGTTTAAACGCAAAGGTTGGTATAAAGCTCAACTGAATGGGTCTAGGAAGCTGTTTGGTCGCTGCAGTGAGAATTCAGATCACCTTTCACCCGGCTGGGAAAATGCAGATCGAGACAAAAACGGGTGTAAAAGTAAAGTTTGGGATCCTGGAATCTGTTCTGGCATTTGTCACCCCGGGAGCCTAAGAATCTGTTTGAAGCTTCTTAAGGGCTTTACATGCTTAGTTTGGGATCCCGGAGGACACTGGAATCACAAACATTGGTGGAGATTCCTGGATAAGTTCAAGCACAAGCCACCATAACAGGAAGCTCACCAAATGTCCAACTTAAGGACTTTAACTAAAAGTGCTAGGTGGGAGACAACCACCATGGATGGTCACCAAGAAAGGAAAGGAGAAAGCTACTCCCAAACCACCGGCAAGGAAAGGAACGAAAGGAGCCCTAGCTGAGGAACCACAACCCCTATCCACTTGCACGTCTTAGCATACACCGAGGACGGTGCAATCTTTAAGTGTGGGGAGGTCGATACCGATCTCCATGGGTTAGTTATTTCCTATTTTCAACACCAATGTTAATTTATTAGTTGTTGCATTTGCATGTTTGATTGCATGTTTATTTAATTTTTATGCATTTATTTACTACTTGGTTAAAGTAATAAATTTCTTTTTAGGACTCTATTTTTGAAAAATTTCACTAATTTAAATTGAAAATTTTTTTTTTATGTTAAAACTTGTTTGAAGTTATATTTGAAACATGGTTTTTGAGCCAAAGAACACACAACCTGTGAGAATTGGGCTTATTTATATGGTTACATTATTTAACCATAAATATTTTATTCTTGTGTGTTTACTTCTCTATAATTGTGATCTTTACTTTGTTTCAGTCTATATGTCCAATATTTAGTATATTTACATGCTTGCATATGATTGAGGCCATTGTTTGTTTTTGCTCACTTATCCCAAATAAGCCTACCCTTTAAATCACCTTTGTCAGCCACTTTGAGCCTTTTAATCCCCATTTGTTCTGTATTTTACCACATCACTAGCCTTAAGCAGAAAAACAATTAAATATCCCAATTGAATATTTGGTTAGCTTAAGATAGTGTGTTAATTAAGTGTGGGGAAACTGTGGGAACATGGGTTAATAAGGGAATGTGTTATATTTTTAATATGATAAAATATTTGGAATTTGAGAACCTACTCATGAAAAACCAAAATAGAAAAATAATGGAGAATCCATGTGCATTGATAAGTTATGATTCAAAAAAAAAAAGAGAAAAAATATATATATTATAAATAAATAAATAAGGGGACAAAATTACCCCAATGTTAAGTTAATCAATGCACATGTGATAAATTAAAAAGAAATAGTTGGTACATGAGTATGAAAATTATGCAAAAGTGGGAATTTTGGGTAGCTAGGCATGAACTAAAGTTATATAGAGTATATGTATGTTAAGTGAAAGCTTAGGTTAATTAAAGATTCAATATATGAAGCTCACTTAGCCATATATATACCTTTACCCTTACCTTAGCCCCATTACAACCTTGAAAAAGACCTCATGATGTTTGCATTGGTATATTAAATATTGTTGATTGGTTAGGTGAAGAACAAATTTTAGAAAGCATGACTAGAGAAGAATAGAGTGATTGACCATAGACACTTGAGAGATTAGAGTGATATACACTACCAGTGAGGGTTCAATGCTTGATTCTATGTTCCCTGCTTTCATGAGCTATCTTCTTACAAGTTTACTTGCTTTTTATTGTATGATTTGAATTAGTGAAAAATTGAATTACTTTTGTCTTGAAGAATTTATTTACTCTTAACCAAGTAGGTAGAAACATTCTGCATGTAGTTGCATTCATATAGATAGGATTGCATTTCATATTAATCTACCATTCCTCTTCATCTTTATAGTTTCTCTTGAGCTTAGCATGAGGACATGCTAGTGTTTAAGTGTGGGGAGGTTAATAAACCACTATTTTATGGTTTATCGTGTGCTCAATTGAGTGGATTTTATCAACTCTTTACCCACTTATTCATAATATTTGCATAGTTTTATACTTCCTTCCTGATTTTGTACTATGATTGAAAACGTGCTTCTTTGATCTTATATTTGCTTATTATTAATCCTCTCTTATTACCATTAGATGCCTTGATATGTGTGTTAAGTGATCTCAGAGATTACAGGGCAAGAATGGCTCAGAGGATGGAAAGGAAGCATGCAAAAGTGGAAAGAATACAAGAAGTTGGAGAAATTGCTAAGCTGTCCAACCTGACCTCTTTGCACTCAAACGGCTATAACTTTAGTTACAGAGGTCCAAACGACGCGGTTCTAGCTGCGTTGGAAAGCTAACGTCTGGGGCTTCGATTTGATATATAATTTGCCATAGCTGCCCCGACGCCAGGTGACGCGAACGCGTGGGTCACGCGGACGCGTGACCTGGCAGGAACACAACCCGCACGGCCGCGTGAGCCATGTGGCCGCGTCACTTTTCCGCGACCTGTACGTACCAGAATACGCTGGGAGTGATTTCTGGGCTATTTTTAACCCAGTTTGCGGCCTAGAAAGCACATATTAGAGGCTATAAAGTGGGGGAATCCATTCATTCAGGAGGAGGCTCTCATAATTCACTTTTCATGTTTTAGATGTAGTTTTTAGAGAGAGAGGTTCTCTCCTCTCTCTTAGTATTAGGATTTAGGATTTCTCTTAGTTTTAGGAGTGGCTCTCAATCCCAGGTTCTTTATTTATTCTATTATTTTATTTCAGTTTGTTAATGTTGGTTTACGAACTTCATGTTAGAATTGATTTCTTTTATTAATGCATTCTGAGGTATTTCAGATTATGATTATTTTATTTTGTTTAAGATTGCTTTCAATTCAATTTAGATTTATTTTTCCCTTTCTGTTTTGGTTAAATAATTGGTGACCCTTGAGTTATCAAACTCATTGTTGATTGAAAATTGGAATTCTTCAAGAATTAATTCAAGTTCCAAGAACTCTAGTCTTTCCCAAGGAAAGACTAGGACCTGAGGAATCAGAATTAATTCATCCACATAACTTACCTTCATAGTTAGAGGTTAACAAAGTGGGAGAAGAATCCAATTCTCTTCATAATTGATAAGGATAACCAGGATAGGACTTCCTGTTTTCGTACCTTGCCAAGAGTTTATTTTATAGTTATTTATTTATTTTATTTCTTCTTATGTGACATACTGCTCCCTAATTTCTAAAACCCTTAATTTACAAACTCATAACCAATAATAAGAACATACCTCCCTGCAATTGCTTGAGAAGACGACCCGAGGTTTGAATACTCGGTTATCAATTTCAAGGGGGTTTGTTACTTGTGACAACCAAAACGTGTGTACGAAGGGATTTCTGTCGGTTTAGAGACTATATCTACAACGCGACTGTTTTTATGAAATTCTTTACTGGAAAAAATCTTAACATCACCGACTCAGTAGGATGCACCTCCAGCTGCACCTGACGCCACAGAGACTCCACAGCCACATGGGGGGCCGGTCCCACAGCCTCATACAGAGTCAGCACCTACGGTTGTACCTTCCCCTGATCCTCCGGTTTAGCATCGAGGACGATGCTCGATCTTAAGTGTGGGGAGGTCACCGGTAGCATCATTAGAGGACCGGTGAACATTTTGGCCACTTTCCTAGTTATCTTACTTTGCATACCTTTGTTTATATTTGAAGCATTTTGAGTTTATTTTGGATACTCTTACTATTTTGGTTCGTTTTGGATACCTTTACTGCTTATTTTGGATCTTTAGATGTTTTGGATGATAGATTCCATACTTTTAGTTGGATTTTTCTTTATACATTTGTGCATATCTTCTTTTGTATATCTTTCTTAGAAACCATGTTTGGAATTGTTAAAACTTAGTCACCCTTTTCGCATAAGAAATTGGTTTTAAGTGAAAAAGGAAAGGGTAAACTAAGGAAAATTTTTGAATTTTTCAATCACAACAATGCTTAGTCAAATATTGAGATTTTCCAAGAAACTTAATTATAGGGCACCAACCCAATTGATTGAAAAAAAAATATTTTGAGGTAACTTGCTTGAATTTCATATTTTGTGAAGCATGTATTGAGCTTAGAACACAAGCTTGTGAGACTTGAGCCTATTGATGTGGTTACATTTTATAACCACTTATTTTCCATTCTTGTATGCAATTGTTCTCTTTCTATGATTGTGATCCTTGATTTGCTTGATTCTTTATGTCCATTTATTTCTTGTATTCATGCATTTGTATGATTGAGGCCATTATTTCATTAGCCCACTTACCTAATTAGCCTACCTTTTACTCTCCATTGTTAGCCAATTTTGAGCCTACGCTTAACCAACTTATTCCCATTTTAGCTCATTACAAGCCCAAGGCGAAAAACCAATGAAAGTCCCTTATTTGGATCTTTGATTAGCCTAGGCTAGTGAGAGTGTTTATTATTCAAAGTTGGTGAGGCTTGGGAACATTGGATGGGATAAAAAAAAAGGGGTAGTACACTTCCATATTTAGGAATTGGGAACATGTTCATGTATTGAGTGAATGTATAAGACCTTATGCAATTGACGTCCTTGTGCAAAGTATAAAAAGAAAAGAAAAAAAGGAATAAAATGAAAATGAAAAAAAAAAGAAAAAAAGAGAGAAGAGAAAACTAAAATGAAAAGAAAAATAAAAGAGAAAAGAAAAAGAAGAAAGAAAATGAAAAGAAAGCAACCAAAGGGGACAAAATGCCCCAAGGTGAAGTTCAATAAAAAGGAATCAATGCATAAGTGTTATGAATCAAGGAGTAGAATGCATGAATATGTAAGAAAAAGTGAAGAATGGGAAGTTAGAGTAGTTTGAATTTGTATAGATTATTATATAGGTTAGGTGGGAAAGTCTATGCTAATCCACGATCTAAACTCTAGTCCACTTAACCATAAATGATCCTACCTTGACCCTAACCCCATTACGACCTAAATGAAAGACCTCATGATGAATGTATGCATGCATAGAATAGGTGTTGATTGTTAGAAGAAAATCAATTTTTGGAAAGCATGATTAGAAGAGAATTGAGTGAATTAACCCTTAAACACTTGAGTGAATAGAGCGGATACACATCCGGTGAGGGTTCAAAAGTTCAATCACATGTGTTCACTCATATTATCTATATTCTTGCAAGCATGAATTTCTTTTGATAATTCAATACAATTGTGGTTTGGACTTGATCCCTATTGCCCTAGCTCTTGTGCCTACACATGTTCTCTTGGGAATTGATTTATTTGAGCTAAGCATTTGCATTCACTTTAGGTAGTTGCATTTAGATAGGTTCATATAGTTTAGTGCATTCAAATAAATGTCATACCCCTTAGTTCCTTCTTATTTTAGCATAAGGACATGCTAAGGTTTAAGTGTGGGGAGGTTGATTAAACCCATTTTTAGGGTTTATCTTGTATTGAATCTAGAGTATTTTGATGACATTTTCTCGCATTTAACCTATGAATTAGCATGGTTTTGTAATCTCTCCCGTATTTGTGCTTAAGTGTAAAAACATGCTTTTTAAGCCTTATTTTGATGAATTCTAATTCCTCTTTGATTCCATAAGATGCCTTGATGTGTTTGCTAGTAATTTTAGGATTGAAATAGTAGGCATGGATCAAAGGGAGCAAGGAAGGAACCATACAAGTGGAGAGAAGCATGAAAAGTCAAAGAAGTGAAATCAGCCAAGCACGTGCACGTGCACAAGGCGCTTGCGCGCACATTGCAGAATCGGCCAGGGGCACGCACGCGTACCGTGCGCGCACGCGTCGCAGTCCGCACATAACTTCATTAAAGAAACACGTGCCTGGCGATTTGGAAGGGTTTATGAACCCATTTTGGCGCCAATTGCTGATAGAAAGGAATAAAAGGATCAAGGATCTTGGAATCATTATTAGTTCATTACCATTAGTCATAGTTTTAGTTTTAGAAGTAGTTTCTAGAGAGAGAAGCTCTCACTTCTTTCTAGAATTTGGATTAGGTTTAGGTTAATCTCTCTTCTTAGATCTAGGTTTAATTCATGCTTTGATTCACTTTTCCTTTATCAATTCTTAATCTTTTCCTCTTCCTCTCTCTAGCTATGTACTTTACTTCTTATAATTCTTCATCTTGTTATGGATAGATTGTTATTCTTTTATTTCCTCTTTCAATAATTCAATCTGAGGTAATTCATGATAATTGTGGTTCCCTTGAATTGTTGTTGTTAATTCTCTTCAATAATTGTTGTTAGATTTCATTCTTGTTGTCAATTTACTATGCTTTCCTTTTATGCCTTCCAAGTGTTTGATGAAATGCTTGGTTGGATTTTAGTGTAGGTTTTCCTTTTATACCTTCAGAGCTCATGAATGGCAGAAGGAGATTTAATGGAATCTCAATGGTCTCTATATGAGCCTCAGATTCCTGTAGGTCCTCAATAGGGAACTCCTTCTTGCTTGAGAGGCGTCCCATGAGGTTTTCCTCATTGGAATTCACGTCCTCTCCTTCCTCTCTAGGTTCGGCCGTGTTGACTATGTCAATGGCCTTGCACTCTCTTTTCAGATTCTCTTCAGTATTGCTTGGGAGAGTACTAGGAGGAGTTTCAGTAATTTTCTTACTCAGCTGGCCCACTTGTGCCTCCAGATTTCTGATAGAGGACCTTGTTTCATTCATGAAACTTAAAGTGGCCTTAGACAGATCAGAGACTAAATTTGCTAAGTTAGAGGTATTCTGTTCATAATTCTCTGTCTGTTGCTGAGAAGATGATGGATAAGGCTTGATATTACTGAGCCTATTTCTTCCACCATTATTAAAGCCTTGTTGAGGCTTTTGTTGATCCTTCCATGAGAAATTTGGATGATTTCTCCATGATGAATTATAGGTGTTTCCATAAGGTTCACCCATATAATTTACCTCTGCCATTGCAGGGTTTTCAGGATCATAAGCTTCTTCTTTAGAAGATGCCTCTTTAGTACTGTTGGATGCATTTTGCCATCCATTCAGACTTTGAGAAATCATGTTGACTTGCTGAGTCAACACTTTGTTCTGAGCCAATATGGCATTCAGAGCATCAATTTCAAGAACTCTCTTCCTCTGAGGCGTCCCATTCTTCACGGAATTCCTCTCAGAAGTATACATGAATTGGTTATTTGCAACCATTTCAATAAGTTCTTGAGCTTCTGCAGGCGTTTTCTTTAGGTGAATGGATCCACATGCAGAATGGTCCAATGACATCTTAGAGAACTCAGATAGACCATAATAGAATATATCTATCATGGTCCATTCTGAAAACATGTCAGAAAGACATCTTTTGGTCATCTATTTGTATCTTTCCCAAGCTTCATAGAGGGATTCACCATCTTTTTGTTTGAAGGTCTGAACATCCACTCTAAGCTTGCTCAGCTTTTGAGGAGGAAAGAACTTAGCCAAGAAGGCCGTGACCAGCTTATCCCAGGAGTCCAGGCTATCTTTAGGTTGAGAGTCCAACCATGTTCTAGCTCTGTCTCTTACAATAAAAGGGAAAGGCATGATCCTGTAGACTTCAGGATCTACTCCATTAGTCTTAGCAGTCTCATAGATCTGCAAGAACTCAGTTAAGAACTGGTAAGGATCTTCTGATGGAAGTCCATGAAACTTGCAGTTTTGTTGCATTAGAGCAACTAATTGAGGTTTCAGCTCAAAATTGTTTGCTCCTATGGTAGGAATTGAGATTCTTTTCCCATCAAACTTGGACGTAGGTGTGGTATAATCACCAAGCATCCTTCTTGCATTATTGTTGTTAGGTTCGGCTGCCATCTCCTTTTCTTGTTCGAAAATTTCAGCAAGATTGTCTCTGGATTGTTGTAATTTAGCTTCTCTTAGTTTCCTCTTTAGAGTCCTTTCAGGTTCTGGACCAGCTTCAACAAGAATGCCTTTTTCCTTGTTCCTGCTCATATGAAAAAAAAAAGAGAACAGAAAAAGAAGAGGAATCCTCTATGTCACAGTAAAGAGGTTCCTTATTGTTAGTAGAAGAAGAAAGGGAATATGAGTGAAGAAGAATGAATAGTCTGAATAAAGGGTAAAGGTAGGGGCAGTGATTTGAGATGAAGAGAGGTAAAGAGAAGTGTTAGTAAATAAATAAATAAATAGAATAAGATGAGAGAGAGAAATTTTCGAAAATAAACTTTGAAAAGGAGTTAAATGATTTTCGAAAAATAAAGATAAGAAATAAAATTAAAATTAAAATTTAAAACAATTAATTAAAAAAAATTTGAAAAAGAGGGAAGTATCTTCGAAAATTAGAGAGAGAAAAGTTGTTAGGTGATTTTGAAAAAGATAAGAAACAAACAAAAAGTCAAATAGTTAGTTGAAAAAGATTTGAAAATCAAATTTGAACAGATAAGAAGATAAGAAGTTAGAAAAGATATTTTAAAATCAAATTTTTGAAAAAGATAAAAATTTTGAAAAAGATATGATATAAAGATAAGATAAGATAGATTTAATTTTTAAAATTAAAATTAATTATTTAACTAACAAGAAACTAAAAGATAAGATTCTAGAATTTAAAGATTGAACCTTTCTTAACAAGAAAGTAACAAACTTCAAATTTTTTGAACCAATCACATTAATTGTTAGCATAATTTTCGAAAATAAAGATAAAACTAAGAAAAACATTTTTGAAAAACATTTTTAAAAAGAAATTTTCAAAAATTAGTAAAAAAAATGAAAACTATTTGATTTTTGAAAAAGTTTTGAAAAGATAAGATTTTTAAAATTGAAAATTTGACTTGACTTGTAAGAAACAACTAATTTTAAAATTTTTTGACTAAGTCAACTCAAATTTTCGAAAATTATGAGAAAATTAAGGAAAATATATTTTTTTTATTTTTGAATTTTTAATGATGAGTGAGAAAAACACAATTATGACCCAAAACATGAAAATTTTGGATCAAAACACATTATGCATGCAAGAACACTATGAATGTCAAGATGAACACCAAGAACACTTTGAAGATCATGATGAACATCAAGACCATGTTTTTGAAAATTTTTATGCAAATAAAACATGCAAGACACCAAACTTAGAATTCTTTAATGCATGGACCCTATGAATGCAAAAATGCATATGAAAAACAATAAAAGACACAAAACAAGAAAACATCAAGATCAAACAAGAAGACTTACCAAGAACAACTTGAAGATCATGAAGAACACTATGAATGCATGAATTTTTGAAAAAAAAGTGCAAGAATAAGATGAACATGCAATAGACACCAAACTTATAAATTGACTCAAGACTCAAACAAGAAACACAAAATATTTTTGGTTTTTATGATTTATGATTTTTTTGGATTTTCTTAATAAATTTTTCGAAAACATATTTTGGAAAAAGGAAGTAATGAATTCATAGTCCTCAATCAAAAAAGAAAATTACCTAATCTGAGCAATAAGATGAACCGTCAGTTGTCCATACTCGAAAAATCCCCGGCAACGGCGCCAAAAACTTGGTGTTGTTGCCGGATCAAAAAAACTTAGCGTTGTGGTTGCACGTAATTGTAATTGTAATTCGAATAATCCCCGGCAACGGCGCCAAAAACTTGGTGCAAAAAATTGTGATCATCAATAATGGCTCCAAAGACTTGGTGATCTCAAACATAAATCACACTCTGTCACAACTCCGCACAACTAACCAGCAAGTGTACTGGGTCGTCTAAGTAACAAACCTTACGTGAGTAAGGGTCGATCCCACAGAGATTTTTGGTATGAAGCAAGCTATGGTCACCTTGTAAATCTTAGTCAAGCAGATAATAATTGATTGTTGGGTTTTTGAATAATAATAAATAATAAACAGAAAATAAAGATAGAGTTACTCATGTAATTCAATGGTGGAAATTTCAGATAAGTGCATGGAGGTGTTGTGTTCCTTCTGAATCTCTACTTTCCTACAGCTTTCACCCAATCCTTCTTACTCCTTTCCATGTCTAGCTGTATGTAGGGCATCACCGTTGTCAATGGCTACATCCCATCCTCTCAGTAAAAAAGGTCCAAATGCTCTGTCACGGCACGGCTAATCATCTGTCGGTTCTCGATCATGTCGAAATAGAACCCCTTGATTCTTTTGCGTTTTTCATCACGCCCAACAATCGCGAGTTTGAAGTTCGTCACAGTCATTCAATCCCTGAATCCTACTTGGAATACCTCAGACAAGGTTTAGACTTTCTGGATTCTCATGAATGCCGCCATCAATCTAGCTTATACCATGAAGATTCTGATTAAGGAATCCAAGAGATATGCGTCCAGTCTAAGGTAGAACGGAAGTGGTTGTCAATCACGCGTTCATAGGTGAGAATGATGATGAGTTTCACGGATCATCACATTCATCATGTTGAAGTGCAACGAATATCTTAGAATAAGAACAAGCGGAATTGAATAGAAAATAGTAGTAATTGCATTAAAACTTGAGGTACAGCAGAGCTCCACACCCTTAATCTATGGTGTGTAGAAACTCCACCGTTGAAAATACATAAGTGATGAATGTTCAGGCATGGCCAAATGGCCAGCGCCCAAACGTGATCAATAGTCTCCTAAGATGAATAATAGAATAAAACTGAGACCAAAGATGAAAATACAATAGTAAAAAGATCTATTTATACTAAACTAGTTACTAGGGTTTATAGAAATAAGTCTAAGTGCAGAAATCCACTTCCGGGGCCCACTTTGGTGTGTGCTGGGCTGAGCTTGAACTTTACACGAGTTGAGGCTTCTTTTGGAGTTGAACACCAAGTTGTAACATATTTTTGGCGTTCAACTCTGGTTCGTAACGTGTTTCTGACGTTTAACTCCAGAATGCGGCATGGAACTGGCGTTGAGCACCACTTTACGTTGGGATGTCTACTTTCCAACGCCATTGAGAGCGCGCCATTTGGAGTTCTGTAGCTCCAGAAAATCCATCTTGAGTGCAGGGAGGTCAGAATCCAACAGCATCAGCAGTCCTTTGTCAGCCTTCTTATCAGAGTTTTGCTCAGATCCCTCAATTTCAGCCAGAAAATACCTTAAATCACAGAAAAACACACAAACTCATAGTAAAATCCAGAAATGTGAATTTAGCATAAAAACTAATGAAAACATCCCTAAAAGTAGCTAGCTCATACTAAAAACTATCTAAATGCAATGCCAAAAAGCGTATAAATTATCCGCTCATCAGGTCCTCAAACTCATAGAATATCACGCCTGTCTCCATCTGAGGGGGAAGAAGGGAGAGAAGGGGTAAGAACTGGGGAGTTCTTAGTAGGGTCGGGGTTATTAGAATACAGTAAGCTCATTCATTTATTCGATTCCGATTAGCAGATGGATATTAGAATACAGTAAGTAGTAAACAGTAGTTATAAATAGATAGAATAACAGAAAACTAAACACAAACAGAAGAACACAAGGAAATAAAGCATAGACATAGCACTCAAGCAGACAAACATAAAGAAATAGTTCACACACAAGAAGGAAAACAACAGAGAATGATGCATAGATAGGAATGATGCATGTCTAGCCCTAGTACAGGCCATGAGCTCATGTGTCGGTTAGCACCTGCATTCCCGACATTTATCCGGTCACGAGTTCACCATTTCTCGGATACGATTTTCTGTTCAAATAAATGCGCATATAATTATTAGCAACTCTATTGAGATAGCCTCTGCTTTCTACTCGCAGGAAATATACTCTTGGGAACGGAAAATTGCTGTAGGTATCCAAGTTTCCCTACAGAAGCTCTTGGGTTGCTTTAAGCAACAGATAAATAAACATTATCTCTTGGGTTGCATTAAGCAACGAATAAGCAAACAATATCTCTTGGGTTGCCTCAAGTAACAATTAACTTTTCAATAAGTCCTCTGCTCTTAATCTCTTTACTCTGCTCTGATTTCGCTGTTTAACATGTGTATTTAAAGCTTATGTAAATCTCGATATAAATAGTTAGCCTGTCCCAAGTATAGGTTCATTAAGTCTATACGGAAGCAGTTTAACTTTTCATATTTTACCTAACCCTAGTCGTAACTCAAGGACTAACTATGTTGCCCTAGTTCGTTCGCTAGTCTCTGTCTGTTTTTCTGTTGTTAAAACTTTACAGACTTCTTCTTTGTTTTTTTTATCTTTTCTTTAGCTTTTATCTTTCTTTTATCTTTGCCTCACTAATATGTTCTTACCACTCCCTAAGTGTTTTATGAAGGTAATTATGAGATCCTGCGCTTAAAGCTGTCTTTCTAAAGCTTTTACAGAAAACTGCCTTTTCTGCATTATTTTATTATTTTTATTAAAATATTATTATTTAATTAAATATTATTATTTATTATTTTATTATTAAATTTTCGAAAATTAACCTTCCTTTACCTTTTTACCTTTAAAATTCACTTTTTACCCCGGAAACTTTTAATATTTCTACTTTAACCACCCTAACTTTCAGAAATTACCAAATAACCCCTTAAACACCAAAAATTTTACTTCCTTGCCCTTTTAAGGATCTAAAGCCTGTTATTCATTGTTCTTCATCACACTCAAAGTGTTCTTCATGTTCTTCATAAATTCTTCAGATTCTTTCTCTGTTTTTACCCGTTTTTCAGTATTTTCAGCAACCGATTTTTATCATAATTCATAATAAATTAGCAGCCACTAAAACCCCATCTTTTCTACATGATTTTAACACAAATTGAACTTCAATTTAAGCCTAGGGTTTTGTTTTTTCAGCTGCCCCAAGAACATGAACTTTAAAGCTTGAATTTCATAAAATTTCATCAAAATTTCACCAAATTTTCACCAAGAATCAATCATATATGCAACCAATTTTTAGCACAGCCAAATCATACAAAATTCACACAACTCAAACACAAATAATCAAGATTAATTTCGTGACACCCTACCTGATTTTGCTGCTCCTAATTCAGTTAGACTTTCAGGTGGTCCTTTAGCACTTTTTCCTCCTAAATCACATCAAGAACAACTTTAAATCCAAAAACTCTCAACTAACCAAATCTCACTCAGAATGTTAAGAAGTGATTTCTAAACCTTAGACTTTCTGGAAATTCACGTTTCTTGGCCCTCAAGTCAAGTTAGGCATGATTCCTAAGGAAGAACATCAAGAAAACACATGTTTGAGCATGTTTCCTTGAAACCGAATCAAAAGAGAGATGGTGCAGCCAAATCACCTTGATTCCAGCCTTAATAAGTCATATGATTATGTGGAGAAAGAAGAGAGGATCATTTTGGTCGGATTGGAATTTTGATTTGAGTTTTAGTTCTGCAGAAATCAAGCTTTGAAGATTTGGAACTAAGAACTTTTCTCTCTTTTTCTCTCTTGGAAATTTCGGCCACAAGGAGCAAATGAACCAGCCTTTGGGGTTTTGGGGGTGTACGGTGATTTGTGATTGATTGGCTTGGAGGTGGATTAAAATAATATTAAAATATCTCAGGTGTATAACTACTAAAACTAGGTGTATCGGAACACTTCTGAAAACATCTCTAAAAATTATTTTCTGAGCTACTAGCATAAATGACACTAGTAACATATTTATTATGAGAATAAAACATGTATGATGAGGCCTTAGCATTGCTAAAGTCATCAGAGAGTGCTGGTGCTAAGCTGCACCAGTAAATTGTCAACCCGGTTAAACCGATTTTCTGTTTTTAACTAAAACTGACCAGGTAACCTTATAATATTATTCAAGCAGCTTCTAATACTAATATAATGATAATATTACCCTATTATCTCTCTTCTCTCATGAATCGAGTCCGGTTTGTCAAACTGAGACTATTTACAAAAAACCGGATCAAAACTCCTAACCGATACGGTTCAAAAACTATGTTCTTCGTGACTGTGTTATCGAGCTTGCCTCGGAAAAGGTTCTAGCTTAAGGATGACATAATGACAATGAGGATTGAAATACTTGATGATATATCATAGGTTCTCCCCTTACTGATCCTCCGGAGAAATCCGTACTTTCAGAAAAGATCTCGCGTACTCGAAAATCAGGGTTGTTACAGATCTTCTCAGGTTTTGTCTAAGCCTTTGGTTACAAGTTCTCTTGGGCCGAGGAAGGTTATCCCGACTCCTCGAGTTCATTTGATTGATCCTTCACAAACTTCTTCTGGTACCTCCTCTCCTTCTGTCGCTCCTCCTCCAAAAAGACCTCGGACTGTCGAGCCTTTTAATCTTGGTGCTCCCGACTTTGATGCTGTTGGGTTTGTGGATCAACAGATTGCTCCCTATGGTGGCATGCCTACTGATGATGTATCCATCCTTTGTCATTTAGATTTTATTACCTGGAGCGGTATTACACTGGCAAACATGGGAGCGGCTTTATACCGGACTGCTCAAGATCTTCCTATCCATGCTACGAAGGCCTTTATGGAGGAGGCCAAATTGGAGTTTGACCGAATTAAGGGTTTGAAAGAGGAGCTCGAGGTGAAAGTGGCCGAGCTGGAAAAGGAGTTAAAGGGGGGAAAAGGCTTGGGCTGTTGGTCTGGCAGGCTGCTGTGCAACTGGCCGAGGATACGGCATTAAAACAAAAGGATAGCTATGTTACTACTTATAGGGAGATGATGGAGCTCAGGGGTAGCTTGGAATCTATCCGGGCCGATTATACCGATCTTCAAAGTCATCTTGTAGGCAGTGTGACTGCTGCTTATGAGAATCTGAAGGAGCAAGTTCAAGTTCTTGCGCCAGATCTCGACCTTTCCCTTTTTAGTCTGGATAACATTGTTAGGGATGGTAAGATTGTCCCTAACGATCCTGATGATGATGATGATGATCATCCTTCACTGCCCGCTACCAAGACCTCTATTGTGCCGACTTCTCCGATTTCCACTGCTGAGATCAATCATCCTGAGGGGGAGCCGGATTGCCAAATCTTGAACCAGGATGATGGGACGGTGGATGCGGTACCTCTTCAGACTCGCCCTCCTTCACCCCGAGTTGATGCTGCTGCGAAGCCTTCAGATGTTAACTGAATTTTCTCCTTGCTTGTTTGTAGATAGCCCGGCTTGTGGGCTTTTTTAAAAACTCTTTATTTTGTAAATGATATTTTGATGACTGTTGATACTCTGTTAGTTGCTTTGTTTACCAACTTTTTTAAGTCTTGGGACTTTTCCTTTGGACTTTTTTATCAACATACTACACTAGGAGAGTCAATAATACTATCTTAATTCTGAGTTCCTAAGGATGCCAATCATTCTGAAAATTTAAAGATACAGGGAGATGCCAAAACTGTTCAGAGACAAAAAGCTACAAGCCCCGCTCATCTAATAAGAATCTGAGCTTCATTTAAAACTCGAGAATATTATTACTTCTTTATTTCTGTTAAAACCTATTTTATTTATCTAGTTGCTTGAGGACAAGCAACAGTTTAAGTTTGGTGTTGTGATGAGCGGATATTTTGTACGCTTTTTGGGGGTAATTTCATGTAGATTTTAGCATGTTTCAGTTAGTTTTTAGTAGAATATTATTAGTTTTTAGGCAAAAATCATATTTCTGGACTTTACTATGAGTTTGTGTGTTTTTCTATGATTTCAGGTATTTTCTGGCTGAAATTGAGGGAGCTGAGCAAAAATCTGACTTAGGCTGAAAAAGGACTGCTGATGCTGTTGGATCCTGACCTCCCTGCACTCGAAATGGATTTTCTGGAGCTACAGGAGTCCAATTGGCGCGTTCTCAACAGCATTGGAAAGTAGACATCCAGGGCTTTCCAGCAATATATAATAGTCCATACTTTGCGCAAGGATAGACGACGTAACTTGGCGTTAAACGCCAAGTTCATGCTGCTGTCTGGAGTTAAACGCCAGAAAAACGTCATTATCCGGAGTTGAACGCCCAAAACACGTCATAACCTGAAGTTTGACGCCAAGAAAGGCCTTTACACGTGGAAAGCTTTAGTCTCAGCCCCAGCACACACCAAGTGGGCCCCAGAAGTGGATTTCTGCACCAATTATCTTAGTTTATTCATTTTCTGTAAACCTAGGTTACTAGTTTACTATTTAAACAACTTTTACAGACATTTCTTGTACCTCATGACATTTTCAGATCTGAATTACATACTTTGTGACGGCATGAGTCTCTAAACTCCATTGTTGGGGGTGAGGAGCTCTGCAGCGTCTCGATGATTTAATACAATTCCTTTGTTTTCCATTCAAACACGCTTGTTCTTATCTAAGATGTTTATTCGCGCTTAACTGTGGAGAAGGTGATGATCCGTGACACTCATCACCTTCCTCAACCTATGAACGTGTGCCTGACAACCACCTCCGTTCTACATCAGATTGAATGAATATCTCTTAGATTCCCCAACAGAATCTTCGTGGTATAAGCCGGATTGATGGCAGCATTCATGAGAATCCGGAAAGTCTAAACCTTGTCTGTGGTATTCCGAGTAGGATTCCGGGATTGAATGACTGTGACGTGCTTCAAACTTTAACCTGCTGGGCGTTAGTGACAGACGCAAAAGAGTGATTCTATTCCAGTAGGAGCGGGAACCAACCGGTGATTAGCCGTACTGTGACAGAGTACGTGAGGATAGTTTTCACTGTGAGGATGGGAAGTAGCCGCTGACAACGGTGACACCCTACATAGAGCTTGCCATGGAAGGAACCTGCGTGTGAGAAGAGGATTTCAAGGAAGAGTTGAAGTCAGAGGACAAAGCATCTCCAAAACTCCAACATATTCTCCAGTGCTGCAAATCAAAGTAACATTGTTCCCTCTTTTATCAAATCTAGTAATTTCACCCTTAATCCAAATAACCTTGTTGACATCCTAACTAAGACTAATAAAATAAATATTGATTGCTTCAAACCAATAATCTCTGTGGATTCGACCCTTACTCACGTAAGGTATTACTTGGACGACCCAGTACACTTGCTGGTCAGTTGAACGGAGTTGTGTCCACTAGTGCCAATTTCTAAAATCCAATTACAAGAAAATAGGAATCACAATTTCGTCCACCAAGTTTTTGGCGCCGTTGCCGGGGATTATTGCGTTTGGACAATTGAAGGCTTATTTTATTTCTTAGATTAGGAATAATTTATTTTTATTTTTATTGTTATAGAGTCATTAAATCAATATTGATAGAATAGTTTCTTTTCAAAAATATTATTTTTCTTAATTAAGTGTTAATTTTCGTGAGTTTTAGTGTCTTGTTCTAAGTTTGGTGTCAATTGCATGTCTCATATTTTTCTTTAAAATTTTCGACTTGTGATTTTTGTTCTTCATTGATCTTCAAGTTGTTCTTGCTTATTTTTCTTGTTTGATCTTGAGTTTTTCTTGCTTTGTGTCTTTTCTTGTTTCACTTGTGTTCCTTTTAAAGCACTAATTGGAATATCTGCATCAAGTGTCATATTTATTCCCAATTGGCTAAAGCATTGGCTTATATTCTTGATGAGGGAGCACCAGTACCTTTGAAAATCTTTTTCAAAAATAATTTTTCTTGATTTAATCTTTTGCCAAACTTTAAGTTTGGTGTTTTCTTGTTAATCTTTCTTTAAGTTTTCGAAAACTTGTCTTGATTTTCTAAAAATTTTAAGTTTGGTGTTCTTTCTTTTGTTCTTGGTGTTCTTGTGAATCTTCAAAGTGTTCTTGAGTTTTTCTTGTGTCTTGATCTTAAAATTTTTAAGTTTGGTGTTCCTTGGTGGTTTCCCTCCAAAAAGTTTCGAAAATAAGGAGCATTAGATCTAAAAATTTTAAGTCTTGTGTCTTTTGCGTGTTTTTCTCTTTCATCATAAAATTCAAATTTCAAAAATTTTATATATTTTCCAACTACTTTTTCGAAATTTTTTTTAAAAAAAATATATATATATATATATATATATTTAACTTCTTTTTATTTATTCCATTTTTATTTATTCCATTACTATAAAATAAATAATTCTCAACATATAAATTATCAACTTGTATTCAATCATGGAAGCAAGTAGGAATGAACAGTCCAAGAGGACTCTGGGGTCATATGCTAACCCCACTACTGCTTCATATGGGAGTAGTATCTGTATACCCTCCATTGGAGTTAGTAGCTTTGAGCTGAACCCTCAGCTCATTATCATGGTGCAGCAAAACTGCCAGTACTCTGGTCTTCCACATGAAGAACCTACAGAATTTCTGGCACAATTTCTGCAAATTGCTGATACAGTACATGATAATGAAGTGGATCAGGATGTCTACAGATTACTACTGTTTCCATTTGCTGTAAAAGATCAAGCTAAGAGGTGGTTAAATAACCAGCCTAAAAACAGCATAAAAACATGGAAACAGCTGTCAGAAAAATTCCTGAATCACTATTTCCCTCCCAAACGGATGACACAGCTAAGGCTAAGCATCCAAGGCTTCAAACAAGGAGATGATGAATCCCTTTATGATGCCTGGGAGAGATACAGAGAGATGCTAAGAAAATGCCCCTCTGAAATGTTTTCAGAATGGGTGCAATTAGACATCTTCTACTATGGGCTTACAGAAAAAGCTCAGATTTCTCTAGACCACTAAGCTGGTGGATCTATACATATGAGAAAAACAATTGAAGAAGCTCAAGAGCTTATTGATACAGTTGCCAGAAATCAGCATCTGTATCTAAACAGTGAATCTTCCATGAAAGAAGAAGCTAAAACAGTAACTGCAGAACTCAGTCCGATGGATCAGGCTAATGAATTCAATCAGCAATTAGATTTTCTAACTCAGCAGCTAGCCGAATTCAAGGAAATATTACAGGAAACAAGAATGGCTAACAGGAACATGGAAGTACAATTAAAGCAGACAGAAAAGCAACTGTCAAAACAAATAACAGAAGAATGCCAAGCAGTTCAATTAAGAAGTGGGAAAACATTAAATACCTCACTTCAAAGCAGCAAGAAGACAGGAAATGAACAAATGGCTACTCAAAATCCCTCTGAGGACAAGCAGAGCCCAGAAAGGGATAAAGCTGGCGCTGAACGCCCAAACCATGTTCATTCCTGGCGTTCAACGCCAGAAACAAGCATGGATCTGGCGTTGAACGCCCAAAAGGAACATGGTTCTGGCGTTCAAACGCCAGAAATAAGCAAGGAGGTGGCGTTTAACGCCACCCCAGCTTCCACCCCTGGTATTCAAACGCCAGTGGGTGATCAGTCACATACAAGTGCTGATAACAACCCTTCTAAAAAGGCTTCCCAACCCACTTCTGTAGGTAATAAACCGGCAGCAACTAAGGTTGAGGAATACAAAGCCAAAATGCCTTATCCTCAAAAACTCCGCCAAGCGGAACAGGATAAGCAATTTGCCCGCTTTGCAGACTATCTCAGGACTCTTGAAATAAAGATTCCGTTTGCAGAAGCACTTGAGCAAATACCTTCTTATGCTAAGTTCATGAAAGAGATCTTAAGTCATAAGAAGGATTGGAGGGAAACTGAAAAAGTTTACCTCACTGATGAATGCCGTGCAGTCATTCTGAAAAGCTTACCTGAGAAGCTTAAAGATCCTGGGAGCTTTATGATACCATGCACATTAGAAGGTGTTTGTACCAAGCAAGCCTTATGCGATCTTGGGGCAAGTATCAACCTAATACCTGCATCTACTATCAGAAAGCTTGGTTTGACTGAAGAAATCAAACCAACCAGGATATGTCTTCAACTTGCTGATGGCTCTATTAAATACCCATCAGGCGTGATTGAAGACATGATTGTCAAGGTTGGGCCATTTGCCTTTCCTACTAACTTTGTGGTGCTGGAAATGGAGGAGCACAAGAGTGCAACTCTCATTCTAGGAAGACCTTTCCTAGCAACTGGCCGAACCCTCATTGATGTCCAAAAAGGGGAAGTGACCTTGAGAGTCAATGAGGAGGAGTTCAAGTTGAATGTTGTTAAAGCCATGCAACATCCAGATAACCCAAATGACTGCATGAGTGTTGATATTATTGACTCTCTGGTAAGAGAGGTCAATATGGCTGAGAGTCTCGAATCAGAGCTAGAGGACATCTTTAAAGATGTTCAGCCTGATTTGGAGGAATCAGAGAAGATAATAGAACCTCTGAAAATCCCTCAAGAAGAGGTGAAACCTCCAAAACCCGAGCTCAAACCATTACCACCATCCCTGAAATATACATTTCTGGAAGAAGGTGAAACCTTTCCTGTAATTATAAGCGCTACCTTAGAGCCACAGGAAGAGGAAGCACTAATTCAAGTGCTAAGGATGCACAAGACAGCTCTTGGGTGGTCCATTAGTGATCTTAAGGGCATTAGCCCAGCCAGATGCATGCACAAAATCTTGTTGGAGGATGACGCCAAGCCAGTGGTTCAACCACAAAGGCGGCTGAACCCAGCTATGAAAGAAGTGGTGCAAAAAGAGGTCACTAAATTACTAGAGGCTGGGATTATTTATCCTATTTCTGACAGCCCCTGGGTGAGCCCTGTCCAAGTTGTCCCTAAGAAGGGTGGCATGACAGTGGTTCATAATGAAAAAAATGAACTGGTTCCTACAAGGACAGTTACAGGGTGGCGTATGTGCATTGATTACAGAAGGCTCAATACAGCCACCAGAAAGGATCATTTTCCTTTACCATTCATAGACCAGATGCTAGAAAGACTAGCAGTTCATGAATACTACTGCTTCCTGGATGGATATTCAGGCTATAATCAAATTGCAGTAGATCCCCAGGATCAGGAGAAAACGGCCTTCACATGTCCATCTGGAGTATTTGCATACAGAAGGATGCCATTTGGCCTGTGCAATGCACCTGCAACTTTTCAGAGGTGCATGCTCTCAATTTTCTCTGATATGGTGGAAAAATTTCTGGAAGTCTTCATGGATGACTTTTCAGTATTTGGAGACTCATTCAGCTCCTGCCTTAACCATTTAGCACTTGTTCTGAAAAGATGCCAAGAGACTAACCTGGTTTTAAACTGGGAAAAATGTCACTTTATGGTGACTGAAGGAATTGTCCTTGGGCACAAAATTTCGAACAAGGGCATAGAGGTGGACCAAGCTAAGGTAGAAGTAATTGAAAAATTACCACCACCTGCTAATGTTAAGGCAATCAGAAGCTTTCTGGGACATGCAGGGTTCTATAGGAGGTTTATAAAGGATTTTTCAAAAATCGCCAAACCTTTGAGCAACCTGCTAGCTGCAGACATGCCATTCATCTTTGATGAAGAGTGTCTGCAGGCATTTGAGACTCTGAAGGCTAAATTGGTTACAGCACCAATCATCTCTGCACCAGACTGGACATTACCATTTGAACTGATGTGTGATGCCAGTGACCATGCCATTGGTGCAGTGTTGGGACAAAGGCATGACAAGCTTCTGCATGTCATTTACTATGCCAGCCGTGTGCTAAATGATGCACAGAAGAATTACACAACCACAGAAAAAGAACTACTTGCAGTGGTTTACGCCATTGACAAATTCAGATCCTATTTAGTAGGATCAAAAGTGATTGTGTACACTGATCATGCTGCTCTTAAATATCTACTCACAAAGCAAGATTCAAAACCCAGACTCATTAGATGGGTGTTGCTTCTGCAAGAGTTTGATATAGAAATAAGAGACAGAAAAGGGACAGAAAATCAAGTAGCAGATCACCTGTCCCGAATAGAACCAGTGGAAGGGGCGTCCCCCCCTCTCACTGAAATTTCTGAAACCTTTCCGGATGAGCAACTACTAGCCGTCCAGGAAGTGCCATGGTTTGCAGACATTGTAAACTACAAGGCAGTGAGATTCATACCCAAAGAATACAGTAAGGTGCAATCAAAGAAATTAATCACAGATGCAAAATACTATCTTTGGGATGAACCATATCTCTTTAAGAGATGTGCAGACGGAGTAATCCGTAGATGTGTGCCTAAAGAAGAAGCAAAGAAGATCCTTTGGCATTGCCATGGATCACAGTATGGAGGACATTTTGGAAGTGAACGAACAGCCACAAGAGTCCTCCAGAGTGGCTTCTACTGGCCTACTCTCTATAAAGATTCCCGAGCATTTGTGCTTAACTGTGATAGTTGCCAGAGATCAGGCAACCTGCCTCACAGTTATGCTATGCCTCAACAAGGAATCTTGGAGATTGAGTTGTTTGATGTATGGGGCATTGATTTCATGGGACCTTTCCCACCATCATACTCAAACACCTATATTCTGGTGGCAGTGGATTATGTATCCAAATGGGTGGAGGCTATTGCAACACCCACTAATGACACTAAAACAGTGTTAAAATTCCTCCAGAAACACATCTTCAGCAGATTTGGTATCCCTAGAGTATTAATCAGTGATGGGGGCACTCATTTCTGTAATAAACAGCTCTACTCTGCTCTAGTACGTTATGGAGTCAACCACAGGGTGGCTACTCCATATCACCCACAAACTAATGGGCAGGCTGAAGTCTCAAATAGAGAACTTAAAAGAATCCTGGAACGGACTGTAATTAACCGTAGAAAGGATTGGGCAAGAAGCTTGGATGATGCTCTGTGGGCATACAGAACAGCATTTAAGACCCCTATAGGGACCTCTCCATACCAGCTTGTGTATGGAAAGGCATGTCACTTGCCAGTGGAACTGGAACACAAGGCCTACTGGGCAACCAGATTCCTAAACCTTGATGCCAAATTAGCTGGAGAAAAACGATTGCTCCAGTTAAATGAGCTAGAGGAGTTTAGACTCAATGCTTTTGAAAATGCGAAAATTTACAAGGAAAAAGCAAAAAGATGGCATGATAAGAAATTGTCATCCAGAGTCTTTAAACCAGGACAAAAAGTTCTGCTATTCAACTCTAGGCTCAGATTATTCCCTGGGAAGTTAAAATCCCGGTGGAGAGGTCCATATGTAATCACAAGTGTATCACCATATGGATACATAGAACTTCAGGATAGTGACTCTAACAAAAAGTTCATTGTCAATGGACAAAGAGTTAAACACTATCTTGAAGATAATTTCGAGCAAGAGTGCTCAAGACTGAGATTACATTGAAGATCAGTGACAGTCCAGCTTAAGACATTAAAGAAGCGCTTACTGGGAGGCAACCCAGCCATTTACAAAGCTTATTTACTGATTAAATAAATTTTCTTTCTTTACAGGTTTAGGTCTAAGTATCTTCAAAGGTGAAATAGCAAATTTATTGAAGTCCCAAGAGTTACAGAGAAATTTGGAAGCTCACTGGCATGAAAAAGCCAGTAAGAAACACTTTGGGCGTTAAACGCCCAAAAGAAGCACCCATTGGGCGTTTAACGCCAGTAAGGGTAGCTATCTGGGCGTTTAACGCCAATCTGCTAGCATTCTGGGCGTTTAGAAAAACGCCCAGTAGAGAAGGACCTCCTGGCGTTCAACGCCAGAAAGAAGCATCACATGGGCGTTGAACACCCAGGAGAAGCAACATTTGGGCGTTAAACGCCCAAACCATGCACCATGTGGGCGTTTAACGCCAGGATGGTGGGAGGAGGTACAATTTCGTTTTTCTTTGCAATTTTTCAAAATTTTTATGTTTCAATTCATGATTTCTTGCATAAACATATTTTAAATTATCACTTTCAATTCCAAAAGTTTTTATCCTAATTTCTAAAATCCAATGATTGCAAATGTTTTAGATTTATCTTAACCCAAAAGAACAAATGGCTTTCCAAATCAATCCATCATCTTTTCAAATTTGTTTTCAACACATCAATTATCTTTTAGAATCTTTTTCAAAATTAAATTTCAAATCTATCTTTTAAATTATAATTCATGTCTTCTTCTTTTCAAAATTATATCTTTTTCTAATCATATCTTTTAAAATCATATCTTCTATTTTATCTCTTTCTTATTTTTTTTCGAAAATTTCCCACCCCCCCTCCTTATATATTGTGTTCGGCGTCCCCTCACCATCACCATTCCACAATTGCTCTCCTTCTATCCCTCTTCTTTCTTCTCCTTTGCTTGAGGACAAGCAAAACGCTAAGTTTGGTGTGCTTATCCGTGATCACAAAAATATACTCACTTAAGATCATGGCTCCTAAAGGAAAGCAAACCACCCTAAGAGGGAAGAAAGAAAGCGCTCCAAAGCCACTTTGGAATCAAGGGAAGTTCTTAACTAAAGAACATTCAGACCATTACTACAAGATAATGAGTCACAGATCAGTGATCCCGGAAGTCAGATTTGATCTGAAAGAAGATGAATATCTGGAGATCCAAGAGCAAATTCGAAACAGGAATTGGGAAATTCTGGCCAATCCTGAAACGAAAGTGGGGAAGAATATGGTTCAGGAATTCTATGCTAACCTATGGCAGACAGAAAGGCAAAGAATCATTGGAGCTGCTCTCTTTGACCATAAGACCTTGGTCAGAGGAAAGATCATTCATACCAATTCTGACAAGATCAGGGAGATATTCAAGATTCCTCAACTGAAAGATGACCCAGACTCCTTTAATAGGAGAATGATGAGGGTCAATAAAGGGTTGGACAAGGTTCTGGAGGATATATGCATCCCTGGAGCCAAGTGGACTACCACTACAACTGGCATCCCAGTTCAACTCAAAAGAGAAGATCTAAAACCAGTAGCCAGAGGCTGGCTGGATTTTATTTGTCGTTCCATATTGCCCACCGGCAACCATTCTGAAGTTACCATCAAAAGAGCTGTCATGATTCACTGCATTATGTTGGGAAAAGAAGTGGAAGTCCATCAGCTGATCTCCTGTGAGCTATATAAAATAGCAAACAGGAATTCTAAGGACGCTAAACTGGCTTATCCAAGCCTAGTTTCAATGGTTTGCAAAGATGCTGGAGTAAAGATGGGAATAACTGAATATATCCTAATTGAAAAGCCCATTACTGGAACATCAATGATCAGGCAACAGCAACAAGAGGATTCTGCCAGAAGGAGAGCACAAGAAGCCCTCCCAGAACTGCCCCAATTCGAATATTGGGAACAGCTTGAGGCTTCTATTTCCAGATTGCAAGAAGCTATGGATCAAATAAAGGAAGAACAGAATAATCAAGGTAGCATGATTTGCAAACTGCTCAAGGAACAGGGGGAGCAGGGGCGTGATCTAAGGGAGCTGAAGCGCCAAAAATTAATCCTTGAACCACACCCCAAAGAATTAGAGGAGCATCCACTCCTCAAAACAACAGGTTGCTGAGTTCCAATCTTTCTGTTTTAACTTGGTGATAATTATTCCTTTTAGAAATTGACCTTAGGAGATATTTAGTAGTAATTAGGATGTCTATTTTGATTTTATTTCCAATTAAGCTATAATTTATTTTTCTCATCATCATCAGGCATGAATAAAATAGTAGATTTTTTTAGAATAAAGAAGTAATCTATATTTTTCGAGTTCTTAATAATAAATTATAATTAATTATATGTGGTGGCAATACTTTTTGTTCTCTGAATGAATGCTTGAACAGTGCATAATATGTACTTTGAATTTGATGAATATTGGCTCCTGAAAGGATGAGGAACACGAAAAATATTATTGATAATCTGAAAAATCATAAAATTGATTCTTGAAGCAAGAAAAAGCAGTCAAAAAAAAAAAAACACAATATTCACAAGCCATGGGCACTAGCCAAGAGTAAAAAGGATCCAAGGCTTTGAGCATCAATGGATAGGAGGGCCCAAGGAAATAAAATCCAGGCCTAAGCGGCTAAACCAAGCTGTCCCTAACCATGTGCTTGTGTCATGAAGGTCCAAGTGAAAAGCTTGAGACTGAGTGGTTAAAGTCGTGATCCAAAGCAAAAGAGTGTGCTTAAGAGCTCTGGACACCACTGACTGGGGACTCTAGCAAAGCTGAGTCATAATCTGAAAAGGTTCACCCAGTTATGTGTCTGTGGCATTTATGTATCCGGTGGTAATACTGGAAGACAAAGTGCTTAGGGCCACAGCCAAGACTCATAAAATAACTGTGTTCAAGAATCAACATACTACACTAGGAGAGTCAATAATACTATCTTAATTCTGAGTTCCTAAGGATGCCAATCATTCTGAAAATTTAAAGATACAGGGAGATGCCAAAACTGTTCAGAGACAAAAAGCTACAAGCCCCGCTCATCTAATAAGAATCTGAGCTTCATTTAAAACTCGAGAATATTATTACTTCTTTATTTCTGTTAAAACCTATTTTATTTATCTAGTTGCTTGAGGACAAGCAACAGTTTAAGTTTGGTGTTGTGATGAGCGGATATTTTGTACGCTTTTTGGGGGTAATTTCATGTAGATTTTAGCATGTTTCAGTTAGTTTTTAGTAGAATATTATTAGTTTTTAGGCAAAAATCATATTTCTGGACTTTACTATGAGTTTGTGTGTTTTTCTGTGATTTCAGGTATTTTCTGGCTGAAATTGAGGGAGCTGAGCAAAAATCTGACTTAGGCTGAAAAAGGACTGCTGATGCTGTTGGATCCTGACCTCCCTGCACTCGAAATGGATTTTCTGGAGCTACAGGAGTCCAGTTGGCGCGCTCTCAACAACATTGGAAAGTAGACATCCAGGGATTTCCAGCAATATATAATAGTCCATACTTTGCACAAGGATAGACGACGTAACTTGGCGTTAAACGCCAAGTTCATGCTGCTGTCTGGAGTTAAACGCCAGAAAAACGTCATTATCCGGAGTTGAACGCCCAAAACACGTCATAACCTGAAGTTTGACGCCAAGAAAGGCCTTTACACGTGGAAAGCTTTAGTCTCAGCCCCAGCACACACCAAGTGGGCCCCAGAAGTGGATTTCTGCACCAATTATCTTAGTTTATTCATTTTCTGTAAACCTAGGTTACTAGTTTACTATTTAAACAACTTTTACAGACATTTCTTGTACCTCATGACATTTTCAGATCTGAATTACATAGTTTGTGACGGCATGAGTCTCTAAACTCCATTGTTGGGGGTGAGGAGCTCTGCAGCGTCTCGATGATTTAATACAATTCCTTTGTTTTCCACTCAAACACGCTTGTTCTTATCTAAGATGTTTATTCGTGCTTAACTGTGGAGAAGGTGATGATCCGTGACACTCATCACCTTCCTCAACCTATGAACGTGTGCCTGACAACCACCTCCGTTCTACATCAGATTGAATGAATATCTCTTAGATTCCCCAACAGAATCTTCGTGGTATAAGCCGGATTGATGGCAGCATTCATGAGAATCCGGAAAGTCTAAACCTTGTCTGTGGTATTCCGAGTAGGATTCCGGGATTGAATGACTGTGACGTGCTTCAAACTTTAACCTGCTGGGCGTTAGTGACAGACGCAAAAGAGTGATTCTATTCCAGTAGGAGCGGGAACCAACCGGTGATTAGCCGTACTGTGACAGAGTACGTGAGCATAGTTTTCACTGCGAGGATGGGAAGTAGCCACTGACAACGGTGACACCCTACATAGAGCTTGCCATGGAAGGAACCTGCGTGTGAGAAGAGGATTTCAAGGAAGAGTTGAAGTCAGAGGACAAAGCATCTACAAAACTCCAACATATTCTCCAGTGCTGCAAATCAAAGTAACATTGTTCCCTCTTTTATCAAATCTAGTAATTTCACCCTTAATCCAAATAACCTTGTTGACATCCTAACTAAGACTAATAAAATAAATATTGATTGCTTCAAACCAATAATCTCTGTGGATTCGACCCTTACTCACGTAAGGTATTACTTGGACGACCCAGTACACTTGCTGGTCAGTTGAACGGAGTTGTGTCCACTAGTGCCAATTTCTAAAATCCAATTACAAGAAAATAGGAATCACAATTTCGTCCACCAGTGACGAACCCTATACACTTGAGCGCATAAAGCGGATACATCTCCGGTGAGGGTTCGATGCTCAACTCTTTGTTCCTGGCTTTCACAAGGGTTCATTTAGCAGGTTATATGCACTTCATAGTGATATTCAGTTTGGTATGATTCACGAACTACATATCATTTTCACCTTAGATGCTCACAGGTGTTCTTGGAGGATGGATTTACCCTTGACCAAGTAGATAGATGATTTTACATTAGTTGCATGCATTCACTTAGGTAGTTTGCATTTCATAAACCCTTTCTCATCATGATCTTCGGTCTTTTTATTTTAAGCATGAGGACATGCTTAGTGTAAGTGTGGGGAGATTTGATAAACTCCAATTTTATGGTCTATCTTGTGCTTAATTTGGGGGTTTTTGTCAATATTTCTCGCACTTATTCACAAGAAATGCATGGTTCTGTGTTCACTTCCTAATGTTGCACCATGATGGAAAACATGCTTATTTTGCCTTAGAATTGCTATATTTTGATCCTCTTTATTACCATTCAAAGCCTTGACGTATTTGTTGAGTGATTTCAGAATTAATAGGGTAAGAATGGCCTGGAAGAGAGAAAGAAAGCATGCACAAGAGGAAGGAACATGAAGAATTAGATTTTGAGAACTTCAGCACCGATGCACACGCGCACTTCATGCGCACGCGTGGATGAGGATAGTTGGAAGCAGAGCGTAAGGATGGACGCATCCGCGCAAGCCAGAGAATTCCAACCGACACGCACGCGCACTGGGCACGCAGGCGTGGATCACAAAAGCAATCGGCGCGCACGCATGCATGGCGCGCATGCGCGGGAAGCTGCAGGTGACCTCATTAAAGGAAATCGTGCCTGGCGATTTCTGAGGCTCATTGGGCCCAAATTCAAGCTGTTTCTGCATGGAAAAGACCCAAAGATGCAAGGGAGAACAGGGGGATCAATCATTTTACACTAAGACACATTTTCTAGTTTTTGGGGGTTCTTTGTTCTTCTAGAGAGAGAAACTCTTGTTCCTCTCTAGATCTAGCTTTAATTTGATCTTCCCTTGTTAAATTCTGAATTGGATATTGTTAATTACTAGTTTTGTTTGTTAAATTTGAACTTCGTAGTCCAATTTTGCTTAGATCTTGTGTTAGTTTTATGGATTCCTGTCAATTGTCACTTTATACCCATTGCATGAATGTTGTGAATCTTGACTTGTTGATGTTACATTGATGATTTCTATGATTAATTGTGTTATTTGAGTGATTGTAAGTTGATATTTGTTAGTGGGTGTTTGTTAATTTCAATCTAATTACAATTTCAACATGTCTTTTGTTAATGCTTACCATGTGTTTGATGAATTGTTTACCTTGATTATGGAGTAGTTCTTTTTACTCTTGGCTTAGACTAAGGGAATTGGGTAAACTTGAGTTATTAGGTCTAATGGATTTGATGATTTAGGAACCCTTAGTGGTCAATTTGATAGCCATTGACACTAGCCTACTACTAGGTTAATCAGTAGCGAGGTTAGACTTTATGGGTTGATGTTGACCAAACCATTTAACATACTTCACGTATAGAAGTAGACTTAGTGGGTTTGGCTCCTCGTAATTGTCAAGATATGGTTATTAGACAAGGATAGTGACCCCAATTCCCATGTCTAGCCAAGAGTTGTTTTTATCATTTATATTTGGAAATCCAAAAATCTTGATTGCCTTGCCTTAGTTATGGTTATTGTTTAGTTGAGAGTAGAATTAAATTGAATGTTGTCTTCTTAGTTTTGATTTGCTCACATCTTGCTTAGTTATTTGAATTAGTTCCTTGCACTTTAGGATTACTTGTGTGCTAAGATTCCTAGTTTACTTTCTTGCTCATGACTTACAACCCCAGATTTCTAACCAATTTTGAAGCATGATGTTTGCCCATTTCTAACTAGATTTTTAACCAATTTTGTTTCATTTATTTTGTTTCTGTCATTTACTTTCAATCTCAGCCATTTTCATTTATTATTTCCTCTTGTTTCATTTTCTCAGTTAATTCACAACTCTGTCAAGTAGTCCACTAACTATTTGATAAATTACTTCACTCACACTAACAGTAACCTTAACAAGAGTGATTTCTTCACTTTTCTCTTGCTTGTGTAATCTGCTGATTATATGACTTATAGAAGAAGAGGAGCTTAAACCTCCTTTGAATCTGAACCTGAAAGGACCTTCCTTAGATTAAGGAGGGAAGTAAGAGGGAAGAGGGTCATTGGTACTGAGAAAGAAGAGGAGGATTTTGAGATAGACATGGAGGAGAACATGAAAAACCACCATAAGGAGGAGACACACAACCATGCCAGAGAAGGTCTAGCAGGTCATGCTGGGCAGGAGAGAAGAGTTCTAGGCTCTTATATTTATCCAAATCTAGGAAACTGTGGAAGTAGCATCCAAAAACCAACCATACATGCCAATAACTTTGAACTGAAGCCCCAGCTTATCACCCTTGTTCATCCTGACACCTATAGATTGCTTTTATTCCCCTTCTCTCTTAGGGAATTAGCATCTAAATGGCTGGAATTCTTCCCGAAGGAGAGTTTAACAGCCTGGGATGATGTGGTAAAAAAGTTCTTGGTGAGATTCTATCCTTTCCAAAGGATCAATAGGTTGAGAGCTGAGTTATAAACTTTCAGGCAATAAGATGGTGAAACTCTCTATGAGGCATGGGAGAGGTTTAAGGACTTAACAAGAAAGTGCCCACTAGACATGTTCAATGAATGGGTGCAATTACACATCTTCTATGAAGGGTTGTCTTACGAATCAAAAAAGGTGGTAGACCGTTCTTCCGGGGGATCTCTAAACAAGAAGAAGACCATTGAAGAAGCCATAGATGTCATTGAAACTGTAGCTGAGAATGACTACTTCTATGCTTCTAAAAGGAGCAACACTCGAGGAGTAACGGAGTTGAACTATATGGATGCACTGCTAGCTCAAAACAAGATGATTACCAAGCAGTTGGCCAACCTTACCAAATAGATGGAAAGGAACCAAGTCGCAGCAGTCACCCCCTCATCATCAGCTCAAGAAGGAGTAAATACAGAGGAAGCAGGTGACTGGGAACAGGCCAATTATGTTGAAAACTCACCCAGGCAATCCCATGATCCATACTCCAAAACCTACAACCCTGGTTGGATGAACCATCCAAATTTTGGGTGGGAAAACTAACAAGATCAAGGCCAAGATCAGAGACGCCACAACCCCAACAATAATGCAGCCTATCAACATCTCACACTGAGACCATATCAAAATCAAAATGCCATTCTCAACACTCTAACCCCAACTCACCACCACCATCTGAAGATAGACTCTCCAAAATTGAGGTGTTGCTTGAAGATATATGCAAGGAAGTTTAAGATAATAGAGTGTTCAAGGATGAAGTACGGACTAATATGAAGAATCGGGGGGACGGCATAAAGAGGCTCGAATCTCAAGTAGGATATCTCTCTCAGTAGATCCCTAAGCCCACGGATAGCTTCCCAAGTGACACTAAGAAAAATCCGAGAGGAGAAGCAAAGAAGGTGAGATAGGAAGAATGTAAGATGGTCACTATAAGTGATGAAGAGAATTTAGAAGAATTGAACAAACCATTAGGGCACTCCCAAGGTGGTTCAAGAGCGCATCCAGACGAGAAAGACCAAGAAAGTGAGCCTACACAAAGAAAATAGCCAGAGGAGAAGGAAGTCTTGAACCTCTATGCACCCAAGGCACCATTTCCCCAAAGACTCAAAGGGGGTGGAGAAGGGAAAGTATACTCAAGATTCATAGATATATTTCTATCTCAAAATGTAAACATACCATTCATCAAGGTTATCCAATAAATGCCCTCATATATTAAGTGTATGAAGGAACTGCTAACCAAGAAGAATTCATTGAAGGATGGGCAAACGATAGTGATAAATAAGGAGTATAGTGCCCTCATTCAAATAGAGTTGCTTACAAAAAGGAAGGACCGAGGGAGTTTTCACATTCCCTGCGCTATATGGGAAACAAGGATTGATAGAGGACTTTGTGATCTAGGAGCAAGCATCAACTTAATGCCCTTATCCCTCATGAAGAAGCTCCAAATCAATGAGCTAACACCCGCAGATGTAATCATACAATTGGCTGACAAAACTCAAAGGAAAGCAATAAGAGTGGTTGAAAACGTGTTGGTGAAGGTTGGGAACTACTTCCTTCCCACAGATTTTGTTGTCTTGGAGATGGAAGAGTGTCACATCCATCCAATCATCCTGGGGAGACCATTCCTAGCCACGGCCAGAGCACTTGTATATGTGGAGCGAGGAGAGCTAATATTGAGGATACATGATGAACCAAAAGCAAGATCAATAGCAAGAAGCCATCCAAAGGCTAATCAACACCCAAGCACACCAAGGTGCACACATTCTTGAGATGCATCAAAAGCAAAGGGAATAGGCAGATATCTTTGATGAGTACAAAGCATTCTCAGAAGGAGTATATATGAGCGAGACTGGATACAATATTAACACTCAAGCCAGGCTCAGATACTTAGTCGAACAACTACCCAAATTGCACCTTGGGATCACAAGATACGAAGATCTTCAGGATGAATTGGCACGAGAGGAAAGAGAAAGAGCAAAAAAGAGTCTTGAATCAGTAAGGAAGGCACTAGAAGATTGGAAAATAGCCAGAATGGCACGGATGCAAGGAAACACAATTGGACACAAAGAGGACAAAAGGGAAAGAGGACATGAGCATCCCCATGGGTAAAAGGTGGTGGAGTTCCTTCTTTTTCTCCCTTTTAAGTCTAAATAAGAAAAATCATGTATGAAATAGAACATGCTTCTATAGTAGCTTAGAAATTTTCAATTCTGCCTTTAAGATTTCTTTTCTTAAGTCTATGTGTGCTAGTCTAAGTTCTCTATTGCATCTTCATCTTGCTTAATTATATGCTTGTCTTTTGAGCTGAATGAAAAGAAATGTTATGAAAGAAACAAGAGTTGAGTTCATTTTACGAAGAAAAGTCCCAATATTTGTGGTGTTGTAAGTGACTAGCTAAGTTGGTTCACCAGCAAGGTATAAGGGCAATTATGTGTTTTGAATCATATGCTTGAAGCACATCCTATGAGACCAGCGAAATAACAAGATCCTAATAAGAAAAAGAAAAAGAAAAGTTAGAGTGTGAAAAAGAAAGGAAAAAGAATAGGAAATAAGGCTAGGCACCAAGGGTTTGAATCTTGAGGCATGTGTTTGTGGTGCTCTTGTGCAAAGGATCTGCTTGGATGAATAGGTTCTTGGGAACTTGGGTTAACTGACCCGGGATTGTCAACTGAAAATCCACTATCAAGAGCAACCTTGCCACAAAGCACTTAGTAACCCAAAGAGGTGATGGACACCAAGGCCTCAAGAAAGAAAATAACAAACCATATGCATGTGGTGTGTATGTGTGGGGGAGAGACTTGAGGGAGTAGGTTCGTAGGGATGTTTCAATACCTAGCACCTTGAACCAACTGGTTCATGAGTGCTGGCTGAAAGCTTATCTTAAAGAGGTCCTCCTTATAAAGCACTTAACCTAAGAAAGCAATAAACCCTAAAAAAAAAAGGGGAAAAGGGGAAGGATCAATGAATCAGGATCTTATAGGATGCAATCAAGTGAGTGATCAAGGGCATGATAAGGACCTGAAAACCAACAAAGGCATGAACCTAAGTTGCTATGCATGAAACCCCATGAACCAAGGACCTAACTTCTATAATATGGACTTGTTTCTCTTATTCTTTCATTCCTCATCCATATGTTTCAGTACTTGCTTAGGGACAAGCAAGTTTTAAGTTTGGTGTTGTGATGCCAGGGCATCTTGGACAGTTTTACCAGCCTTTTCTTTCCTTTTTTTAGATAGTTTCATGCAATTTCTTAGGTAATAAGCAAGTTTTGGATGAATATACACTTTCATCTTGATTCAAGCAAACATTGTGAACTTTACATGATTTCATGAGAATAATGCATGAAATGAATGCCAATTTATATAGTGCAAGATCTTATGACCTGGAACAAAGCTTTGATGCACCTTATTTGTTTGATTTCAGGACAAAGGAAGCATAGAAGAACAACGTTAGCAGCCACATTAGTATCACTAACGTGACCACTAACGTGGAAAGGGAGTAAGCTTGCAACGTTAGTGGTATAGTTATCACCACTAACGCCCTCGAAAGCCATCACAGCCCACGTTAGTTGCCACGTTAGTTACATTAACGTGGAAACTAACGTTGAAAGAAAAGGAAGCTCCAACATTAGTGGTGAAGTTAACACCACTAACGTTGCAAAGGCCAAAAACATCCACGTTAAGAGCCACATTAATGCCATTAACGTGAGCTCTAACGTGGAGCAATAGAGGATCGCCAACATTAGTGACACTAACTTTGTCACTAACATTGTATCAGGCCAAGACACCTATGTTAGTGGCCACATTAATGCCACTAACGTAGGAGTTAACGTGGAGCAATGAATGAGGAGCCAACGTTAGTGACACTAACTTTGTCACTAACATTGGAGATGGCAACATACCCACGTTAGTGGCCACGTTAATGTAATTAACATGATCACTAATGTGGAAGAGGAGGAGTTTTGTAGCGTTAGTGACAAAGTCAGTGTCACTAACGCCCTCAAGTCTTGGCATGCCTGCGTTAAGGGACACATTAGTTACACTAACGTGGAACATTAACGTGGGAGAAAGGGACAAGGAGCAGCGCTATTGGCAAAGTTAACGCCAATAACGCTAGCAAAGGATGGAAAGGCCACGTTAGTGGTCACGTTAGTGCCACTAACGTTGGAGTTAACGTGGCTCAAATAGGTTGGGACATTAGTGACAAAGTTAGTATCACTAACGTTTCGAACCAGAATTCACACTTAACGTTAACTCCATTAACGTCCTGACTAACTGCATACCATGCCTGACTCACTCTCTTTCTGCAAGCAAAGCTGAGCCCACTGAGGACTGTAACTGCTTCAACTAAAGATCAAAGGCCCATATCCAAGACTTGGAGAGCTAACTAGAAGATCAGAAGAGTAGTATATATAGGAGTAGTTTTGAACTATAAGAGAGCTTGGCATTATTGGGAGCTACACTCTGTATATTTATTTTTTCTACAATTTCTAGTTACTTTACAATGCACTTTTCTTTTACAGATTCCATTCCCAGAGCTATGAACAACTAAACCCCTTTCACTGGGTTAGGGAGCTCTGTTGTAATTTGATGGATCAATTATAGTTTTCATTCTTCTTCCTCTTTCTTTTCTCTTGATTTGCTAGAAAGCTTTCGGTCTTCTACCAATTGGTTAGTTATCTTGGAAAAGAAACTCTCCAGAATTAGATCTTCTCTGAGCCTTGGAAGAGGAATGAGGAGATCATGCTAGAATTGCTTTCTCACATTGGATTACGTTGGGGGTTGGATGGATATCGTGACATGTAATCCTACCAATACTTTGATCTATGAAAGTGTGTGGTATAATCAATGACCAAACTTCATCTCTTCTCATGAGCAATTAAATCAAGGAATTGGGAAATTGTTCAAGCTTAGAGAGATTGAGTTGCCAAGGAATTGGAATCCAATCACCTAAGATTGCCAAGGAGATCAATGAATGTATTGATTGAGGAAGAGATGAAGATAAACTTGATTCGGAGAATGCAACATCTACTAAGCCCAATGAATTCCCCATCTCTGATCTTACCCATTCTCTTTACTTTCTGTTATTTACTTTCATGCTCATCTCCCCAATTTCCCATTTAAGATTATGCAAATTTATATTTCATGTCATTTATCTTTCACGCCTTTAATTTTCTGCAATTCTCACTCAATTTGGCTTAGCTTGACTAGAACACTCCTCTAATTAAAGTTGCTCGACCAATCAATCCCTGTGGGATTCGAGCTTACTCTATTGTGAGTTTTTACTTGATGACAATTCGGTATACTTGCCGAAGGGAAATTTGTTGAAAGACAAGTTTCCGTGCATCAGTGATGATTGGTGCTGTTATGAGTTTGGTTTTTAATGTTTCAAAGGCATGCTTACAATTTTTATAAAAAACAAAAAGATTGTAAACCACCAGCAAATTGCTTAGTGGTTTAGCTATTTTAGAAAAATCCTTGATGAATCTTCTATAGAATCTGGCATTCCCTAGGAAACTTCTAACAGCTCTCACATTAGTAGGCAAAGGAAGTTTCTCTATGACTTCTACTTTTGCCTTGTCAACGTCTATCCCTTTTCTTGAAACTTTGTGACCAAGAACGATTCCTTCGGGCACCATAAAATGGCATTTTTCCCAATTTAAAACTGTTTCGATGGTTACCTGAAACTATAGGTCGATCCCAGATGAGATCTTCCGTGCTGGTCAGAACGGTTGTATCCGATTTGTTGGACTTGAAGATGGTGCGGATTCCTTCGTCCCCGGAGGGTGGGGGGTACCTGCAAGGGACTCCGATGCTTAAGTTAGCAAGGGTAGTAAGCATGTATTTAGTAGAATCAGAATATGAGTTATACCTGGGTGCTCCAGTGTATTTATAATGGTGTGGAGTGACCTTTCTGGAGATAAGATAGTTATCTTATCTTATCTTATCTTACCTTATCTTATCTTATCTTCGAGTGTGGTCATCTTATCTTCAAGGAAACTGCCCTTATCTCTATAGGCTTGGGCTGCCTTAGGATTTGGGTCGTGTTCCTCTGTTCGGGCCCTTCTTTGGGCTTTCCTGGTGGCTTGGCCGAACTCTCTGAGAAGAGGTCGGGTCGTCCTGACCTGAAGAGGTCGGTCGCTTTGTCTGTAGAACATCTCGGGTCGGATAACTCAACCCAGGGTATGAACAGTGCCCCTGCTCGAGCTCGGTCTTTACTTGGAGGTCGAGCCTTAGTTTTTAGGTCTTCGAACCTTCTCGGGTGAAGCCGAACTCGAGCATTTAGTCGACTTTATCTTTGTAGGGTTTCTTTGTGAATGCAAAACGTTTCGTTTCCTCTGAGAGTGCACGCTTTTGTATTAGCGTCCTAGCCTTGGGAATGCGCGAGGGTTTTAATGCCCTCATTAATGTGTTTTCAATGCCCCGTTTCTTTTCTTTTATTTTGAACTTTACACACAGAAATGGTTTTTCCTCTTCTCTGTAACTTCCCCTTTTCTTTCTCACTTTTCTGTTTTAGCCTGTTGTTCCGCCCTTTCGCGTCTTCTCTTTGCGACGTCACTTGGTGATCGTAGGTGCCCTCTTTGTTTTCGACATCAATCTTCCCTCCATACGCTTCTCCTTTCTTTAGGTTAGTTCATCTTCTTTTTTGCTTGCATTGTTTTGCTTTCCTGGTACAGTAGGGTTTTAACTTGAGTAATTTTTTGGAAACTTTGAACCTTTTTGCATTTCTACGCTTTTTGTCACTATGATTTCTGGTTTCTTCCTTTCCGGCATTTCCTGAATGGTTGAAGCCTCTAGGGTTTTGCATGTTTCTTGTGTGTTTCTGTAAAAGTGGCTTGTTTGATTTTGAAGAAAAGATTGTGCCTTTGTCTGTTTTTCCGCTTGGCATGTTCTTGCTGTTGAGTAGACTGAAGTCGTAAATTTGAGAGGCGGCTTATTTTGATGACTTTATTTGGTTTGTGGCCTTTCTGAGTGTCATTCTAGTTGAAATAGAGGCTTTATCTTCTTGTTGGGACGTGTAGAGATGTAGGCTTGTAGGCTTCCCTGAGTCCTTATTCTGCTCCAAAGGATGCCCCTGGAACCTTTTGGACTGGGTCCTAGGGTTTCATTTTGTTGCTTTGCTTGGCTTCTTAACACCAATATGCTTTATTTTTTCAAGTTGTCTCCATTTATGCCCGAGTTGTTTGATTAGTGTTCCGAGATGTTTTTGAGTAATCCAATCTTCTTTTCTTCTTGTAGGACTAGTTAACCATGTCTTCTCGCAAAAATATTGTTGAGACATCTTCCCAGGTCCCTGAGGGCATGGCCGATTGGGTTGATTCTATGGTCCTCTTATGCGTCTCGTTGGTTGACTCAGAGTTTTGTCAGCAACTTAGGCAGTTTCATAGGATTTGTGGCAACAGTAGTGATGAGAAGAGTTTTGAGCTCGTATCTCTAACTTCTGACGAAAGGGTTTGCTTTTCTACCCGGATTGTTGGAGAGCGCCCCTTTTTCTTTGCCTATGACTTCTTTTTTAGTCAAATGAATATTACTCTTCCTTTTACCCCCTTTGAGACCATCCTGTTATGGTCCTGTAGTGTAGCTCCATCCCAACTTCGCCCCAATTCCTGGGGTTTTACAAAAATATTTCAGCACATGTGTCGTGAGTTTGGCATTCCTGCTTCGCAATCTCTTTTCTTTTATCTTTTCATTTTGACAAAGCATGGTGTAGTGAAGAAGAAAGCCGCTTGGGTTTCTTTCCAAGCTTCCCAGTGGAAAAAGGTTTTCTCCATATTTGATGAGTCCTTTCACAATTTCAAAAATTACTTTTTTATGGTCCGAGCTGTTGAAGGAGCTCGGCTCTTTTTTCTGGATGAAAATGATAAGCCCACCTTTCCTTTAGAATGGCAAAAGAATGTAGTGGTATCGAGATACTCGTAGGAGATGTTAGATGAGGCTGAACAAGCTTTTGTGACTATGCTGGAAGAAAACTGGGGTCAGCCTCCTCATCTCGACACAAAGAAATTTTTAGCTAACCCCTCTCTCCTCTGAGCTGAGCTGGGTAGTGGTCAATTTTTTCTATTGGTTCTACTTGTCGTGTTTGTCTCTTGTGAGATCTTTTTCTGACTCGTAGTTTGGTTTCCTACTATGATGTTTGTTTTCAGAGATGATTAAGAACAATGAATCCATGAAGGCTTTTAAGAGGGCAAGGAAGGCTACTACAGCTCAGAATGCCTCGGCCAAGGCGGCTGGGGAGGATCTTCTCAGGTTTCGTTTAAGCCTTTGGTTACAAGCTCTCTTGCTCCAAGGAAGGTTATCCCCACTCCTCGAGTTCGTTTGATTGATCCTTCACAAACTTCTGCTGGTACTTCCTCTCCTTTTGCCGCTCCTCCTCCAAAAAGACATCGAATTATCGAGCCTTTTAATCTTGGTGCTCCCGACTTTGATGCTGTTGGGTTTGTAGATCAACAGATTGCTCCCTATGGTGTCATGCCTACTGACGATGTATCCATTCTTCGTCATTTAGACTTCATTACTCGGAGTGGTATTACACTGGCACACATGGGAGCGGTTTTATACCGGATTGCTCAAGATCTTCCTATCCATGCTACCAAGGCCTTTATGGAGGAGGCAAAATCAGAGTTTAACTGAATTAAGGGTTTGAAGGAGGAGCTCGAGGTGAAAGTGGTTGAGCTGGAAAAAGAGCTGAAGGGGGAAAAGGCTCGGGCTGTTGGTCTGGCGGCTGCTGCGCAACTGGCTGAGGATACGGCGTTAAAACATAAGGATAGCTATGTTACTACTTATAGAGAGATGATGGAGCTCAGGGGTAGCTTGGAATCTATCCGGGCCGATTATACCGAGTTCTTGCACCAGATCTCGACCTTTCCCTTATTAGCCTGGACAATATTGTTAAGGATGGTAAGATTGTCCCTGACGATCCTAATGATGATGATGATGATCGTCCTTCACTGCCTGCTACCAAGACTTCTGCTGCACCGACTTCTCCGACTTCCACTGTTGAGATCAATCGCCCAGAGGGGGAACCAGATTGCCAAATCTTGAACCGGGATGATGGGATGGTGGATGCGGTGCCTCTTCAGGCTCGTCCTCCTTCACCCCGAGTTGATGTTGCTGAGAAGCCTTCGAATGTTAGCTGAATTTCCTTCTTGCTTGTTGTAGATTGCCCAGCTTGTGGGCTTTGTTTTTAAAACTCTTTATTTTGTGAATGATGTTTTGACACTTTTCTAGTTGCTTGTTTAGCAACTTTATTTTGATAAACAAAGTAGTTTCCAGGCTTTGCGGGCTAAACCTGGTGGCCTCTGAAGCTGGCTATTATTATAACTTTTGTTTTCATATCATACTTGTATGTGTTTGTCTTGGTACCTTCGTAGTCTTTTGACATGATCGGCTAATTCCTTTGCCTGATGCTGCTTTCAACAGTTTAAACTTTGCTCAGGTCTTCGTTAGAAATTATAATACTGAGATTGCTGCTTTCTTCAACACGGGTTGAGTTGTTTGTTTGTAACCCTCTTTTTTGGACTTTATTTAGGTCTCTTTCAGGGGTAGCTTTATCGTGTCAGATCATGTCAAGTTACTTGGTAATCCTCTTTCTTGGACCTTATTCAAGTCTCTTTCAGGGATTACCTTTGTAACTTTATATTTTTGGGCTGACTTCGCCATGTCGGTCCCTGTCGAGTTACTTGGTAATTCTCTTTCTTGGACCTTGTTCAGGTCTCTTTCAGGGATTACCTTTGTAACTTTATATTTTTGGGTTGACTTCACCATGTCAGTCCTTGTCGAGTTACTTGGTAATCCTCTTTCTTGGACCTTGTTCAGGTTTCTTTCAGGGATTACTTTTGTAACTTTATATTTTTGGGCTGACTTCGCCATGTCGGTCCCGGTCGAGTTACTTGGAAATCCTCTTTCTTGGACCTTGTTCAGTTCTCTTTCAGGGATTACCTTTGTAACTTTATATTTTTGGGCCGACTTCTCCATGTCGGTCCCTGTCGAGTTACTTGGTAATCCTCTTTCTTGGACCTTGTTCAAGTCTCTTTCAGGGATTACCTTTGTAACTTTATATTTTTGGGCCGACTTCGCCATGTCGGTCCCTGTGGAGTTGCTTGGTAATCCTCTTTCTTGGACCTTGTGCAGGTCTCTTTCAGGGATTACCTTTGTAACTTTATATTTTTGGGCCGACTTCGCCATGTTGGTCCCTGTCGAGTTATTTGGTAATCCTCTTTCTTGAACCTTGTTCAGGTCTCTTTCAGGGATTACCTTTGTAACTTTATATTTTTGGGCCGACTTCGCCATGTCGGTCCCTGTCGAGTTACTTGGTAATCCTCTTTCTTGGACCTTGTTCAGGTCTCTTTCAGGGATTACCTTTGTAACTTTTTCGTAGGAGGCCGACTTCATCGTGTCGGGCTCTTCTAATTTATAGTAATCCTCTTTTATAGGGTTTGCTAGACCTCCTTCCAGGGCTTTACTTATAACTTGGGTTGTTGTGGCTGGTCTGACCTCTTTGTGTCGGCCAGCCTTCAAGTTATTTTATAGCAATCTATTTTATTAGGACCTCGTCAAGTCCTTTCTATGGATCACTTTCTATAACTTCTTGCGTTATTCTATTTTCATCTTTGCCGATTTTGTAGAGTTTGTGTTTTAGCCCTCGTTTGGCAGACCTTTTAATGAATTTGTTTTCATCTTTGGTCTTTATCGCCATTGCGCAGTGAATTTGATTTTCACTTTCTGTCAATCTGTAGCTTTATAATCGGGCGATGAATGTTTTGGAGTAATATGGCTTGAGCATTTGTAGAAAATCTGAACAGATTTTATTAAAAGGAAATGCAAATATACATGCAGGGGTTAATTTCCTAAGTCGGGTGATTTATATGTCTCAGCTTGGCTCCTCGTTAAAAAACTTTTTCAGGAAAAAGAGTGCGCCTTGTCCAAGGTCCTTTATCATCCCTAGCTATAGTACCTTCTTAGGTTGCAGGCGTGCCATGACCTAGGAAGCTCTCACCCGTCGAGTTCGGAAAGCCTATAGTAGCCCTTTCCCAGCACTTCCATGACTCGGTAAGGTCCTTTCCAGTTTGCTGCCAACTTTCCTTCTCCAGGTCGAGTTGTTCTGATGTTGTTTCGGATTAAGATGAGGTCATCCTCAGCAAAGGCCCGCTGTATTACCTTTTGATTCTATCTGGAGGCCATCCGTCATTTCAACGCTTCTTCCCGTATCCGAGCTCTTTCTCGGATTTCTGGAAGTAGGTCGAGCTCTTCCCTTTGGAGTTGGGAGTTATCTTTTTCACTATAGTGGATCACTCTGGGTGATCCTTCTTCGACCTCCACTGGGATCATTGCCTCCATTCCGTAAGCTAATCGGAAAGGTGACTCCTTTGTAGTGGGATGTGGAGTCGTCCGATATGCCCATAGGACTTGTGGGAGCTCTTCAGCCCAGGTTCCCTTTGCATCTTGTAATCTCTGTTTTAACTCAGCTAATATGACTTTGTTGGCAGCTTCGGCTTGCCCATTGGCTTGAGGGTGTTCGATAGAAGTGAATTGTTGTTTTATATTCAAGTCGGCCGCTAGCTTTCTGAAGCCTACATCTGTGAACTAGGTACCTGATAAACCACTATTTTATGGTTTATAATGTGTTTAATTGTGTGGTTTTATCATGGCTTACGCGACCGTGCGGATTGGAAAAGCACAAGTGACGCAGAAGCATGGACGACGCGAATGCGTGGCAGGGAAAAACGCGAATGACGTGTCCGCATGGATGACGCGATCGCGTGACGTGCGCGATCTGTAGAATTACAAAAGTCGCTGGCAGAGATTCTGGGCCGTATTTCAACCTAGTTTTCGGCCCAGAAACACAGATTAAAGTCAGGGAACTTGCAGAGACTCATCAGGCTCTCATAATTCACTTTTCATAGTTTATATGTAGTTTTTAGAGAGAGGCTCTCTCCTCTCTCTTAGGATTAGGATTATGATTTTTATTAGGATTATGAATATTTCTTCTGCATCTCAGGTTCAATATTCTTTGCATTTATTTATTTTCAATGTTCCATGTTTGGATTGATTTTCTTATTTAAATATAATTTGAGGTATTTTCAGATCTATGATTTGTTTCTTTTATTTATGATATAAATAATTTAGATTTTTCTACCTTTTGGCTTTGGTTGATTAATTGGTAACTATTGAGTTATCAAACTCATTGTTGACTGAAAATTGGAATTCTTCAAGAATTGATTTGAGATCCAATAACTCTAACTTTTCCCAAGGAAAGACTGGGACTTGAGGATTCGAATCAATTCATTCACTTGACTTATCTTCATAGTTAGAGGTTAACAAAGTGGGAGAAAAATCCAATTCTCATCATAATTGATAAGGATAACTAGGATAGGACTTCCAGTTCTCATACCTTGCCAAGAGTTTATTTTACAGTCAATTATTTAATTTACTTGTCATTCATCATAATTGTTCCTCATTCTTAAAACCCCCAATTTACAAACTCATAACCAATAATAAGAACATACCTCCCTGCATTTCCTTGAGAAGACGACCCGAGGTTTAAATACTTCGGTTATCAATTTATTTAGGGGTTTGTTACTTGTGACAACCAAAACGTTTGTATGAAAGGACTTTTGTTGGTTTAGAAGCTAAACTTGCAACGGGAATTTATTCTGAATTCTAGACCACGCAAAAGTTCTCTCATCAAAATGGTTGATAAACCACTATTTTATGGTTTATCTTATGCTCAATTGAGTAGTTTTTATCAACTCTTTACCCACTTATTCATACTATTTGCATGAGTTTACGTTTTCCTTACAGATTTTGTGCTATGATTGAAAACATGCTTCTTTGGTCTTATATTTGTTAATATTAATCCTCTTTTATTACCATTAGATGCCGTGATATGTGTGTTAAGTGATTTCAGGGATTACAGGGCATGAATGGCTCAGAGGATGGAAAGGAACCATGCAAAAGTGGAAGGAATACAAGAAGTTGAAGAAATAGCTAAGCTGTCCAGCCTGACCTCTTCGCACTCAAACGACCATAACTTGAGCTATAGAAGTCCAAATGAGATGGTTCCAATTGCGTTGGAAAGCTAACATCCGGGGATTTGGAACGATATATAATTTGTCATAGCTGCCCCGACGCCAAGCAACGCAAATGCGTGAATCACGCTGCCACGTGACCTGGTAAGAACACAACCCACGCTAATGCGTGGACGACGCCTCCGCGTCACTCTTCCGCGACCTGTATGGACCAGAAAGCACTGGGAGTGATTTCTGGGCTGCTTTTCACCCAATTTTCAGCGTAGAACACATAGATTAGAGGTTATAAAGTGGGGGAATGCATCCATTCCTAATCATGCTCTGATAATTCATAATTTTAGGATTAGATGTAGTTTTTAGAGGGAGAGGTTCTCTCTTCTCTCTCTTAGGATTTAGGATTAGGATTTCTATTAAGATTAGGATTGTTTCTTCACACCAGGTTCAATAATTTATGTTTCTCTTTTACTTTTATTTACTCTGATATTTTTATTTGTGTTTGATTGATGTTGCCCAATTGGCTGATGATATTGTCCATGTTAGAATTGACATTTTTATTTAATATAATTTGAGATATTTCAGATTTATATGTTATGGATGCTTTGGCTCTATCCAAATTATTTTCATTCAAATAGATTTTATTCCCTTTTGGCTTTGGTTGATTAATTGGTAACTCTTGAGTTATCAAACTCATTGTTGACTGAAAATTGGAATTCTTCAAGAATTAATTCGAGATCCAATAACTCTAACCTTTCCCAAGGAAAGACTGGGACTTGAGGATTCGAATTAATTCATTCACTTAACTTACCTTCATAGTTAGAGGTTAACAAAGTGGGAGAAAAAAATCCAATTCTCATCACAATTGATAAGGATAACTAGGATAGGACTTCCAGTTCTCATATCTTGCCAAGAGTTTATTTTATAGTTATTTATTTATTTTAATTGTCATTTGAACTACGTGTCATACTTCTTCCTTATTTCCAAAACCCTAAATTTTACCTTTTTCATAGCCAATAATAAGAACATACCTCCCTGCAATTCCTTGAGAAGACGACCCGAGGTTTAAATACTTCGGTTATCAATTTATTTAGGGGTTTGTTACTTGTGACAACCAAAACTTTTGTACGAAGGGATTTCTGTTAGTTTAGAAGCTATATCTGCAACGCGAATATTTTTATAAATTCTTTACTAGCAAAAATCCTAACGTCAAAATGGCGTCGTTGCCGGGGAATTGCAAACGTGTGCCTTATTATTGGTTATTGTAAATATTTTTCAAAAAAAAAATTCAGATTTTAAATTTTTTTATATCTTATCTTATCTTTTTTTTCAAAATTCAAATCTTTTTTTCAAAAATTATATTTTTTTTCAAAATCTTATCTTATCGTTTTTTCAAAAATTGTATCTTTTGCAAAATAATTTCTTTTTCTTAGTTTTTGTTTCTATTTTCTCCTATTACTATGAACTCTCACCCTTTGGCTCTGAGTCTGGTTACAATTATGTTGCAGGAAGAGGAAATTATAATGAGAACAGGCATCAAGGTTGGAAGTATCAAAGATGGGAGGAGCCACAAGGATTTGATCAACCCTCATGGCAACAACCACCTCTAATGGACTATCAACAACCATTCTGTGATGCATACCAAGATAACAGCTATGGTGAGCACTCTTTTGACTATCAACAACCACCACCATACGCCTATGAACCCTCTCCTCAACATAGCTTTGGACCACCATACTCACAAGCCCCTTTCCACCATTCACCTCCATATGACCCTAACCCGTATCCACCACACCAACCACCTTGAGCCATATGAACCATATATAGAACCACCCCAATTCCAACCCAATTACTCCCAAGAACCACCACCTCCACATGCACCATATCCATATCCATCAATCCAAGAGCCTTATGGTCCTACTTATGATACCCAAGCAGAACAAGAATCAACGGATCGTCTTAAGGAAACAGTGGATCAATTTCAGGCAACCCTTCATCAATTGAATCAAGCGATAAATCAATTAGCTTCCCGATGTTCGGACACTCAAGGAACCCCCATGGCTTCATGTGGACAATCTAATGAAGAACGTAGCATGAAAGTGACACTAGAGACTCCAGTGGACAGTAAGGAGCATGACTTTGTACTGGAACAAGTGGAGGAAGCCATAATTGTTGAAGAGGAAGAAGCGGTTACAGACTTAGGAGATGCAGAACCTCCATGGGAAAGTCCAGTCATAGAACCCCCTTCCAAGACGTTTGAAATTGATACTGAGGAGGGTGTACAACCTCCAAAGCATATCACAGTTGAAGACTTGGAAGAGGCTGATCAAGAGATGGAGATTCAAGAAGAAGAAGCAGAACCTCCCATGCCCTTGGAAAGCAATAAAGAGGAGATTGAATTGGAAGAAAGCTACCAAGAGAAAGAGGTTGAAATTGAAGAAACTTGCAAAGAGGTGGTAATTATCAGAGAAGAGCACATGGGGGTGGAGCTTGCAATTTCATTAAAAATACCTCCCCTTAAGTTGCCATCATCCTTCACAACATTCAAGTGGGTAAAATTCATATCCCTTAGCTTTCTAATTCCACTTTAATATGGGCTACTGGAGACGGATGGTCAACTTAGAGCTCTTTGTGACATTAAGAGTAAGCGGAAGATGGCCAGTGGTAAGAATTGTCTTGCAAGGTTTATTATGGTTGGAAGCTTTAAATTTAAACGCAAAGGTTGGTGTAAAGCTCAACTGACTGGGTCTAAGAAGCTGTTTGGTCGCTACAGTGAGAATTCAGATCACCTTTCACCCGGCTGGAAAAATGCAGATCGAGACAAAAACGGGTGTAGAAGTAAGGTTTGGGATCCTGGAATCTGTTCTGACATTTGTCACCCCGGGAGCCTAAGAATCTGTTTGAAGCTTCTTAAGGACTTTACATGCTTAGTTTAGGACCCCGGAGGCTACTGGAAGTACAAACATTGGTGGGAATTCCTGGATCAGTACAAGCATAAACCACCATAACAGGGAGCTCACCAAATGTCAAACTTAAGGACTTTAACTAATAGTGCTAGGTGGGAGACAACCCACCATGGTATGATCGTTTCTTTTTCATTTTTGTCTAGTTTTATTTGTTTTCGAGTCTTCTTTTATCTTATTATATTGAACCTGGAGTTTTGCATAACATTCATATTAGCATTGTATTCTGCATTTTTCATGCATAAAAAAAATGCCACGCAACGCGACCGCATCAGCGACGCATCCGCGTCGCAAGGAGAGGGGAGAAAATAAAAACGAACAGAGAGTCACGCTGGACCGTGGCTGGAGGCGTGCCAGTGGCACAAATCGACCCACGCGACCGCGTCATCGACGCGTCCGCGTCACATGGGAATAATGGCCTCCCACACGACCGCGTGACCCACGCGGCCGCGTGCCCTTATTTTTGACGTAAAAAGGGTGCACAACGAATTATTGTGCGAGAGTGGTGCTGGATTGGTGCTGAACGCACAATTCTACCCACGCGGACGCATGGCTCATGCGTCCGCGTCACTCCTTTCTAGAGACCACTCACGCGATCGCATGCCCCACGCGATCGCGTCACCCAAAATTTGACAAAATAAGATTTTGAATAGAAAGTTGTGTGAGCGCGAGGCTGCCCTCGCGCCAGTAGCATAAAACGTGTCACGCGACCGCGTGACCGACGCGATCGCATCGATTAACTTCAAATGCAAGTCACGCAACCGCGTGCCCCACGCGTCCGCGTCGCTTGCGCCGTACAGCTTATCTTAATTTGCCAAATATCTTATCTTTTCTTCCCCAATCCTAATTTTTCCCTCCCTCCTTTCTTACTCACTTCTTTCCCTTCTCATTCTTCTTTTCTTTCATTTCATTCAATTTATTTGCATACCCTCATTCATTGCATTATCTTCATTGATGATGGAAATTTATTTGGGTCATTGTGGATTGTTGCAAAATTGTTTGGCAATTATATATTAATTTTTAAGGGTTTCTTGCATGTTCAATTTATTATTTTCATTAGATTATTTACCATGCATGCTAAGTGTTTGTGAAAGCGCCCGTATGGCATTATGCACTATTTTTTAATATCTTTTATCCTACTACTCTGAATGCTTGCTTTTCACGAAACCCTTTTTCATATCATATTCATTACATATAATTGTCATTACAAATATGTTGTTAGTTTGAAAGACTTGGTAATCTAAATTGGACATTGAATGCTTGATCTATGCTACTCATGCCTTTACCAGCATGCCAATAAACATCTTGCATTTAATTGTTATTACATGCACTTGCTATATTTCCATCGATGAACTTTTCACATGTAGTCATGATCATGTGGTAACGTCATTCTTCTTTATTGTGCATTAATTACCACCTTTCCCACTTTCTTCCTTGCTCTAACAATTAGCTTTCAAAGTTACTTTCTTTTTCCCCTTTTCCGGATGGCCACCAAGAAGGGTAAAGAGAAAGCTACTCCCAAATCACCGGCAAGGAAAGGAACAAAAAAGAGCCTCAGTTAAAGCAACCCGTCCACTTGTATATCTTAGCATGCATCGAGGACGGTGCAATCTTTAAGTGTGGGGAGGTCGATACCGATCTCCATAGGTTAGCTATTTTCTTTTTTTCAACACCATTGTTTTATTTTCTTTGTTTGTTCATTATTGCATTTGCATGTTTAATTGCATGTTTGTTTGATTTTATGCATTTAGCTACTGCTTGGTTAAAATAATAAGTTTCTTTTTAAGATCCTTTTTTTTGAAAATTTCACTAATTTGAATTGAGAATTTTTATGTTAAATTTGTTTGAAGTTGTATTTGGAACATGGTTTTTGAGCCAAAGAACACACAACCTGTGAGATTTTAAGCTTATTTACATGGTTACATTATTTAACCATAAATTTTTATTCTTGTGTGTTTTCTTCTCTATAATTGTAATCTTTGCTTTGTTCCATTCTATATGTCCAATATTTAATATATTTACATGCTTGCATATGATTGAGGCCATTGTTTGATTCTAGCTCACTTATCCCAAAATTAGCCTACCTTTTACATCACCCTTGTTAGCCCCCTTGAGCCTTTAATTCCCTCTTATTCTATAAACCATAACACTAGCCTTAAGCAGAAAAACAAATTTAAAATCCCAAGTTGAATCCTTGGTTAGCTTAAGATAAAAAATTGTGTAATTGTTCAAGTGTGGGAAACCTATTGGGAACATGGATGATAAAAACAAAGGGTGGAAAGTTGAAAAGAATGAAATAATTCAAAATAAAATTTTTGGGAAGCATGCTCATGTGAAATCAAAAAATTGAATTAGGGTTTAGGGTTTAATTATGTCCCATGTGCATTGCTTTATTTTGCATTTGGGGAATTCTTTCGTATCCCCTTTATTGAAATTCTGAATTATATATAATTCAGAATTTCAATAAAGGGGATACGAAAGAATTCCCCAAATGCAAAATAAAGCAATGCACATGGGACATAATTAAAACTAATGCATGAGCATGTAACATCAAAAGTGGGAAAAATATGGGAGAATAGGTAAAGAAGCTTTGCTTTACAAAGTATGTATGTTAGGTGAGATCTTAGACTAATCAAGGATTCACTTAATTAGCTCACTTAGCCTTATATACATATCCCTATCTTTACCTCAGCCCCATTACAACCCTGAAAAGACCTCATGATGTTTGCATTAGTATATTAAATATTTGATGATTGGTTAGATGAAGAACGAAGTTTAGAAAGCATGATTAGAGAAGAATAAAGTGATTGACCCTAGACACTTGAGAGATTAGAGTGATATACACTACCAGTGAGGGTTCAATGTTTGATTCTATGTTCCCTGCTTTCATTAGCTATCTTCTTACAAGTTTACTTGCTTTTTATTTTGTGATTTGAATTAGTGGAATTTAATTCATATTTGTCTTGAAGAACTTATTTTCTTTTAACCAAGTAGATAGAAACCTTTTGCATTTAGTTGCATTCATAGGTTGCATCTCATACATTCTATCATTCCTCTTCATCTCTTTATAGTTTATCTTGAGCTTAGCATGAGGACATGCTATTGTTTAAGTGTGGGGACGTTGATAAACCACTATTTTATGATTTATCTTATGCTCAATTGAGTGGTTTTTATCAAATCTTTACCCACTTATTCATACTATTTGCATGAGTTTACGTTTTCCTTCCGGATTTTGTGTTATGATTGAAAACATGCTTCTTTGGTCTTATATTTGTTAATATTAATCCTCTTTTATTACCATTAGATGTCGTGATATGTGTGTTAAGTGATTTCAGGGATTACAGGGCATGAATGGCTCAGAGGATGGAAAGGAAGCATGCAAAAGTGGAAGGAATACAAGAAGTTGAAGAAATTGCTAAGCTGTCCAACCTGACCTCTTCGCACTCAAACAACCATAACTTGAGCTACAAAGGTCCAAATGAGATGGTTTCAGTTGCGTTGGAAAGCTAACATTCGGGGCTTCCCAACCATATATAATTTGCCATAGCTGCCCCAATGCCAGGCGACACGAACGCGTGGATCACGCGGCTGCGTGACCTGGCAGGAAGACAACCCACGCTAACGCATGGACGATGCCTCCGCGTCACTCTTCCGCTGGGAGTGATTTTTGAGCTGTTTTTAACCCAGTTTTCAGCCCAGAACACACATATTAGAGGCTATAAAGGGTGGGGAATGCTTCCATTCATAATCATGCTCTGATAATTCATAATTTTAGGATTAGATGTAGTTTTTAAAGAGAGAGGTTCTCTCCTCTCTCTTAGGATTTAGGATTAGGATTTCTATTAGGATTAGGATTGTTTCTTCATACCAGGTTCAATAATTTATGTTTCTCTTTTTCTTTTATTTACTCTAATATTTTTATTTTTGTTTGATTGATGTTGCCCAATTGGCTGATGATATTGTCCATGTTAGAATTGACATTTTTATTTAAAATAATTTGAGATATTTCAGATTTATATGTTATGGATGCTTTGGCTATATCCAAATTATTTTCATTCAAATAGATTTTATTCCCTTTTGGCTTTGGTTGATCAATTGGTAACTCTTGAGTTATCAAACTCATTGTTGACTGAAACTTGGAATTCTTCAAGAATTAATTCGAGATCCAATAGCTCTAACTATTCCCAAGGAAAGACTAGGACTTGAGGATTCGAATTAATTCATTCACTTAACTTACCTTCATAGTTAGAGGTTAACAAAGTGGGAGAAAAAAATCCAATTCTCATCACAATTGATAAGGATAACTAGGATAGGACTTCCAGTTCTCATATCTTGCCAAGAGTTTATTTTATAGTTATTTATTTATTTTAATTGTCATTTGAACTACTTGTCATACTTCTTCCTTATTTCCAAAACCCCCAATTTTACCTTTTTCATAGCCAATGATAAGAACATACCTCCCTGCAATTCCTTGAGAAGACGACCCGAGGTTTAAATACTTCGGTTATCAATTTATTTAGGGGTTTGTTACTTGTGACAACCAAAACTTTTGTACGAAGGGATTTTTGTTAGTTTAGAAGCTATATCTGCAACGCGAATATTTTTATAAGTTCTTTACTTGCAGTACCATTGTCTGTAGTGATGGAGTATGGAACTCCAAACCTTGTGACGATGTTTCTATATAGAAATTTTTGAATTCTTTGAGCAGTGGCGTTAGCCAGGGGTTCTGCCTCAATCCATTTTGTGAAGTAGTCTATTCCTACTATGAGGAATTTGACTTGTCCCGATCCTTGAAGAAATGGTCCGAGAAGATCGAGTCCCCATTTTGCGAATGGCCAAGGTGAGGTCACGCTGATGAGTTCCTTTGGCGGAGCGATATGAAAGTTGGCATGTCTCTAACATGATGGACATCTCTTTACGAACTCTGTGGCTTCCTTTTGTAGAGTTGGCCAATAAAATCCTGCCCGGAGTACTTTCTTGGTAAGTATTTACGTTCCGAGGTGATTGCCACAAATGCCACTGTGTACTTCTTCTAGAACTTCCTTTGTGTTGGGAGTCGGTACACATTTTAATAATGGTATCGAAATCCCTCTTTTGTATAGAGTGTTATTTATGATAGTGTAGTATTGTGCCTCCTATTTTAACCTCTTTGCCTCCTTTTCTTCTGTGGGGAGTGCTTCTGTTTTGAGGTAGTTTATTATGGGAGTCATCCATCCTTGATCCTGTCCTGTTATAGTCATGACTTTTTCTTCTTATGAGATTGATAGATTTTGCAGAATTTCTTGGATGAGGCTTCTATTGTTGCCCGCTGGTTTGGTGCTGGCTAGTTTTGAGAGTGCGTCAGCTCGGATATTCTGTTCTCGGGGTATGTAACCGATCTCATATTCTCCGAGTTGTCCGAGTTGCTCCTTGGTTTTGTCCGAGTACTTTTTTATAGTGGGGTTTTTGGCTTGGTAGCTTCCTACTATTTGTAAAGTAACTACCTGTGAGTTGCTGAAGATGATAAGTTTTTGAGCTCTAACCTCCCTGGCCAGCTTCAAACTAGCTAGTAGTGCCTCATATTCCGCTTGATTGTTTGAGGCAGGGAACCCGAATTTGAGGGAGAGTTCGATTTGGGTTCCCTGATCACTTTCAATTATCACACCCACGCCACTTCCCGTTTTGTTTGAGGAACCATCCACATATAGATTCTATTCTGTGGGGATTTTCGGTGTGTCCGTGAATTTCGTAATGAAGTCAGCGAGATATTGCGATTTGATGGACGTCCGAGCTTCGTATTAAAGTTCGAATTCAGACAACTCGACTTCCCATTGCAAGATTCTACCCACCAAGTCTGTTTTCTATAAGATTCTTTTTATGGGCTGGTTGGTCCGAATTTTAATGGTGTGGGCTTGAAAGTATGGGCGAAGTCATCGTGATGTTAGTATGAGAGCATAAGCAAATTTTTCTATTTTCTGATAGTTCAACTCGGATCCTTGTAATGCTTTGCTGATGAAGTATACGGGCTGTTGCCCGCTGTCGTCTTCTCGGACTAGTGCTGAGGCTACCGCTTAACTTCCTACTGCGAGGTATAATATGAGTGGTTCTCCTTCCTGTGGGCGAGTTAGGATAGGTGGCTGTCCTAGGAACCTTTTGAAATCTTGGAAGGCCTTCTCGCACTCCATTGTCCATTTGAACTTCATTCCTTTTAATAGAGTAGCGTAGAAGGGAAGAGATATTATTGCCGAACCGGCTAGAAATCTGGACAAGGCTGCTATCCTCCCATTGAGTTGTTGTACCTCTTTGACATAAGTCGGTCTTTTCATGTCGAGTATGGCCCGGAATTTGTCCGGGATTGCCTCGATTCCTCTCTGTGTGATCATAAAACCTAAGAATTTACCAGCTTCTACTGCGAAGGTGCATTTTGCTGGATTAAGTCGCATGCCATGTCGTCTTATAGTGTCGAATACTTGGGTCAGGTCGGATAATAACGTCTCTTCGTTTTGTGTCTTTACTAGCATGTCGTCCATGTAGGTTTCCATGATTTTTTCGATGTGATCCGTAAAAACCTTGTTCATTAATCTTTGGTAAGTGGCTCCAGCAATTTTAAGACCGAAGGGCATGACAATATAGTAGTAATTTGCCTTTGGGGTTAAGAATGAGGTTTTTTCTTGGTCGGGTGGATACATTGGGATTTGGTTATATCCCGAGTATGTGTCTATAATGGAGAGGTATTTATATCCAGAGGAGGCATCTACCAGTGCGTCGATGCTTAGGAGTGGATAAGGATCTTTTGGGCAAGCTTTGTTGAGGTCAGTATAGTCAGTGCACATTCGCCACTTCCCGTTTGACTTTTTCACCAATACGACGTTAGCAAGCCATAGTGGATATTTGACTTTTCTTATGAAACCTGCCTCCAATAGAGCTTGTACCTGTTCTTCCACAGCTTGAGAGTGTTCTGGTCCTAGCTTTCTACGTCTCTGTTGTACCGGCCGAGATCCTGGGTAGACTGCTAGCTTGTGGCACATCAACTTGGGAGTATGCCTGGCATGTCTGTGGCCTTCCACGCAAAGAGGTCGACGTTGTCTCGTAGAAACTGTATGAGTGATTCTTTTATGTCTCCTTTCAGGAGAGTGCCGATATTGGTTGTTTGGTCCGAGGTGTCCCCGATATGGATTTTCTCTATTTCACCTTCAGGTTGTGGGCGGAGTTCTTCCCGCCTCTGAACTCCACCAAGCTCGATTGTGTGGAACTCTTCTCCTCTGCCTCTGAGGCTTAGACTTTCATTGTAACAACGTGCGCCATCTTCTGATATGCTTTTATCGCAGCTATCCCCCTACCGTTGAGAACTTCATGTATAGATGTGGGGTTGAGACTATTGCACCGAGCTGATTCAATGTTGTCTGACCTATTAGGGCATTGTAGGCTGAACTTATGTCGACTATGATGTAGTTGATTTTGAGTGTTCTTGACTGGCTTCTGTTTCTGAAAGTTATGTGTAGCGATATGTATCCCATCGGTTGTACCGGGGTATCTCCTAGTCTGAACAGGCTATCTGGATATGCTTTGAGTTCTTATTCTTCCAAGCTGAGTTTGTTGAAGGCACTTTTGAATAAGATATCGGCGGAGCTCCCCTGGTCTATTAGCGTGCGGTGAAGATTTGTATTTGCCAGTATAATAGTGATGACCATGGGATCGTCATGTCCTGATGCGATGCCGGAAGCGTCTTCCTTGGTGAAAGTAATCGCAGGGATGTCGGGTGCTTCCTCCTTTCCTGCGACATGATATACATCTTTGAGGTGACTTTTGCGAGATGATTTGGAGATTCCCCCCCCGGCAAATCCGCCGTGTATCATGTGAACATGTCTTTCTGGTGTACGAGATGATCGCGCGGTTTATCCAACATCTTCTGCTCTTCTTCTTTTTTTTTTGCTCATCGTTATGGGTGGCCAGATATCGATCTAGCTTTCCTTCTCTTACTAGCTTTTCTATGACATTTTTTAGATCGAAACACTCATTGGTGGAGTGCCTGCAGATCCGATGGTATTCATGATATTCAGCCCGATTTCCTCATCCTTTTTTTGCTTTTGAGTGGCCGAGCTGGTGGTATTTTTTCGTGTTGCAGACCTCTCTGTATACATCCACAAGAGATACCTGAAGGGGGGTGTAATTGTGGTATTTTTTTATTTTCTCTCCATGTCGATCTACCTTTTTTCTGGAATCTTTGTCTGTATCCCGGGAAGCGAATCCAGCTTTCGAGGTCTCTCCTAATCGGGAGTTTTCCTCCATGTTGATGTACTTTTTCGCTTGTTCCTGCACCTTATTCATAGATGTGGGGTATTTCTTCGATATGGATTGACTAAAGGGCCCTTCTCGCAAGCCATTAACATGGCCCATAATGGCGGCCTCCGTTGGTAGGTTCTGTATGTCCAGGCATGTCTTGTTGAATCTTTCCATGTAGTTACAAAGGGTTTCCCGTTCTCCATGTTTAGCCATATCGTTGAAAGTTGAGATGGACCTAGGAGGGAGGTTGTCAAACCATCTAATTGCCGTCTTTGTCAAAGTAGTCGGAAAGGCTTTGCAACGAACTGCATCTGAGGCGTCGGTGAGGTACATTCTGCTTCAAAAATTGCTGAGATGATGGCCGGGATCTGTAGTGCCATCGTATAAGATCATATCTGGGAGTTTAAAGTCTTTTGGGATTTTAGTCTTCATGATCTCCTTGGTGAATGGGTCGTGCTCCTTGTGGGAGCTATCTTCTAGAGGGGATCGGTTGGCTTTGGTTTTGATATCGGCTTCAAGTTTTAGGAGTTTGTTCTCCAATTTCTGGCGTTACCTTATTTCCCTTTCTAGGTCTTTTTCGGCCTCTCGTTGACATAGGGCTTCTTCTTCAAGTTGTTTTAATCGGTCCTGAAGTGCATCCATGGCTCCCTCGTTTGAGGAGTTCTTCTTATTGTTAAGTTGGAAAGTATCTTTTGGTGTGGTATCCGCATTTTTGTGTGGCGTTCTATCCTCTAGATCTGTAGTGTGGTCGTTGTCATGGTCGTCCGCCATGGTGATGGGATGACTTCCAGGTTCCCCGGCAACGGCGCCAATGTTTCGAGGGTTACCTGAAACTATAGGTCGATTCTGGATGAGATCTTTCGTGTTGGTCAGAACGGTTGTATCCGATTTGTTGGAGTTGATGATGGTGCTGATTCCTTCGTCCCCGGAGGGTGGGGGGTACCTGCAAGGGACTCCGATGCTTATGTTAGTAAGGGTAGTAAGCAGGTATTTAGTAGAATCAGAATAAGAGTTATACATGGGTGCTCCAGTGTATTTATAATGGTGTGGAGTGACCTTTCTGGAGATAAGATAGTTATCTTATCTTATCTTATCTTATCTTCGAGTGTGGTCATCTTATCTTCAATGGAATCGCTCTTATCTCTATAGGCTTTGGCTGCCTTAGGATTTGGGTCGTGTTCCTCTGTTGAGGCCCTTCTTTGGGCTTTCCTAGTGACTTGGCCGAACTCTCTGAGAAGAGGTCGGGTCGTCCTGACCTGAAGAGGTCGGTCGCTTTGTCTGTAGAACATCACAGGTCGGATAACTCAACCCAGGGTATGAACAAAAACCAAATTAGTTTCTTGGCATCGTTTCAAGACTAGGGTGAGATGATGCAAGCAAGCATTGAATGTGTCACCAAAAATAGATAAGTCATCCATAAAAACTTCAATAAAATTTTCTACCATATTTGAGAAGATTGATAGCATGCATCTCTGGAAGGTAGCTGGGGCATTACACAACCCGAATGGCATTTTTCTATATGTAAAGACTCCAAAGGGGCAGGTGAATAAGGTTTTCTCCTGATCCATAAGGTCCACTACTATTTGATTATAGCTAGAATATCCATCCAGAAAGCAGTAATAGGCATGGCTGGCCAATCTTTCAAGCATTTGGTCAATAAAAGGGAGGGGGAAGTGGTCTTTTCTCATGGCATCATTCAACCTTCTATAATCAATACACATCCTCCATCCTATCACTATTCTTGTGGGAATGAGCTCATTCTTCTCATTAGTAATGACATTCATCCCACCTTTCTTTGGCACCACTTGAACTGGGCCCACCCATTAGCTATCAGAAATAAGATAGATAATCCCAGCATTTTAGAGCTTCATCACTTCCTTCTGGACAACTTCTTTCATTGTGGGGTTTAGGCTTCTCTAAGGTTGCATAACTGGTTTAGAATCTTCCTCTAAGAGTATCTTGTGCATATATATGGTAGGACTTATGCCCTTCAGGTCATCAATGGTCCATCCTAGTGCATCTTTGTGAGTTCTCAATACAGCAAGGAGTTTTCCTTCTTCCTCTTCACTCAAGGTATAGTTAATGATCACTGGGAAGCTATCTGTTGTACCAAGGAATGCATATTTAAGGTGTGGAGGAAGAGGTTTCAATTCTTGGGTTGGCTTCTCCTCTGCCTTGCTTTCAGAAGAGTTTTTATTCACTTGTTCCCTTGAGGCATCTTGAGCTGCTTCTATCTCTCCTCCTTGTTCTTCCTGACTGGTTGCTTCAAGCACTTCCTCCACCAGATCTTCTATCATTTCCACTCTCATGTGTTGTGCTTTCTCAAGGGGGTGTTCTATAGCTTTAAAGACATTGATGATCATTTGCTCATCATGCACCCTGAGGATCATTTCACCTTTCTCTACATCTATAATGGCCCTTGCTATGGCCAAGAAAGGTATACCCAAGATAATTGAGTTATGTCCTTCTTCTTCCATGTCTAAAATGACAACGTCAGCAAGGAAGATGAACTCTCCAACCTTCACTAACAACTTCTCCACCACTCCATTAGGTATCTTGAGTGACCGATCTGCCATTTGAAGTGACATTCTAGTTGGTCTGAGATCCTAGATCACATAGGGCTTTGTCCTATGTTCTGTTGCCTATAGTGCAAGATAGGATGAAGCTTCCTGGATCTTTGAGCTTTGGTGGAAGACCTCTTTGGATGACAGAACTGCATTCTTGGGTCAAGATCACTGTCTCCTTTTCATTCCAGCTTCTTTTCTTGTTGATGAGCTCTTTTAAGAATTTTGCATACAAGGGCATTTGCTCTAATGCTTCAGCAAGTGGAATATTGATTTCCAGCTTCTTGAAAACCTGTAAAAACTTGGGAAATTATTGATCTTTGATCTCTTTTTGAAATCTTTGAGGATATGGTAGAGAAGAGGTGTAAGGCTTCTCCACATTCTTCTGTTCTTATGGATGCTCCTTCATGATTTTTTTTCTTTCGTTGAGGCTTGTGGCTTTTCCTCCTTCTGTTTGGACTCCTCTTGGTCTTGCTTGTTTGCTGTCACCTCTTCCTTGCTAACGTCCTCATTATTCTCAGTTGGCCTCTTGTTAGCTTTTTTGTCCTTCTCCAAGGTTCTTCCACTCCTTAATTGGATTCTTTGCATTCTTCTTTGGGATTGGGAATGGTGTCACTTGGTAATGCATTGGGTGCTCTTTTAACCATTGTTTGCTTGGATAGTTGTCCAATTTGCCTCTCTAGATTCCTTAGTGAAGCCTCATGGTTCTTATGGGCCAATTCTTGATGCTTTATCATCTTTTCCATCATTATCTCCAAGTTGGAGATCCTTTGAGATTCTTAGGGTGGTTGTGGTTGATTATATGATGTTGAGGGTGGGTGAAAGTTATTTTGGTTAGTGGATGGGTTGTTGGGTGGATAGTAGTTGGCTAGGGGTTAGTTATTTTGTGGTTTTCTATATTGGTTTTGGTTAGTATTCTGATGGTTTTGATGGTTTGTGTTTCTGGAATTGTTCTGGTTTGAGTTTCTTACCAAGGCTGCTGGTTTTGGTTGTCTACCTACCTCAAATTAGGGTGGTTCCTCCAGGATGAGTTGTAGGTGTCTCAATGGAATTCATTTTGTCTAGCTCCTTTGTTGTGCATGTATTAGACTTGCTCTTGCTGCTGCTCTTTATAGTGTTCCTCATTTTGTCCTCACCCAGCTGGTGGTTGACTTGTAGTGTTCACTGCTGCAACTTGAAGACCATCAATCCTCTTGGCCATCATCTCCATTTGTTGTTGAATCTGTTGATGCATCACCTTGTTTTGTGCCAAAATGGTATCCACACCTTCCAGCTCCAATACACCCTTCCTTTAAGCTGGTTAGCGTTGCCTTTGATGAGTATAGAAGTATTGGTTATTTGCGACAACATCTATGAGGTTCTGAGCTTCCTCAGCTATCTTTATTAGTTACACTGACCCTCCAACAGAATAATCCAAGGCTTCTTGAGCTTTTAAAGTCAATCCTTCATAGAAATTCTGAAGTCTGTCCTATTCATTAAACATCTCCGGTGGACACTTCCTAATCAAGGCTTTGTATCTCTTCCAAGCCTCATAAAGTGATTCTCCTTCTATTTAGGTGAAGGTTTGCACCTCTGTCTTCAATTTTATGATTCTCTGAGGTGGGTAGAATTTAGCCAAAAGTTTGCTCACCAAATCCTCCCAGTTATTGATGCTTTCTTTGGAAAATGCTTCTAACTATTGAGTAGCCTTATCCCTCATGAAAAATGGAAAGATTTGTCTGGGTGTACACCATTTGTCTTTACTGTGTCACATATCCATAGAAAGATGGCTAGGTGCTGATTTGGATCTTCCAAGGGACCTCCTCTACAAGAACAGTTATTTTGCACTAGTGTAATGAGTTGAGGCTTCAATTCAAAGTTATTAGCATGAATATTTGGAGTGAGTATGCTAGTCCTATAGTGTCTTGCATTGGGGAAGGTGTAGCAGGCTAGAACTCTCCTTTGGGGTTGGCCATTGTTAGCCACTTCATCTGGTGGATTAGGGACATTCCCTTTCATCTCTTGATTCTCTTCCTCTGATTTCTCTTCTCCAACAACTCCCTTCCCTCTTGCTTCTCTTCTCATTCTTAAGAGTGTTTTCTCTGGCTCAGGATCAAAAGATGTGGATTCACCTCTTCTTCCTCCTGACATAAAACACACACAAAACCAGAAACCAAAACAATTCACTCTACTGCTAGAATAAGGTTAAGGTTAGTTTAAACAAAAAAATGTGTTTAATTTTAGTGTGCTTGACAAAAATGAGGTTAAGGTTAGTTTAAAAAATTCACTCTACTGCTAGAATGAGGTTAAGGTTAGTGTGCTTGACAAAAATAAAAAAAATGCTTGATGAACGAATTCTTGTGTGAACTAGAATTTCACAAATAAACTCTCGTTGTAAGTATAGCTTCTAAACCAACAAGAATCCTTTCATACAAAAAATTAGTTGTCACAAGTAACAAACCTTAAAAATAATAACCGAAGTATTCAAACCTCGGGTCGTCTCTCAAGGAATTACAGGGAGGTGTATTTATTATTGGTTATGAGTTTTTTGGGAAATTTGGAGTTTGGCAATGGGCACATAAATGATTATAAATTGAAGCAATGAAAATTAACAAGAGGTTTTATGTAATTAGAATAAATAAAAAGCCTTGACTAGGAGAAGATTAATCTGAAGTCCTATCCTTGTTGGATTTCCCAAGATTAATTAGTAATAGGTTGTTGTTCTTACTTAGTTAACCCTTAACGAATGAAGGAAGGTCAAGTAAGTTGGGAGCCAACTTCTATTCACAAGTTCTAATCCTCTCAATTGGGAAGGGTTAGTGTTAGTAACTAGAAAGCTGGCCAACAACTTTCAATTACCAATTAACTCTTGAGTATTCCAACCCAAGGGTCTCAAATATTAATTAACTCCAAAGTCAAGTTAAAGCATACTCTATTGACATGGATGCCATTTAAATGATTAAAGGAATTGAATTGAGATAATCAAGCAAATAAAGAAATTAAATAGAAAATACTCTTTCCATTAATAATTAAACAAAAGAAGAAAATAAACTGAAGTAATAGAATAAAAGTAGAAGAACACTAAATTAAAGGAATATTAAACCTGGAATTGGGAAGAAATAAACCTTAAACTAAGAGAAATCCTAAATCCTAAAACCTATAAAAACTATATATAAAACCTAAAATTATGTGAATAAAAAGTGTTTGCCTGATTCCTCCACTCTGCAGCCTCTAATCTGTATTTTCTGGGTCGAGAATTGGCTCAAAAACAGCCCAGAAATCACTGGGGGTGAATTCTGATACGCTGAATTTTTGCAGAAACGACGTGTGCGCGTGATGCACGCGTGCACGTCACCTAGACCTATGGCCACTATGGCAAATTATGTTTTATTTTGAAGCCCCAGATGTTAGCTTTCCAACGCAACTAGAACCGCCTCGTTTGGACCTCTGTAACTCAAGTTATGATCGATTGAATGCGAAGAGGTCGGGGCTGACAGCTTTGCAGTTCCTTCAGCTTCTTGTATTCCTTCCACTTTTGCATGCTTCTTTTTCATCCGCTAAGTCATTCCTGCCCTGTAATCTTTAAAAACACTTAACACACATATCAAGGCATCGAATGATAATAAGAGAGGAGTAAAACTAGCTAAATTAAGACCAAAGAAATATATTTTCAATCATAGCACAAAATCAGGAAGGAAAATGTAAAACATGCGAATTCTATGAATAAGTGTGAGAATAGTGGATAAAATCAACTTAATTAAGCACACGATGTACCACGAAATAGTGGTGCATCAAATCTCCCCACACCTAAACATTAGCATGTCCTCATGCTAAGCTCAAGAGAAACTATAAGAGTGAAGAGGAATGGTAGAAAGTATGAAATGCAACCTATCTATATGAATGCAACTACATGCAAAATGTTTCTACCTACTTGGTTAAAAGTAAACAAATCCTTCAAGAAGAAATATGAAATGGATCTCACTAATTCAAATCATAAAATAAGGTACAAGTAAACTTGCAAAAGAAGATAGCTCATGAACGCCGGGATCAAGGAATCGAGCTTCGAACCCTCACCGGAAGTTTATACACTCTAATCACTCAAGTGTTTAAGGTTCGATTCTTTCAATTCTCTACTAATCTTGCTTTTTAAGACTTTCTCTTCTTCTACCAATCAACAAAGAATTAATGCACAAATACATATATCAAGAGGTCTTTTGAAGGTTGTAATGGGGTTAGGGTCAAGGTAGGATTGTATTTGGTCAAGTGGACTAAAATCTGAATCCTTAATTAACCTAAACTTCCCACCTACTTTAGGACAATCCATGTAACCATAATATAACGCCTAACTACCCATTAACTATGTATTGCCACATATTCATGCATCCCAATTTTAGTACAACTCATACGTATTGCTTTCACCATTTACTTTGGGGCATTTAGTCCCCTTTTATTATTTGCTCTTTTTCTTTCTTTTCCTTTTATTTTTCTTGATTTTTTTCTATTATTTTTTTATTTTTCCCAATGTACATGATTAAGGTATTGAATTCGTAAACATGTCCTCAACATTTTTCAGATTTTCACAAAAAGTATAACATACTCAATTCCCAAAGCAAACGTTTCCAAACCCACTTTTCCCACACTTAATTCATGAGCACTCTCACTAGTCTAAGCTAACCAAGGATTCAAATTAAGGAAATTATTGTTTTTCGCTTAGAGTTAATGAAAGGGTTAAGGCCATATGGGTATGTAAGCTTAGTGAGACAAAGGCCTCAATCTTATAAATGCATGCATACATTAAACAATGGAAATATAGAATTAAGCAAGACAAATATCACAATTACAGAAAGAACAATAAACATCAAAACAAAATATTGGTTGATAAAATGCAACCAATCAATTAGGCTCAAAATCTCACTAGTTTTGTGTGTTCGAGCTCTAAACCATGTTCCAAAAATAAAATATCTTCAAACAAGTTTAACAAAAGTTTTAATTCAAATTAGTGGAATGCTATATAGAGTTTCTTGAAAAAGAAAATATTACCTCAACCAAGTAGTAGTAAAATATGCACAAAATCAAACAAACATGCAAATGCAACAATGAACTAACAAAGAAAAAATAAAAAGTTGGGGTTGAGAAGAAAGTGACTAACCCACGGGGATCGGTATCGACCTCCCCACACTTAAAGATTGCATCGCCCTCGGTGCATGCTAAGATGTGCAAGTGGAAGGGGGTTGTGAGCTACAACTGCGGTGCTTTCTCTAAAGAATGTGCATATGGACTTGTTTGTTTCCCCGTTTAGAAGCTTTTCCATTGCCCTCCTCGTCGGCCATCTTGAAAGAAGAGAAAACGGAAGGGAAAGAACCCCCAAGCAAAGATGTGAAAAGAAATAAAACGTATGCGGGCTAGTGCCATGAAATAGGGTTCTCAACTACATGGTAGCTAAAACATGTAAATGAGAAAACAATAGAAGCACAAATCATGTCAACTAAATAGCAAACAAGAGAAGAAGCACCCAAAATAATGCAAGAAATATGCAATAGGTGAGTAAGAAAATTTTGAACACCAAATGTGAAAACAACAACTATAGAAAAGAAGGGGAGAAGAAACAATGAAGTTAAAATGCCACGAATACGAGTATGCAAATGTAACAAATAGAAGAATAGAAGGGGAATAAGGATGAGAGGGAAGGAGAAGAAAGTAACAGATATGAAGAAAGAATAAGGAAGAAGAAAGAAAGAGGAAGTAAGAAATAATTAGGATTGAAAAGAATTAGGATTGGACGGGTGGATGATGTGAAATCAGGCGCTGATTAGGTTATGTGGCACATGCGACGCGCGCGCGTACCACACGCGTACGCGTGAGTGACCATGAAATAAAATCGACGCGCACGCGTCAAGAACGCGTACGCGTGGATGGTTGTATGCCTCTAGCACAGTTCCAGCGCCAGACCACCATAACTTTCTGTTCAAATACGCATTTATGCCGATTTCCATGGTCACGCGTGCGCATCCTGGATGCGCACACGTGGCTAGCCAAAACTGCAAGGGATGCGCACGCGTAACATACGCGTTCGCATGAACTTGCTTGTGTGTAAAGCACGGTTCTTGCACCCCTCCCGCAGAACTTTTTGTTCAATACAATATATTGTGCATTCACGTATGACGCGTGCGCGTCTAGGACGCTTGCACGTCGAATGCGCTTTTTTTAATGAAGAATGCAGAATGTAGATGATTATGCGGAAATTATGAATGAATACTAATAAAAGTAGAATAAAGTAAAACGAATAACAAAACAAAATTAAATAAAGCTAAGACTGAAAAAGAACGGTCATACCACGGTGGGTTGTCTCCCACCTTGCACTTTAATTTAATGTCCTTAAGTTGGACATTTGGTGAGCTCCTTGTCATGGTGGCTTGTGCTTGAACGCATCTTGAAAGTTTCACCAATGTTTGGACTTCCAATAAGCTCTGTCAATACCAAGTAAATTCTCCAAGCTTTGATGGAGTTCTTCACAAGCTTTGAGCTCCCAAAATTGATCCTCATATATTTCCGGATCCTAAATCTTGTTGTTATACTCATCTCTAAGTGGATCATCATTGTTCTAACTGGGTGGCAAGCAATCCAAATTCTCAATGCAATACCAAACTCTTCTCTTAGATCCAACCAAATGTTCACTAGTTCCACCCTTGCATCTAGCTCTTGAAGTATCAACCTTGATGAGCCTTGATTTGCAACTCCAACCACTAAACATCCTTCTCTTACGCTTAATGCCACAAAGTCTCCTAAGTTGGCCATCCGTTTCAAGAATACCATATTCAAGTGGAACGGTAAGGCAAATAGAGACAAGCCTTACCCACTCAAATGAAGGAGTATATGGCAACCTAGGTAGAGAAGTCTCCAGCGTTCTTGACAAAGGGTATTCAACTCCCGTCCACCCTTTCCTAAGGATTTCCGCTTCGACATCATTCTAAGACTCAATCAGAGAAGAGTCTTCATATTCAAGGAGTTAATTTTCTTGTGCAGATTTATCACTAGGAGGACTTGATGCATGATCCTCATTGGTGGACGAAATTGTGATCAGAGAGTTCCAGGCACTGTTAGAGAAGCTCACAAGTTCGTTCAACTTAACCAGCAAGTGTACTGGGTCATCCAAGTAATACCTTACGTGAGTAAGGGTCGATCCCACAGAGATTGTTGGTATGAAGCAAGCTATGGTTACCTTGTAAATCTCAGTTAGGCAGATTAAATGGCTTTGGGTTTCGAAAATTAATAATAAATAGAAAATAAAAAGGGATAGAAATACTTTTGTAAATCAATAGTGGGAATTTCAGATAGGCGTATGGAGATGCTGTGCTCCTCTCGAATCTCTACTTTTTTATTACATTCATCCAATCCTTCTTACTCCTTTCCATGGCAAGCTGTATGTAGGGCATCACCATCATTAATGGCTACTTTTAATCCTCTCGGGAAAATGGTCCTATGCGCTGTCACTGCACGGCTAATCGTCTGGAGGCATCACCCTTGTTGATAGCTACATCCCATCCTCTCAATGAAAATGGTCCAAATGCTCTGTCACAGCACGGCTAATCATCTGTCGGTTCTCAATCAGGTTGGAGTAGAATCCATTGATTCTTTTGCGTTTGTCATCACGCCCAGCCTTCAGGAGTTTGAAGCTCGTCACAGTCATTCAATACCGGAATCCTACTCGGAATACCACAGACAAGGTTAGACTTTCCGGATTCCCAGGATCCTACTCGGAATACCACAGACAAGGTTAGACTTTCCGGATCCTCATGAATGCCGCCATCTATCTAGCTTATACCATGAAGATTCTGTTGGGGAATCTAAGAGATATGCGCCCGGCCTAGAGTAGAACGGAAGTGGTTGCCAGTCACGTGCATTCATAGGTGAGAATGATGATGAGTGTCACGGATCATCACATTCATCAAAGAGTTGTGCAACGTATATCTTGGAATAAGAATAAAAGAGAATTGAATAAAAAGTAATAGTAATTGTATTGAAACTTGAGGTACAGCAGAGCTCCACACCCTTAATCTATGGTGTGCAGAAACTCCACCGTTGAAAATACATAAGAAAAAGGTTCAGGCATGGCCGAATGGCCAGCCCCCATAAAGGTGATCAAAAGACCGAATGGTCAAAACATGACTAATACACTAGTAAAAAGTCTTATTTATACTAAAACTAGCTACTAGGGTTTACATGAGTAAGTAATTGATGCATAAATCCACTTTCGGGGCCCACTTGGTGTATGTTTGGGCTGAGCTGGATCTATCCACGAGCTGAGGCTTTTCTTGGAGTTGAACGCCAAGTTATAACGTGTTTTGGGCGTTCAACTCCGGATCATGACGTGTTTCTGGCGTTTAACTCCAGACAGCAGCATGTACTTGGCGTTTAACGCCAAATTACGTCGTCAATTTCCGAATAAAGTATAGACTATTATATATTGCTAGAAAGCTCTGGATGTCTACTTTCGAACGCCGTTGGGAACGCGCCATTTGGAGTTCTGTAGCTCCAGAAAATCCATTTCGAGTGCAGGAAGGTCAGATTCTAACAGCATCAGCAGTCCTTTTGTCAGCCTTTTTCAGAGTTTTGCTCAAGTCCCTCAATTTCAGCCAGAAATGACCTGAAATCACAGAAAAACACACAAACTCATAGTAAAGTCCAGAAATGTGAATTTAACATAAAAACTAATGAAAACATCCCTAAAAGTAGCTTGAACTTACTAAAAACTACCTAAAAACAATGCCAAAAAGCGTATAAATTATCCGCTCATCACAATACCAAACTTAAATTGTTGCTTGTCCCCAAGCAACTGAAAATCAAATAGGATAAAAAGAAGAGAATATACTATAAATCTCAAAATATCAATGAATATTAATTCTAATTAGATGAGCGGGACTTGTAGCTTTTTGCTTCTGAACAGTTTTGGCATCTCACTTTTTCCTTTGAAGTTTAGAATGATTGGCTTCTCTAGGAACTTAGAATTTCGGATAGTGTTATTGACTTTCCTAGTTAAGCATGTTGATTCTTGAACACAGCTACTTATGAGTCTTGTCAGTGGCCCTAAGCATTTTGTTTTCCAGTATTACCACCGGATACACAAATGCCACAGACACATAACTGGGTGAACCTTTTCAGATTGTGACTCAGCTTTGCTAGAGTCCCTAGTTAGAGGTGTCCAGAGCTCTTAAGCACACTCTTTTTGCTTTGGATCACGACTTTAACCACTCAGCCTCAAGCTTTTCACTTGGACCTTCATGACACAAGCACATGGTTAGGGACAGCTTGATTTAGCCGCTTAGGCCTGGATTTTATTTCCTTGGGCCCTCCTATCCATTGATGCTCAAAGCCTTGGATCCTTTTTACCCTTGCCTTTTGGTTTTAAGGGCTATTGGCTTTTTCTGCTTGCTTTTTCTTTTTCTATTATTTTTTTCGCCAATTTTTTTTCGCAAGCTTTTTGCTTTTTCACTGCTTTTTCTTGCTTCAAGAATCAATTTCATGATTTTTCAGATCATCAATAACATTTTTCTTTGTTCATCATTCTTTCAAGAGCCAACAGTTTTAACATTCATAAACAACAAGATCAAAACTATGCACTGTTCAAGCATTCATTCAGAAAACAAAAAGTATTGTCACCACATCAATATAATTAAACTAAATTCAAGGATAAATTCGAAATTCATGTACTTCTTGTTCTTTTGAATTAAAACATTTTTCATTTAAGAAAGGTGAAGGATTAATGGTATTATTCATAACTTTAAGACATAGTTAAATACTAATGATCATGAAATAAAGACACAAAACATAGATAAACACAACATAAAAACCGAAAAGCAGAAAGAAATAAGAACAATGAATGAATCCACCTTTAGTGGCGTCTTCTTCTTGAAGGACCAACAATGTCCTTAAGCTCTTCTATGTCCCTTCCTTGCCTTTGTTGCTCTTCCCTCATTGCTCTTTGAACTTCTCTTATTTCATGGAGAATGATGGAGTGCTCATGATGTTCCACCCTTAATTGTTCCACATTATAACTCAAATCTTCTAAGGAAGTGTTGAGTTGTTCCCAATAGTTGTTGGGAGGAAAGTGCATCCCTTGAGGCATCTCAGGGATTTCTTGATGATGAGCTTCCTCATGCATCTCTTAAGAACCGTGAAGGGTTTCTCTTGCTTGCTCCATCCTCTTCTTGGTGATGGGCTTATCCTCTTTAATGGAGATGTCTCCTTCTATGATAACTCCAGCTGAGTAACATAGATGGCAAATAAGGTGAGGAAAGGCTAGCCTTGCCATGGTGGAGGGCTTGTCGACTATTTTGTAGATTTCATTGTAGATGACCTCATGAACTTCTACTTCCTCTCCAATCATGATGCTATGAATCATGATGGCCCGATCCACAGTAACTTCAGATCAGTTGCTAGTGGGAATGATGGAGCGTTGAATGAACTCCAACCATCCTCTAGCCACAGGCTTGAGGTCCAGTCTTTTTAGTTAAACTGGCTTGCCTTAGGAGTCTCTCTTCCATTGAGCTCCTTCCACACATATGTCCGTAAGGACTTGGTCCAACCTTTGATTAAAGTTGACCCTTCTAGTGTAGGGGCATTCATCTTCTTGCATCATGGGCAAGTGGAATGCCAACCTCACATTTTCCGGACTAAAATCTAAGTATTTCCCCCGAACCATTGTGAGATAATTCTTTGGACTCGGGTTCATACTTTGATCATGGTTCCTAGTGATCCATGCATTGGCATAGAACTCTTGAACCATTAAGATTCTGACTTGTTGCATGGGTTTGGTTAAGACTTCCCAACCTCTTCTTCGGATCTCATGTCGGATCTCCGGATACTCATTCTTCTTGAGCTTGAAAGGGACCTCAGGGATCACCTTCTTCTTTGCCACAACATCATAGAAGTGGTCTTGATAGCTCTTGGAGATGAATCTTTCCATCTCCCATGACTCGGAGGTGGAAGCTTTTGTCTTCTCTTTTCCTTTTCTAGAGGATTCTCCGGCCTTAGGTGCCATTGATGGTAGTGGAAAACAAAAAAGATTGTGCTTTGACCACACCAAACTTAAAATATTGCTCGTCCTCGAGCAAGAGAAGAAAGAAGAGAAGAAGAAGAAAATATGGAGGAGAAGGGGAAGTGTAGGTTCGGCCATTTAGGGTGGGAATGGGTGGGAAAATGTTTTTGAATTTTTGAAGGTAGGTGGGGTTTATGGGGAAGAGTGGATGGATGTGAGTGGTGAATAGGTGATTGGGAAGAGAGATTGCGGTGATTGGTAAAGGGTTTTTGGGAAGTGTGACATGGGGAAGAGTAAAATAGGATTAGGAGGTAAGGTGGGAATATAGTAGGTGGGGATCCTGTGGGGTCCACAGATCCTGAGGTGATCCTATGGGGTCCACAGATCCTGAGGTGTCAAGGAATTCCATCCCTGCACCAAATAGGCATGTAAAATGCCTTTGCACAGCATTCTGGCATTTAAACGCCGAGTGGTGCACATTCTGGGCGTTCAACGCCCACATGTAACATGTTTCTGGCGTTGAACGCCAGTTTCATGCTTGTTACTGGCGTTCAGCGCCAGCTTTTTTTCTAGGCACATTCCTGGCGTTCAGCGCCAGAATGTTGCTTGTTTCTGGCGTTCAGCGCCAGTTTCATGCTCTGTTCTGGCGTTGAATGCCAGCCAGATGCTCCTTACTGGCGTTGAACGCCAGTCTGTGCTTCCTCCAGGGTGTGATTTTTCTTCTGCTGTTTTTGATTCTATTTTTAATTTTTATATTTTTTTCGTGACTCCACATGATCATGTACCTAATAAAACACAAAATAACAATAAAATAAAATAAAATAAAAATTAGATAAATAAAATTGGGTTGCCTCCCAACAAGCACTTCTTTAATGTCAATAGCTTGACAGTGGCTCTCATGGAGCCACAAAGGTGATCAGGTCAATGTTGTATAGTCCCAACACCAAACTTAGAGTTTGGACATGGGGTCTTAACACCAAACTTAGAGTTTGGTTGTGGCCTCCCAACACCAAACCTAGAGTTTGACTGTGGGGGCTCTTCTTGACTCTGAACTGAGAGAAGCTCTTCATGCTTACTCTCTTTTGTCATAGAGGGATGGCCATGTGCCTTAAACACAAGGTAGTCCCCATTCAATTGAAGGACTATTTCACCTCTGTTGACATCTATCACAGCTCCTGCTGTGGCTAGGAAAGGTCTTCCAAGGATAATGCATTCATCCTCTTCCTTCCTAGTGTCTAAGATTATGAAATCAGCAGGGATGTAAAGGCCTTCAACCTTTACTAACACGTCCTCCACTATTCCATAAGCTTGTCTCAATGACTTGTCTGCCAATTGTAATGAGAACAAGGCAGGTTGTACCTCAATGATCCCCAGCCTCTCCATTACAGAGAGTGGCATAAGATTTATCCCTGACCCCAGATCACATAGAGCCTTTTCAAAGATCATGGTGCCTATGGTACAAGGTATTAAGAACTTGCCAGGATCTTGTCTCTTTTGAGGTAAAATTTTCTTAATCCAAGTATCTAGTTCACTAATGAGCAAGGGAGGTTCACTTTCCCAAGTCTCCTTACCAAACAACTTGGCATTCAGCTTCATGATAGCTCCTAAATATAGAGCAACTTGCTCTCCAGTCACATCTTCATCCTCTTCAGAGGAAGAATAGTCTTCAGAGCTCATGAATGGCAGAAGGAGATTTAATGGAATCTCTATGGTCTCTATATGAGCCTCAGATTCTTTTGGATCCTTATTAGGAAACTCCTTCTTGCTTGAGAGACGTCCCAGGAGGTCTTCCTCACTAGAATTTACGTCCTCCTCCTCCCTTGTGCATTCGGCCACATTGATCACATCAATGGCCTTGCACTCTCCTTTTGGATTCTCTTCTATATTGCTTGGGAGAATATTGGGAGGAGTTTCAATGACTTTCTTACTCAGCTGGCCCACTTGTATCTCCAGATTTCTAATGGAGGACCTTGTTTCACTCATGAAACTGAAAGTGGCCTTTGACAGATCAGAGACTAGATTGGCTAAATTAGAAGTGTTTTGTTCAGAATTCTCTGTCTGTTGCTGAGAAGATGATGGAAAAGGCTTGCTATTGCTTAGCCTATTACGTCCACCATTGCTAAAGCCTTGTTGAGGCTTTTGTTGATCCTTCCATGAGAAATTTGGATGATTTCTCCATGATGAGTTATAGGTGTTTCCATAAGGTTCACCCATGTAATTAACCTCTGCCATTGCAGGGTTCTCAGGATCATAAGCTTCTTCAGAAGCTGCCTCTTTAGTACTGTTGGATGCATTTTGCCATCCATTCAGACTTTGAGAGATCATGTTGACTTGCTGAGTCAACACTTTGTTCTGAGCCAATATGGCATTCAGAGCATCAATTTCAAGAACTCCCTTCCTTTGAGGCGTCCCATTATTCACGGAATTCCTCTCAGAAGTATACATGAATTGGTTGTTTGCAACCATATCAATGAGTTCTTGAGCCTCTTCAGGCATTTTCTTTAGGTGAATAGATCCACCTACAGAATGGTCCAATGACATTTTTGAAAATTCAAACAGGCCATAATAGAATATATCTAATATGGTCCATTCTGAAAACATGTTAGCTGGACATCTTTTGGTCAGTGGTGGGCGAAATTGTGATCATAAATGGCGCCATCAACATGGTACGCTCTATTGCAATCTTAACTCTTTATCACAACTTCGCACAACTAACCAGCAAGTGTACTGGGTTGTCCAAGTAATAAACCTTACGCGAGTAAGGGTCGATCCCACAGAGATTGTTGGTATGAAGCAAGCTATGGTCACCTTGTAAATCTTAGTCAGGCAAACTCAAATGATTATGGATGATGTATGAATAAAACATAAAGATAAAGATAGAGATACTTATGTATTTCATTGGTAAGAACTTCAGACAAGTGTATGGAGATGCTTTGTCCCTTTCGTCTCTCTGCTTTCCTACTGTTTCATCCAATCATTCTTACTCCTTTCCATGGCACGCTGTATGTAGGGTTTCACAGTTGTTAGCGGCTACCTCCCATCCTCTCAGTGAAAATGTTCAACGCACCCTGTCACGGCACGGCTATTCAGCTGTCGGTTCTCGATCATGTCGGAATAGAATCCAGTGATTCTTTTGCGTCTGTCACTAATGCCCCACAATCGCGAGTTTGAAGCTCGTCACAGTCATTCAATCATTGAATCCTACTCAGAATACCACAGACAAGGTTTAGACCTTCCGGATTCTCTTGAATGCCGCCATCAATTCTAGCTTATACCACGAAGATTCCGATTAAGGGATCCAAGAGATAAACATTCAAGCCTTGTTTGCTTGTAGAACATAAGTGGTTGTCAGGCACTCGTTCATAAGTGAGAATGATGATGAGTGTCACATAATCATCACATTCATCATGTTCTTGGGTGCAAATGAATATCTTAGAACAAGAATAAGCCGAATTGAATAGAAGAACAATAGTAATTGCATTAATACTCAAGGTACAGCAGAGCTCCAAACCTTAATCTATTGTGTGTAGAAACTCCACCATTGAAAATACATAAGAACAAGGTCTAGGCATGGCCGTGAGGCCAGCCTCCATGATCTAAGATAGCATAAGACTAAAGATAGCTACCAAGATGAAAATACAATAGTAAAAGGTCCTACTTATAGAGAACTAGTAGCCTAGGTTTTACAGAGATGAGTAAATGACATAAAAATCCACTTCTGGGCCCACTTGGTGTGTGCTTGGGCTGAGCATTGAAGCATTTTCGTGTAGAGACTCTTCTTGGAGTTAAACGCCAGCTTTGGTGCCAGTTTGGGCGTTTAACTCCCATTCTTGTGCTAGTTCCGGCGTTTAACGCCGGGCATTCTTGAGCTGATTTGGAACGCCGGTTTGGGCCATCAAATCTCGGGCAAAGTATGGACTATTATATATTTCGGGAAAGCCCAGGATGTCTACTTTCCAACGCCGTTGAGAGCACGCCAATTGGGCTTCTGTAGCTCCAAAAAATCCACTTTGAGTGTAGAGATGTCAGAATCCAACAGCATCTGCAGTCCTTTTTAGTCTCTGAATCAGATTTTTGCTCAAGTCCCTCAATTTCAGCCAGAAAATACCTGAAATCATAGAAAAACACACAAACTCATAGTAAAGTCTAGAAAAGTAAATTTTAACTAAAAACTAATAAAAATATACTAAAAACTAACTAGAACATACTAAAAACATACTAAAAACAATGCCAAAAAGCGTACAAATTATCCGCTCATCACAACACCAAACTTAAATTGTTGCTTGTCCTCAAGAAACTGAAAATCAAATAAGATAAAAAGAAGGGAATATGAAATGAATTCCAAAAACATCTATGAAGATCAGTATTAATTAGATGAGCGGGGCTTTTAGCTTTTTGCCTCTGAACAGTTTTCGCATCTCACTCTATCCTTTGAAATTCAGAATAATTGGCTTCTTTAGGAACTCAAAATCCAGATAGTGTCATTGATTCTCCTAGTTAAGTATGATGATTCTTGAACACAACTACTTATTGAGTCTTGGCCGTGGCCCAAAGCACTCTGTCTTCCAGTATTACCACCGGATACATACATGCCACAGACACATAATTGGGTGAACCTTTTCAGATTGTGACTCAGCTTTGCTAGAGTCCCCAATTAGAGGTGTCCAGGGTTCTTAAGCACACTCTTTTTGCCTTGGATCACAACTTTATTTCTTTCTTTTTCTCTCTCTTTTTTTCTTTTTTTCCTTTCTTTCTTTCTCTTTCTCTTTTTTTTTGAAATTTTTTTTTGTATTCACTGCTTTTTCTTGCTTCAAGAATCATTTTTATGATTTTTCAGATCCTCAGTAACATGTCTCCTTTTTCATCATTCTTTCAAGAGCCAACATTCATGAACCACAAATTCAAAAGACATATACACTGTTTAGGCATACATTCAGAAAACAAAAATATTGCCACCACATCAAAATAATTAATCTGTTATAAAATTCAAAATTCATGCAATTCTTCTCTTTTTCAATTAAGAACATTTTTCATTCAAGAAAGGTGATGGATTCATAAAACATTCATAACTTTAAGGCATAGACACTAAGACACTAATGATCACAAGACACAAACATAGATAAACATAGCATGATTTTCGAAAAACAGAAAATAAAGAACAAGGAAATTAAAGAACGGGTCCACCTTAGTGATGGCGGCTTGTTCTTCTTCTTGAAGATCCTATGGAGTGCTTGAGCTCCTCAATGTCTCTTCCTTGCCTTTGTTGCTCCTCTCTCATGATTCTTTGATCTTTTCTTATTTCATGGAGGAGAATGGAGTGTTCTTGGTGCTCCACCCTTAGTTGTCCCATGTTGGAACCCAATTCTCCTAGGGAGGTGTTCAGTTGCTCTCAATAGTTTTGTGGAGGAAAGTGCATCCCTTGAGGCATCTCAGGGACTTGATGATGAGAGGGGTCTCTTGTTTGCTCCATCCTCTTCTTAGTGATGGGCTTGTCCTCATCAATGGGGATGTCTCGCTCTATGTCAACTCCAACTGAATAACAGAGGTGACAAATGAGATGAGGAAAGGCTAACCTTGCCAAGGTAGAGGACTTGTCCGCCACCTTATAAAGTTCTTGGGATATAACCTCATGAACTTCTATTTCTTCTCCAATCATGATGCTATGAATCATGATAGCCCGGTCTATAGTAACTTCAGACCGGTTGCTAGTGGGAATGATTGAGCGTTGGATAAACTCCAACTATCCCCTAGCCACAACCTTGAGGTCATGCCTTCTCAATTGAACCGGCTTTCCTCTTGAATCTCTCTTCCATTGGGCGCCCTCTTCACAAATGACTGTGAGGACTTAGTCCAACCTTTGATCAAAGTTGACCCTTCTAGTGTAAGGATGTTTATCTCTTTGCATCATGGGCAAGTTGAATGCCAACCTTACATTTTCCGGACTAAAATCCAAGTATTTCCCCCGAACCATAGTAAGCCAATTCTTTGGGTCTGGGTTCACACTTTGATCATGGTTCTTGGTGATCCATGCATTGGCATAGAACTCTTGAACCATTAAGATTCCGACTTGTTGAATGGGGTTGGTAAGAACTTCCCAACCTCTTCTTCGGATCTCATGTTGGATCTCTGGATATTCACTCTTTTTGAGTTTGAAAGGGACCTCGGGGATCACCTTCTTCAAGGCCACAACTTCATAGAAGTGGTCTTGATGCACCCTTGAGATGAATCTCTCCATCTCCCATGACTCGGAAGTGAAAGCTTTTGCCTTCCCTTTCCTCTTTCTAGAGGTTTCTCTGGCCTTGGATGCCATAAATGGTTATGGAAAAACAAAAAGCAATGCTTTTACCACACCAAACTTAAAAAGTTTGCTCGTCCTCGAGCAAAAGAAGAAAGAAGAGAGTAGAAGAAGAAGAAATGAAGGAGATGGAGATGGCTTTGTGGTTCGGCCAAAGGGGGAGAAGTAGTGTTTAGGTTGTGTGAAAATGAAGGACTGAAGAGGGGTTTATATAGGGGTGAAGAGAGGAGTAGGGTTCGGCTATGGGAGGGTGGGTTTGGGTGGGAAAGTGGTTTGAATTTGAATGGTGAAGTAGGTGGGGTTTTATGAAGGATGGATGTGAGTAGTGAAGAGAAAAATGGGATTTGATAGGTGAAGGTTTTTTGGGGAAGAGGTGTTGAGGTGATTGGTGAATGGGTGAAGAAGAGAGAGAGTGATGGGGTAGGTGGGGATCCTGTGGGGTCCACAGATCCTGAGGTGTCAAGGAAAAGTCATCCCTGCACCAGGTGGCGAGCAAAATTGCTCTTCATGACAATTCTGGTGTTAAACGCCGGGCTGGTGCCCATTTATGGCGTTTAACGCCAACTTCTTGCCCTTTCCTGGCGTTTAACGCCAGTCTGGTACCCCTTTCTGGCGTTAAACGCCTAGAATGGTGCTAGACTGGGCGTTAAATGCCCATCTGCTAGCCTTACTGGCGTTTAAACGCCAGCAAGATCTTCCTCCAGGGTGTGCTGTTTTTCTTTCTATTTTTGCTTTTTCAATTGATTTTGTGACTTCTCATGATCATCAACATACAGAAAACATAAAATAACAAAGGAAAATAGATAAAATATAACATTGGGTTGCCTCCCAACAAGCACTTCTTTAATGTCAGTAGCTTGACAGTGGGCTCTCATAGAGCCTCAGAGATGCTCAGAGCAATGTTGGAACCTCCCAACACCAAACTTAGAGTTTGAATGTGGGGGTTCAACACCATACTTAGAATTTGGTTGTGGCCTCCCAACACCAAACTTAGAGTTTGACTGTGGGGGCTCTGTTTGACTCTGTTTCGAGAGAAGCTCTTCATGCTTCCTCTCCATGGTGACAGAGGGATATCCTTGAGCCTTAAACACTAAGGATTCTTCATTCACTTGAATGATCAATTCTCCTCTGTCCACATCAATCACAGCCTTTGCTGTGGCTAGGAAGGGTCTGCCAAGGATGATGGATTCATCCATGCACTTCCCAGTCTCTAGGACTATGAAATCAGCAGGGATATAATGGTCTTCAACTTTTACCAAAACATCCTCTACAAGTCCATAAGCTTGTTTTCTTGAATTGTCTGCCATCTCTAGTGAGATTTTTACAGCTTGCACCTCAAAGATCCCTAGCCTCTCCATTACAGAGAGAGGCATGAGGTTTACACTTGACCCTAAGTCACACAAGGCCTTCTTGAAGGTCATGGTGCCTATGGCACAAGGTATTGAGAACTTCCCAGGATCTTGTCCCTTTTGAGGTAATTTCTGCCTAGACAAGTCATCCAGTTCTTTGGTGAGCAAAGGGGGTTCATCCTCCCAAGTCTCATTGCCAAATAACTTGTCATTTAGCTTCATGATTGCCCCAAGGTATTTAGCAACTTGCTCTTCAGTGACATACTCATCCTCTTCAGAGGAAGAATACTCATCAGAGCTCATGAATGGCAGAAGTAAATCCAATGGGATCTCTATGGTCTCAGTGGGAGCCTCAGATTCCCATGGTTCCTCATTAGGGAACTCATTAGAGGCTAGTGGACGTCCATTGAGGTCTTCCTCAGTGGCATTCACTACCTCTCCCTCCTCTCCAAATTCGGCCATGTTGATGGCTTTGCACTCTCCTTTTGGATTTTCTTCTGTATTGCTTGGAAGAGTACTAGGAGGGAGTTCATTAATTTTCTTGCTCAGCTGACCCACTTGTGCCTCCAAGTTTCTAATAGAGGACCTTGTTTCAGTCATGAAACCTTGAGTGGTTTTGATTAGATCAGAGACCATGGTTGCTAAGTCAGAGTGGTTCTGCTTAGAACTCTCTGTCTGTTGCTGAGAAGATGATGGAAAAGGCTTGCTATTGCTAAACCTGTTTCTTCCACCATTATTATTGTTGAAACCTTGTTGAGGTCTCTGTTGATCCTTCCATGAGAGATTTGGATGATTTCTCCATGAAGGATTATAGGTGTTTCCATAGGGTTCTCCCATGTAATTCACCTCTTCCATTGAAGGGTTCTCAGGATCATAAGCTTCTTCTTCAGATGAAGCTTCCTTAGTACTGCCTGGTGCATTTTGCATTCCAAATAGACTTTGAGCAATCAAATTGACTTGCTGAGTCAATATCTTGTTCTGAGCCAATATGGCATTCAGAGTATCAATCTCAAGAACTCATTTCTTCTGATTAGTCCCATTGTTCACAGGATTCCTTTCAGAAGTGTACATGAATTGGTTATTTGCAACCATTTCAATTAGTTCTTGAGCTTCTGTAGGCGTATTCTTCAGATGAAGAGATCCTCTAGCAGAGCTATCCAAAGACATCTTGGACAGTTCAGACAGACCATCATAGAAAATACATATGATGCTCCATTCAGAAAGCATATTAGAGGGACACTTTCTGATTAATTGTTTGTATCTTTCCCAAGCTTCATAGAGGGATTCTCCTTCCTTCTGTCTAAAGGTTTGGACTTCCACTCTAAGCTTACTCAATTTTTGAGGTGGAAAGAACTTTGCCAAGAAGGCATTGACTAGCTTTTCCCAAGAGTTCAGGCTTTCTTTATGTTGTGAGTCCAACCATATTCTAGCTCTGTCTCTTACAGCAAAAGGGAATAGCATAAGTCTGTAGACCTCAGGGTCAACCCCATTAGTCTTGACAGTGTCACAGATTTGCAAGAACTCAGCTAAAAACTGATGAGGATCTTCCAATGGAAGTCCATGGAACTTGCAATTCTATTGCATTAGAGAAACCAATTGAGGCTTAAGCTCAAAATTGTTTGCTCCAATGACAGGGATAGAGATGCTTCTCCCATAGAAGTCGGGAGTAGGTGCAGTAAAGTCACCCAGCACCTTCCTTGCATTGTTGGCATCGTTGTTGTTTTCGGCTGCCATGGGTTCTTCTTCTTTGAAGATTTTTGTTAGGTCCTCTACAGAGAATTGTGCCTTAGCTTCTCTTAGCTTCGGCTTCAAGGTCCTTTCAGGTTCAGGGTCAGCCTCAACAAGAATGCTTTTGTCTTTGCTCCTGCTCATATGAAAGAGAAGAGAACAAGAAAATATGGAATCCTCTATGTCACAGTATAGAGATTCCTTGAGGTGTCAGAGGAAAAGAAAAATGGAAAGAAGAGTTAGAAAATTCGAACTTATCAAGAAAGATGGAGTTCGAATTGTGCATTAAGGAATAGTGTTAGTCCATAAATAGAAGGATGTGAGAAGAGGGGAAGAAATATTCGAAAATAAATTAAAAGGATTTTAAAAACATTTTGAAAAACTTTAATTGATTTTCGAAAACCAAGGTTGAGAAAGAAGTAAAGTGATTTTTGAAAAAGAATTTGAAATTAGAAATTAAAAAGATTTGATTGAAAACTATTTTGAAAAAGATGTGGTTAAGAAGATATGATTGGTTTTAAAAAGATGTGATTGAGAAGATATGATTTGAAAAACATTTTAAAAAGATTTGATTTTAAAAATTAATAACTTGGCTAACAAGAAAAGATATGATTCAAACATTAAACCTTTCTCAACAGAAAAGGCACATACTTGAAATGTTGAATCAAATCATTAATTGATAGCAAGTATTTTTGAAAATGGAAAGAAATTGATTTTGAAAAAGGTTTGATTGAAAAGATTTGATTTGAAAAAGATTTGATTTTGAAAAAATTTTGAAAACCTGAAAAAATTTTGAATTAAAAACAGAATCTTCCCTCTTATGCCATCCTGGCGTTAAATGCCCAGAATGGTGCACATTTTGGCATTTAACGCCCAAACCACTACCCTTTTGGGCGTTAAACGCCCAGCCAGGCACCCTGGCTGGCGTTTAAACGCCAGTTTGTCTTCCTTACTGGGCGTTTTGAACGCCCAGCTTTTTCTGTGTAATTCCTCTGCTGAATGTTCTGAATTTTCAATCCTCTGTATTATTGACTTGAAAAGACACAAATTAAAAATATTTTTGGATTTTTAATAATAAGGAATAATCAAAATGCAACTAAAATCAAATAACAATGCATGCAAGACACCAAACTTAGTAGTTTGTATATTACTGACACTAACAAAATGAGAATGCATATGAGACACATGAACACTCAAGTTAAGAGAATTTAAAAATCAGAGCAATGAAACCATCAAGAACAACTTGAAGATTAATGAAGACACATGCATGAATGCAAAAAGAACAGAAACATGCAATTGACACCAAACTTAACATGAGACTCTAGACTCAACAAGAAACATAAAATATTTTTGATTTTTATGATTTTGTAATATTTTTGGATTTTCCGAAAATTAAGTGGAAAAAGAAAATAAAGGTATCAAAATTCTTAATGAGAATTCCAGGAATCATGCAATGTTAATCTAAAGCTTCAGTCTAAAGAAATTAGACATGGCTGAACAAGCTTCAGCAGGACATTGCATTCAAGAGCTAAATTGATGAAAATCAATCAGCTTTGGTGATGATAGGAACATCACCTTGAAACACTAGAATTCATTCTTAAGAACTCTGAAAAAAATACCTAATCTAAGCAACAAGATGAACCGTCAGTTGTCCATACTCGAACAATTCCCGGCAACGGCGCCAAAAATTTAGTGGGCGAAATTGTGATCATCAATGGCGCCATCAACATGGTACGCTCTATTGCAATCTTAACTCTTTATCACAACTTCGCACAACTAACCAGCAAGTGTACTGGGTCGTCTAAGTAATAAACCTTACGCGAGTAAGGGTCGATCCCACAGAGATTGTTGGTATGAAGCAAGCTATGGTCACCTTGTAAATCTTAGTCAGGCAAACTCAAATGATTATGGATGATGTATGAATAAAACATAAAGATAAAGATAGAGATACTTATGTATTTCATTGGTAAGAACTTCAGACAAGTGTATGGAGATGCTTTGCCCCTTTCTTCTCTCTGCTTTCCTACTGTCTTCATCCAATCCTTCTTACTCCTTTCCATTGCAAGCTGTATGTAGGGTTTCACCGTTGTTAGTGGCTACCTCCCATCCTCTCAGTGAAAATGTTCAACGCACCCTGTCACGGCACGGCTATTCAGCTGTCGGTTCTCGATCATGTCGGAATAGAATCCAGTGATTCTTTTGCGTCTGTCACTAACGCCCCACAATCGCGAGTTTGAAGCTCGTCACAGTCATTCAATCATTGAATCCTACTCAGAATACCACAGACAAGGTTTAGACCTTCCGGATTCTCTTGAATGCCGCCATCAATTCTAGCTTATACCACGAAGATTCCGATTAAGGGATCCAAGAGATAAACATTCAAGCCTTGTTTGCTTGTAGAACATAAGTGGTTGTCAGGCACTCGTTCATAAGTGAGAATGATGATGAGTGTCACATAATCATCACATTCATCATGTTCTTGGGTGCAAATGAATATTTTAGAACAAGAATAAGCCGAATTGAATAGAAGAACAATAGTAATTGCATTAATACTCGAGGTACAGCAGAGCTCCACACCTTAATCTATGGTGTGTAGAAACTCCACCATTGAAAATACATAAGAACAAGGTCTAGGCATGGCTGTGAGGCCAGCCTCCATGATCTAAGATAGCATAACACTAAAGATAGCTACCAAGATGAAAATACAATAGTAAAAGGTCCTACTTATAGAGAACTAGTAGCCTAGGTTTTACAGAGATGAGTAAATGACATAAAAATCCACTTCCGGGCCCACTTGGTGTGTGCTTGGGCTGAGCATTGAAGCATTTTCGTGCAGAGACTCTTCTTGGAGTTAAACGCCAGCTTTGGTGCCAGTTTGGGCGTTTAACTCCCATTCTTGTGCCAGTTCCGGCGTTTAACGCCGGGTATTCTTGAGCTGATTTGGAATGCCGGTTTGGGCCATCAAATCTCGGGCAAAGTATGGAGTATTATATATTGCTGGAAAGCCCAGGATGTCTACTTTCCAACGCCGTTGAGAACGTGCCAATTGGATTTCTGTAGCTCCAGAAAATCTACTTCGAGTGCAGGGAGGTCAGAATCCAACAGCATCTGCAGTCCTTTTTAGTCTCTGAATCAGATTTTTGCTCAAGTCCCTCAATTTCAACCAGAAAATATCTGAAATCACAGAAAAACACACAAACTCATAGTAAAGTCCAGAAAAGTGAATTTTAACCAAAAACTAATAAAAATATACTAAAAACTAACTAGAACATACTAAAAACATACTAAAAACAATGCCAAAAAGCGTACAAATTATCCGCTCACCAGTCAGCTGCTTGTATCTTTCCCAAGCTTCATAGAGGAATTCACCATCTTTTTGTTTGAAGGTTTGAACATCCACTCTCAGCTTGCTCAGCTTTTGAGGAGGAAAGAATTTATCCAAAAAGGCCGTGACCAGCTTATCCCATGAGTCCAGGCTGTCCTTAGCTTGTGAATCCAACCATATTCTAGCTCTGTCTCTTACTGCAAAAGGGAAAAGCATGAGTCTGTAGACTTCAGGATCAACTCCATTCGTCTTTACAGTCTCACAGATCTGCAAGAACGCAGTTAAAAACTGATAAGGATCTTCAGATGGAAGTCCATAAAACTTGCAGTTTTGTTGCATTAAGGCAACTAGCTGAGGTTTCAGCTCAAAGTTGTTGGCTCCAATGGCAGGAATGGAGATGCTTCTTCCATCAAATTTGGACGTTGGCTTTGTGAAGTCACCAAGCATTCTCCTTGCATTATTATTATTTTCGGCTGCCATCTCCTTCTCTTGTTCGAAAATTTCTGAAAGGTTGTTTTTAGATTGTTGTAATTTAGTTTCTCTTAGTTTCCTTTTCAGAGTCCTTTCAGGTTCAGGATCAATTTCAACAAGAGTACCTTTTTCCCTGTTCCTGCTCATATGAAAGAGAAGAAAACAAGAAAAGAAGAGGAATCCTCTATGTCACAGTATAGAGATTCCTTTGTGTTAGTAGAAAAAAGAGAGGGGAGAAGAATGAAGAAGAATGAATAGTCTGTATAAAGAGTAAGGATAGGGGGGTGAAGAGAAGTGTTAGTAAATAAATAATTAAATAGAATAAGAAAAGAGAGGGAGAATTTCGAAAATAATTTTGAAAATAGGTTAGTAATTTTTGAAAATTAAAGATAAGATGTAATTAAAATTAACACATGAAACAATTAGTTAATTAAAAAGAATTTTTGAAAAAGGGTGAGATATTTTCGAAAATTAGAGAGGGAAAAGTAGTTAGGTGGTTTTGAAAAAGATAAGAAAAAAACAAAAAGTCAAAGAGTTAGTTGAAAAAGATATTAAAATCAAATTTGAAAAGATAAGAAGATAAGAGGTTAGATAAGATATTTTGAAATCAAATTTTGAAAAAGATAAGATAAAAAAGATAGGATTTTTTTTTTTAGAAAAAGGCATTTTGAAAAAGATTTAATTTTTAAAATGACTTAACTAACAAGAAACTACAAGATAAGATTCTAGAATTTAAAGATTGAACCTTTCTTAACAAGAAAGTAACAAACTTCAAATTTTTTAATCAATCACATTAATTGTTAGCTAATTTTCGAAAATATGATATAAAGATAAGAAAAAGGTTTTGAAAATAATTTGAAAAAAGATTTTTGAAGTTTTCGAAAAATAGAAAAAAATGAAAAAGATATAATTTTTTGAAAAAGATTTTGAAAAGATAAGATTTTTAAAATTGAAAATTTGACTTGACTTGTAAGAAACAACTAATTTTGAAAATTTTTGACTAAGTCAACTCAAATTTTCGAAAATTATGAGAAAAATAAGGAAAAGATATTTTTTTATTTTTGAATTTTTAATTATGAGAGAGACAAACACAAAAATGACCCAATACTTAAAAATTTTGGATCAAAACACATGATGCATGCAAGAACACTATGAATGTCAAGATGAACACCAAGAACACTTGAAGATCATGATGAACATCAAGAACATATTTTTGAAAAAAAATTTGATGCAAAGAAAACATGCAAGACACCAAACTTAGAAATCTTTAATGCATAGACTCTAACAAACGAAAAATGCATATGAAAAACAACAAACAACACAAAACAAGAAAACATCAAGATCAAACAAGAAGACTTGTCAAGAACAACTTGAAGATCATGAAGAACACCATGAATGCATGAATTTTCGAAAAATGCAAGAAAAAATTTTTAAAGCATGCAATTGACACCAAACTTAAAAATTGACTCAAGACTCAAACAAGAAACACCAAGTATTTTTGATTTTTATGATTTTATTAATTTTTTTGGATTTTTATTAAATTTTTTCGAAAATATTTTTGGAAAAAACGAAAAAGAAAAGAAAAATTTTGAAAAAGATTTTTGAAAAGAAAATTACCTAATTTGAGCAATAAGATGAACCGTCAGTTGTCCAAACTCGAACAATCCCTGGCAACGGCGCCAAAAACTTGGTGGACGAAATTGTGATCAGAGAGTTCCAGGCACTGTTAGAGAAGCTCACAACTCCGTTCAACTTAACCAGCAAATGTACTGGGTCATCCAAGTAATACCTTACGTGAGTAAGGGTTGATCCCACAGAGATTGTTGGTATAAAGCAAGCTATGGTTACCTTGTAAATCTCAGTTAGGCAGATTAAATGGTTTTGGGTTTCGAAAATTAATAATAAATAGAAAATAAAAAGGGATAGAAATACTTATGTAAATCAATAGTGGGAATTTCAGATAGGCGTATGGAGATGCTGTGCTCCTCTCGAATCTCTACTTTTTTATTACATTCATCCAATCCTTCTTACTCCTTTCCATGGCAAGCTGTATGTAGGGCATCACCATCATCAATGGCTACTTTTAATCCTCTCGGGAAAATGGTCCTATGCGCTGTCACTGCACGGCTAATCGTCTGGAGGCATCACCCTTGTTGATAGCTACATCCCATCCTCTCAATGAAAATGGTCCAAATGCTCTGTCACAGCACGGCTAATCATCTGTCGGTTCTCAATCAGGTTGGAGTAGAATCCATTGATTCTTTTGCGTTTGTCATCACGCCCAGCCTTCAGGAGTTTGAAGCTCGTCACAGTCATTCAATACCGGAATCCTACTCGGAATACCACAGACAAGGTTAGACTTTCTGGATTCCCAGGATCCTACTCGAAATACCACAGAAAAGGTTAGACTTTCCGGATCCTCATGAATGCCGCCATCTATCTAGCTTATACCACGAAGATTCTGTTGGGGAATCTAAGAGATATGCGCCTGGCCTAGAGTAGAACGGAAGTGGTTGCCAGTCACGCGCGTTCATAGGTGAGAATGATGATGAGTGTCACGGATCATCACATTCATCAAAGTGTTGTGCAACGTATATCTTGGAATAAGAATAAAAGAGATTTGAATGAAAAGTAATAGTAATTGTATTGAAACTTGAGGTACAGCAGAGCTCCACACCCTTAATCTATGGTGTGCAGAAACTCCACCGTTGAAAATACATAAGAAAAAGGTTCAGGCATGGCCAAATGGCCAGCCCCCATAAAGGTGATCAAAAGACCGAATGGTCAAAAGATGACTAATACACTAGTAAAAAGTCTTATTTATACTAAAACTAGCTACTAGGGTTTACATGAGTAAGTAATTGATGCATAAATCCACTTCCGGGGCCCACTTGGTGTATGTTTGGGCTGAGCTTGATCTATCCACGACCTGAGGCTTTTCTTGGAGTTGAACGCCAAGTTATAACGTGTTTTGGGCGTTCAACTCCGGATCATGACGTGTTTCTGGCGTTTAACTCTAGACAGCAGCATGTACTTGGCGTTCAACGCCAAGTTACGTCGTCAATTTCCGAATAAAGTATGGACTATTATATATTGCTGGAAAGCTCTGGATGTCTACTTTCCAACGCCGTTGAGGTCGAGCCAATTGGAGTTCTGTAGCTCCAGAAAATTCATTTCGAGTGCAGGAAGGTCAGATTCCAACAGCATCAGCAATTCTTTTGTCAGCCTTTTTCAGAGTTTTGCTCAAGTCCCTCAATTTCAGCCAGAAATTACCTGAAATCACAGAAAAACACACAAACTCATAGTAAAGTCCAGAAATGTGAATTTAACATAAAAACTAATGAAAACATCCCTAAAAGTAGCTTGAACTTACTAAAAACTACCTAAAAACAATGCCAAAAAGCGTATAAATTATCCGCTCATCACTCATCACCAAGGGAACTTGCTTCTTGATCTATCCCATCCAAGTCTTTATTGGGAACATGCCATGGAGGTTGTGCACTATCCTTCTTGACATCAATTTCAACCTTCTTGGAGGAATACTCTACAACTCTAGATTCCCATGGAGATTCAGCATCTCTTAAATCTTCAACAACTTCTTCCTCTTCAACTATTACGGCTTCCTCCACTTGTTCCAACACAAAGCCACATTCCTCACTTTCCCCCAAAGTTTCTAGTGTCTCCTTTATGCTATACTCTTCATTAGATTCTCCATATGTGGCTATGGGAGTTCCTTGAGTGTCCAGCCATTGGGAGGCTAATTGACTTATTAACTCGCCCAAGGCGGCCGTGAAATTTAGCACATTCTCCTGGAACTATTGTGTCGTCTCTTGCATCTCTCTTTTCTCTGGAAGAAGAACATTTGTAGTGTCATCAATGGGCGATCGGGATGGATAAGAGGGTCCATTATTTGGGAGGGAAGGTTCATGATATGAGGGCGGTCCATCATAATAAGGATGTAGCGGTTCAACACTCTTCATCTTGTCCACTTGTTGCGCAACACACTTCAATTCCTTATTCTCCAGTTGAGATTATTTAGCTATGGAAGCTTCGTGTGCTTTTCGACTTACCACTTACTTCAATTGATGAACCACTACTTGAAATTGATCCAGTATGTCCTTGAGATGATTCCGTGACTCTTGTTCCTGTTGGATAATGTAATTGGGATCATAAGGCTCTTGGATTGATGGATATAGACATGGTGTATATAGAGGTAGTGGTACTTCGGAGTAATTGGGTTTAAATTGAGATGGTTCTATGTATGGTTCTAATGGTGATTGTATGGTGGAAATAGGTTAGGATCATATGAGGGTGCTTGGTGGTAAGGGGCTTGTGAGTATGGTGGTTCAAAGCTATGTTGAGGAGGTGGTTCATAGGCATATGGTGGTGCTTGTTGGTAACTACAAGGGGGTCCAACATATCTATCATCTTGGTATGCACTCTGGAACGGCTCTTGAACATAGTAATTTGGTGGAGGTTGGTTGTCACGAAGAGGTCCACCATAACTATTGTCTTGGTATGCATTATAGAGTGGTTGTTGGTCATAGTGCATTGGAGGGGGTTATTGCCAAGAGGGTTGATCAAATCCTTGTGGCTCTTCTCATCTTTGATTGTCCCAACCTTGATGCATGTTCACATTATAGCTTCCATTCCCTACAACATAATTTGAACTTAACTCATTTCTAAAGGGGTGAGAGTTCATATTAGCTAAAGAAAATAACAATAAAAACTAGTAAAAATAAGCATCTAATTCCTAAACTAACAAAAACTAGCAAACAAGAAAAAAGCAAATATTTACAATAACCAATAATAAGGCACACGTTTGTAATTCTCCGGCAACGGCGCCATTTTGATGAACGAATTCTTATGTGGTCTAGAATTTCACAAATAAACTCTCGTTGCAAGTGTAGCTTCTAAACCAACAAGAATATTTTCATACAAAAAATTAGTTTTCACAAGTAACAAACTTTAAAAATGATAACCGAAGTATTCAAACCTCGGGTCGTCTCTCAAGGAATTGCAGGGAGGTGAATTTATTATTGGTTATAAGTTTTCGAGGAAATTTGGAGTTTGGGCAATGGGCACATAAATGATTATAAATTGAAGCAATAAAAATTAACAAGAGGTTTTATCTAATTAAAATAAATAAAAAGTCTTGACTAGGAGAAGATTAATCTGAAGTTCTATCCTTGTTGGATTTCCAAAGATTAATTAGTAATAGGTTGTTGTTCTTACTTAGTTAACCCTCAACGAATGAAGGAAGGTCAGGTAAGTTGGGAGCCAACTTCTATTCACAAGTCCTAATCCTCTCCTTTGGGAAAGGTTTCTGTTTTTAACTAGAAAGCTGGCCAACAACTTCCAATTATCAATTAACTCTTGAGTATTCCAACTCAAGAGTCTCAAATATTAATCAACTCCAGAGTCAAGTTAAAGCCTACTCCATTGACTTGGATGCCATTTACATGATAAAAGGAATTGAATTGAGATAATCAAGAAAATAAAGAAATTAAATAGAAAAATACTCTTTGCATTAATTATTAAACAAAAGAAGAAAATAAACTGAAGTAATAGAATAAAATTAGAAGAACGGAAAATGAAAGGAACATTGAACATGGAATTGAGAAGAAATAAACCTAAAATTAAGAGAAATCCTAAATCCTAAAACCTACTATCTAGAAACTACATCTAAAACCTAAAATTATGTGAATGAAAAGTGTCCGTCTGATTCCTCCACTCTGTAGCCTCTAATCTATATTTTTTGGACCGAGAATTGGGTCAAAAACAGCCTAGAAATCACTGGGGGCGAATTTTGATACGCTGAATTTTCGCAGATGCGATGTGTGCGCGTGATGCACGCGTGCGCGATGCCTAGCTGTATGGCCACTATGACAAATTATATATCATTTCAAAGCGCCGGATGTTAGCTTTCCAACGCAACTAGAACTGCCTCATTTGGATCTTTGTTGCTCAGGTTATGATCGATTAAATGCGGAGAGGTCAGAGCTAACAGCTTTGCAGTTCCTTCTGCTTCCTGTATTACTTCCACTTTTACATGTTTCCTTTCCATCCTCTAAGCCATTCCTACCCTGTAATCCCTGAAAACACTTAACACACATATCAAGGCATCGAATGGTAATAATAGAGGAGTAAAACTAGCTAAATTATGACCAAAGAAACATATTTTCAATCATAGCACAAAATCAGGAAGGAAAATGTAAAGCATGCGAATTCTATGAATAAGTGTGAGAATAGTGGAAAAAATCCATTCAATTAAGCACAAGATGTACCACCAAATAGTGGTTCATCAAATCTCCCCACACTTAAATATTAGCATGTCCTCATGCTAAGCCCAAGAGAAACTATAAGAGTGAAGAGGAATGGTAGAAAGTATGAAATGCAACCTGTCTATATGAATGCAACTACATGCAAAATATTTCTACCTACTTGGTTAAAAGTAAACAAATCCTTCAAGAAGAAATATGAACTGGATCTCACAAATTCAAATCATAAAATAAGGTACAAGTAAACTTGCAAAAGAAGATAGCTCACGAAAGCCGGGAACAAGGAATCGAGCTTCGAACACTCACCGGAAGTGTATACACTCTAATCACTCAAGTGTTTAAGGTTCGATTCTCTCAATTCTCTACTAATCTTGCTTTCTAAGACTTGCTCTTCTTCTACCTATCAACAAAGAATTAATGCACAGATACACATATCAAGAGATCGTTTGAGGGTTGTAATGGGGTTAGGGTCAAGGAAGGATTGTATTTGGTCAAGTGGACTGAAATCTGAATCCTTGATTAACCTAAACTTCCCATCTACTTTAGGACAATCCATGTAACCATAATATAAAGCCTAACTACCCATTAACTATGTTTTGCCATATATTCATGCATCCCAGTTTTAGTACAACTCATATGCATTGCTTTCACCATTTACTTTGGGGCATTTTGTCCCCTTTTATTATTTGCTCTTTTTTCTTTCTTTTTCTTTTATTTTTCTTGTATTTTTTTCTATTATTATTTTGTTTTTCCCAATGCATATGATTAAGGTATTGAATGCATAAACATGTCCTCAACATTTTTCACATTTTCACAAAAAGTCTAACATACTCAATTCCCAAACCAAACGTTTCCAAACCCAGTTTTCCCACACTTAATTCATGAGCACTCTCACTAGTCTAAGCTAACCAATGATTTAAATTAAGGACATTATTGTTTTTTGCTTAGAGTTAATGATGAGCTAAAGTAAAGAACAATGGGGTAAAATAAGCTCAACTTTGGTATGCAAAGGATAATGAAAGGGTTAAGGCCATATGGGTATGTAAGCTCGGTGAAACAAAAGCCTCAATCATATAAGTGCATGCATATATTAAACAATGGAAATATAGAATTAAGCAAGACAAAGATCACAATTATAGAGAGAACAACACACACCAAAACAAAATATTGGTTGATAAAATGCAACTAATCAATTAGGCTCAAAATCTCACTGGTTTTGTGTGTTCGAGCTCTAAACCATGTTCCAAAAATAAAATATCTTCAAACAAGTTTAACAAAACTTTTAATTCAAATTAGTTAAATGCTAAAAAGAGTTTCTTGAAAAAGAAAATATTACCTCAACCAAGTAGTGGTAAAATATGCACAAAATCAAACAAACATGCAATCAAACATAAAAATGCAACAATGAACTAACAAAGAAAAAAATTGGTGTTGAGAAGAAAGTGACTAACCCACGGGGATCAGTATCGACCTCCCCACTTTTAAAGATTGCACCTTCCTTGGTGCATGCTAAGATATGCAAGTGGAAGGGGGTTGTGAGCTACATCTGCGGCACTTTCTCTAAAGAACGTGCATATGGACTTGTTTGTCTCCCCGTTCAGAAGCTTTTTTGTTGCCCTTCTCATTGGCCATCCTGAAAGAAGAGAAAAAGGAAGGGAAAGAACCCACAAGTAAAGATGTGAAAAGAAATAAAACGTATGTAGGCTAGTGCCAAAAAATAGGGTTCTGAACTACATGGTTGCTACAACATGTAAGTGAGAAAATAATAGAAGCACAGAGCATGTCAACTAAATAGCAAACAAGCTAAGAAGCACCCAAAATAATGCAAGAAATATGCAACAGGTGAGTAAGAAAATTTTGAACACCAAATGTGAAAACAACAACTATAAAAAAGAAGGGGAGAAGAAACAATGAAGTTAAAATGCCATGAATGCGAGTATGCAAATGTTACAAATAGAAGAATAGAAGGGGAAGAAGGATAAGAGGGGAGGAAAAGAAAGTGAGAAAGGAAGAAGAAAGTAATAGATATGAACAAAGAAAGAGGAAAGGAGAAATAATTAGGATTGAAAAGAATTAGGATTGGAGGGGTGGATGATGTAAAATCAGGCACTGATTAGGTTAGGCGGCGCAGGCCACGCGCGCGTGTACAGCACGCATACGCGTGAGTGACCATGAAATGAAATCGACGGGCACGTGTCAAGGACGCGTATGCGTGGATGGTTGTGTGCCTCTATTACAGTTCCAGTGCCAGACCACCACATCTTTCTGTTCAAATACGCATTTACACCGATTTCCATGGTCACGCGTGCGCGTCCTGGATGCGTACGCGCGGCTAGCCAAAACTACAAAGGATGCGCACGCGTGACGTATGCGTGCGCGTAAACCTACTTGTGCGTAAAGCACGGTTCTAGCACCCCTCTGGCAGAACTTTCTGTTCAATGCAATATATTGCGCATTCACATATGACGCGTGCGTGTCTAAGACGCTTGCGCATCGAATGCACTTTTTTTTAATGCATAATACAAAATGCAGAATGCAGAATGTAGATGATTATGCAAAAATTATGAATGAATACTAATAAAGGTAGAATAAAGTAAAACAAAGAACAAAACAAAATTAAATAAAGCTAAGACTGAAAAAGAACGGTCATACCACGGTGGGTTGTCTCCCACCTAGCACTTTTATTTACTGTCCTTAAGTTGGACATTTGGTGAGCTCCTTGTCATGATGGCTTGAGCTTGAACTCCTCTTGAAACGTCCACCAATGTTTGGACTTCCAGTAAGCTCTATCAATACCAAGTAAATTCTCCAAGCTTTGATGGAGTTCTTCACAAGCTTTGAGCTCCCAAAATTGATCCTCATATATTCCCGGATCCCAAATCTTGTTACTATACTCGTCTCTAAGTGGATCATCATTGTTCCAACTGGGTGGCAAGCAATTCGAATTCTCAATGCAATACCAAACTCTTCCATTAGATCCAACCAAATGTTCCCTAGTTCCACCCTTGCATCTAGCTCTTGGAGTATCAACCTTGATGAGCCTTGATTTGCAACTCCAACCACTGAATATCCTTCTCTTACGCTTAATGCCACAAAGTCTCCTAAGTTGGCCATCCGTTTCAAGAATACCATATTCAAGTGGAATGGTAAGGCGAATAGAGACAAGCCTTACCCACTCAAATGAAGGAGTAGATGGCAACCTAGGTGGAGAAGTCTCCAGCATTCTTGACAAAGCGTACTCAACTCCCGTCCACCATTTTCTAAGGAATTCTGCTTTCACATCATTCTCAGACTCAATCAGAGAAGAGTCTTCATATTCAAGGAGTTCATTTGCAGATGCAGATTTATCACTAGGAGGACTTGATGCATGACCCTCATGGCCAAGGGAGCATGCTTCTTGATCAATCCCATCAAAGTCTTCATAGGGAACATGCCATGGAGGTTGTGCATTATCCTTCTTGACATCAATTTCAACCTTCTTGGAGGAATACTCTACAACTCTATATTCCCATAGAGGTTCAGCATCACCTAAGTCATCAACCACTTCTTCCTCTTCAACTATTACGGCTTCTTCCACTTGTTCCAACACAAAGCCACATTCCTCACTTTCAACCAGAGTTTATAGTGTCTCCTTCATGCTATACTCTTCATTAGATTCTTCATATGTGGCTATGGGAGTTCCTTGAGTGTCCAGCCGTTGGGAGGCTAATCAACATATTAACTCGCCCAAAAGCGGCCGCGAAATTTAGCATATTCTCTTGGAACTCTTGTGTCGTCCCTTGCATCTCTCTTTCCTCTGGAAGAAAAACATTTGTAGTGTCATATATGGGTGATCGGGATGGATAAAAGGGTCCATTATTTGGGAGGGAAGGTTCATGATATGATGGTGGTCCATCATAATAAGGATGTGGTGGTTCAACACTCTCCATCTTGTCCACTTGTTGCGTAACACACTTCAATTCCTTGTTCTCCAGTTGAGATTCTTTAGCTATGAAAGCTTTGTGTGCTTTTCGACTTACCACTTGCTTCAATTGATGAACGGCTGCTTGAAATTGATCCAGTGTGTCCTTGAGACGATCCCGTGACTCTTGTTCCTCTTGGATAACGTAATTGGGATCATAAGGCTCTTGGATTGATGGATATGGACATGGTGTATATAGAGGTAGTGGTTCTTGGAAGTAATTGGGTTGAAATTGGGGTAGTTCTATGTATGGTTCATATGGTGATTGGTATGGTGGATATGGGTTAGGATCATATGAGGACGCTTGGTGGTAAGGGACTTGTGAGTATTGTGGTTCAAAGCTATGTTGAGGAGGGGGTTCATAGGCATATGGTGGTGCTTGTTGATAACTACAAGGGGGTCCACCATATCTATCATCTTGGTACGCACCCTGGAATGGCTCTTGACCATAGTAATTTGGTGGAGGTTGGTTGTCACGAAGATGTCCACCATAACTATTGTCTTGGTATGCATTATAGAGTGGTTGTTGGTCATAGTGCATTGAAGGGGGTTGTTGCCAAGAGGTTTGATCAAATCCTTGTGGCTCCTCCCATGTTTGATTGTCTCAACCTTGATGCATGTTCACATTATAGCTTCCATTCCCTACAACATAATTTGAACTAAACTCGTAGTCAAAGGGGTGAGAGTTCATAGTAGCTAAAGAAAATAGAAATAAAAACTAGTAAAAATAAGCAACTAATTCCTAAACTAACCAAAACTAGCAAACAAGCAAACAAGCAAATATTTACAATAACCAAAAATAAGGCACACATTTGCAATTCCCCGACAACGGCGCCATTTTGATGAACGAATTCTTGTGTGGTCTTGAATTTCACAAATAAACTCTCGTTGCAAGTGTAGCTTCTAAACCAACAAGAATATTTTCATACAAAACATTAGTTTTCACAAGTAACAAACTTTAAAAATGATAACCGAAGTATTCAAACCTCGGGTCGTCTCTCAAGGAATTGCAGGGAGGTGAATTTATTATTGGTTATAAGTTTTCGAGGAAATTTGGAGTTTGGGCAATGGGCACATAAATGATTATAAATTGAAGCAATGAAAATTAACAAGAGGTTTTATCTAATTAAAATAAATAAAAAGTCTTGACTAGGAGAAGATTAATCTGAAGTTCTATCCTTGTTGGATTTCCAAAGATTAATTAGTAATAGGTTGTTGTTCTTACTTAGTTAACCCTCAACGAATGAAGGAAGGTCAGGTAAGTTGGGAGCCAACTTCTATTCACAAGTCCTAATCCTCTCCCTTGGGAAGGGTTTCTGTTTTTAACTAGAAAGCTGGCCAACAACTTCCAATTATCAATTAACTCTTGAGTATTCCAACTCAAGAGTCTCAAATATTAATCAACGCCAGAGTCAAGTTAAAGCCTACTCCATTGACATGGATGCCATTTACATGATAAAAGGAATTGAATTGAGATAATCAAGCAAATAAAGAAATTAATTTGAAAAATACTCTTTGCATTAATAATTAAACAAAAGAAGAAAATAAACTAAAGTAATAGAATAAAAGTAGAAGAACACTAAATTAAAGGAACATTGAACCTGGAATTGGGAAAAAATAAACCTAAAACTAAGAGAAATCATAAATCTTAAAACCTACTATCTAGAAACTACATTTAAAACCTAAAATTATGTGAATGAAAAGTGTCTGTTTGATTCCTCCACTCTGCAGCCTTTAATCTGTGTTTTTTGGACCGAGAACTGGGTCAAAAATAGCCTAGAAATCGCTGGGGGCGAATTCTGATACGCAGAATTTTCGCAGATGCGACGCGTGCGCGTGATGCACGTGTGCACGTCGCCTAGCAGTACGGCCATGATAAACCACTATTTCATGGTTTATTTTGTGCTCAATTAAAAGGTTTTTATAAACTCTTTACCCACTTATTCATATGATTTTCATGTTTTACATTCCCCTTCTTGATTTTGTGCTATCATTGAAAACATGCTTTTTTGGTCTTAATTTTGCTATGTTTAATCCTCTCTTATTACCATTCGATGTCGTGATATGTGTGTTAAGTGATTTCAGAGATTACAGGGCAGGAATGGCTTAGAGGATAGAAAAGAAGCATGCAAAAGTGGAAGGAATACAAGAAGTTGAAGGAACTGCAAAGCTGTCAGCTTGACCCTCTCGCACTAAAACGATCATAACGTGAACTATAGAGGTCCAAATGATGCAGTTCCAGTTGCGTTGGAAAGTTAACATCTGGGGCTTCGCAATGCTATATAATTTTTTATAGTTGCCTCGAAGTTAGGTGACGTGGACGCATGGATGACGCGCACGCGTCGCATCTGCGAATTTCAATCCACGCAAACGCATGGACGACGCCTATGCGTCACCTTGCCGCAACCTGTACAAACCAGCAGCGATTTCTGGGCTATTTTTGACCCAGTTCTCGGCCCAGAAAACATAAATTAGAGGTTATAAAGTGGGAGAATTCATCCATACATCATACAACATACATTCATTCATGAGTCACACTTTTCATAATTTAGATGTAGTTTTTAGAGAGAGAGGTTCTCTCCTCTCTCTTAGGATTAGGATTAGGATTTCTATTAGGATTAGGATTTCTTCTTCAGTCACAGGTTCAATATTCCTTTTACTTTATATTTCTCTTCTACGTTTAGATACTCTAATGCTTTTATTTGTTAATTACTTATGTTGCCAAATTGGCATATGGACCATTCATGTTATGATTTTCCTAACTAATGCAATTTGAGGTATTTTCAGATATATGATTTTAATTTAGATTTTTCCCTTTTGGCTTTAGTTGATTAATTGGTAACTCTTGAGTTGTCAAACTCATCGTGATTGATAATTGTTATCTTTGCTAATTAATTTAGATTCCTATAACTCTAGTCTTTCCTCAGGAGTTAACTAGGACTTTAGGTGTTAAATTAATTTGTCCACTTAACTGATCTTCATAGTTAGAGGTTGACTTAGTGGTAGCAAAAATACAATCCTCATCACCATTGATAAGGATAACTAGGATAGGACTTCCAGTTTTCATACCTTGCCAAGAGTTTTTCTTAGTTATTGATTTATTAATTCCTGCAATTTATTTCTCTTGTTCAAACCTTTTCAAAACCCAAAAATACTGTTTACCATAACCAATAATAAATCATACTTCCTTGCAATTCCTTGAGAAGACGACCCGAGGTTTGAATACTTCGGTTTATAAATTTTATTGGGTTTGTTACTTGTGACAACCAAACATTTGTACGAAAGGATTTTCTATTGGTTTAGAAGCTATACTTACAACACGATTATATTTGTGAATTTCTTTACCGACAGGAAATCCATTCGTTAAAATGGCGCCGTTGCGGGGGAATTGCAAACGTGTGCCTTATTATTGGTTATTGTAAATATTTAAAAAAAAATTTCAGATTTTTATTTTAAAATTTGTATCTTATCTTATCTTATTTTTCAAAATTCAAATATTTTTAAAAAAATCATAACTTTTTCAAAAAAATTATATCTTTTTCAAAATCTTATCTTATCCTTTTTCAAAAATCATATCTTTTTCAAAAATCTTATCTTATCTTTTTTCAAAAATCATATCTTTTTCAAAATATTTTCTTTTTGTTAATTTTTGTTTTTATTTTCTCTCACTACTATGAACTCTCACCCCTTTGGCTATGAGTCTGGTTATAATTATGTTGCAGGAAGAGGAGATTATAATGACAACATGCACCATGGTTGGAACAATCAAAGATGGGAGGAGGCACAAGGATTTGATCAACCCTCATGGCAACAACCACCTCCAATGGACTATCAACAACCGTTTTGTGATGCATATCAAGGCAATGGCTATGGTGAGCGCTCTTTTGATTATCAACAACCACCACTATATGCCTATGAAGCCCCTCCTCAACATGACTTTGGACCACCATACTCACAAGCCCCTTTCCGCCATTCACCTTCATATGACCCTAACCCATATCCACCATACCAACCACCCTATGAACCGTACGAACAATATATAGAACCACCCCAATTCCACCCAAATTACTCCCAAGAACCACCACCTCAATATACACCATCTCCATATCCATCAATCCAAGAGCACTATGATCCTACTTATGATAGCCGAGTGCAACAGTAATCAAGGGATCGTCTCACAGAAACAACGGAAAAATTTCATGTAACACTTCGCCAACTGGATCAAACGATAAATCGATTACTTTTCCGATGTTCGGACATTCAAGGAACCCCCATGGATTCATGTAGAGAATCTACTGAAGAACGTGGCTGGAATGAGAAGTTAGACACTCCGGTGGACAATGAGCAGCACGATTTGGTATTGGAACAATTCGAAGAAGCTACGCCTGCCATTGAAGAGGAAGAAGTGGTTGAAGACTTAGGAGATGCGGAACCTCCATGGGAAACTTAAGTCACAGAGCCCCCTTCTAAGGAGTTTGAATTTAATGTTGAGGAGGGTGTACAACCTCCAAGGCATATCATGGTTGAAGACTTTGAAGGGGACGATCAAGAGATGAATTCAATCATTAATGAATTCTTATCTATATTTGAAAACTCTCTCATTGGACTTGACATGGAGATTAAAGAAGAAGAGGCACAACCTCCCATGCCCTTGGTGAGCAATGAAAAAGAGATTGAATTGGAAGAAAGCTACCAAGAGGACGAGGTTAATATTGAAGAAGCTTGCAAAGAGATGGTAGTTGTCAAAAAAGAACACAAATGAGTGGAGCTTGCAAGTTCATTAGAAACCCCTCCCCCTAAGTTGCCATCATCCTTCACAACATTCAAGTGGGTAAAATTCATATCCCTTAGCTTTCTAATTCCACTTGAATATGGGCTACTGGGGACGGATGGTCAACTTAGAGCTCTTTGTGGCATTAAGAGTAAGAGGAAGATGGTCAGTGGTAAGAATTGTCCTGCAAGGTTCATTATGGTTGGAAGCTTTAAGTTTAATCGCAAAGGTTGGTGTAGAGCTCAATTGAATGGGTTTAGGAAGTTGTTTGGATGCTTCAGTGAGAATTCTAAGGCTGAACCACCTGGATGGAATCATGATAATCAACTTGAATACGGGTGTAGAAACAAGATTTGGGATCCGGGAATATATGAGGATCAATTTTGGGAGCTCAAAGCTTGTGAAGAACTCCATCAAAGCTTGAGGAATTTACTTAGTCTGGATAGAGCTTGTTGGAAGACCAAGCACTGGTGGAAGTTTCAAGATGAGTTCAAGCACAAGCCACCATGACAAGGAGCTCGCCGAATGTCCAACTTAAGGACTTTAACTAAAAGTGCTAGGTGGGAGACAACCCACCATGGTATGATCGTTCCTGTTTCAGTTTAGTCTGTTTTTGAATTTTGATTGAACCTGGAATGGTGCATAACATTCATTGCATTTTGCATCTTGCATATTAAAGAAAAGGAGAGAGCACGCGACGTGATAGCGTCAATGACGCGTCCGCGTCGTAGGTGCCTTAGAGACGAGAAGAAAGGAACAGAGAGTCACACGAAAGTGTGGCTGGAGGCGTGCCTTTGGCACAAACTAATCCATGCGACCGCGTGGATGACGCGATCGCATCGTTAACGAAACAGCCTCCCCACACGTCTGCGTCACCCACGCGACCGCGTGGCCCTGTAAATTGACGTATAAGGGTGTATGGCCGAAAGTTGAGCTGGAATTGGGCTGGAATCATGCTAGAAGCACAAGCCCTACCACGCGTACGCATGCCCCACGCGTCCGCATCATTTTTCAAAGCATGGCCATTCACGCGATCGCGTCACCCATGCGACCGCGTCACCCAAAATTTTGGCAATATGCATATAAAACAGAGAGTTGTGCATGCGCGAGGCTGCACTCACGCCAATAGCACATATCAGGTCACGCGATCGTGTGACCCACGCGTCCGCGTCACCTGAACTTACCGCACACCACACGAGCGCGTCACTCACGCGTTCGCATCGCCTGCGCCGCACAGCTTTTCCAGATCAGCCAAATATCTTATCTTTTTTTCCCCAAATCTAAATCTTTTCTTTCCCTTGTTATTTCTTTCTTCCTGCTTTCTTACTTTTTTTTCTTTTCCATTGCTGTTTAAATTCTCTTCTTCAACTATTGCATCTTTTCTTGAATTAATCTGGTGCTTCATGACCTGTTTTATTCTGATTGGGTATTATTATTCATAAATCAATGCTGATTTTTATAATACTGATCTTCCTTTTGCATTGATATGCACTTACACTATCTTGCATTACCCACACTTTCTTCCCCATTGTTGCAATTTTTGCACTATTGATATGCCATTTGCTTCCACTATTTTCTCACTTGCATGTTGTAGCTACCATGTAATTGAGACCTTTATTATTTGGCATTAACACCCATATTTTATTTATGTTCTTATCTTTATTTTTGGGTTACTTTCCTTCTTTTTTCTCTTCTTTCAGGATGGCCACCATGAAGAGAGAGAAAAAGCTTTTTAATAGGGAGACAGGCAAGTCAATATGCACAATCTATAGAGAAAGACATCAGTTGGAGCAGCCCGTCCACTTGTACATCTTAGCATGCACCGAGGACGGTGAAATCTATAAGTGTGGGAGGTCGATACCAATCTCCACGGGTTAGTTATTTTCTTCTCAACACCAATGTTTTATTTTATTTAGTACATTGTTGCATTTGCATGTTTGTTTGATTTTATGCATTTAGTTACTACTTGGTTGAAGTAATATTTTCTTTTTCAATAAATTTTTATAGTATTTTTACTAATTTAAATTGAAAAATTTTTTGTTAAATTTGTTTGATGTTGTATTTGGAACATAGTTAAAAGCTAGAACACACAACCCGTAAGATTTTGAGCCTAATTACATGGTTACATTATTTAACCATAATATTTTATTCTTGTGTGTTTTCTTCTCTATGATTGCAATCTTTACTTTGTTTCAGTCTATATGTCCATTATTTAGTATATTTACATGCTTGCATATGATTGAGGCCATTATTTGTTCTAACTCACTTATCCCGAATAAGCCTACTCTTTTATAACACCCTTGTTAGCCCCCTTGAGCATTTTAACCCCCTTCTATTTCATAACCACATTTTTAGCCTTAAGTAGAAAAACAAAATAAAAATCCCAAGTTGAATTCTTGGTTAGCTTAAGATAGATATTATATATAATTTAAGTGTGGAGAATTCTATGGGAACATGGGATGATAGGAAAAAAAGTAGGGAATTAAATTGAATAAGTTATTTAAAAATTTGGGAAGCATGCTCATGTGAAATCAAAATAATTAAATTACCATGTGCATTGATGATAAAAAAAATTTAAGTAATTAAATAAGGGATAAAAAAAATTATTACCCCAAATGCAAAATAAAAAGAATCAATGCATACGGGACAAAATTCAAAAATAAATTTGATACATGAGCATGTAATACAAAAGTGGAAAAATTTGGGTAGCTAGGTAAAGCATTTTAAATTATATAAAGTATGTATATGTTAGGTTAGATCTTAGACTAATCAAGGATTCACTTTGTTAGCTTACTTAGCCTTATATATACATCCTTACCTTTACCTCAACCCCATTACAACCTTGAAAAGACCTCATGATGTTTGCATTGGTATGCTAAATATTTGTTGATTGGTTAGATGAAGAACAAGGTTTAGAAAGCATGACTAGGGAAGAGTAGAGTGATTGACCCTAGACACTTGAGAGATTAGAGTGATATACACTACCAGTGAGGGTTCAATGTTTGATTCTATGTTCCTTGCTTTCATGAGCCATCTTCTTACAAGTTTACTTGTTTTCACTGTATGATTTGAATTAGTGGAATTTGATTCATATTTGGTCTTGGAGAACTTATTTACTTTTAACCAAGAAGGTAGAAACATTTTGCATGTAGTTGCATTCATATAAATAGGTTGCATTTCATACATCCTACCCTTCCTCTTCACTCCTTTATAGCTTCTCTTGAGATTAGCATGAGGACATGCTAATATTTAAGTGTGGAGAGGTTGATAAACCACTATTTCATGGTTTATTTTGTGCTCAATTAAAAGGTTTTTATCAACTCTTTACCCACTTATTCATATAATTTGCATGTTTTACATTTCCCTTCCTGATTTTGTGCTATGATTGAAAACATGCTTCTTTGGTCTTAATTTTGCTATGTTTAATCCTCTCTTATTACCATTCGATGCCGTGATATGTGTGTTAAGTGATTTCAGAGATTACAGGGCAAGAATGGCTTAGAGGATAGAAAGGAAGCATGCAAAAGTGGAAGGAATACAAGAAGTTGAAGGAACTGCAAAGATGTCAGCCTGACCCTCTCGCACTAAAACGATCATAACTTGAGCTAGAGAGGCTCAAATGACGCGGTTCCAGTTGCATTAAAAAGCTAACATCTGAGGCTTCGCACTATAACTCTAGTCTTTCCTCAAGAGTTGACTAGGACTTTAGGTGTTAAATTAATTTGTCCACTTAACTGATCTTCATAGTTAGAGGTTGACTTAGTGGTAGGAAAAATACAATCCTAATCACCATTGATAAGGATAACTAGGATAGGACTTCCAGTTTTCATACTTTGCTAAGAGTTTTTCTTAGTTATTGATTTATTAATTCCTGTAATTTATTTCTCTTGCTCAAACCTTTTCAAAACCCAAAAATACTGTTTACCATAACCAATAATAAATCATACTTCCCAGCAATTCCTTGAGAAGACGACCCGAGGCTTGAATACTTCGGTTTATAAATTTTATTGAGTTTGTTACTTGTGACAACCAAACATTTGTACGAAAGGATTTTCTGTTGGTTTATAATCTATACTTACAACGTGATTATATTTGTGAATTTCTTTATCGACAGGAAATCCATTCGTCAGGCCACTATGGCAAATTATATTTCATTTTGAAGCCCCAGATGTTAGCTTTCCAATGCAACTAGAACCACCTCATTTGGACCTCTGTAGCTCAAGTTATGATTGATTGAATGCGAAGAGGTCAGGGCTGACAGCTTTGCAGTTCCTTCAGCTTCTTGTATTCTTTCCAGTTTTGCATTCTTCTTTTCCATCCTCTAAGCCATTCATGCGTTGTAATATCTAAAAATACTTAACACACATATCAAGACATTGAATGGTAATAAGAGAGGAGTAAAACTAGCTAAATTAAGAACAAGTAAAACTAGCACAAAATCAAGAAGGAAAATGTAAAACATGCGAATTCTGTGAATAAGTGTGAGAATAGTGGATAAAATCCACTCAATTAAGCATAAGATGTACCACGAAATAGTGGTGCATCAATGCTTAATCTAGATTATCACCCTACTTAATCATTGTCAATCTATATCAATCCCCGGCAACGGTGCCAAAAACTTGATGAGGGAAAAATGATTCCACACAAACTCACCGGCAAGTGTACCGGGTTGCATCAAGTAGTAATAACTTACAAGAGTGAGGTCGATCCCACAGGGATTGATGGATTGAGAAACTTTAGTATGGTGATGAATTTAGTTAAGCGAATATTTGATTATTTGAGTGAAACTTGATTAATAGAAGTAAAATTGCAAGAAAATAAAAGGGATAATGAAAATTGACAAAATCTTAAAGTGCAGAAAAAGTAAATTGCAGAAACTTAAAGTGCAAGAAAGTAAACAAGCTGAAACTTAAACTGCAAGAAAGGTAAGTGACTGAAACTTAAAGTGCAAGAAATGTAAATTGCTGAATCTAAATTGCTAGGAAACTTAAAATGCATGAAGAATAAAGGGATTTTTGGTACTGGGATTCAAAACAAAGCTGGAATTGTAAATTGAAGTAAATCAGAAAATTATGAGATAAAGAGAAATTGCAGAAGAACCAGAACATAATTAAAAAAATTGCAGAAGAATCAAAACAGCAAGAAAGCTCAACTCAATTATGAAATCCTAAAAAGAAATTGATAAGTGCAGAAGAGTAATAAGAACAGAAAGCAAATCTAGATCTCAATTACTCTCTTCACTAAACAGTAAAGAAGAAATTGCAGAAGAAATAAAATAAAAGCAGAAAAGAAGATTCCGATCCAATTTCCAATTCTTAGAATTAGAAAAAGGAAAAGTAAAAGATGATTCTCAGATGAAGAAATTTAGTGGAGTTCTTCAATCTGAGTTCAAAATCCAAAAGCAGAAAATAGAAGTTGCAGAAGAAAGAAAATGAACAAAGAAAACTTAGATCTGATCCTAATTCACCAATTCTAAAATTCTAGAAAGGAAAAATAAAGAAAAAGCTCCAAAAAAAAGTCCTTCTAAAATCAAACTTGCTCCTATTTATACACTTTCTATTTCCCTCATTTAACACTTAAGGTGGGCTTTTTGGTTTGGCCTTGAAAAAGTGGGTCAGGATGCATTTGTTGGTGCTCCCAGTGGAGTGCTCAGCTGACAAAGTGAACGCCCTGTTCACTCCCTCAGGGTGCATCCTTTGGTGCACGCCTTCCTTACTTGGCGTTCTTTTTGTGAGCGCTGCGCTCTTTTATTGGGCGCTGCACCATTTGGTGCGCAGTTTCCTTCCTTGGCGCTCTTCTAGTAAGCACTTAGCTCTGATTTTGAGAGCTGCACCATAAATGCTCCTCACGTGTGCACTTTTTCTTCGTTGGCGCTCCTTTAATGAGCACTACATTAAGAGTTTGAGCGCTGGCTATGTGTACGGATGGCACAAGGCTTTGCTCCAAGGCTTGAAATCCACGAAAAAGGTAACTAAGTGAGTGTGGCGCTCACTTTGGAAGTGAAAGCTAGCCGTGTTTGCTAGTGAGCATGGCGTTCTCTTTGTGAACGTAACGCTTCCCTGATTGTTTCCCTTTTTTCTTCATTTCTTCACCTACAAGCAATCAATCAAGAAATCAAAGTCTCACCAAAATCACAAGGTCTTTGCACCATTCATAATATCAATTAATTCTAGCCTAAACCTAATGATTTTGTGTAAAATAAATGATGTTTGGTTAATTCAAAATAATCATGAAATTCCACTCCAATCACTTACTTATTGTGCAAGAAAGTGCATAAAACCTAATGAAACAAGTGAAAAATGCTTGTAAAACTAGCATGAGATGACTTGTCATCACCGGTCCTACATGGGAGTATAGCAAAGGGAGAAATTCTATTCATGTAACTATACCTTACTCCGATTTGAATGCCGAAGCTCGTATATGGCATCAAATTGTGGCGGACTACATTATTCCGAGCACCCATGCTACCCATGTGTGATTCAAGACTGTGTTGCTACTTTGGGCTATCATGGAAGGAAAGAGTATAGCCATTGTACCTTTATTACGCACATCGATATGGAAACGGATTGAGAAGAAGAACATCAACATACCTTTTCCATCGATGGTGATGCATTTAGTAACAGTAGCAGGGGTAGAGTAGCGTCCGAGAGACATCACATTCAGGGTTCCTAAAGGCAACAAATTCATTCCGAGGGGAGATTTGGAAAGATTAACAACTACAACCCCCTCCGAGAGGAAGACACCTACAGTACCACCACCAATTTTACCAACTTTGTCAATTGCTTTACCCTTTCTCCGTCCTCTTCCAGAATTATTCGAATACATCTTGCACGATATCCATCGCAAGGAGCATTTGGAGCAAAAGCATTTTGAGTGGATAGCGGCAAAGTTAGATGGAAGAGACCTCGGCCCATCTCCTAGAGCTTCATCCAAGCTAGCTGGGGAGGAGTATAATGCAGTTGACTAACCCACTTATGAGTCCACCAGCTGAAGGTGGCCCCTCTTCACTCTCCCAGAGCGTAAGCATGCATGGAGGACCATGCACAAATTAAGTGTGGGGGAGGATCGATGATTTCTAGGGGGTAAAATTACTCTTTTCAAGGCACTTTACAATGTTTCTTGTAGTACTTTTTCTTTATTTTTGAGTAGTTTTATGTCTATTTCATCTTCCTTGATTCATTGTAAATATTTCTTTATCGTTTATGGATATTTAGTAGTTAGTATTTGTATGTTGCATGATAGAATGAATAAGTTGGTGAAACACCAAGAAATTCCCATGAAATCTTTTTCTAGGGCGTACCATTGATTGAATTGAAGGAAATATTAATGTTTGCCAATTTTCTTGGAGTAATTTGTTTGTAGAACATGGTAAAGAGCTCGAACAACATCCCTTGTGAGTCTTGAGCTTTAATAGATGGTTGCATCTTTTCAACCATAATGTTGTTCTTGTGTGTGATTATTACTCCTTTTTTATTGTGATCATTGATTTGCATGATTCTTTATCTCCTGTATTTGTGTTTGGATGCATTTAGCATGATTGAGGCCATTTTGATGATAAACTCACTAACCTATATGGCCAACCCTTGTATGCACCTTTGTGAACCCCTTTTGAGCCTATGAATTCCCTTTTGTTCTAATGATAGCACATTACTCCTCTTAAGTGGAAACATTAGTGATAGAGGCACGAACTTAATGTGAAAAATTTTTGGCAATTAGGTAATACTCATGCATTTCATTAATGAAGACATATGCATTCATAGTTCAATATATATAAAAAAAAAACTTGTGCATAACCTAAAGGATGCATATGCCATGTTTAAAAAGAAAATGCATGAGTAAGGTGAGATAGAGAAAGAAAAGAAAATGGGTAGATAGGTTGTAATAATATGTGCATATAGGTGAGATAGGATTAGGTGGACACTCAAGCTAATCAAAGAACTAATTCATTAAATCCACTTAACCATATTTTATCCTACCTAAAACCTTAGCCCCATCACATCCCTCTAAAGACCTCATGATATTTGTTATGCATGCATTAAATACTAGTTGATTGTTAGATGACTTGCAAATCTTTGAAAAGCATGAAAAAAAAGGAGAATTGAGTGGTTAAACCCTAAACACTGAGCGAAGTGAGTGGATACTCATTTTGTATCTTCTCGCAAGTTGTTCAATCGGATAGTTTTAAAAATTTCGATTCAATTCTTTGGACATTGATCTTAGTGTATGAACTCTTTGCATTGGCCCTAAAGTTTTCTTGAGATGGATTGGAATTTCATGGTTTGTTTCTACCAACTCTCATCATAGTACATATTGGCGATTAGCCTTAGGATAATTGCATGCATTTAGGTAGTGTATAACATAAGTCATTTTTCCTTTCATCTATCTCCTTTGAGTGTGTTTAGCATGAGGACAAGCTAGTGTTTAAGTGTGGGGGAATTGATGAATCCATATTTGATGATAATTTTTTGTTAGAATTGAATGAATTTCATCACATAAACTTGCACTTATTCCCTTGAATAGCATGCTTTTGAACTTTCCTCCTAAAGTGTGCTTGATTATAAAAATATGCTCTTTTGTGCTTAATTTGATCTATTTTATTCCATTTTTCTTCCATTCAATGACTTGATGTGTTTGCGAGTGATTCCAAGTGTATAAGGTAGGAATGGGTTGGAGAAAATGGAAGAAGAGCATGCAAAGTGGAGGAAACATGAAGAATTAAAGGAAACAAGTTCGGAGACCTGTGTGTGCGTACAGCCTCTTGTGCGTATGTACAGGAGCCCAAGCAGAGCGCGTGGATCATTTCGAGCATGTCACACATCCAGCCAAGCATCGCTTAGTGTGCGTGCGCATAGATACCTGGGAATGGGAGCAGGGAAATTATGTAAACAACCCGTCTAGATCACCATATGATCCAAACTCTAAAACATACAACCCAAATTTTGGGTAGGGAAACCAACAAGACCACAATCCATATCACTCTAATCATCACAACAACCACAACCCCAACTACTAAGCAAGCAACAGTAGACCCTACCACAACTCACAAAACACATCATATCACCCCACACAGCAAACACACAACAGCCACCACCAAGATACATCAACCCCCACCATGCAACCATGTGAAATCAGCAGCAATTTCTCAAAATTAGAGGCAGCCATAGCACAATTTTCAACACAACTAACCGGAACTATATCCACTATACTGGAAAGACAGCTACAAGCTGATAGAAAGATAGATGCTAACTAAGAAGAGGCCAGATCCAACATAAAGAATCAAGGGGCAGCGATTTCAAAATTGGAGGCACAATTAGGGAGCTTGTCTAAGCAAATACCTATGTCCATACATACCTTTCCTAGTGACACCATGGCTAACCCAAGGGGAGAGTGCAAGGCCATAACACTAAGAAGTGGATAAGTTGTAGAAGAAACACCCCCAAGTCAAAGCCACCAAGAAGAAGAAGTTGCAAAGGAACCTGAAACCAAGAAAGACGAAGAGACCCCTGTACCATCCTCACCAAAGTAAGTCCTGAAGCCTTATGTGCCGAAGGCACCTTACCCACAAAGACTGAGGAAGGATGGAAAAGGCAGCTAGTTCTCTAGATTCCTATAAATCTTCAAGAAGCTCCAGATCGACATACCTTTTACTGAGATACTAGAACAAATACCACTCTATTCCAAATTTTTAAAGGAGCTCATGACAAGGAAGAGGAATTGGGATGAGAAAGAGATTGTAGTGCTCACTGAGGAGTGTAGTGCCATAATACAAAAGAAGCTTCGCCAAAAGCTGAAAGATCCTGGGAGCTTCCAAATCCCCTGTGTTATTGGGGATATGAACATTGAGAAGGTACTATGTGATCTTGGAGCCAACATAAACCTCATGTCTTTGGCCATGATGAAAAGAATGAGAATGGAGGAAGCCTGGCCAACAAGTATGGCACTTCAATTGGATGACAGAACATTTAAATTTCCCCATGGTGTGGTGGAAGATCTATTGGTGAAAGTTGGGGAATTCATCTTCCCAACTAATTTTGTTGTGCTTGACATGGAGGAAGAAGCCAACATATCAATCATCCTAGAAAGGCCATTCCTAGCTACTACTGGATCTATAATTGATGTTCAAAAAGGGGAGCTAGTCTTGAGATTACATGAAAAGAAGATGGTTTTCAATGTCCTCAAGGCAATGAGCTACCCCAAGGAAGCCACTAGTGAATGCATGATGGTAGATACCATTGAAAACATGGTTCAGGGAGTCCTAGAGGAAGAACAATATGAAGAAACCAAAGAGCAAGTTCAACAAGTCTCATGTGGTGAGCTACCACTGGATGCTATGGACAATTCACTCATGTTGGATAAGCCAAGCAAGATAGAATTGGAGGCACCAAAGTTGCAACTGAAGATTTTACCCCCAAGTTTGTAATATGCTTACTTGGGTGATAATAATTCATACCTAGTAATCATTAACTCAAACCTGAAAGAGGAACAAGAAGAGGAGTTAATCCAAGTGCTGAAACAACATAACAATGCTATAGGTTGGACACTTGCAGATCTAAAGGGGATCAGTCCTTCAATGTTCATGCACAAGATCCTACTTGAGGAAGGTGCAAAGCCCTCAAGACAGCAACAGAAAAGGCTAAACCCAACAATGAATGAGGTAGTCCAAAAGGAGGTTTTGAAACTATGGCAAGCAGGGGTGATTTACCCTATTTCAGACAGCCCTTAGGTAAGACCGGTGCAAGTAGTCCCCAAGAAAGGAAGGATCACTGTTGTGCCAAATGAGAAGAATGAATTGATACCAACAAGAACAATGACTGGCTGGCGCATGTGCATTGATTATAGGAAGCTCAATGAAGCCACCAGGAAGGATCACTTTCCCCTACCTTTCATGGACCAAATGCTAGAAAGACTTGTAGGACATGAATGCTACTGCTTCTTGGATGGTTACTCTGGCTAAAACCAAATAATTGTAGACCCAAAGGATCAGGAGAAAACCTCTTTCACTTGTCCCTATGGAGTCTTTACTTATAGGAGAATGCCTTTTGGATTGTGCAATGCACCTACAACATTCCAAAGGTGCATGCTCTCCATCTTTTCAAACATGATTGAGAAGTTCATAGTGTTGTTTATGGATGACTTCTCTGTGTTTGGGGATTCATATTCTGATTGCCTACATCATCTAGACATGGTACTAAAGAGATGGCAAGAAACCAACCTGGTTTTAAACTGGGAGAAGTGACATTTCATGGTAACTGGAGGGGTGGTTCTTGGTCATAAGATCTCTAAAAAGGGCATAGAAGTAGACAAGGCAAAGGTGGAAGTAATTGAGAAGTTGCCTTCACCTTGCAATGTCAAGGCAATTAGAAGCTTTTTGGGACATGCTGGGTTCTATAGGAGGTTTATAAAAGATTTTTCAAAGATTGCCAAACCCCTCAGTAACCTACCTGTCTCAAATACTCCCTTTGTTTTTGATAGAGAGTGTATGTTAGCCTTTGATGAACTTAAAAATAGACTTTCCTCTGCACCTATTATAGCACTACCTAGCTGGGATTTACCCTTCAAATTGATGTGTGATGCATCTAATTTCGCTGTTGGTGCTGTTTTAGGACAAAGGAAAGACAAGCTAGTGCATGCTATTTACTATGATAGCAAAGCCCTCAATGAGAATCAAAGGAACTACACCTACCACTATAGAGAAGGAACTTTTAGCCATAGTCTTCACTTTTGATAAGTTTATATCATATCTTATTGGCTCAAAAATTACTATTTTCACTTATCATGCAGCTCTCAAATATCGTTGACCAAGCAAGAATCCAAGCTTAGGTTGATAAGGTGGGTCTTGCTACTTCAAGAATTCAACATTGAGATAAAAGATAGAAGTGGGCAGAGAATGAAGTGGCTAACCACCTCTCAAGAATTCCACATAAAGACGTTGAAGCACAACAATTTGAAGTGAATGAAAGCTTCCCTGATGAACAGTTGATGATGATTCAAGAAAGCCCTTGGTTTACTGATATAGCCAACTTCAAGGCTATTGGGGAGTTGCCCACCAACACCAACAAGCGCATGAGGAGAAAGTTACTCAATGATGCTAAACACTACATCTAGGATGAGCCATACTTGTTCAAAAAGGGTGTTGATGGAATCTTGAGGAGATGTATTTAACAAGAAGAAAGACAAGAAGTGTTGTGGCAATGCCATGGATCTGCATATGGAGGCCATTTTAGTGGAGAAAGAACAACAGCAAAGGTGCTCCAATGTGGATTCTTTTGGCAATTAGTATTCAAAGATGCTAAGGAATTGGTGTTAAGGTGCAATGAATGCCAAAGAGCTGGTAATCTACCTAAGAAAAATGAGATGCCACAGTAGTTTATCCTAGAACTTGAGTTGTTTGATGTATGGGAATTGACTTCATGGGTCCTTTCCCTACCTCATATTCAAACAAGTACATTCTAGTGGCAATGGACTATGGATCTAGGTGGGCGGAGGTCATTGCAGCACCAACAAATGATAACAAGGTAGTCATGAACTTCCTTAGGAGGAACATCTTCAGTCGATTTGGAGTCTCCATAGCTTTTATTAGTGATAGAGCGAGTCACTTCTATAACAGACCATTGGAAGCCATCCTCTTGAGATATGAAGTGAAACATAAGGTTGCAACACCTTATCACCCTCAAATAAGTAGGCAGACAGAGGTATCCAACAGAGAGCTAAAGCAGATCCTAGAGAAATCTGTGGGAGCTTTAAGAAAGGACTGGTCAAAAAGGCTGGACGACGCTCTTTGGTCATATAGGACATCCTTCAAAACACTAATAGGGATGACCCCATATCAGCTGGTGTATGGGAAGGCATGTCACTTTCCCCTTGAGCTTGAACACAAAGCCTTTTGGGCACTTAAGCTACTCAACTTTGATAGTAATGTTGCTGGGGAGAAAATGATCTTCCAACTGCTAGAATTAGAAGAACTCAGATCTCAAGCATATGAAAATGTCAAAATCTACAAGGAAAAAGCTAAGACGTGGCATGATCAAAAGATAGAAAGACGAGAGTCTGTAGAAGGTCAAAAGGTACTACTATACAACTCAAGACTCAAATTCTTCCCAGGAAAACTTAAGTCTCGATGATCAAGACCTTTTACCATCCTTAAAGTATCCCCCTATGGTCATGTAGAGCACATGGAGAACAAAACTTAGAGAACTTTCACTGTAAATGGCCATAGACTTAAGCATTACTTGGGAGACTCTTTGGAGGAGCAGAGAGCGAGCTACAACCTCAACTAAAGATGGAGGGATGTCAAGCTAATGACATTAAAGAAGCGCTGGTTGGGACGCACCCCAACACTCTATATCCTTTTGATCTCTTGCTTTCTAGAAGTAGCTTCAAAATTTCCAAATTAGATAGTTTAAGTTCCATTTTAATACTTTTGTTTCTCATGCTTTCTAAGAGTATATTGTAAATGATAGATTAGGTAGTTTAAATGTTAGTCAAATTCTTGACAGTTAGTAATTCTTCAATTTGTTTTCTTTTCTTTGTTTTCTTTTTCTGAAAATGCAATTTGATGAACACACTTATTGATGATGAGTGATTGGGCTGGGAACTAGCTGAAGAGCTAAGTTTGGTGTGACCACTAACCCACTTAATCTAGGCTTACAAACCTTTGAATGAATTAATTTTGAGAGTAAGCCCAGAGATTAAGATTGGTATGGCCACCACCATATGATGTCCACATAGTGAGCCCAACATGTTCTTAATGTGAATGCATTAAATAAATCGGCTATGCATATAAGGTCACCTTAATGTGTTCAGAAGGAGTTAAAGAATGTGAAAGAAGTGGATTTATTTCACTCTTATGAACACATTAAATAGCTAATGATAAACCCAATTTATTAGATGCAAGGAAATTAAGTTTGGTGTCCCAAGGGACACTCATAAAATGCATTTCAATTATATGTTACGAAAAGGAATATAAAGAGGTTCTTTTCGCTAATGGTGTTTTGGTTTTCACTTTCAGGAGAGAGGATGGGGCTCACATGATTGATAGCTCATGTAGAAAGGAGTCAAAGTGTACTTGCACTTTGAAACTCAACACATGCAGATAATCAAAAGAAAAGAAGGGTTGGCACCTCTTCCCACGATAGGCGCTACTTCCCAAGTGGAAAAAGATGAATTACTTTTAAATCCCACCACATCCCTCCCTTCAAGCCAGCACCTCTCACCACTATCAAACACCTCCCACCACTCTTCATGCTTCAACCCCCAAAAGTTCACACGCGAAAGAACCCTCTTCTCTTTTTTTTCTCTTTTCCTCTACTTGATTAGGGACAATCAAGTCCTAAGTTTGGTGTGTAAAGAAAACCCTTGCTTTGCTCCCTGTTCTTTATCCTTTATTCCAACCTCTTCACCCTTTCACACTTCTTTTCTCACCCAACGGCACCCCCAATAACATCATCATCAAAGAAGAGAAAGACTAAGGAACCAACTTTAGGATCCTCCTCAGGCTACAATGAATACAAGTTCCTCTCATCATTCAACCAAAACCAATTTTATGGTTGGGTGAGTGAAAGGTAAATCATTCCCGAAGTTGGCTTCCAACTTGGTAGGAATGAGCACCCCGAGATCAACCGGGAAATCAATAGCAGAGGATGGGCACTCTTGTGTAACCCATCAAGGAAGGTGGTGGAAAGCTTGGTTAGAGAATTCTGTTCCAATGTAGTGCCCCAACCTGGGCAACCTTATGGATATCTGAGCTATGTTAGGGGAAAGCCATTGATTATAGCCCCTCTAACATAGATAGAATATTGTTGGTAAAACAAACAAACTCCACCCGGAGTTATGAAGAAGGGATAAAGCAACAGGACCCAGGATTTGATGAAATCCTCAATGAGATATGCGTGCTGAATGTACAACGGATCAATGACAAGGATATGAGACCCAACCAGCTGAGGAGAAGAGATTTGAGCCCCCAAGCTAGAGGGTGGCTGGACTTTGTGAGGAGGTCTCTAATTTTCACATCCAATACTTCAGAGGTAACTAAAGAAAGAGCTATGCTCATATACAACATAATGAAGGGAGAAAATGTCAATGTTGGGAGATGATTGCCAACAACATCAACAAAATACTGAAAAGTACCAAAGATAGCTCAAGGTTGGCATTTTCCAGCATCATCCAAAGGCTATGCGATGAAACAGAGGTTGAGAAGATTATTGATGAAGTCATGGTGGAGCAAGACAAGCCTATAACTGCCAAGAAGATGGCCAAGGTGGTAGCTGTTAACCCTCCTCAAAGGGTCAGGGAATATAGAGCTCATGCTCATGAACTACAAGGGCAACCACAACAAGAAGAAGAGGCTGAAGATCAACCACTTCACCTACCACTTCAACCACCACTATACCACCATTACCAACAATTTCCCTAAGGAGTCAACTGGGAGTAGTTGCAAGGAGACATACACCAAATAAAAGGACACATACACCAACTGAGAGAGGATATCAACCAACTCAATCAGCAACAACAGTAATGGGACCACATGAATGAGAACATGCAATAACTCCAAGGAAGTATGGAGAAATTGAAGGAGCAGCAAGAATAGTTTGACTGGGGTGAAATGCAAGGTGCACTCAACAAAATAGTGGAGCAAAATAAATGGCATCAGAAGAACCTTGCTAAGTTCAGGCATCTTTAGGATGCTATAACCATTTCAAGGAGGCAATATGATATCAACACACAAGCGAAGCTGAATCACTTGTGTAATGCTGTGGCTGCCTTAAACCCCAGATACCCAATATTTATGCAAGGAATGGAAGAGCTAAGCGCGAAACAAGAGGAAATTCTGGCTAAGCATAAGGAGGATGAAAGGAACTACATGAGGAGGCTGGGATTTTGGAAGCCCAAGGACACAAAGACACAAGAGGGATCCTCCAAAAAGAATGGTGATGACTCCTCCCATTCTAAGAAGAAGGACAATGGAAAAGGGCCAATGAACTGAAGCTGCTCAAGGTTGTTAAGTCCCATGGTTGACATTCCTTTTAAATTTTTGAATTCTATTTAGTTCTCAAATTTCTGTTTGATAGTAAGTTGCAATGTTAGGATAGTTTATGTTTCATGAGGTTTCTCTTGAGTCTTTTATGTTTTCAAGAAAGAAAATGCCATGTTGTTAAGTTTTACAATCATCAAATAAAAGAAGTGGTTTGTTTCTGTTCATACCCTGAGTCAAGCTGTCTGACCCGGGATGTTTGGCGATAAAGCGACCGACCTCTTCATGTCAGACTATCCGACCTCTTCTCAAAGAGCTCGGCCAAATTACCAGGAAAGCCCAGTAAAGGGCCCAAATAGAGGAACATTACCCAAATCCAAAGGCAGCCCAAGCCTATAGAGATAAGGGCGGTTCCCTTGAAGATAAGCTGACCTCACCCAAAGATAAGATAAGATATGATAACTAACTTATATTATCTAAAAAGGTCAGCCCACACTATTATAAATACATTAGAGCACCCAGATATAACTCACACTCTGATTCTACTAAAAACCTGTTTAATACCCTTGCTAACTTAAGCATCGGAGTCCCTTGCAGGTACCACCACCCTCCGATAACCAAGGATCAGCAGCATTGGTAGTCCTACACACCGGACACATCATCTCTGACCTGCATAGAAGATCTAGACCGAGATCGACCTACAGTTTCAGGTAACCCTCAGAACATTATCGCCGTTGCCGGGGAACCTGGAAGTCATCCCATTGTCATGGCGGACGATCATGATAATGACCACAATTCAGATCTAGAGGATAGAACGCCAAACAAAAATGCGGACACTACACCAAAGGATACTCCTCAATTTAACAACAAAAAGAATTCAAACGCGGGAGCCATGGAGGCGCTTCAAGACTGTTTAAAACAACTTGAAGAAGAAACCCTACGTCAACGAGAGGTCGAGAAAGACCTACAGAAGGAAATAAGACAACACCAGAATTGGAGGACAAACTCCTAAAACTCGAAGCCGATCTCAAGACCAAAGCCAACCGATCCCCTCATGTGGACAGCTCCCACAAGGAACAAGATCCATTCACCAAGGAGATCATGAAGACCAAAATCCCAAAAGACTTTAAACTCCCAGATATGACTCTGTACGATGGCACTACGGATCCCGACCATCATCTCAGCAATTTCAGAAGTAGAATGTACCTAACCAATTCCTCAGATGCAGTTCGTTGCAAATCCTTTCCGACTACTTTAACAAAGACGGCAATAAGATGGTTCGACAAATTACCTCTTAGGTCCATCTCGAGTTTCGATGACTTGGCCAAAAAGTTTTTAGCCAGATTCTCCATCCAAAAAGACAAGGCTAAGCACGCCCCAAGTCTATTAGGAATCAGGCAAGGAGAACGGGAAAGTCTTCGCAACTACATGGAAAGATTCAACAAAACATGCCTGGACATATAGAGCCTACCAACAGAGGCTGCCATTATGGGCCTCATCAATGGCTTACGAGAGGGACCTTTTAGCCAATCTATATCGAAAAAATACCCCGCATCTCTAAACGAAGTGCAAGAACGAGCAGAGAAGTATATCAACATGGAGGAAAACTCTCGGTTAGGAGAGACCTCAAAATCCGGATTCACCTCCCGGGATAAGGACAATGAGTCCAAAAAGAAGGAAGATCGCCATGGAAAAAAAAATTAAAAAATACCACAATTACACCCCTCTTCGGGTGTCCCTTGTGGATATCTACAGAGAGGTTTGCCACACTGAAAAAATACCTCCAGCTTGACCACTCAAAGGCAAAAAAGGAGGAGGAAATCAGGGCGAATATTATGAGTATCATCGCATCCGCGGGCATTCCACCAATGAATGTTTTGACTTAAAAAATGTCATAGAAAAGCTAGAAAGAGAGAGGAAGCTAGATCGGTATCTAGCCAGCCGGGACGATGAGCAAAGAAAAAGAAGAAGGGAAGAAGATGTCGGATGAACCGAGGGGTCACCTCGTACACCAGAAAGACTCGTCCACATGATACACGGCGGATTTGCGGGAGGAGGAGTCTCTAAATCATCTCGCAAAAGATATCTTAAAGAAGTATATCATGTTGAGG